>NC_089841.1:114392262-115592262 GCF_035609145.1 Eleutherodactylus coqui | reverse complement strand
AGGCACAGGCTTGCCATCATTACAGGGGTTAACTATATATTTTGGTACAACCTCATTAACTCTTTGAGGATGTGGCCATTTTTTTTTTTTTAACTGCCCCGCTTTCAAAAAAAAGCATAACTTTTAGTTTTCTCGTTGACATTGCCATGTGAAGCCTCCATTTTTGAGGGCCACGTTGCATTTTTATTTTAATGGTGCCATTTAATGTACCATATAATACATTGAGAAACAATTTAAATATTCAAAGCGGAGAGAAATGGGGAAAATACGCAATTGGACAATTTTTTTTTTTAGGGTGTTTACGGCATTCATGGAGAATTTTATTCTGCGGGTTGGTGCAATTACAGCGATACATGACTCATATATAATTTTTTTTAAAATGTATTAATGCTTCAAAAAATCTAACACTTTTTTTTTTGTTTTCTGTCGCCATTTCCTGACCCCATGACTTTATTTTTCTGTTAATGATGCAGTGCATGGGCCCATCTTCTCTATTAGTACAATTTTTAAATGCATCGGACTGATTTGCTTTTATTCAAATTTTTGGGTAGGGGGATGGGGTGATTTAAAAAAAAAAAAAAAACAACCTTTATTGGGCATTTTGTACATTAACCCTTTCCAATCCAATTTGTATCCTGGTTTTCCTAGGGGGCTTACTCTTTTTCTGCTGTTATACAACGGCGCTCTATGCTAGCTAAAGCCAGTACTGCATGAGGTGACACAGTGGGTAGGCTCCGACAGCAGAGAGGCTGGCAATATACAGTAAGAGAACCACTACTTGTGTCTTCAAACATTGGAGCTGTACAGCCCTAAATCATAATGTCTTTAGACGTCAGACGGTGGATTGGAAAGGGTTTAAATACAAAGAGCATAAATGGAGATTAAGCAGTAATATTTCACAGTGATGAATCATCATATTTTTGTCAATCCCTTAAAGTTTTATAATACCCTCTTATTTTTATTAAAATAAAAAAAATAGAAAATTTTAAAATACAAACCTACTAAAACTTGACCCACACCAAGATTGCCTGTACAGCAGGTGTTCAATCTTTACGCAAGTCTTAAGTCAAGAGGAGAAGGAAAAAAAAAGTTACTTTCCCTAGAGGAATCAATCCAACATATTTGATGCAGTCGTTCAATCCCCCAGTCCCATATCTTAGGAAATTTTTCAGTGCGACCTCTAACCATGTTTGTCAGTTTATAAAGAGGGGTGACTCTATTTATCTCATACAGCCAGGCAGCTTTAGTGGGGGGTTTTTTGCTTCCAGTTGAGCAATATTTTTGTGCGTAGAACAGCATTAATTTGTAAAGTGTGTGCGTTGCTGCATCAAACGAGATGTCTTTCACGAGGCCAAAGAGGCAGATTTTAGGGTGTAGGATACCCAATTTTGTTTCCATAAATTCTAGTATCTCTTGTCAGTAAGTCTGTAAGACATGGCACTCCCAGAATATATGCATGGCTGTACCCACATCCATCAGGCTTCTTGTACAGACCATCTCAGGGGACAGGCCCATGGCATGCAAACGCACAGGGCTGTAATAGATTCTATGAAGAAACTTAACCTGTATGAGTCTATCTCTAGCACCAGTCAGGGAGGTCCAGAGGTGGCCAAGAGGCCACTTCGTTAGTCTGAGTCCGTATCTGAGCTCCATTTCTCCAGAGCTTGATCTTTTAGTGGAGTAAGGCTACATGTCAACTGCCTGTAAAAACTGGAGAGAGGCTTCAGGAGGTTGGCCGGAGTTGAAAGTAATTAAAGAGGGAAGTATCGGCAAGGCCAAAACTTATCTGCAGTTGTAGGAAGGTACAGAGATCGCCCCCCTTCACTTCATCCGAAAAAATAGTGCTTCCATGTCCTCTACAGAAAGGGATGTCTGGCATGCACTGTAAGTGCGGGAGATTAGGGTTGACCCAGAGGAAAGTGTGAAATGACAATTTGGCTGCTTCATCTGGCAATATTCCAGATCTTGAGAGTCACCCACATAGGTGCAGATAGAGTATTTTATACTTGAGTCGGGTCCCTTAGCAGAAAGCCTCTCAAGCTTTGTTCTGGACCTACTATACTACGCTCAAGTCCTATCACTTGGCTATAAACAGTGGATGACGGTCACCACCCTGCACACACCTACTGGCTAGCTCAGTAGTAATAGCGAAAGTGGGGAAGGGCCAGACCCCTGCTCCACGGACAGGCAGAGGACCTCCAGCTTAATTCTCGGAGTTGAGCCACGCCACAGAATGTAAAGAAGTATTTTGCATAGTGTTGTGAAGACATTTTTAAAAGAATCTGGGCAGTAGCTTCATTTTAATTAGCTTTATATGATCCACTAGTGTCAATGGGAACGAAGCCCACCGTGTTGCCAGATCTTTCGCCCATCCCAAAAGTGAGCAGGGTTGTCTGCGTAAAAATAGTCAGTGGGCCACCGTATTTTTATGTCCAAGTAGGTGACATTGTCCATTCATCTCAAGGGGACAGGGAAATCTAGGGAGGCCACAGGGCTATCAACTGCAAGTAGTCCAATATTGTCCCAATTGACCTTCACTCTGGAGTATACTGCAAAGATGTCGAAGACAGAAAGGACTGAGGTCAAGGATGACTCTGGATCTTGTAGGAATAGCAGAGTGTTGTCCAAATATAACGCTACGTGTTTTTTTATAGGTTCTTAATTGTAACCCTATAACGACCCTGGATGCCCGGATTTTCAATTGCGATAGCAAAAAGTGCTATAGACAAAGATGTCATTTAAAAAAAAAAATTGCCGAGTTTATTTTGACAGCAACCGCCGTGTGGGATGATAAATGCGCTTTTTTTGTTTGTTTGTTTTTTTAATAGATCAGACTTTTACAGATGCAGCAATACTGAAAAAAAAAACTTGCCCTCATACAATAGGTTAATAGAAGGTAAGGATGGAAAAAACAAAAATATTTAAAAAAAGCACTCTGGTTCTAAAGTGGTTAAATTCTGGAGACCTTCTTTAACCCTGTCTGCAGCACAGAGGGTCAGTAAATTGGATCAAGCTGCAGTAATAAGATTCCATATTGTGCTGCAGAGACCTCAGAATCTGTGCACAATGTATGGGAGACTTCATAGCAACTTAGGGAAATCTGAGAATTCGATATAGAGCCTGTATAGGGGAAAGGTGCTAAAACTGCAGGATACAATCCATGCGACAACTAGAAATCTTGCAATTCCTCATGAACAAACACATGATGGCTTTTTCTGAAACATTACCTGAAAGTTTAGGTTTGTTTGCGAGTTCACAAATATGGAAGCAATAGGTTTAGCAGCCAGGATCCTGTTCTAACTTCAGATTCTGTCAGTTTAACCCTTACATGCCGCAATTACTAGCAGCTGCAGTATGTAAGCGGGTATCAGGCGGAGAGTGTTCCTTCTGTCACACATCGGCACCACATTGTGATGGCAAGGTACTAAAGGGTTTCCATGACAGCCGTAAGCCTGACAAAGGGTCTGTGTCTGTGATGTAACTCTGCCTACTAGGTCCTGCCTCCAGTATAGTCTAATAGGCTGATAGTGTACTATCCTAATGATCGCATATTCAACTCCCCTTTCATGAACTAAAAAATAGTGTTAAAAAAGGCCATTAAAGTTTAATTTATACAGAAAAAAGGCAGTTAAATACACATTTTTCCTCACAAAACCTTTTTAAATAATAAACGACCCAAACAATAAAAATATTTTGTTTTATACTACATGGTGAACGTCCTAAAAATACTGTAATTATAAAAAACCTAATGCTAGAATTTCTATTTTCCTTTTGTTCTCCTCCCAAAAAACACCATAGAAAGCAATCCAAAAGTCTTATGTACCTAAAAATGGTACCAATAAAAACTGCAACTTCTCCAACAAAAAACAAGCCTATATATAGCTTGGTTATTGGAAAAATAAAAATGCTTTGGATCTGGCAATGCAGATTCAATTGTTCATTAAAAAAATTATTTTATTGTGCAAAAATAGTAAAATAAAAATTTTATATAAACTTGGTATCGCAGTAATCATGCTGATCTAGATAGAAAGGTATGTTATTTTTACTGAATGGTGAACACCATAAAAAAAAATGCCGAAGTTTCTGTGGGGGAATTCAATCTCTACCCCAAAAAATGTAATAAAAGTTATTTAACACATTTATGTACCCCAAAATGGTGTCATTAAAAAATACAACAAAGGCACATACAGCTATGTCAACAAGTTATGGCTCTTGTAATGCTACAATGAAAATCACTTGGTGCTTACTGCAAAAAAAAAATAGGCTGGTCACTGAAGGGTTCAGCAGGGTGCCTTCTGTATTAAAGGCATCTCTCACTAAAATAAAGGGTATACAAAAGTCCAAGAGCAGCATGGATGGTGTAAACCAAAGCATCACTTATGATGCATCTGTGTTTCGCCACAAAAGTGACGCAACATTTCGACCTCCAACAGAGGTATATTTTATTAATACATAAGTATTACTTGTTACAGGAATATCTCTGACTTTCAATAAAAAGTCAGTTGTATCGTGATATAGGATCTAGCCCCACTAGCAAATTGTCTCAGGAGAGACGCTATTATAAAGTGACCCCATTCCCGAAATCGTGCACCCAGGGGGTTCAGAAAAACTCTTATGTATTTTTGGCAACGTGTAGAGCACTGGTACAATACGGTAAGTATTGAGGGCATCATCAAGCATTACCTTGAGACTTGTCTGTAACCGAGAAGTCGGGTTACCTTTCAAAATCTCATATACACTGTTATCACGTAGCTGTTTGAGGATTTCCTCATGGTAATACCTGGTGTCCATCACAACCATGGTGCCACCTTTGTCGGCCATCCTGATTGTAATTGACTTGTCATTACTCAATATCCTGAGGGCTTCCACCTCAGCCCTCTTTAAATTATTCCTGTAAGACCATTTATATTTGTGTGCTCTTAATTTACTCAAATCATTTTTCACCAATCTCGTGTATGTTTCCACAGCATGGTCAATATTTGGTGGCTGGGAAGAAAGTCTTGTTTCGCAGTCCAACTCAAGTCTAGGTAAAACCCTCACGGGGGTTGGACTACGCAAGTGCAGAGGCATCAGTCTCATTCTCCATAGCAAAAAAAGTCTTAAGACATAATTTTCTAAAAAAATAAAAATAAAAACTGCTGCAATCCAAATCAAGTTGGAACTAGTATACCTTTGGTATGAGACAGAATCAAAGTCCCTTAGATAGCACAGCAATTTGAGCCTCTGTCCACATCTTGGATGAAATCTTTACCACGAGAGACGTTTCCATTATTATGGTCTGTCGAGCTCTGGACCTTTGTCGTGACACCTGGGGCTCCTTTTCCTAGTTCTCTGGTGTTTCTTGCCACCCCTCCTGATTCCTCGCCGATGTGGTGTTTCCCTCTTGTTCTTATAGGGGGATGTTGCTCTAAAATAGGCTATCTGCAGACGTCGCTCCTCTGATGGAATCATCTGAGCCAGCAGAAGTAAAACCAAAGCGGCGGTCGCCTGCCACTGATGGTTAATTCCCCTGTGTCTATATTTGGATTTGGAGTTGGGATCCTCACCTTGAGTGTGCATTTGCAGCACTTCCCGGTTAAGCAGTGTTTAGTTTGTGCTGCTGATTTATCTCTACATTGTGATCGATTAAAATAAAGGGTGTCTATTAATTTGCAGTATGTTTCTCTAACACTGTGCCTATTTTAAAATAATTTAAGGCTCTTTTGGTCTAATGAATTTACTGCATTTTAGAACATATATTGTGGCTGGTTAACTAATAACGAAAGAGTAACTCTTCTTGGCATTTATTAAAAAAGTGACAACCACTCTTTTTACATTTATGATTTGCCTTTTTGTTTATTAGAAAATGTTTTGTGACAATTCCCCATCCCTGAACAATAAGATGGTTTGCTAATGCATCATTGTTAGTTATTCTCCCCGGCTGCTTTTGTTAAAAGTATAAGGCCACCATTTAAAAAATAAATAAATAAAAATAAAAAAAGAAAATAGGATATGTGTGTGTATATATATATATATATATATATATATATATATATATATCTATCCTAAAAATTATTATTTTTTAAAAATCATTGATTCTCTGCGTTTGGAGTATATATCATAAGCTGAATGACTGGAATTCCTGCAAAACTGGTCACGTTTATTGATGGGCTCTAAAGCTAATGTCTTGGGGGGCATCTTTACAGGGATGTTCCCATCTGGGATATGCATGACTCTGATGAGATCACTTCTGGCATTAAGGTGGTCTGGAGAATGGAAGCAGTCAGGCGTGGCTGATTCTGTTTCTATAACCTTCGTATAACTCATTGGAAGTTCCACAAACAGCATATCATAGTGAGCTATGCTGATTCAGTAACTCATTTTGCTTTCTCTGGGAGCTATAGAAACTGCATAGCAAAGCCTTTTTGGCAGCTTCTTTCCCACTGATCATTGCATATATCCAGGCCAAAGTTAGTGGTAGCCCCAAAGGTGGAACTTGCATCGGTCAGACTTTTGTGGCATATCCCATGGGTATGCTGTAAATGTCCCAGATTGGAAGGAATACTACTTTAATCTGAAGTTTACTGTAGGAGGGGGAGAGGTGTTACATGCAGTTTACAGTGAGGGGTAGGGGTCCTTGGACAGTTTATCTGATTACGACTTAATTTACTTTAACGATCTACAAAGTGCAGGTGGTAAGCGCTCTAATTTATGATTGCATGTGCTGACTACTAGCAGCTGTCTTCTTACTGAGAATGAGAGGTGTTGGCTCCAATCTGAATTTGATTTCTTGTTTTCTTCTTTGCCGCTGCAAGCTGAGTGGCGAAAGAAGTGGGACTGCAATGTCAGTAGGGGAGAGTACTTCAGTAATTTAAACTGTTAAGAAACAGAAGTATACTGGGAAAACAACTAAAGTCCCTTTTACACAGAACACTGGATTGTGCAAAACTATACTATTATCGTTCAGTGTAAACACGACCAGCTACTGAACGGCCAGAAATTTGTTTGCTTATCGTTCAGTTTCTACAGGAATAAAAATTAAATGACTATCAACTCGTGTAAACAGGCAGGGGGTCATTTATGATCAACTGCCTATTTACTGTGAATGGAGGCGGGTGGCCAGAAGAGATTTCTGGCACGCTCTGTCTCTATTCTCTAAACTATTATCACTTCTATGTGGAAGCACTGGAGCGATCGTTGGGACAACTGTCATGGCGCTTAAGCCTCAGGGAAGTGTTCTTAGAAATAAATCAAACTTTTCAGGTATGCCTTTACACCTATAAAACCTAACAAACATTTTGACAGACCTTAAGGCCCATTTACACCAGCTGATTATCGCAAAAAAATTGCTAATCGGCGATCGTTTTAGCGATAATTGGTGTGTGTAAATGTGCGCCCATCGTCCACTTTTCGGGCACTGCTGGCTGATCCTTAAATTCAGTCTAACATAAAAATCATCTCTCACTTTTATCAGTAGTTCTCCACTGGGAGTGCTGATACCATTGTTTCCTCCTGAAGAACAAAGGATCTGAGCGCAGATAATAGCCGCGGGCTTCATTTGCATACCTAATTGGTATTTAAGTAGCTGAGTAGCTATTTAAATACCAATTAATTTTTATGCAAAATGATCGCTCAAACTGTCATTTGAGCGATCTTTGAGCTTTCGTTCATCTGCCCGTGTAAACAAGCCTTTAGTTGCATTAAAGTGATAGCTCTTGAAGTATAGCTTACTGATATCACTAGAACGCCCCTTTGCATATTAGCTCTAAAGTTGGCCACAGTTTGTAAAGAGATCCATGTAGGTCTGTTGGCCATAGGGTCAACACAGGGCTATGACTGAGCAATTAATTATTTTACATAGTTGCTCTAGTAGAGTTTTGAGGACAATATTCCACTTTCATTTGGCCTTCTAGGTGATGACATTCATGACTCGTATTGTTGACTCACTCACTGGCACTTGGGGGCCAGTCATCAGCCATATCAAGAACTGAAGGACTCGCCATGGGCCTCGTACGACCAAACCTAGCATATTGAACACCACTAGAAAAAGGTCCAGCTCATCCAGTAGTTCAGAAATATTTTAAAATGTTAGACTTGATTAGATGCAGATAAAATGGCAAACCACAGCGCAGATACTCTTCTGACGTGTTTCTGACAACTCCTTAGTCGTTAACAGCAGAGTGTTTGTGCTGTGGTTTGCTGCTATGATAGAGCTTTATTAGATTTGAATAAAATTCCACGTTTTTACAAATTTCCAAATTATTGGATGAAGCGGTCCTTTTTCTTGTGCTGGTTATTTAGCACATGTATTTACATCCGCAAATTTAATTTTGATGACCTGTTCCCTTTAAGGGCTGAGACTCGTTCACCGGTTTTGACACCTATTTATTTAGAAGTTTAGCTTTGTTGTGTAACAGTGATGTCTAACTTTTATATTTATTGAAGCCGTTTATTTCAAACAAATACGTGGACAAAAAACATTTTTCATTGCCTTGTCAGTTTGCATATGGTATTGAGATATTGTTTTGTTTATCTCAAGGACATCTATCAAATCTCAGACCCGCTGCTCCTTGCTCAAATTTTCCTATTCTTAAATGGAACATCACTATCAAGAGAAGACACAGCTATACATCATTATGTTGGTTATGACAACTGTTGGTACAATCAATGTGGAATGACACGCAGATTAATCATCTTAGAATGCAAGATTTGCTCATCTTTTTAATGAGTCTTACTTTTCAATACAGTTTGTCAAACGCATATCAACTTTAAATGGAATGGGTCATCTGAATCAATGTTCGCAGAAGATTGAAGGGTTAATAATAAACTCATAACTTTCAGAATAAAACATGTACAGCTTTCAAAGCGTTCGAATAATGCTGTATATGGGCCCTCGAAGACTGCAGCTGTCTTCACGACCCTTCTCCACCCCTCATCCCATCTTTCTGGCAACTTGTACTGCGTATTGTCCGTAATTATATGGAAACGCCAGGACTGGGATACTTGCAGACTTTACTCTTTTAAATCAGAAACGCTAACGCTATGGCCATTTTTGTATGGTTGTAATGTATGTACACAATAGCTGTAGCTACGCTGTTAATTTGCCAAAAAGATCTCGTGTTATCACGAATCTCATCATCACAATTCATCTATGGCTTTCTGTAGATTAGGCTGTGTCTGTCATAGTTAAAGGCAACCTGTCATGTTCCCTCAACACTATAAACAAAGTTATGGTCAGGTTAGGGGACGTGACAGGGAGATGGGTAATGTATTTTTTATATTCACCCGCCATCCATTGCGGTCACCTGGTGTAGGCCACACACAGCGCACTGAAATCTGACACTTTTCACAGTCCCGTGTGCTTGCTCTCCTATACAAGTCAATGGGACAACTTGTGCATGGGACTCTGAAAAGAGTCAGGTTTATCTGTGTCGCATGGACTTCGCCGGATGACCACATAGGATTGCAGAAGTGGGTGGTTTTATAAAAAAAAAAAAAAAAAAAAAATCACCTCCCTATCATGTTCCCTAGTTTATGGTGCTGTGTGGGCGTGACGGGTTCTCTTATGGTACAATCTGTGGCATAAACACAGGGCAAAGCTCCTGGTATGGGCACCAAACCTGTCCGTAGGTCTCCCAAACTGTTCCATTTTTGGGTGGTATGGCATAACATAGCAGAGTACGCTATTACAGAATTAGCAATCTGTAAGGGAACTGGCGCATCGTGCTAACTCAACTTTACAACATTGTAGTACGTTGTTATCATAAGACTTTAAATATCAAGTTACCATTTGCTACACTTGTACAAACAAAGATATGCAGCATAAAATACGCAAATGCTGCATGGTATACATTTTCTAGAAGGAGCCTGCTAACAGTATATCCCATTGTATTCCTATACAGTGGGATAGGTTGCAACTAGAGATGAGCGAATCTACTCGTTTCGAGTATTTACTCGATCGAGCACCGCGATTTTCGAGTACTTCAGTACTCGGGTGAAAAGATTCGGGGGGCGCCGTGGGGAAGGCGTGGCGGCGCGGGGGGTAGCAGCGGGGAACAGGGGGGAGCCCTCTCTCCCTCTCCCACTCCTCGCTGCAACCCCCACTCACCCATGGCGCCCCCCGAATCTTTTCGCCCGAGTACGGAAGTACTCGAAAATCGCGGCGCTCGGGCGAAAAAGGGGCGTGGCCGAGTAGGTTCGCTCATCTCTAGTTGCAACCTTCCATCGGAGGGATATGTCGGGAGATTCTCCTGACATATCCCTCCAACATAAGAGTCAAAACGTGATGTGAACAAGAGCCTAAGCCACTGCTTTGATAGAAATAAGCATTTTTGAAAATAAACATTACACTATAGCTGCAGTTTAAAATGTGACCTAGATCCGTTTGGGCGGTCAGTTGTGTAGTCAGTCTTTCCATGTGAAGCTTGGCCCACTCAGCAGCAGAGCAGTCCTTCTATTGTAACCTGCAACTAGAAATAGTCGTCTCTTTGCTTTCTCACTTGCTCTTGCTAAACCCCAGTCATGGCCAAGGTAGAGGCCACAAATGCCTCCTCTGCTTCTCCTTCCTCTCACGGATCGCCAATTGTTTACAGATGAATTGGAAATCTCAAGAAAAAACTTAAAGGGCTTATTCTTGTTTATTAAAGTTAGGACAGTGGGTGTTTATACAAAAAAACATCCACAGAAGTTCCTTAGCAAACCCCCTGCTGCTCCAGCACTGGCGCTCCACCCGCTCTACTGGTCTTTATTTACATTGACTGCAGCGGTGACCATTTTACCTAATTTCCTGTCATCTGCCACCCTGACGGAACTCCGCCAGCAACGTCATTTATACAGGGCTCGGAATATTGTATCCTAGTACATGTTTCCTGTATATGGACAATAACTGGGCCAGTATGCAGTAATGGTGTCACAGGTCACGTGACACAGTGCCAGCATAAAGAACAGCAGTAGCAGAAGAATAGTAAGTGAATTTGTAAAAATGCTATTGGCACCATAGGGAGGCGCTTAACATATTTAAAAGAAATAAGTCTGATAATCCCTTTAACTGTTTTCATATCTTGTTTTTCAAAAGCAATAACTTTTAATTTTTCTGTTAAAATAGCCATATTAGGACTTGTTTGTGTGGTATGCTGTAGTTTTTAGTGTACCATTTTGGGGTACACAGTGTATGACGTTTATTAATTTTTTGGGGTGAGGGAAGGGTAAAAAAAACATTAATTTGTTTTTTTTTCCCCCTTTACATGATGGCGTAAATTATATGATAACTTTATTCTGCAAGTCTCTGTATGATTACGAAGACACCAAAATGGTATATACAAATATATATTTGTAGGTTTTTCCACTTTTGCACAATAAAAACACTTTTTTTTTTCTCTTTTTGGAAAATACTTTCTGTGGACAGAGATTGGTGATGGAGGGCTTTTTTTTGACTGCTGGGCTGTAGTTTATGTTGGTACTACTTTACTATACACATACTGTATATATTTGTGTATATACTGTCTAAGGCCGTCTGCACACGGGTGGAAATCCCGCGGCGGGATTATACGCGGGATTTCCGCCACTGAAAGCCTGCATAGGAGTGCATTACAATACGCACTCCTATACAGACGGCCGCGTGAAATGTCGTGCGGCAAACGAACCGCGGCGTGTCCTATTTTTGCACATGAAAGAGCCGGGGCCACCAGACGCGGGTGAGTACGCGCTCCTCCCTGCAGGCGCTGGCGTCGGGTCCCGTGGCGTGAATTCTCGGACCTGACCCAAGCGCCTGCAGGGACCAGTGCGTACTCGCCCACCGCTCCGGCTGTTTGATGTGCCGGCTTGCCGGGCAGCCGGAGCATGCGCAGACCAGAGCCGGCGGCAGCTGAGTAACATTTCTGTGCGGGGCTCTGCGAGCCCCGCACAGAAATAAAGCATGCCACGATTTGTTTGCCCCGTGAGATTTCGCGCGGCCAAATCGCGGCCGTCTGCATAGGATTGCGTTTGTTAACGCAATCCTATGCAGGCTTCCAGCAGCGGAAATTCCGCTCATGTGCAGGCGCCCTAAGGTTGCATCATTTATGCATCTGTTTTTAATCGGTTTTTAGCTGAGCCGTTGTTTGTTTGATAAAAATATCTCTATTTTACAACCTGATTGGCATTATTGTATTGTATTGTATCTGTTAAATGGAACACAAACGGAATGCTCTGTTCGCTATACGGTACAATGTAAAAAAAAACCTGAAATGTCCATACTGTCCAGTTTGCGTTTTTTTTCCTTCGGACAGAAAAGAAGTCTTGCAGGTCAGTCTATTTTTTTTCCCATCTAAAAAACGGAAAATGAATAGAACTTAAGCAAACTGAAACTAACTCAGTCCCATTTGAAATAAATAGGGATTTTACTGAGTCCATTTTTTCTTTTCCATTTTCTGCTCTTGGGTTGGAATAGGAAAGCGGAAAACCAAAATGCTGATTTGAACCCAGCCTTAAATGTCCATAGTGGATCTTTTGAGCAAATAACTGCTAGCTCGTTTAATCCTGTATGTACATGTACATGCTGAGAAAATGCTTACCATTTACTGAAAATGTAGAGTGAGAAGAGTTCATTTCTAAATGTTTTTTTTTTCTCAACATTTTCGTATCTTTTGTACCTTTTGTAACATGATTTTTATTTTCAAGGTGGTGGCATGTTTCACAAACTATGATTAATACTCGTGTGGCCTTGTACATTCACAAGAGGTGTCTTTCTGAAGTGTTTGCTTTAATCTAAAAAATAAAAAACTTTTTAAAATCTTTTTGTTAGGTATAGAAAACAGGCTTTAAAGCAATTTGTCCTCACACAGGGACAGAGTTATAACACGCAATTTCCAACTGGGATAAACAATCAAATGAGTCATAATAATGACAAAGGGAGGGGGGGAAGAAGTGGGAATACAGAAAGTAGGTCAAGAGGTCAGCTAGGACTCATAGGGTTCCATGGACAGCATAACAATAACTGGGAGCTAGCTTGCCCCCGTATGTTTGATTAGGTCATGGAGACATTGTGTCGAAGGCTTGAAACATTTAAATAGGTGATAGGTATTGAAGAAAGCCTGCATAGTATCCGTCCGTACAGTATGAAACCTTTCAAGCAACATCATAGTAAAGATTCTGTTAAGCACTTCAGTGAAGTACAAAGATGCCATCTGGAAGCTATGTGAATCCTTGAGCCATGCAAATAAATTTAATATGTTTAGGAGTCTGATTTTTAAATCTATGCGTAACCAGACACACAAACAGGCAGTTCAATAGGTTATGAACCTGGGACTACAACCATGCTACTTCTGGACAAGTCCACCAAATATGTAATGGGGAACAAACCTCTTGACAACCCCAAAAGCAGAGGGGGGAAGGAGGATGGATAACAGCGATGAAGACGTTGAGGAACGAGGTCGATTCTGTGAAGGATGTTTATCGAGGTCTCCGTGAGAGAAACTTGGTGACTGCCTTTCGTATTACCAGACAATTGAAAAAGTATGGCAGCATCCAGGTGTAGATCAAGTAAAATAACTTTTTATTCTCCCATAATAAAACGCGACGTTTCGATCCTATCCAGGATCTTTGTCAAGCTTTTACTTGATCTACGCCTGGATGCTGCCATACTTATTCAATTGTCTGGTATCTACTACAGAAGTGATCTAATCCGTGTTTGGCTGGTGCATTCACTACAAGGATCCAACCACAGGTGTGGGATTATTTATTTGTTTGCTAGCAACTTGCTTTATGCCTTTCGTATTACAACAGCGAAGCCATCTATCGTAAGATATTTCAACCTGAAGGTCTGACTCCTACGTCTACATAAACATCTATTTGATGTTTGAAAGAGGCCGATTTAGTACACTATATATATGAAGGAGATGACACCTTTTTGCAAAGGGTCTTTTAAACATACGGACTCAAAAAAATGGAGGCTACGGGATAGAAGATGTAAAGAAAATAAAAAATGAACCGCTTGATTAGCTCTTATGGACTCGATTCCAAGAGGGTGAAATTTGGCAATGAACTGTTGAAGGCTAGACAAAGTGACCAAGCTCTGTCAGATTATTAGTTCTTCAACAAAGGAAAAGGTGCTGAGGGTAAAATTTGGATTACGGATAACTGGCAAAAGTAAAGTAGATTTAGAAGCCAGGCCATATTTAAACCAAATACTCCTCTATAACAGAATATAATAATAAGTGGACTATTTCCGTATAGATTCAGAATCATGGGGTGTGAGAACCAGGTTAAGAACAAGAGGAAATGGGGAGATCATTTATTCTTCAATCTCTACTCATAACGGAGCTGGTGGACCTCCTGCAATGGCCACCCATTCGACAATCCATGTTAATTTATAATACTTGGTGAGATTCAGGATTAAAAGATCTAGCCATTTATGACACATCATTCTATTCTTAATCCTAGTGCGTTTATGAGCCTATATAAATGTAATGGTTGTGTGTTGACATTTTTTTTTCTATCCTGGTTTTAGGATTATGTAAGGTGCAAAATAGATACGGTATGGCCATAGAGGTGTGGCCATTTTTGTTGCATTAATTCTACCTGCCCAAGAAAGCTGCAGGTCCTCCAGTGTAGTAAGTTCAATCATTTAGTTTTTTGGATAGTAGATTATAAACAGATAATTCAATTTCTAAGGAGTTGACATAGAGATGGTGAGATTAATACCTAAGTAAGATATATAATATGGTATCTGTTGGAAGTTAAAATTAAGATTAATATTCTTAACTAGGGAATCAAGGAGTTAATGAAAGTTATATTGGACTTATCGAAATTTACTTAAAGGACAGAAACATTTGCCCGGTTGTCCATAGTAATATAGCATGTTAGGCTGAATGAAGACAATGTCCATCTGGTTCAGCCTGTTTCTATCCTCCTTGTTGATCCAGAGGAAGACAAAAAACCCCAAGAGGCAGTTGCTGTGAGTGATGCCAGCGATACTCTCTCGATCCATAACTCTAGCGAGATTGCGAGTATGGAGTCACCCGACTATAGTTTGATTTGTAACCAGCTTTCACGGAGTCTTGCCACATGCAGACTGAAAGCACAAATCACCCCCTGATAAAGCCTAACACACTTAAAGGGGTTGTCTCGCGGCAGCAAGTGGGGTTATACACTTCTGTATGGCCATATTAATGCACTTTGTAATATACATCGTGCATTAAATATGAGCCATACAGAAGTTATTCACTTACCTGCTCCGTTGCTGGCGTCCCCGTCGCCATGGTGCCGTCTAACTTCGGTGTCTTCTTGCTTTTTTTAGACGCGCTTGCGCAGATGGATCTTCTCCCTTCGTCTGGTCTCGGAAGCATCGGCGTTTTGGCTCCGCCCCTTGTACGCGTCATCGCGTGGCTCCACCCCCATCATGTGCTGATTCCAGCCAATCAGGAGGCTGGAACCGGCACACGTCATGGGGCGGAGCTACGCGATGACGCGACAAGGGGGCGGAGCCAAAACGCTGATGCTTCCGAGACCAGACGAAGGGAGAAGATCCATCTGCGCAAGCGCGTCTAAAAAAGCAAGAAGACACCGAAGTTAGACGGCACCATGGCGACGGGGACGCCAGCAACGGAGCAGGTAAGTGAATAACTTCTATATGGCTCATATTTAATGCACGATGTATATTACAAAGTGCATTAATATGGCCATACAGAAGTGTATAACCCCACTTGCTGCCGCGAGACAACCCCTTTAAGTGCTCTACAGTGCCGCTCACATACACACACTGCCACCACCAGCTATTAAGGGAAGCTGAGACCCAGACTATATATTATGGACACAATCTTTGGAGTTTAAGGTTCACTTTAAAACTGATAAGGCTTAATTAATAAACTGTAGATTTATTGTAGGAATAGACTAGCTGTGTGTGTACGTATGTTATATATATATATATTACATATTACACGCAGGCAGCTTGTTACATGGGAGTATAGGGATATACAGGTATACACAACAAGTCCGGCCCAAGATATTGATACATGCAGAGTCAGTGAAGCAATGGGAGCAGTCTTATAACAACGCATATCTCTGAAGTTTGACAATAGGGGTTCGTTTAGCCCCAAATTATAAAGGATTCCTCAGAACACACCTTCTCACGCCTGCTCTGATGTCATTCGGGAGGTTGGGGTGGGGGCATGCATCCCTTGAGGGAAAAATCATCATTCTCCATTTCGGTCATATTTCTGCACGAGATACTCCGATCAGGAATATGGGCCTGGCATATATCTGTCATGATTTAATCTATTCAGCGATATGAAGCACAATATGTAAATTATAACCAGGTATGCTTATACGCCGTTTGAGGGTGATATTGAGCTCATACCGCAACATGTGTAGATGCATTTCATTCAGCTGGCCTGACTGAATCAAAAAATATAACCCATATCAGGATAGGACCATCACAACTAGAGATGAGCGAACGTACTCGGTAAGGGCGATTTCGCAATCGAGCACTCGATTTTCGAGTATCTCACTACTCGGGTGAAAAGTACTCGGGGGCGCTGTGGGTGAGCGGGGGGTTGCAGAGGGGAGTGGGGGGGGGGAGAGAGAGCTCCCCTCTGTTCCCCGCTGCTACCCCCCACTCCCCTCTGCAACCCCCCGCCCCACAGCGCACCCGAGTACTTTTCACCCGAGTAGTGAAGTACTCGAAAATCGCGGTGCTCGATTGCGAAATCGCCCTTACCGAGTACGTTCGCTCATCTCTAATCACAACCAATAATCTTTATTAAGAGATTTTCCATTAATCTGACTTTTACTGACAGGGAGTCTGCGAGAACTACCTGAGGTGTTAAGCTTAACTGGCATGGAAGGGGGGGGGGGGGGGTCGGTCAATTAACTTCTACCTGGTACTGGCTAATTTTATTGCCATCATGATCAAAATACTTCTTAAAGCCCAATGCATATCAGAGGCCTCTCAGATGTGAGGGAGGAAGGGGAGATTACACCGTTTAATTCATTTTTTCCCAGTATCCTGAGCGGCAAGTTGCTATGGATAGTTGGGGGGACACTTTATCAATATCTCTATATCACAGTGACCTTACGAGGAAGGGAACAAACACGCACAAGAAGCCTACAGCAAAGAAAACAAAAGGGGCAACAAGGGTCCTTAGATCCAACTGTAGATTACTGGTAGCGGGCCTGAAGTTCATGCAATCGGCAGTCATCAGTAAGAAAAGCAGCATTGTATCCATAACTGGACTTGCACCTAAGTTGAAATTTGAGATTTTTAGGAAGAGAAAGCACTATAGCAATGGGTGAGGACCAACCAAACCTGAAACATTGATCAGGGGGAAAGCTAATCCTTAGTAGAAGAATCGCTACCCATTGAGGACAATTGGGCATCTAAGCAGAATGTAGATTGTTAAATTGTTTATAGAACTCTTTTTTTATAAAATAGAAACCAGTACATCAGGACATGCCATAAGTTCTCTGAATAAAATGAGCTCGCTTGTGTCCACTTAGCTTCTGTATTGTATTTTACATCTGAGGGTCAACGCATAGAGTAAGATATGAGATCAGTAAGTTTTTAAAAGGTATAAAAAAAAAAGTGGTCTTATGCAATTTAATAAAGAGTCCAGAGGGAAAGTATCCTAAGGAGGCAAGAGAAAGTCCAGTCTCAATTCTCAAAAGGCAGTGGAGGTCCCAGCTCAGTGATTGCTATCAGAAGATCTGGGTAGTCGTCTTGAGTAGCGGGTCAGGGTCCAGGGGTATCTGGGACGAGGCGGTAGTTCTTTGGGCATAGAAGATGGTGCTATCGGTATTTGCGCAGTTTCAAGGGTTTTGTCCAAGTATGACCTGTTATGGTATTGGAAGATTAGCGCAAACAGGAATCCCCATTTCTATTACACATTGGCTGTGTAAAAGGCCTGTGTGATGAGCCCCAATGACCTGTTGTTGAGCAAAGTGTAATGTGCAATATCAGCAAACAGTTGCAGTGGAAGGAGGTTTCTTGCCACAGCCAGTGGCTGATCATGAACTCTATAGAAGTGCAATTTCAGTACTACATCAGGGTTTGGGGCCTGGGCCAAAGCTTTGTAAATTCTGTCAATGTAAAGAATATTTTGATTCATATTGCAGGTATGTATATTCCTGCTGTACATCCAGAAGGGACCCCAGCCAAGCCACTTGCGTTGAGGGCCTAAGCTTGTTTGTAGCTCTGTGATGTTGTGGGGAGGGGTTGGCATGGGCCTATGTGAGTGCCCTTAGTTTGGTAAGTCCCCTGAAGTGTTTTCTTTAAAAAAGAAACAATTGCCTTGTAATGCGTCTGTTTTTAATATTTCTAATATTAGAATTCACATAGTAGGCTACAGCCAATCAGTAATTGGGTACCTTTTTCCTGGCACCATGGCTCCTAGCTTCTGAGCAATGGATCAATGTTGCTAGAAGAATGGCATTGGCCACTGTGACTTCTGATTGACTGCAGTGGTTAGTTGGTAGCCTTTCCTAAAGAATAACCAGAAAGACAGTGTGTTTGTAGTGCTGGATTGCCAGGGAAGAGGACTGATGAGTGCCGCTGCCATTATTGTTTTGACACCTCTGCAACTGTAATTAAATTGTCTGACAACTAGACAACTATTTTTAGGTGCTGCAAATTTGCCGTGTTGAATTTTGCACCAACAATCTAAGATTTATACTAGAAGCCATGTGGATAAGATTTAACCAAAAATGTCATCCATAGGATGCGGATGCATATGGAACTGACGGGATGTAGATTTTAAATTCTCGGCATGTTAGTTGTTTGCAGTGGGTTTACCCTTTGCAATGCATGCAGATTTGGATTTGCATTCGCACAAAAATCTTCCATAGATTTTTTGCAACGTGTGAACATAACCTGAGGTTACATGCACACGGGCGAGCGCTATATTGAGGCGAGAAACTCTGCCCGATATTGCACCTGCCAACGTGCATTTTATATGCGGAAACTGGGCATTTTTCGTTCCAAAACGCACTTCTGTGAAATTGCCATCCTCAGGCGCCCTGGCACCTACAAAGAGCTGTCAGCAGCTTCGCAGTGTCAAAACTGCTGACAGAATCGCTTTACCATAGGGTCACAGATGTAGAGTAATCTGGAGGAAAAAATGAGTAAAATCCAGTGCTCTAAGTAAATAACTATGAAGGGAATAATTCTAGTACAAGTACGTAATGTGAGGTTGATGAAATGATGTAAGATGTCTATTGGCTCCTTATCACAAGCAAGAGGACCCTCGAGTAAGTACATTGCAAGAGAGATAACGTGAGACTGACTGAATTATTTATGTGTGCACACACCGCATTCCTAGATTTCTGTCATCTTGCATCACCTCCATCAGAGTAAATACAGTGCATAATATCAAAACTTTAACCTGCTTAAATTATTAATGCTCAACAAGTACATTCAAGAACTCAGGTCCTGCAAAGGTTACCCAATTCTCCCTGGGGTTGGTTTATGTATTGCTGAAGACGACATTCACTTTGTCTTTTCTTCTTCAAAACTAACAGAGAATGTAGTAGTTCTTGGAAAATCTAGCTGCTGGGTAACTTGTCTTCAAAGGGGAAACAAAATAATCAAAATCTATCTATCGAGTGTACAAAAGTTTGATGCGTTAAAAAAAAAAAATCACTGAATGTTCAAAATAACTTTTTGCTTGGTGTAACTTAGATATAAGGTGTTATTTCTATAATGACTGCAAAACAATATTTTTAGAAGTGATTAGTCCTTGCAGAATCCCATAGCTCATCCCGAAAGTGAAACTTGGGGCAAAGGTTGCTAAATGGTAAGATAATGTTACTAGAGACATGTGACATACCACGGCTGGTAATTCTTTCCCTATGGACCATCGAATCAAGTTTCCAGGGTGCCCAATACCCTATACATTGACACCACAGGTAATAGCAACTACTTCTGCATGTTTATGTTCCCCTTCTATGACATTACTCAGTGCCCCGCAGCATTTGGGTGCAGCAGCATCACACTGACTTCCTGTTCTGCTCACCTGCTTTATTGACTCTACATAGAATAGTGTTAATGCTGCATTTCAGATAATTTGTTAAAAAATCAAAAGAAAACTGTTAAAAAACAATATTAACGGCTTGAACATTTCTACTGGAATTAACTAGAAGAGGCTGAAAGATTGCAATAAGAAACCACGAGGAACTAATCCAGAAAATATATCAGAAAGTTAAGTAATTTTCCATTACTCTACGGTGACATGACAGCTTTGGCCATAATAGAGGTCGCATGGCCAAAGGTTGGAGTGTAGTCCTCGCAGTCTAATAGAAATTAATGCAGTGACACTGTGACCTAAAAATAGCTGCAACTCGCACATTGCAAGGAAACCATTATTTTTAGAATTCTTGCGATTTGAGGTTTGCAAGTTGTAACGCTACTGTATTGACTTTTTTTGGGATTGCAAAGTTGCAGGGCTACACTGCAGCGTTTGCCTATGCGACCTATGTCACTGCCAAAGGTGCTTTATAGACCTAGTTTTTTTTTTTTCGGAAACAGTTATACCCCTTTAATTAGCAAGCAGATACTTTATTGAATAAGGCTATATTGACACAGTCCCCTATCCCTGGTGGTTTTGTCCTGTTTCAATTTCATTATTGCCAGTGTGTGAAAATGCATACTTGAAGAACAGTGTATACATATAACAGTCCTGTTTTTCCATTGAAGCATTTCAATCGTCTCCTCTCCATATATCACCCAGCCTGCACACTTCAATCTGCTAATACATTCACACTAAACGTCCCTCTAATTCGTACCTCTCAGACCCATCTCCAGGACCTCTCCAGAGCTGCACTGGTCCTCTGGAATGCACTACCCCAAAATATCCAGACAATCCCCGACGCACAAAACTTCAGATGCACCTTAAAAACGCACCTCTTCAAAGAAGCAGATCTAATGTCCTGAACAACTCCCCCCCCCCCCCCCCCACCCACTATAACATGCCCCCGCCCCTCGTGATACACGTCTGGACTATTGCCTTCCTACAGCAACCCATATTCTCCATTTTTCCTACCTTGTACACCCCATTCCCCTGCATCACCCTAGCGCAGAACCCCTGCCCCTATTGTCTCTTACTATTTGATTATCACATGTAATTGTAGTACCCCTGTGCTTTGAAAGCTCTGTGGAATAAGTTGACGCTATACCAATAAAGATTATTAGTAAAGATTATTATTTCTAGAGTCTGTTTCCTTTAAAACAAAAATAAGAAGTACCAATTCTTCTGTTAGTAAAAAAGCCGTCACCGCTTTGATAGAACTGATTTAAAATGGATCCTATAGAATCCTGACCGATGCCACTGATTTATAATAGATCTGTCAGGATTCTTTTTTTTTTTTTTTCCTGCACACAAATAGCGATACAGACTCTACTATTTTTTTGTTGTCCTAACCCATGGAAACCTAACATACCCAGGATCAATGCTGATGTGAATAGAGCCTAAGGCCTCTTTCACACGGCAGTATTTTGATCGCTATTTTGCATCAGGATTTGTAAGCCCAAGTTCCACTTCTGCTTTTGGCTTATACATACTGATGGACAGTCCTGACCAAAATACTACTGTATGAAAGTGGTCTATCCCAGAGGTTTTCCTTTTTTGGATGCAGTACTGGTGCTGATTTCTTCCAATCCCCTACTTCTAAAATGTTAACATCATTCGTTATTGCACCTTAATAAAGTTTGATGGATCAGTATTCTTTCTAAACTTTTCTAAGCATGAAGATTTCTTAAGTCTGTCAGGTGTTAATGTTGCCTATAAACCAGGCATACAATATTACATCCAACACAAGTTGGACTCGAAAAGATAGAAAAGAAACCTTTACTGCACTCTATTTAACTTGGCTCGTGATCTGCCCATCCAAAGCCTTCAGAGATGATTCTGGATCTAATTGTATGCCGTTGGCTTATGACCCTATTCTTGATTTCACTGAATAAAATATTCTTCTTTTGCATCTATTATTAGGGCTTGGGCTTACAAAGTAATTTTAGGAACTTTCCACCTAAAATCGTAACAATAAAATCACTAATCCATATAAATCCATGAGCTGTTAGGTTGTTTTTTGTTAGACTTGTTCCTTTGTATATTTTCCAAAAGTGAGGAGAAGTAGAGCCTCAACACTTATTTTAACTAGGCCCATGAATGACAAAGTTGGCAAGTGATACAACGGTATCCTGGCAAGCAAAGGTAATTCATGGAGTGGGAAGGAGTTAAAATGTAGAAAAATATGCAAACTGTACAACTGTTGTTCAGACTACCCAATCGACTCAAATGGCCAGTAAGTGCGAAGAGCGCATAAATATAGAAGGCATGCGATACATCATTTATATCCCTTTAGTACAATCTCAATATACAATTCATATAATACACAAAAGAATGCAAATTACCAACTACATGAATTCCTAAATAAATGACCAAATGACCAGCTAGTCAGATTGTAATAAAGGAGGCTGTCAGTCCTACAATAACTTGACAGCTGCGACATAAATGTTGGTACGTCCCTCAGCCACTATATTATCAACTGTAAGAAAAGGCTCATTAGGAAGCATGAATCAAACTGACATAAAAGGCGTTGCAAGTGTTGGCATAATGCAGAGGTACCTTACTCAAGTCACTAGGCATCTCAGTAAAATACAACTTGAAAATAAACATACCGTATATACTCGAATATTAGCCGACCCGAGTATAAGCTGAGTCAATAAGTTTTACCACAAAAAACTGGTAAAACGTATTGACTCTAGTATAATCCTTGCTATACTCGAGTATATACTAGTTAAAGAAAAAACGCAATACTTGCCTCCCAGCTGGCGCCTATGTTCCCGGCTTGAGAATTCTCCCTGCTGGGCTTTGAATTTCCCCACAGTCAGCGCTGTGTAAGTAAGCGCTCTTATTGGATCGAACGCCTTGCCGCACCACCGGGGATACCATTGCGCCGGGGACACAGGCACTGGCTGTGAGGTGAGTATTGCGGGGTTTTTTTTTTCTTTACCTCACTCGAGTATAAGCCGAGGGGGGCTTTTTCAGCGTAAAAAAAATGCGCTGAAAAACTAGGCTTATACTTGAATATATATGGTACGTCACACAATAAGGCCATTCACGTGCAGCAAAATGAATATAATGCCCAGTAGATCAGTTCATACTGACATCTCAACCACATGTTGTCAAGGATAATTAAAACAGACATTCAGTACAGCAATTCCTACCGTTACAAAAAAATATATATATTATAATATATTATATGTTATATGTGTGTGTATGTGTGTATGTGTATGTGTATATATATATATATATATATATATATAATGTGTGTGTGTGTGTATATATAATACCACTGATGTAATTCAAAAGCGCCACAAGTACGTTGGCAGATATCTTTTGAATCACTTTATCAAACACATTTCTCATACAAATAATACTGCTAACACTATAATGTACATACATAGTGTGATGCACAACTACTTATGATACACATAAATAGGACCCCTCTATTTCTCTCTTATACACCCATTCATTTCAGTTGGGCTGACGGAAATAGCAGAGTACAGCGCTTGGCTATCGCCGTCACCCCCAATGAACAAGGTAGTGGCACTACACAGCCATCTTCTCCATACTAAGGGGTAGTGCAGTGAACCTATATTGAGGATTAGGAGGAATAGGCGACCCTTCTTATCGGAATTGGTGGCAGTCTATGAATAGGCACTAAAAGTCTATTTTGGTACAAGCCTTTTAATTTTAGACTTTCTATTAGGGTATGGTAACACATCATAAATCTGCACCAAAATCTGTGTGGATTTTTACAGCTGAATTTACTCGTTAAATTATGATGAATGAATTTGGCAGTGAAAATCCATGGCATTTCTGCAGCAAACAGATCATGTTGTGGATTTGCACAAATCTGCAACATGAATAGCTTCTGCTGCAGATTGTAAAAGTAGGTGATCCGTGCAGTTCGGGGATGTAAGTTTTATACTAAGCTTCCCTATCGTTCCCCCGATGTCTGTCAGCTCTGAAAGCTGCTGCTGAATGCATTCAGTGGCGCTGCAAATAGTACACCCGTTCTTCTTTTATAGTTTGGAAGACTACTTACCTGTGCTGCTCAATGCATTGCAGTGATGGTTTACAGTGCTAACATCGAGGAGATGACTGGAAAAGCAAGTATAAAACTTGCATCCGAGGATTCCACAGGTCACCTACTTTCAGCCTAAAACCTTAGTTTATAGGGCTAAAAGTAGGTGACAAGTTCCCTTTAAAGCTTGCATTGCACCTCACACTTCTATGGAATTTTGTCTTGAGTTCCACAGCTGTTCTACTATGTATGAACTCACCCTTAGAAACCGGTTTCTAATATCCCCTTTAAAAGGACAGACTCTTGACAGGGTTGTCCTTTTCAGGACTGGTATCCTGTGGCACTTTGTGTAGGGTTTTAGATAGGTGTTCAGTGATAGATTAAAATAAGGGCAGACCTTATGAATCTATTTTCTGCACTTTGGATCACTATACAAAAACTACTGCTATGGGTTAGAGGGCTATACTTTAAGATAAATTCACACAAGTCCTGCACAAACCCTGGAAGACCTGTTAAAATGCATTTACACTATCCTACCCGTAAGTTTTGGACTCTATCAGTAGAATGGATCATGTCTTATTGACATGTGACTTGTTCTAAACTGGGAGAGCACCTAGAAGGTGAGTGAGTGAGAAGACTTAGAAGGTAATTCATGCTCCTCTGGGTAATATACAAATATGGTAGATGGAACAATACCTTTGCAGCACCACCTATTGAAAGGCAGCATTCCTTTAATTCAATATTAGGCTTGTTATACAAGCCATATAACAATGACTGGGAATTGAAAGCCAAGCCAGAATCCATATACCTACAGTTGTATTTGCATATTACCCAGAGGAGCATGAATGGACTTATAAGTCTCCTCACTCATTCACCTTCTAGGTGCTCTCCCTAAGGAGAAAAGATAGTGTTCCTAACCCACATCACAGGCCTCTTGCTAGCCAAGCCAGAAACCTACTGCACACTGATGAGGGTCAAACAACCTAAACAGCTGTCTGTGTATGGATTCTGGCTTGGCTTTCAATTCCCAGTCATTGTTACAAGGTTTGTATAAAGAGTCTAACATTGACTTGCAGGAATGCTGCCTTCCAATAAATGTTGCTGCAGAGGTATTGTTCCATCTCCCATATTTGTCCTAAACCATGATTTATAAGATGCAGACCTGTGGAGGTGTCAGCCATAGTGGGTTTTGCTTTGTTTTATTTAACATGCCTCATTCCAAGGAACATAAAGTGTTAACATGCCATATCATGGAGGCTTGTCATATTAGCGGACAATTGGTTCATGATATTTCTGCTAAAGCCCAGGTCGTCGGATCCACTGTGAGTGGCGTGATCACAAGGTGGAAGTTAGAGGCATATTCCATGCCAAACTCAAGAATCAGGCGACTCAAAATATTAAGCAACAAAGAACACACAATAGAGCTCACCTTTGCACTATCCAAGAGAGCACTAAAAATCTACAAGCAAGTGGAAACCAAGTCAGTGTCTGTACTGTACTACAGGGACTGCATGCTATTGGATATATTGGTTATGTCGATGCCTACAGGATGTTCATCAAAAAGTCATAACAGTTCTTGCTCAGGTGTCCAAATACTTTTGGTAGGCTAGTGTACGTTTGTGACCCCACCTGGGGGAGTCTTGTTTTTGGTGCCTATTTACGGATGATGATGATAACTGTACACAGGTTAACTCTCATCCAAATAATCACTTGAAAGAGCAGATGCAAGCGATAGTCATTACATGAAAATGTGTCCATTAACAGGGTGACGAGCAATGTTTTGCTTCCTAGTCATTTGATTTCAGCTTACCTAAAACATAGTCACTGGTTGATAGTCGTCCAGTGTAACGTCACAGGCATTTGTACTTGCAAATACATTTTCAGGAGATTGAGCGTACAGTTGCCAACAAATTTTCATAGTTGTTCAGTTTACAGCTGCCCTTGGATTGAGACTAAATACAAGGGACATATAGCTTTGTAAGGGTCCTTTTAGACAGGATGATCGTCAGGCACCCAAGCACCAGTCGGTACTATTGTACCTTGTCGACACCTGGAGCTAGGGGCTGACCTGACTTTGCTGGAGGTAACGCCTCCTGTCAAGCTCCTAGCTTCCGGTGGAGACAAGGTGCAACAATACAGCTCCAGTCATCCCAGCAATTTATCGATCCTGTGCTTTCTCACAAGAGCGATAATCGTTCAGTGAATGGAGGTAGAGCGGGCAAGAGATCGTTCCGGCTGTCTGCCTCCATTCACAATAAACAGGCAGTCGTTCATAGGTGAACTACTGCCTATTTACACGTTGGCTTGAGAAAGGCTGAGAACTCTCACTCGAAACGTCGTGTTTTATATACAAGATGGAATAAATTTAGAATTTTAACCAAGAAACTGCAACATGGTATTTGAGCTACACCCCTGATGCTGCTAGCATTTTGACTTTTTCTGTTGATTATTTCTCTTGGATGACGGGTCCTCATTTACAACTAGCTCTGCATCTCTGCCCTGGATGAGCTCTAGTGAGTATTTCTCCTATGTTTAGTGTGCCGCAACAATTTCTGTTTTCTGTATTTACATGGGCCGATTGTCGTTTGATTTTTATCTAAACTGAACGATAAGCTAACAAATTCTCATTCGTTACTCAGTTGCTTGCAGCATTCTCACTGCACTTTTATTGTTCAGTTTTGCACAATCCAATGAGAAACTGAAAAATAATCGTTACGTGTAAACGGGCCCTTATTTGTTAAGTTGCATATACCGAGCTTTGTATGTAGTACTTTTCCAGATATTATATTGATGTTGTGCTGCTTTTCTATTTCCTTGCTATCTAATCAGTAACACGGGTGGGGGTGTTAGCTGCTTTTTGTGACTGATTATTTCTTTCTGCACACTTTCCCTAGGAGTCTAGTAAACATGAGCTGTTTCTTGTCAACAGTTACAATAACACATTGAATTTATGCCTTGGGAAGTTTTGCTTTGACAATTTTGAAGAAGGTGTAATTAATAATAAATTAGGTGTTTGTGCAGCTCATGGCAATGTTTAAACCCTTCTGAGCCAAAGGGGCCACAAGAAGACTTTATAGTAATTTGGGAGTTGCATGTGTGGGGCATCAATGGTTAATCTGGGTTCACTCCCACCTAATGTTGAGTTATAGCTTGAATAATCTCACACCATTAAATGCCACTGCAGGCTGCTTTCAGTAAATCACATCTTGTGTGGCATCGTACATAAAGTTGCATCATGATTGTGGCATGAATCAACTAGAGGAAAAGATATGTGGATACTGTGAGAGATGACTCCCTGGGAGGTGTTGAATATTCTCCCTATCTAAGGCTACTTGCACATGAGCGAGAAAAAAAAGTTCTGCCTGAGATACTTGGGCGCAACTAGCATTGGACAGCAGCACATGGACATCTGCTCCATGTGCTGTCCGATGTGCTGAACATAGCACATTGGCATATGCTATTCTCATCCAACTAATTGTCATAAAAGCCCATGTGCATACAACCGTTCAGATGATTGTGTGCTATTTCCGTCCGATTTTCAGACAGGCTTTCTTTTTTTCGGGCCAAAAATCAGGTTGACAAATGGCCTGTGTGCAAGTAGCCTAATAGGAGAATTAATTTCTAATTGGGGGGGGGGGAGGGGGGGAAAGCTGTTGCTGAAAATGTCATATATATATATATATATTTTAATATAATTATTTTTTTTTATTCTTTTTTTATGTAATTGTCACTGTTGGTATGGGAAAACTACGGCTAGTCTTTTTTTTTTTTTTATAATGTTGTATATCACCAGCCTTGAGTCATAAAACCTCTATCATGAGACTACTAAAGAAAATTGTTCCTTGTGACCAATTTTTGCCTGTCCGTTCCCATTAATTTTTTTTACTGCTAGAACCATGCTAAACATTTTTGTATATTTGATGCTAGTCACCAAGGGAGGCCAAATTGTTCCTTTCCAGAAGGAAGAAAACTGCCTTTCTCTACTGCTACCTACTTTGTAAATCAATGTCAGACCCTTTAAAGAGCCTTGAGTTATGAGTCGTGATGGGTATTTATGCTGGTTAGAAATTGACTTGCATATTAGCTACAGGTGGCACTAAAGATACACTTTGTCTTTTCTCAGGAAGCATTGCCATAAAGACTGCTTATTAGCCAATTAGTACCACTTGTGAGTCACTTATGGATGGAAATGCATTTAGTACTAATTTGGGGACATTTGTTAGAGCAGAGTTCCCCAATCTGTTGTATCTTGTGGACCACATCCAACTTTGAATGATGGCCAGGGGGCACATTAAAATAAAAAATGGAGAGACAAATTTGTAAGCATTTGCTGATCAAAATTTGTCACCAGTATTTTAGCTTAGTAAATTGGCATTGTCAATCCAGTGCATACAGTTATAACCTGGGACTCACATGAAGAGCCACACAGCATGAGGTCATGAACCACGCGTGGCTCCCTAGCCACTGGTTGGGGACCACTGTTACAGGGAATTATCAGGTTGGATACTCCAAACATACTTATCACATTCCTTATCAAACAGTCTTTGTGTACCGCCACATCTAACCCAAGGCCGTAGGTAAACAATACAGGCCACGTTTTAAAATAGTTTTTTAATATACACTTATAGCTATAACTTTGTTTACACCCACCTTGTGGCTTCAATTTATAATGGAAGCCTAATTGCTGTGCCGATTAATCGCTTGCTCAATGGCAGTTTTCATTGACGTATGATGCGTTCTATCCAGTGTAGTCAAGGTGTCTTTTCATTTCATCGAACAATTATTGCACACAGCACAATATGACACAGATGGGAATACGGCGTAAAAGCTTTCTTCTCAGGGTTGTGCCCTTGTTGCACCTATAAAAATCAGGCACCAAAAATGTTCGGGAGTGCACACACTGTTCATGGGGCCCTGTTGCCATGAAAAATGATTGCAAGAGGATCGTGTGTAGCGCCCTCTTTAGGTCAACTCACAGATTTTCAATGGGATTCACATCTGGGCTCTGGCTGGGCCATTCCAGAACTTTGATCTTTTTATGGCAAAGCTATTCTTTTGTTGATTTGGAGGAATGCTTTGGGTTGTTACGCTGCAAGCTGAATTTTTTATCTTAAGTTTTTTAGCAGAGGTCTGAAAATTTTGTGCCAAAATGGACTGTTATTCGCAAGTGTTAATAATTCCCTCCACCTTGACTAAATTCCCAGTTTCAGCAGCAGAAAAACAGCCACGAAGCATAACGCTGCCTCCACCATGCTTCACTGTTGGTGTGGTGTTCTTTAGGTGATACACAGTGTTGGCTTTGCGCCAAAAATAGATTTTAGAATTTTGTCCAACGAGTTAAACTGTGGTCTCATCAGACCATAAAACGTTCACATGCATTTGGCAAACTTGATGGAGATTTTGGCAAAACATAGCCGGGCTTGAATTTTCTTTTTTTTTTTCTTTTTGTTCTAAAGGGCTTCCATCTTGCTACCCTATCCCATAGCCCAGACATATTAAGAATAAGGGGGATGGTTGCCACATGCACTACACAACCAGTACTTGCCAGAAATTCCTGCAGCTCCTTTAATGTTGCTGTAGGCCTCTTTGCAGCCTCCAGGACCAATTTTGAGGGTTGTCCAGTTCTGTGTAATGTCACTGTTGTGCCAAATTTAATCTACTTGTTGATGACCGTCTACACTGTGTTCAATGGTATATGTAATACCTAGGAAATATTTTAGTACCCTACCCCTGACTAACAGCTTTCAACAATCAGATCTTTTTGATGTGGTGTAAGCTCTTTATGGACCAAGGCTTTTGCTGAAAAATGCAAGTAAGAAAAATGTCAGCAAAATCCTACTAGAACAGCTGAACTTTCGTATGGGGTAAATAAGAATCACTTTAAGTAATGGCAGTTGTGTACTGATTACTATTTAATATGAGTTTGCATGGGAGTAATGTTAGAAACTTAAAGGAAGACAAGTGGGGAAAAAAAACACCAGGGGAAAAAAAATCACTTGTAGAAGGTTTATTTTCCCCTATTGACTTCCAGCTGACGTTGGTCAATGGGGGGAAAAAACGTGGTGCTTTGATGCAAAACATTGTGTTAAACCACTTTTAATGGGGTTAAGGAAACCCTTGTCATCATGTCCCCCATGCGTTAAAATAACAAATAAGTTGTTCTTCACCTCTCCTAGTCTCCCCGCTTGTCCCCCTACTAGTATCTGCATTCTCTTTGTGATGTCACTTTACAGGCTGAGCCCATCTGCAAACAAACAAGCTGTCATGGCTGAGTGCTGTCATTGGCTGCTACAGCTGGTTTATGGGATGTCACAGCAGCTTCTAAGTGGAGACCGGAGCTGGTGGCGATGGACGAGTGGGGAGTGTGGAAGGAGGTGAGTAATGGTGGATTTGATATTTTAGCACACGGGGGACCCAATGATAAGGCTTTCCTTAACCACTCTTAATAAGCCAGTGTTTTACCGTATTTTACTACTCTTGTACCGAAATATTTTGTTTTGCCAGGATTGTTGAACATATTATGTTAATGTATGCAAATGCTCAGAAACTTAAATTTATTTCCAAATCTATTTTAGGAGCTTTATAGCAGACCAGAATAAAGATAAACTCTTATACTTTATTGTCAATAACCACACACACATTCTGCAAAGCATTTACTATGCTACATAATTCTAGGTAAATTAAAATGATTTCATGTTATGTGGGCTGCTTAAGTAGATCTAAAGTCAATTTAAAAATAAACTGTAATTAAAATGTTAAATTAATAAACACAATCATTGTCAAAAAATATCAAGCACCTAGAAAGACTTGTCAGAATTAAATGAGACTTGTGTGATTGTAGCATTGATATAAGTATCAGAGCAAAAGGATAATTATGGAAAACTAAAGCCATAAAGGAAGGCTCTAGTACCCTGTTGGGCTTACTCTATCTTGGATGCAAAATGGGACATGGGCGAGCATAGAGTTTACAGGTTCTTTGGCATATCGGTCCACATTTGCTGTAACTAAGCATCTTAATCGTGCAAACTCGTAGGGTGTCCAAGCTGGCATTCCATCCATGTTTTATTGACAAGAAATTTGGCACCTGATCAGGCCCCGGAAGTGTGGAAATTTTGTAGAGGCATTCCTGTGACACCCTTGCTCTGTGTTGTTGAGCTGGAAAATGCCTCTTGGAATCGCTGCCATAAGAGGCAACACATGTGGCTTCAGAATGTCCTGAACGTATCGCTGTTCTGTCGTTGTTCCTTGTACCACTATTAGGGTTGACGACTGTTGTATGTTATGACCCTCCCAACCATCACAGCAGCAGTGGGGGCAGTGTGCCACTCCATAGCATAGGCAGCATTGAGGTGCTCACCGCTAGGTCTCCAAACATGGCCGTAATCCGTGTGCAAACTAAACCTGGATTTGTCACTAAAGACAACCCGATTCCACTCCATAGTAGTCCAGTTTTGTCATTCATGACACCACTATAAATGGAGACAATGGTGGGTGTCAAAGGCAGTACACGTAATGGGCACAGTGAGACCAAATGTCCTTCAGCCAACCACCTGAAAAATGTGCTGGTAGACACAGGGGCCTGTAATGATGGGGCTTCCTGTCTCTGGATGGCAGACAATGAAACAGTTGGAGCTGCTTATACTTGTTGAATGATCAAGCAATCCACTTTACTGGCAGTCTTTAAAGAGCATCCCGAGTCTGGTCACCTTGTGTGCATGCCCTCATACATCTACTAGTCCCAACACCTTTTAGAAGTCTAGTTAGAATGGCCCAGGTAGCAGTCGATACAACCATCCAGCTTCTCACATTCCAATAATGCGCCCCCTCTGCAACTCTGTTAAGTGGGTAAAATCCCTTTGATTTCATCGTAGACGCATGTGTAGTAGTCAACAAGCTCTACAGAAGCTGAAAAGCGGTCCACTACTCAAGTAGCTTCTGCGGGCCAAAGGTGGAACCACTTTTAAGGCCTCACGTGGCAAGACCGGTCATATGATCGCGCCACAACTGTAATCATTTGCATATTTGCCTGAGATGTAACTGCAGCAGAGTTTTGTAGCAAAATGACAACTCCTTCTAGGTGCTTGTTTTTTTTTGGTTTTTTTTGACAGAGTATATACACCTGTTTGAAAAACTGTTACATCCATATCAGTGGACTAATTAAGTATTTCCTACAAATTAATCACACTGTGCCTTGTCATAAGTGTGTGTATGTAATGATCTATCTATCCATCTCTTCGGATCTATTCCATTATGCCTGAGGAAGAACCCTGAGTAGGTTTGAAAGTTCGCTATAACATCATGTATTTTTGTTAGCCATTAAAAGGTATCATATCTACAAGATTACTTGGCTTCTCTTGCTGAGAACAATCACGGTTTTCTTACAGTGATACCAAAGTTATCTAGTTGTCATTTGTGCTGCATTTGTAAACACAAAAAGTTCTTAAGTTTTTCAAGCTTAAAGCACCATTAAGAAAACAACTCGTCTTGTAAATGATACGCCCTGTGTTTAAAGGAAAATTTAAAAACCTATGGCCCCTGAAAAACAGGTTGAAAAAAAAATTTAACTGGAATGAAAAATGAACTTGTCCATAAAGTGTTAATTATGCAGCATGGTTTCATGTTTGCCCAATAGAATATTTTAATTAGCATAAAAAATTTACGGATCACTTTTTGCTTTATCATCTGGTGAAGAGAAAAGTAGTGAAGGGAGCTTCAAAGTCAATTACACATATGATAGGATTATTTTGTGGCATATTACCCTCTGGGACATTTTTAGTAAGAAATCATCAAGCGTCCCTGTAAGTGTGTCCTGTGTAAGGGTACAAGAATCTTTTCCTTATTGACTTCTATGATTACACATCACTGGGACTCTTAGATTCTAAAGCATATGACATATTAATCCCAGAAGTGTTGATTTTCTTTAATACGCTTTTTGGGTATGTTGTGGTAGTGTTGTCAGTATACTTAGCGGTAACTCATACCGTCTTAATAAATAACCTCCTTTAAAGGGGGGATAGCCTATATTTTTAGTTGATGGACAGGAACAAATAGGAGGTTGTCAAAGCCTAATTCTTGAAGTTGTGTTTGAACATCAGACACAGAAAATAATAGCTGTCAGTCACTTGTAAAGGATATTCTTTTATATTAGTTTCTCAGGTTTGGATTACATTGAGTCATATCTTAAATTGCATTATTTGAATTTTGTGCATTCATTTTATACAGTTTATGTAGCTGAATCATTCATTAAAAATCGTAATTACCTGTAGAGTGCAAGTAGTCCATCGTCAGATACAGACCACAGCTTTTTTTTTTTCTCATCCTGCTGGTGTGAGAGCCAATGTGGATGTATGACACTTCTGTCACTGGCTCAGTTCGGATGTTGGGACATTTACAATACCAGTGCAATGAACATATGGTACAAAAGAATTAACCCTTAAGGTCACAGTCTATTTTAGACCTAAGGAAGTGATTATTTGGGGGGATTTTCATTTCCGTATTTCAAAAGACTTTTTTTTTTCTGTCAACACAGCCTTATGAGGGATTGTACATTGTGTCTTTTTTTTAATTTTTTTTTATTTGACATCTCTCACTAGGTAAATGACATACCGTATTTTCCAGCGTGTAAGACGACCCCCAACTGTTGACTTATACGCTGGGAATACGCTATAGAAAAAAAATCAATACCCCCCTCCCACTGCGCTGCTGCAGTCTGTCGCTCCCTCCTCCACGCCGACAGAGCATTGCTTTCTGGATGCGGGCTTGAATGCCCCGCCTCAAGAAAGCTAATGCTCTGATTGGCTAACTCAGAGTGGCGTCAGCCAATGATAACCAGCGCTAGGTTAACCAATCACAGCCATTCAATGATGTCATGCGGCATGTTTTTATTTTATCACATTTCTGCACGGTGGGAGGTCTCCATTAATATGATAGTAATGGAAACCACGTTTTTCCACGAACGCCAGTGAGGACTTTTTTGTTTTATTCCCATGGCGTAAAACCGCGGGCGTATCCCGCTCTGTCCATGGGCAGGAGGACTTGGTTATCACTTTTGCCTTGTGACATTGTGCTACATCATTCTGGAAAAAGCATTGTTCATCACCAAATTGCTCCTGAATTGTTGGGAGAAGTTGCTCTTGGAGGATGTTTAGATACCATTCTTGATTTATGGCAGTATTCTTATACAAAATTATGAGTGAGCCCAGTCCCTTGGATAAAAAGCAAACCAAAATACAAATGGCCAAACAAGTTTATTTCACCTCCCTTGTCTCCTCACTATCCCACAACCCCAACCGACTCTTCCACCTTCCACTCCCTACTCAGCCCCAAAGAACAGGCTCCCATGACGGATCTGACTGATGGAGAACTAGCTGCCTATTTCAAAGAAAAAATTGACAGCATCCAAAAAAATCTCCAAAAACTGCATGGCTAGCCTCGTTTCCAGTTTCCTCAGCACTACATCCAGCACCTACTCGATTTATATGTTAGAAGCAACGACAGAGGATGAAGTCGCCAGGCTACTTTCCCCTGTCCGCCCCACCACCTGCGCTAGCGACCCTCTCACCTCCTCCGATCCCTTTCCCCAGCTCTCATTACTCACCTCACCACAATCTACAACCTCTCCCTAACCTTGGGCACTTTCCCCATCTCATTTAAACACTCCATCATATCCCCTCTGCTTAAAAAAACAACCCTTGACCCGACCTATGCCGCCAACTACCAACCCGTCTCAAACCTCCCCTTCCTCTCCAAATTACTAGAACCTCTGGTCTACTTCCACGTCACACTCTGACAACTCACTCCTTGACTCCCTCCAGTCTGGTTTCCACTCTGTACACTCGACCAAAACTGCCCTCAGAAAAGTATCAAATTGACCTCTCTGCTGCACTTAACCCTGTCGTCCGTGACCTCCTTCTCACTATGCTCCGCTCTATTGGTCTAAAGGACATTGCGCTCTCCTGGTTCTACTCCTACCTCTCTGACCGCTCTTTTAGTGTCTCATTTGCTGGCTCTATCTCCTCACCACTTGTGCTCGCTGTCTGGGTACCCCAGGGCTCGGTGCTTGGTCCCCTTCTTTTCTCTACCTATACAGCCTCAATTGGAGAGACCAACCAGAAATACGGCCTCCAATACCATCTCTACGCTGACAACACCCAACTATACACCTCTTCCTGTGAAGTCTCTGAACCATTCCTCAAAAATATCACCGACTGTCTTTCCGCTGTCTCTAATACTATGTCCTCCCTTTTTCTCAAACTTAACCTTTTTAAAACTGACCTTCTCGTCTTTCCGCCTTCCAACTGACCTGCCCCCAACATCTCTATTTCAGTGTCTGGCACCATCATAACTTGCAGACAGCATGCCCGCTGTCTTGGGGTCACACCGGACTCTGACCTCTCCTTTACCCCCTTCACTCCCGACTCGACTACTGCAACTCGCTATTCATTGGCCTTCCCCACACCAGACTCGCTTCCCTCCAATCCATACTAAATGCGGCAGCTAGGCTCATTCTTTTATCCAGCCATTACTCCGATGCCTCTGCACTATGCCAGTCACTGCAATGGTTGCCCATCTACTGCAGAGCTAAGTTTAAACTCTTCAACCTCACTCCCAAAGCTCTGCATAGTGCCGCACCACCATACATCGCCTGCCTCCTGTCCATACACCACCCTGCCCACTTACTCATTTGCTAACACACTCAGTCTAAACACCCCTCTAATACAAACCTCACATGCTTGCCTATAGGACTTCATCAGAGCAGCACCCATTCCCTGGAACGCTCTACCCCAAGGCATCTGGACAGTTCCCGATGCACGAAATTTCAGACACGCCTTAATAACGCACCTCTTCAGGGAGGCATACCAAATCCCCTGACCTGGTCCCCCCGCCCCTCTCTATGGCTCCCCACACCTTCCACCCTGCCTATCGCATATAACCTCTACCCCTGCACCACCTTACCGCCCCACTACTTTGGCTTTCCTATAACTAATTTTCACATCAAATCCCCTACTGTCTGTGTTCCCATGTCTCGCCCCCCCCCCCTCCCTTTGTACCTCCTGTACCACCCCCACCCCGTTTGTTTCAAACTGATTGTATCTCACATTGTAATTGTATTGTTTGCATTTCTCCCATGCTTGAAAGCGCTGCAGAATAAGTTGGCGCTTATTATTATTAATTATTAAATGGTCTCTGGATGCTTTTCTGTTGGTATGAAATGGGACTCATTGTAGTGCTCAAATTTTCTTCTCCTGGCAGTCATTCTTCTAGATGTCTCAAACAGTCTGAAGGGGACTTCATCAGAGAAAATAACTTTACCCCAGTCCTCTGCAGTCCAATTACTGTACTTCCTAAAGAATATCAGTCTGTCCTTGATGATTTTCTTGCAGAAAAGTGACTCCTTTGCTGCCCTTGTTGACATCAGGCCAGCTTCCAAAAGCCTTCGCCTCACTGTGTGTGTGCGCAGATGCACTAACACCTGCCTGTTGCCATTCCTGAGCAAGATCTGCACTCGTATTTAGCCAATCCCGTGGGTCCTCTTTTTTGCATAAATTCCTGGAACTTGATAGACCTTTTTGGGCGCCCTGAAGCTGCTTTCACAGCAATGGTGGGAATCATTTTTTGTAGTTAAGTCCATTTTCATGCAATTTATTGCAGTGCATGTGATCACTCTAACTAACAATCTATAAAAACCGAAGCAGCAAAATTTGTGTCAGTCTCAAAAATATTGGCCATGACTATACATATACTTCCTTGGGTCAAAGGGATAAAAGGGGTTGCTAAGCTGCTCTGTCTGCTGCATATACATGGAAGAAACCTTACTCACAGGGTTGTGGCCTCCACTGCTCTTCATTTTCTTCTGCAACGATGATGTCACTTACACCACGGACATGTGGCCTTCGTGTCACCAACTCACTTTGTGCGGTGATTAACTGCAGCTGTCACATGATCCTATGGCAGAACATTTTTGGTACAGTGCCATAAATGTATGGCTCATGATGCCAAGGGGTTAATGGATTCAAGCTTACTCTTTTCAGTTGAATGTGGCTTAGTAATACAATACTAGCTATTAGACTTGGACAAGAGTGGTGCTTTTTCTGGGAAAATGCATCCCTGTTATTAAAACTCCTTTTTAAATTAAAATGCTTTAAAAACGGAATTATCACTGAAGCTCCACCAATATGGGATCCTGGATATAGAAAGTAGTAGTGGAGGGGTATTTTATATGCGCCTACTATAGAGGGCTTTAAACTTCTTCATATGTATTAAGTGTCTGATGCAAGACATTAAGTGCATTTGGGTAAAGGCTCTTCACAAATGCGCCGCTGAAGATCTTACCTCTTCTAAACTTGGCAGGCTATTTACTGCATTGTGTGTTGAATACTTGATGAATATATTTTTTTATCCAGAAATTATATTGCCATTGAGCTTGTCAGACAGCGTAATAAATAGGAGGATAAACGTGCAGGCAGTGGGATTGCAGTGCTTTATCTTTGCACATTATTGATCCATAAAGACTTAAAATGTATTATTCTAAGATTGTAGCTGCTTTAAAGGACCCCTGGAAAAAAATTAAGGATGTGAGCTGACAGAAGTCATTTTAATGGCAAGGCTATTTGGTTTTAGCTAACTCGAATAGTGAAGAACATAATCCATCATTATAGCACATTTCTGCTTGCGTTTTAGTAGTCTATAACGAATGTTGAACAGACTATCAAGGTCATTGTCTAGCGATGATAGGAGAGATTGTTTTCAGGGTTTAACAGTTCTACAAGTGCTTAGTATAAACAGCAGTGACTATTCCCCGGAGCACTGCGGTGCAGTCGAAAGAGCACAAATGCTGAAAGTGAGACAGCTTTATGTGCATGGTGAGGGAGTCAGAGCCGTGCGCTGGATCAGCAGAGCATTTCAGCCTTAAAATATTTCTACTTTTTCATAATGCCGAATGAAGACGTGGCAGCAACATTACATAAAAGGCAGCGGCCTTGGAAAATAAAGATCATTCCCCGCTAACACAATGATCATCTTTTTACCCTTTAGAAAAATATAAATGTGTTCAGAATTTAAAAAAACACATTTTTATCTCATATCTGATGACTTTTGCTTTAATAGTCCGCTGCTTTGCAATATACATTATGCTTCGTTTTCTGCTTTTGGTATGTATTTGTTTACCTTGTATTCAGCATTTTTCACAAAGTTGGATATATTATTGATTTTATGTTTAAACTTAACTGCCCCTTTTTTCTCAAACGTCAGGTGTAACCACAGTTAACCCCATACTATCTCTTGTTTTATCCCACATTATAGTCCCAGTACTCTGGGGAGTGGATTTGTGGAGCGTTTTTCCTCTGACTTGCAAGATGCTGTGGACATATGTTGGCACTATATAAAAGTGTGATTACATTTACTGGTAATCATTTTTTCCCCCCAACCCATGACTGCACTCCTAGAGAGGACCTTCCACCGCTGGACAGTAAACGTGGGAAGATGGAAGTGGAACACACCTCACCCTACCTCAGTTGTTTGAAAAGGACGTCTAAGATGGGTTTAACTTATTCTATCACTCCTCTCTCTCTAATCCTTTTTTGTAATATATATTTATTTTTTATTTTGTAAAGGTTTACTATACATATTCTTTTTTTCTTTCAAGTAACTTAAAAAGGAGGGGAAAAAGCAGGGTGCCATAATAGGTTTAAGAAAAAATGCTGCTTACCGGTAAGTGTAATCACACTTTTACCCTCACGCATGACGGCACCCCTGGAGAGCGACAAATAGAAACAAATATCTAAGGAGGTATATTGGCTTGCAATACCTTTTGGCCAAAGGAAGGGTCGGATATAGGATTTAATTGACGTCTATAATGCTTAAAGATGGTATGTGGAGAGCTCCACATCGCAGCTCTGCATATCTGATCCAGTAAGAAACCTCCCCTTTCTCTGCCCAAGAAGTTGAAACTCTTTCGATGGAACGAGCTGAGAAAACAGGAGGAGGCATATTCTTAGACCTATACTTTAAGGAGATAGCCTGCCTGATCCGTCCTGTAATTGTGGAACGACTAGCTGCAGATCCCTAATTATTTCCCTTATATACTAAGAAAAGAATCTCAGAGGATCTCCAATCTTTGGTAACATCAAGGTAAACCAAAAGACACCTTCTAACATCAAGGCAGTGTTCATTACTGGGATCACTGAAAAAGGAAGGAAAGATAACTTCCTGGTTTTTATGAAACTCTTAAACTATCTTTGGGACAAAGTGGGTAAGGTTCGCCATTACTCCATAACTCTATATTACTCTATCTAGCCATTACTCTATCCTCCAAAATGGCATATGAAGGAAAAGCTGGGTGGGCACAAAGTTCTGTTACCCTTCTAGCAGATGTAGTAGCAAGCAAAAAGGCTAATTTACAGGAACGCAACTTTAGAGAAAAATTCTCCAAAGGTTCAAAGGGTGGAGTAGACAAGCCTGATAAAATACAGTTGAAATCCAAGGGAGGAAACCCTGGACTTCCCCTAAGCCTATTAGCTGCTATTACAAATCTTTTAACTGAGGGATGGAGAGTAACTTGCTATTGAGATAAGTGCTAAGAGCTGATATTTGTACTCTTAGACTACTAGGTTTCCGTCATTTAAGACCAGCCTGTAAAAGTTCAATGTTCAGGCTTATGTCTGGTTTTTTGAAGGGATATAGCCTGCCTTGAGCAAAACTTAAAAAGGCTTCCCACTCCCTCAGATAAATGTCACAAGTGACTTGTTTTCTGCTAGCGAGTAAACAGAAATTACAGGATCTGTTAATCCTCTGTTTTAATATCAGGTTTTCAGCATCGGTGCTGTCAAATGTAAGCTTGGGATTTAGGAGGGGAAGAATAGGCTCTGAAATAACAGATCCCTTTTGTGTAGGCTGATCTACTGACAAGTTTCTCAGGCATGAGAACCTAGGTCTCCTGGGACAGAATGGAGCAATCAGAATGACTCAGGCTTTGTTGGAGTCTGATCTTTATCACATGAGAAATTAAACACAGGGATAGGAATGCATAACATCTCTTCCTCTTCCAAGACTGGCAAAAAGCATCCAGACCTAGAGTATGGTCCAAGGATTGAGAAAGTAAAATCTACAGGTCTTCTGATTGTCTCTGTTGGCAAAGAAATCTATTGTAGAAAATCCCTGTTCAGACAATCCTCTACGCAATTGTCTTTTTCCCCGCTGCTGTCAAAGAAAGGAGATGTTTCGGTCAGTGAAAAATTCTGATTGGTTAAAGGCATCAAAGACTGATCTTGTTCCTCCCTGTTGAGGTATGACACAACTGTTGTGTTTTCTGTTAGGATTCTCATATTCTTGTTCTGCACCTAAAGAAGAAAGGTTTTCAAGGCATAATAAATCACTAGGAGCTCCTTGTAGTTTGAGAACTCTGCTAGATGAACATGCTCCCAAAGACCTTGATGGAACCCCATCTTCCCATGGACTGGCATCCGTCATCAGGCAGATTAACTGACTTTGGGACCAAGGAATCTCCAATGACAGATTAGACAATTGAGCCCATCTCAGAAGGGAAAGCCTGGCTGTTAAAGTGATGCAGATCATTTCATTTGGTGAAAAATGTCCCATTGAAGAGGGAGAGATCTGAATTAAGTCTGTCTGATTTAGTATATTTTGTCTTGATTAATATAGGAAATGTTTTATTCCTGTATCTGGATTCTTCCGTTCAACCTTAATCAAGCTCGTGACATTCTTATTATTAGGCAAGGAAGATTGAGGCTTGGGATCTAAGCCTTCGAACATGAATCTCATAGTTTCCTCATCTGAGGAAGATATATAGATATCATAAATCATACTGTTTTCTATCTGAAAAATCTTCAGGAAAGGAGTCAGAGCTTCCTGTATCAACCGTCGAAACAGATGGACCTTTGCGATAGGATTTGAATTGTTTAAAAGAACTTTGCACTTCTTCCTTAACAATATCTCTTATAGAATGGGATAGAGAAGAGGATTCATCAGACACAATATTATCTGTGCAGCTTTGGCACAATGGCTTGTATATGAATAGGCTGGAATTTTCTTAAGAATAGAACATTCTCTATTCTTGGTTTTAGCCAAATCTTTTTTAAGACACTTTTCTTGTCTGAATAAAGAATAGAGAGGAATAATAGTTGAAAAAAAAGCCCACCATAAAGACTTACCACCCAGAATAGTCAAACTCCTACCTGCTGGTGGCTCTGGATCCACCTTTTTCCTGGTGTACTGATAGAATTCCTCCTTCAGACGACATGGAGGGATAGGTACCTTTTCAACAGGCATAAACAATCAGGGCTGGCTAATGCAGAACGAGGGGGGCCTTGGACACAAATACCAAATCTGAAGCAATAGCTTCTGGTCCTGAAATGGATAGAGGGAACCAGCAGCTCACAGAACTGAAATGAACTCTGTGGAGGGGACAAGATAGCGCAACTTTAAGGGCTCCTAGACAATGACTGCCAGAACTTCTCTCACTTCCCATGAGAAAAAGAAGTAAAGCGAATGTCCAAAACCCTACATGAGATACTTGGAGACCAACCCCACCCCTTCCATTAGGCAGTTCAGAAAAGGCCAGGGTATCAGCCTGTTCAGTCGCTATCAAACTCATATGGAAGAAAGGAGGGCACCTCAAGGAAGTCCCAAACATAGCCAGGAGCTTCAGGGGACCAGAAGGTACAATAAACTCCAGCACCAGGCTCAAGTTAGCTTCCAAAGGGGATTTGTGACCTCCGGGACTCCCCAGGATACATATAGTAAGTGGAGGTAAGTCCATGTAATCCATAACTGCATGCCGGTACCTATCCTTCTGGACAGGAAATATGAATTGAGGTAGGAAGAAGTGTGTCCCACTTTTATCTTTTTTTGGTTTCATGTCCAGCATTTAGAGGTTCTATCCAAGAGTGCCATCATGGGTGAGAGGGTAAATAAAGAGTATTATTAGTTGTATGACAGGGCATGGCATTTGAAAGCTAGTCATCACTTGTTGTCTTTCCCTGACTAACCCTTTATGGTAAAAGTTTTTCAAATGCCTTAGTAGTACATTCCCAGTTGTTAGAGGAGATCCTTCATTTTGGTTCCTCGTCACTTGGCCATAGTAGAAGGTTGTTAGAACGATTCTCACAGTCATGCCTTGCATTACACTAACAACCCATTGATTTTAATAAATTTAACATACTGTTCAAGTAGAAAAGTGATTTCTCTAGTCCTTTTAAGTGTGTTTAAGTCACTACCTTTTACTTAATGCAAGGACTGCATTTATAATCCAAAAATAATGACCTGTATTCTATTGATCATAGGTTTGTTTGTCATTTACTGTAGGTAAACAAGTCTAAAACAGAAATGTGATTGTCACTTATTTGGCTCTCGTCCAGTTTCAAGGTCAAAGCGACAGATATTGATTGATTTTATGCTCTTGCCTTGCAGTACATAATTTAAGGTTAATGAATTCCCTCTTTGCATATATGATGGTAGCTGATCATGCTTCCCTTACACTTATCTTGATGAGCGCTGTTCCACGTACGGATTTGATTGACATATACAATGCCATAATACAGGATTACTATAAAAGTTATAGACCCTCTCAGTATTCTATTGAGCCCAAACCCTTGCAGTACACACAGTAGCATAGAGTTGGGATGAAAGTTGTTACAGCTGTAGCTTTTCATGACATCAGCATTCCATGAGCACCTGAGGAGCAAGTCATTTCAGAACACTAGTTGTCTCCCAGAACTTTCCCCTTTGCATAAAACACCTGCAGCAGAGGAACAAGTGCATCATGTGCGTGAAAAACTCTCCCATCGAAAAGCAATCAAAAACTCTCTATAACCTCTGCAGGAAATTAATGTCCGAATAATGCAGATCCTAAAAGTTTTTTGTTTTTTTTAAAAAAAATTTTATTTTTTATTTTGCTCTCATATGGGTGCCATGGAGCTAGGGAGATTACAGTATTAAAAAATATCTAGGTCTGTTTTTTCCCGATTTCAGGGCTCCCCCTGCACCTAAAGTACTTCCTAGCATTGTGGCTCTGTTCAAGAAGTTCTCCAATAAGGTATCCTTCCTCATTCACTATTGGAAGAGTTACTGATAATACATCAAGAAGCATCCCCTCACTGTCTGTACTACTTATACACAGGGAGGTGGTTGTCTTTGATCTGTTTTTTTTTTGTTTTTTTTTTTTAAATCAGTATTTTTATTGAAATTTTTCATATAAACATACATACAAACACAGAATGGGTCTGAGCACGGTATCCACCCGGCTCGTCAAAACATAATATATGCCCTTAGTGAAGCAAATAAAAGCTTGAGCTAGCACGCAATCCCAATGCGGGAATTAACTTAAACGACGCGCCAGGGCACAAGAAAACATTTTCAAAAGGAGAGATAAACAAAGACGTAGACCCCTTATACATAAGAGAAAAGGGGGAAACAAATGGGGGCAGGGGCAAGGGGGGGTAAGGAAGGGGTAGGAGTAGGGAGAGGGGGGAGGGGTTGGGTTAAGAAGCTCAGTCTGCTCCATGGGGTTTAACATAGAGCGTATCAGAGAAAAGGCGGTCAGCGGATGAATTCCAGAAAGGAGAAGCCTCTAAGAAGGGGGGGTGACGGCGGGGGGAGTTGGGATTACGTGGAGGCCCAAAGTACTTACATTGTACAGGGTCAGTGCAAGGATCTCAGGTTGTCGTCTGCTCCACGTTGGCTCCAGGACGGACGTACCCCACTGCTCGCCAGGGGGCCCATGTCTCAATAAATTTATCATGGGTCCCATTCGCCCTGCTTGAAAGCTCCTCTAGGTTAGCAAGGAGGTTAACACTATCCCTCCACAAGTCGACAGTGGGAGGCTCTTTTTGTTTCCAAAGCAAGGGAATTAGGGCCTTGGCAGTGTCCAATAGCAGAGCGATCAATTTGTGTTTGATGGGGTGAAAGGTAGAGGTCGGTCTCCACAGGAGAACCACCCCAGGGGAGAGCAACAGACCAGGTGAAAGCTTTTTCAGAATCTCGCCCACGTCTCTCCAAAAGGGAGTTATACGGGGACATTCCCACCATATATGTAGATATGAACCAGTATCCATCTCGCATCTCCAGCAACTGTCTAATGTAGCTAGTTTGTGGTCATAAAGCCATTGTGGGGTTCTATACAACCTTGCTAGAAGTTTGTAATGTGATTCCTGAGAGGTGACGCAAGGAGAGAGGCCAAACGCAGTCTTTAATATGAGCTTAGTCTCACTAGGAGATAATGCTATATGAAGTTCTCTCTCCCACGAGGTGAGGAAGGCAGGCTTCGCAGGCTTTGAGGGGGAAATAAAGTGTTTGCGGATGTAAGATATTTTCTAGAATTGGGGGAAAGCCCCTCAATTACCGATTCAAATGGGGTGAGTGGTCTGGGGGTTTTGTGTGATTTCAGAAAGTCATTTAGGACTTTCAGCAGATGGGTAGAGACGAGGAACGAGAACGTGCGACCCGGGAGAAGGTCCTCTAGGGAGGAAAGGGGGGCCGCATTTGCTAGGGACAAAGCATCTTGAAAGTTTTTACCGTCTAGGGTCTTCCAGACTCCCCCGGAGCAAGAGTCTATCGATAGGCCCATGAATCTATGTAATGCTGACAGGGGTGCAAATGGGGAAGGACCAGGGGCGAGAGTCTTCCCTAGCGTTGCCCAGGTTTCTATTACACCTCTTAAAAGGGGGTTGCTTCTCTGTCTTCCCCTACCTCTCCCCCGCGGGAACCACATATCCTCAAAGAAGATGGGACCGTAGGCTCCCTTAGCCAGGGACTGGATCATAGGGTCCTTAATCGGGTGGACCAGCTCTAACCAGTGGTTGAGCTGGGTAGCCAAATAAAGCTCCCGGGGGCATGGCAGGTCCACTCCACCTTCCGATCGCCTCTTGATGAGTAGACAGTGAGCAAGCCTGGGTCTCTTGCCCGACCATAGGTATCTGGAAAAATTATGCGTAGAGCCTTGAAAAAACTGGAGGGGATGTGGATCGGAAGAAGTCTTATTTTGTATAGGATAATAGGGATAATGTAAGATTTTTATATATATTTTTTCTTCCTAGCCAAGATATGAACGGGAGATCATAGGAACGCAGTAATTTTTTAATTTTCGGCAATAGCGGGGGGAAGTTAGTCTGGTACAGGTCATCAGCTTTTTTTGTAAGCTTAATGCCCAGAAATTCCATGTTTGTGTCCGTCCAGGCAAGTGGGGATCTATTTTTAATGGCCTTAAAGCGATTGAGAGGTATTCAAATATTTAAGGCTGTCGACTTGGCCAGGTTAATTTTAAAGTTGGAAAGGGTTCCAAAGTTCTCGAGAAGGGAGATGAGACAGGGGAGGCCAGATTCTGGATTTGTAATGAGGAATATAATATCGTCTGCATAGGCAGTGGCCGTGAGGGTCTCCCCCCCCCCCCCCCCCCCCTACTCTTAGTCCTTGTATCAGGGGATCTAGTCTGATTTTTTTGAAGGAAGGGTTCAAGTGCCAGTATGAATAAAGTAGGGGATAGAGGGCACCCCTGCCTCGTGCCGTTATTTATATTAAATGCGGGGGAAAGTGAGTTGTTAATTTTGAGTCGCGCGTGGGGCATCGCATATAGGGAAAATATTGCTGAAACAAATTCCGGCGGGATGTTAAACTGCCTCAGAGCTTGCTCCATGTACAGCCAATTGACTCGGTCAAACGCCTTTTCGGCGTCTGTGCCGAGAAAGGCGAGAGGTATATTATGTGTTTGGGAGTATTTCGCTGCATGGAGGAGCCTGAGGCAACCGTCTCTGCCCTCCCTTCCCTTAACGAAGCCCGATTGTTCTGGGTTGATTAGTTTAGTGATGAATTTTTCGAGTCGTTTTGTCAGAATTTTGGCCCAGAGCTTCATATCGAAGTTAATGAGGGAAATAGGGCGATAGCTCCCGCAGAATTCGGCGTCCTTGTTTTCCTTAAAGACAAGAGCAATATGAGCTTCCTGTGCCTGTCTTGGGAGGGGAGTTCCCTGGAGGAGTGAGTTAAAGAGCTCAGTTAGCTTTGGTATAAGAGTGGTTTTAAATGTTTTATAATATATAAGGGGGAAGCCGTCTGGGCCTGGGCTTTTGCCCGGAGGAGAAGTACTAATGAGATCTTCAATTTCCTGGGAGGTAATGGGAGTCAAAAGGGAGGCAGCCTCTTCCTCATCTAATTTAGGGAGGTCGAGTTCTTTGAGGAAAGAGTCAACCTGTTTCTTGAAGTTGATAGTAGCGTCGGGGGAGAGGGGATCGCGAAGATTGTAAAGGCGGGAGTAGAAACTTTGGAATTCCCTAGCGATTTCGGGTGTGGAGGAAACTCTATGGCCTTCTGCGGTTTTAATAGTTTTAATGAAATTTCTAGTTCGGGCCTTTTTAATAAGTGCAGACGTATATCTACTACCCTTGTTCCCCTGTGCATAGGTGACATGTCTGAGGTAAAGGTGTTTTTTGTTGTACTTGGATTCAAGTATGAGTTTGAGTTCCCTTCTAAGGGACGCCAATTCCTCAGAAGAGGTCTTACACAGGGAAAGTTTCACAACGCGTTCAAGTTTGGAGATTTGAGATAGTTTGTCGTCGATTTCTTTTTGCTGTTTTTTCTTTGCTCTAGAACCAGCAGCAATCAAGAGACCTCTTGTAAAGGCCTTATGGGCCTCCCATATTACAGGGGGAGGGATATCGTCTGACTTATTTAGTTGAAAGAATTCTTCTAGCCTTTCCTTAAGCTGCAGTCTTTCCTCTTCTGAGTCCAGAAGGGAGGGGTTGAGTCTCCAGCGCCATTCGCGAGGGAGGAGGTTCGGAACGTGTAGGTCCAGATGGACCGGAGCGTGGTCCGAAATTACTATAGGGTCGATTGAGGCCTTTTCTACGTGTTGGAGGAGGGGGGAGGACACAAATACATAATCAAGGCGTTGGAAGGAGGAGTGGACCCGCGATAGGAAGGTGTAATCCCTAGAAGTCGGGTTCAGAGATCTCCAGCTGTCTACCAGATCCAACTCGGAGAGGGAACGAATGAGTTTGCTCAGTTTCCTCTGGGATATGTGCGATTTCCCTACCGAGGAATCTAGCAGGGGACAGAGAGTGAGATTTAGGTCGCCGCCGAGAATAATCAGGCCATCAGGCCATTAGCGAAGTGTTTAAGTGTCTCTAAGTGTTTAGTCAGCCAAGCCACCTGGTCGGTATTTGGAGTATATAAGTTTGCAAGGGTTATTTTGGTATTGTTAAGCAGTCCTCTCAGGAAGAGAACCCTACCTTCCTCATCCGAGTGGCGAGCCTCGCAAGTGAAATTGAGTGATTTGTGTAGCAAGGTGGAGACCCCTTTTGAGGCGGATAATGGGTGAGAGTTGTGGAAGGCGAGTGGATACTGCTTACCCGGTAGGGCCAGGCATCTGTCTCCCCTGAAGTGGGTCTCCTGCAGGAACACGACTCCGGAACCGTATGTCTTTAACAGCAATGCTATGTGGTGCCTCTTAGCTGGGGAATTCAAGCCATTGACGTTAAGTGTAGTGACGCGAAGGAGGTCCTTCATGTTGCTAGGACAGAGCAGACGAGTATTTCTCCTGCTTGAAGGGAAGAAGAGGAAGAAGAGTTACCCGCTTGACAAACTATGTCGTACAGAGCTTGATTTACCTCTACTTTAGCCAAAATGCAGACAGAGGCTAAAGGGAGTGGACTCTTAGAGCAGGAGGGGTGGTAAGGAAAAAAGAGGGAGGGGAGGGGGTTGGGGTATAGGGGTGGATGGGTGGTAGGAGTAGGAGACGGACAGACAAAAATTACAATCACGTGAACAGATAGTAAATTAATGACACCCAGTCCAGGTGGGTGTGGACTAGGGTCTAAGTGGGAGCGAGTTGTCTGTGCTTTAAAATCAAAGGACAGACAACTATGAAATCAGCCTGGTCAGACAGGCGCTCACTGGGTCATTTAACATTGAATGAACAGATGTAACAGTTGCGGAAAGAGGAAACCTTCTTAAAGAAGAGAAAGGAAAAGGAGAGGGAGAGGGAGGAGACAAAAGTTAAACAATGCAACAGCAATGCACAAGTCAGCTGGGCTGATGAGTTGAGAGGGCAATGCCTATCTTCTCTGGACCACTTGATGGGTACCGAGACCCTATAGGGCCTGGTCAAAGGGGTGAAAGCAGACAGACAGGTTGCTTCGAACTGATCTGGTTTTTTTAATGCTGCTTTCATACAGCCAATAACCAGGAGTGTAACAGTGCAATGTTGCCACACGGCAGGTGTTACTTCAGTATCTGTGAGAATAATACTGAACTGATGTAGTCTCAAAATTTTCTTAGTTCAATATTTAGGTTCTTAGGATGTAGCCTTGACCTCATAATGAAGAGATGTGCTGATGCATACATGTAATGCATGTACAGTAGCCTCTGCGATCTTATATATGTACCCAAGCATTGCCTACCACACATACCATTGCCATTCTAGGCAATATTACAATGTCTACAATTCTTACACAATTTATTAGATAAAACAAGTGAGTTTTGTGGCCCATATCTTGGGAAATGCTAGTATATAATCATCTGCCCTAACTTACTCTATTTCCTAATCATAGATCCCTTCTATACTTAAAGCATTTATAGAGATAAGGAGTCTAGAATAATTCAAAGTTTTTGTATGTGTTTTTAATGCCCCCGTTCAATGAAATATTACTTTTTGGCATACAAGGGAGATGGAACAATACCTCCACAGTGCCACCTATTGGAAGGCAGCATTCCTTCAAGTTTGACTCTTTATACAAGCCTTGCTATACTATCATTGCAACCCCATGCACTACTCGTCATTCCTCTGTGCTGCTCGAGATGTATGTTTTTTCGTGGTTTGGTGGAAAAAAAGTAATTTTTTTATTACTAATCTTTATTCGGGCTTTATACATCTTTTCCTTAAAATACAACACTTTTTGGCCACACAGGGCCATTATTATTGAGCCAGAAGTTACCAGACAAATCTAATCGTAGCACATATGTAAACATTGGTGCTTTTTGTCCACTGCCTTGAGGCTGGCCACATCCTCTTTTCATCCTCATGCCCCTTTTATCCTACGAATCATAAAATAATATATGCATGTAATAATGAAACCACATAAAACAGCATCATTATGTGTACAAAGTCAAGTGGGGCTGTCCATCTCTGCTTGGAGTTTGTTACTTTCTTGATCATGTGCCGACACTACTTTGTATTGTGTGTGTGTGTGTGTGTGTGTGTGTGTGTGTGTGTGTGTGTGTATGTATAAAGATGTCCGTCTCTTCCCTAGCAGCTATCTAGCCAATTGCATGGTATGCTTGTCTTTGTCTTGTACCTTTTTGGCTGGATAATGGCTTTACGTGGTCGAACCATGTGTTTCATTTTGAGGAAGTCATGAATAAAGACTGATTTTTATTTTCCTGTATATCCCCAGTGCCTTGGACCTTCTTTGCATTGCCAGAATAGTGAGAAACAGTAGGAATGTTCCTCACTCTGCAGAAAGACGCAGTGCAGAACGTGCAGGTTTTGACTGAGACGATGCTTTGATAGACCTACAATTTCCGAAGCTGAATATTTTTGAGGCTTGCTTCAAAATCCATGTAAAGTAATTGAAATAGCTATGTGCGCGTTATATCATTTCAATCTCCTGTCTGATAGATGACTCGTTGTGCCGAAGTACAGGGATAGAAGAATTACATGCAGAAATAGTCAGGTGAAAGGCAGCTATCTCCTCGGCGAAGGTGAGCAATGTTTTTACCACTGAAGCCTCTTACTAGAAAATTGAATGTTTTTTCCAGATTGACAGGCTATGATTTTCAGATAAATGGACCTTGAAAGGTAAAACAATTCAAAGCACTCTCTTCCTTTCAGAAAGATAACATTTTCGGGCTTGTATGCAATCTTGGTGCCTCAAAATGGAATAGTAAATTTTCTGTGTGATTGAGATAGAACATAGATAAATTAATATATAGCAGGCAAAGTAATATTCAACATGGGAGAAATCTGTGTACATGACTAAAAGGAACCTTGCCGAGGGTATACACAAAAACATCGTACGTCATTCTGCTCGAGATTTGCCTTTGGTTTAAAACTTTCCTGATCATATTTGGAATGATCATAATAAGGAGAAGGTTTCAGTCTTATTCTGAAGCAAACGAAACACAATAGGCTGCTGATAATTTAAGTCGCTATAGGATTTAATATTGATGGACCGAGCTGAGGATTCGCTGATGAGGCAGTTGAGCAGTAGTACTTTATTATTAGCCGAATTGATTTTTTTTAACTATATTTAATGACGCCATCCTATTGTATGTAATATACAGAATAAATTATAGTTATTTGTAGGCTTTACAAACCCTTCATAGCAGGTATGTGACAGCTACATAATGTATGATTTATACATACATGGGATAGTGAAGGGATGAATAGACACGGTTTCGCTAATCTTCTATTATTCAAAAGGAATTGATGGGATCAATATAGTGTATCATGCTATTGAGTGATTGCATGTGGCGTTGAATATACTAAATACTTGGAAAACTAATTATTTTAAGCCCTGTGGTTACTAATGAAAGCATATTTTTATTTCCTCATCTTTACAACAGCTGAAGAATCTTTACATTTTCTATCCAGAAGAACAGGCTGTCTTATGCCCCTTGAATAACTAAAAAGGCACCTGTATTGTCACGAATATTTGGGTTTAACAAAAAGTTTCTTAACCATTCCACATCAATAATTTTGTGCTTTTGGTATTACTGGCCTATTAAGGACAATCACTCTTTCAAGGGGGTGCCTAGGGTTAGAGAAAATGATTGGTTTTTAGATTAAACTGTGTCACTTCAGTCCATGGACTGTGTCTCGTACTGCAGCTCAGCCCCATTCACTTAAAAGCAGTTAATTATGAAACGTTAAATCGGTCAAATACATCTTTTTTTTTTTTCTTTTGTTTTAGAAGGTGTAGTGTAGAAATGTTATTTTTCTTTGTGGTATGTGGATTTTTTTTTAATATGTCTACACAGTGATACCTTGGGTTACGTGTGCCTCAACTTAGAAGCTTTTTGACTTAAGAGCAGGGTCCCTCCCGAATTTTTGCTTTGACTTAAGAGCAAAAACTTGGGTTAAGAGCCTTGCTCTTAATGGGGCTGCCGCTGCTGCCTGTGGCCCCATTGAAAGCAATGGCCTGCTGACAAGCCCTGCAGTGATTTTCTGGGAAGGGCTTTAAATTAAAAAAAAAAAAAAATGTGTGTGTGTGTATATATAATATTTGGATCCAGACATTTTGTGACACAATTTTGGTAATTTAGCCTCAACCACAATGGATCTGAGATAAAGCAATCAAAAATTGATTAAAGTGTAGGCTTTCAGCTTTAAAGAAACACACAATTTGTGTATATTTCCCAGTTTGTAACTGATATCTAGTAAGCTGTTGTACAGTGAAAAATCTTACAGATGACTGAGAAATGAAGCCGTTGGCTTCTGTTCCCTCAGCTGTATTATGTGACTGCTATTTGATTGTGAATACAGCTGCTTCTTCATTCTGGACCGGATGTCATTCTTTCTATGCATGCATATGGGACTATCCTTTAAAAACACTAAACTTAAGGAAGGCAAATTTTAACCAGCTAAAACTTGATTTTAATTGCATAAACTCTGAAAGGGTCCTTAAAAATAAAGGTACACATACTAAACGAGACCTTTTTAAAAATCCCATATACCGTATTTTTCGCCTTATAAGACGCACCCCCAATTAGAGCGGGAAAATAGGGGAAAAAAATAATTACTCATCACCCCCCCACCCCGGCGTTCGGTGGTGGTGGCTGCGGCGCTGCTGCAGGCTGTCGCTCCCTCCTGGTCCCCGGCAGAACATTGCTTTCTGGACGCAGGGCTTTAAAATCCCCGCCTCCAGAAAGCTAATACTGTGTTAGCTAACACACGCCGTCAGCCAATCACAGCCATTCAATGACATCATTGAATGGCTGTGATTGGCTGAAGGCGCACGTGTGTTAGCCAATCACAGCCATTCAATGATGTCATTGAATGGCTGTGATTGGCTGACGGCGTGTGTTAGCTAACACAGTATTAGCTTTCTGGAGGCGGGGATTTCTGCCGTGGACCAGGAGGGAGCGACAGCCTGCAGCAGCGCCGCAGAATGCCGGGGGAGGTGAGTAATGATTTTTTTTGATAGGAGAATCTAACTGATTGCACATTTGTTCGTGCGATCGCGAATTTAACGCGCAATCGCGGTAAATAAATCGCGTCCGCGCGTTAAATTTGCGATCGCGCTAAAAATGGCGATCGGAACGAATATTCAACACATTCGCTTTATAAGTAGCAGGAACTCCCCCCCCCCCCCCCCCCCCCCGCTTTGGAGGGGGAAAAAGTGCATCTTATAAAGCAAAAAATACGGTACTTTGTGGGAATAAATGTGTTAGAAAAAGAAAAAAAAACAATGTGGTTTTAATACAATTGTACCAAGGTCAATATGTGATACATTGAAAGCTTTAAAACTACTAAAACAAGACTGAGATAATGTCACACGGCACTTTAAATTTAAAGAAAAAAAAATTCTGTTTAAAAAAGAAAAAGTAAAGACCAAGACAGACTCATTGCCAAAGAAGTGAAACTTAAGACAGTGTTGGCCCTCTCAAAAAGAATCTGAGAATCTATTAAATGCCACCTTCTAAACTGTATATATAGACTTGAAAATCCAATGACAGATGACAAAGTTAGGTATACATAAATTCTTCTGCTTAAATAGGGTGTCTACTTGTGAATGAATTAATAACTTATCTTCAGGAATACAGTGGGACAGATGCCTGCAATACCAACCTGGGCCACTGCCAAGTGTACAGAGCTGTCAGTTTCTGGCTCTATAACACTGACAGTGGCCTGGCGAACAGCTGTTAATCAGTAGTTCTGAGCGGTGGACCCCTGCCAATCAAGCATCGATGACCTATCCTGAGCATAAGTCAACAGTAGTTCAGAAGAGGACAACCCCCTTTAACCCAGCTAGTAGTGGAACTCTGACTTGAAAAACACTAAAATAGATACATTACCAAGTCCAAATGGCATTCACCATTGAGTCCAAAAGGATTTAAAGAGGTTGTCCTATACGTACTTTTTCATTTATTTAGTTTTTAATGCAGTAATAAATTAGAGAATAATAAAAGATGCCAAGATATACTCGCCCGTTGACTACCCCCAGCCTTTCTGTAGTCTTCTCTCCAGTTTACACTTGCCTCGGTTTTCCTTCTGGCAGCCAGTCACTTGCCATCTAAACCATGACCATTATGGTTAAGTCCTAGCCTCAACATTAATATTAATAATTTGGACAATTATATATGAGGAGGACATAGCTGAATTAAAGTGAGAACAGTGGAGGGCAACCAGTGCAATTCAGTTAAAGGGGTTGTCTCGCGAAAGCAAGTGGGTCTATACACTTCTGTATGGCCATATTAATGCACTTTGTAATATACATCGTGCATTAATTATGAGCCATACAGAAGTTATTCACTTACCTGCTCCGTTGCTAGCGTCCCCGTTGCCATGGTTCCGTCTAACTTCGGTGTCTTCTTGCTTTTTTAGACGCGCTTGCGCAGATGCATCTTCTCCCTTCGGCTGGTCTTGGAAGCATCTGCGTTTTGGCTCCGCCCCCTTTTCGCATCATCGCGTAGCTCCGCCCCCGTCACGTGCCGATTCCAGCCAATCAGGAGGCTGGAACCGGCACACGTCATGGGGCGGAGCTACGCGATGATGCGTACAAGGGGGCATTTGCAAATTTGCATCTTTCCAATTTTTTTCTGTCTTAATCCCCATTTACACGCAACGATTATCGCTTAAAATTCGTTCAAACGATGGCTTTTGGGCAATAATCATTGCATGTAAACGCTTCCATCTTTCACTCTTCGGCTGAACGATGATTTTTAGGTAAGCATAAAATCCATCCTTCAGCCGGAGAGAGGTAGCAGGGACTGCATGCTGTGTTCTCCATGGGAGCAGCTGCCTACAATGCATTCAGATGACAGCTCGCTGCAGCCTGTGAGAAGACAATGCAGCTGAGTGTAAAGTCTAGACTACATATCTGGGATTTGCAAACAACTTCTTGTAGGCTCATTTATATGGAAATGAAGCTGATAAAGTGCTAATGAGCATTAGTGCCCATTAGTACTTTATGCAAAATGATCGCTAGAACTGTCAATCTTTAAATTTGAAAGATTGTCTTTGTGTGTAAATGAGCCTTAACTCTGGATCAACATTGTTAAATTAATGGTTGGACTTGATGCACCTTTGTCTTATTTTTCAGTCTTATCAGCTATGTAAACGTGCAATTACATTTGAGCTTATGAAAATATCCGGGCTATGTAAAGAAAATCTAATTCCTAAATAGTTAATGCAGTATTTTTGTTAAAGTCCTTGAGTTAAAGCTAAATTCTATACTTCAATCGCGTATTGATGGCTTAGTTTCAGATCCACTGAAGTTTACATCATGAGAATCGTCACTGTCTAAATACTTCTGCGCCCAACTGTCTTTCTTTTCTCATTATCCAACTGTTATTGGCAATTTATCTTTTATATTTATGACATGGTGTTCTGCCCCTGTGACCAGTTATCTGTGCTTTATTCACCTTTCATCCAATGTCTCTGATCATGCTAAATCATGCTCAGTTAGGCAAGAAAGAATTCTTTTAATGTTTTCTCCATCTTTTATTAGTTTTTTTTACATATCTCATTTTATTGATCTTATTTTGAATATGTACGTGGTGGCATTGACTGTGATAAAGGAGTACTCTCCACATAATTGGATGAAGTGCATTGACATCAATAGTTTTTTTTTTTTTTTTTGCTATCCACAGATATATTTAATTAACTCCTTGACGGGAGCCATTTTTCCAGATAATGGAAGAGCTTCCTCTCGGCCTAGGGCATCATGTTTTTACGTCTGAGTAACAAATGAACACAATCCTGTGCATAATAACACGAAAGTCAAAACATTTGTAATTCACATTTAACTTAACGAAGTTGTGATTAAGTAGTTGGTTTATAATCTTCAATAATTAAAACTGACGAACTTGTGAGCTGAATACAACAACCTTATATCGTGTGTTGATTGATCTGGTAATTGATGACCAGCAACTTTTATGGACTGTTGTCCATTGTGAACTTAAAACAGAAATAAAAGTTGGCCTGTTTTTATTTGTTTTGTTGATGATCCATTCAAATACATATCTCGATGCTTATGGTATGTTCACTCTGCAGACTTTAATGTGGATTCAGCACCAAAATTCTCACCAAGTGCGTGTCCCATCCATTTGAATGCGGTTTTGTGTTGCTTTATTCATGATGCAGATATTTTCACTGGAAAAAAAAGAAGTGACCTCACTTATTACCGAGGATCCATTTAGAAATTCCATACATAGATTTTACCCATCTACAAGGGCTAAATGCACATATGAATCCGCTGCAGAAATATGTGGCTTAGCTGTGGAATTCTGCATCCATCTTATGTGCGGAACCCACATAGAAAGATGAGCATCAGATTCTATTTGAATACACTCTTAGGGGTCACCTCTGACCATTAGGGAGCAATATTATGATGTTGGTGCTCCTAAAGTAAATGTATATTGATTATTTGTCCTAGAGGAGGAGCAAAAGTGTTTACAGATAAGTGCTATATAAAGCAGACTTAAGTGAGTATGCAAGCTGAGTGCTTTAACACACTTTTTTCTCCCCTGTCCTCCTGCACACAGGACCTCCGACACATCCTATACATCTTTGGAATCGTGTCACCCCTAGGCATCCTGTTGTCCTAACTAGCCGAACTGACGAAGGGGTTCTTCCCCGAAACGCGTATTCCATTGCTGGTTTTTAATTTCTGAAAAAATAATAAAAAAGAAGTGCTTTCACCATCACACATTGGACTTTGATCCACATCTTCTAGTAGCTTAGAGTGTTGCGCCTCCATACCAGTTCTTTTCACATCCTTTTGCTCTAGTAAGAAGGGAAATATGACCACAGGGCAGGCTGGATAGGACCTGGTAGTGGGAGACTCAATTTTTAGGGGGACAGACAGGGCAATCTGTCACAAAGAGTGGTGTGTTGAATTCGTGGTGCATAACTTTGACGCATTGCGGATCAGGTTGACAGATTACTGGAAGGGGCTGGTGAGGATCCAGCAGTCATGGTACACATTGGCACCAATGATAACGTTAGAGATAGGTGGGAGGTCCTTAAAAACAATTTCAGGATGCTAGGATGTAAGCTTAGGGCAAGGACCTCCAGTATAGTATTTTCTGAAATACTACCTGTACCATGTGCCACACCAGAAAGGCAGAGGGAGATTGGGGAGGTAAATAAGTGGCTCAAGAGTTTGTGTAGGAAGAAGGGATTTTGGTGCTTGGAGAGGGCAATCACAGAGATGGAGGGAAGACAGTCTCAGATCTCTATCTACATTAAGTAATGAGAATGGGGGTGAAGTGGAGGGAGGGGTTACTACAGTTAGAACTGGCAGAATAGTTAAGAGGGATACACTTAATTAAAAAAATAACCAAAACCTTCTAAACTGTATGGTGACTAATGTTAGAAGTCTGACCAATAAGGTTGCTGAACTAGAAGTTATGTCTGGGGAAAATTACTAGATAGTGGGAATAACTGAGACCTGGTTGAACTAAAAGTTGTGACTGGGCAATGAACGTACAGTCTTGCAGTCTGTTTAGGAGGGTTCTTAAAAAAATGGAAAGGGGGAGCAGTTTGCCTTTATGTTTAATCGTGTTTAAATTGCATAGTGGGGTATGATATAAGTGAGAGATGAACAAGTTAAGTCTCTATAGATGGAAAAACGATTATAAAATCCTCATAGGAGTTGTCTTTCGAAATATAGTTTTATCAGGGAGCTATGAAAATACTAACCTAAGGCTGCCTGTCCACGAGTGTTGCGGTATCCTGTGGCGGATCTCCGCTGCGGGAGCCGCCGCCTTGGAGCAGGAGCCGGCAGCCAGTTCTCCACTGTCAACCTATCTGACAGATAGGCTGACCGTGAAGAATCGCTGCAATTCGCAGTATGCCGTGAGTGGAGAATCGCAATGATTCTCCGCTCGTGGACAGGGGGCTGGCATTTTCCATAGCAACGCTATGGAAAGCTTCAGGCAGCATGATTTGCCGGCAATTTACCACCGGCGGAATCACGCCCGTGGACAGGAGCCCTAAGGAAGACAAAGATCAATGAGCTTGGAGATGCCCATAACCTTTTATTTTTTAGGGCAATGTCCCATTCAATAAAGTACAGACAATAAATGGGAAATGTTTAAAAGCATCTTAAATACTTACTATGAGTGGTTCATACAGCAATAAAAGTGTTAGGAATAGCAGAAAAAACAATGTGGTTCAATAAAGATGTAAAGGGTCCATAAGCATACAAAAAAGTGCTGAAACTATAAAACTAAGAATGCAGTGAAAACTACTAAGAACCTCTAATGAAAAAAATGCATTATGTAAAAAAGCAGCAATGATGGAGACAGAGAGACTCATTGCCAAAGAGTAAAACTAACCCTGTTCTTTAATTATATAAATAGTAAAAAGATTATTGAAAGTATTGGCCCTTTTAATAAATAATGTAGAAAGAATTGTAGATGGTGAAGAGTAGAAAGCAAATATATTCTTCTCCAGTTTATGCACTAATGAAAATGAAATGTCAGATGAGATGCGGAATGATAACTTAAACGCTCCACTAAATATCATCAGTCTAGCCCAGGTAGGAATGCAGACGTACCTTAAAAATATACAAATCGCCAGGTCCCGATATCATACACTAGTATTAAGGGAATTAAGTAATGTGATAGACCATTGTTTCTTATAATTGAGGTCTCTATAGTGACAGGGTTGATTCCACAGGATTAGCACATAGCCAATGTGGTGTCTGTATTCAAAAAGTAAACCTAGAAACTACAGGCTGGTAAGTATTACTTCTAAGTAAAATGTTTGAAGGTTTTATAGAAGATACTATCTTGGAGTACCTCAAGGAAAGTAGCTGTTTCAATGAGCATGGGTTTATGAGAGATCACTCATGTCAAACCAATCTGATCAGCTTCTACAAGCCTGTAACTTCTAGACTGGACCGGGGAGACTCATTGGATCTTGTGTATCTGGACTTTTCTATAGTTTTATAGATACTGTGCTGCATAGATACTGTGCTGCATAAAAGATTAGTATATAAAATTAGAATGCTTGGTTTGAGCAAGAATGTGTGTAAGTAGATAGGTAGGTGGCTCAGTGATAGAAAGCTGAGGGTGGTTATTCATGGTACATACTCTGATTGGATTACTGTTACCAGTGGGGTACCACAGGGGTCACTATTGGGCCCTATTCTTTGAATACATTTGTCAATGACCTGGTAGGATTGCCCGGTAAAATATCAAGATTTGCAGAGGATACAAAACTGTCTAAAATAATTAAAGGAGATGTCCCGAGGCAGCAAGTGGGTCTATAGACTTCTGTATGGCCATAATAATGCACTTTGTAATATACATTGTGCATTAATTATGAGCCATACAGAAGTTATAAAAAGTTTTATACTTACCTGCTCCGTTGCTAGCGTCCTCGTCTCCATGGTGCCGACTAATTTTCGGCCTCCGATGGCCAAATTAGCCGCGCTTGCGCAGTCCGGGTCTTCTCCTCTTCTCTATGGGGCTCCGTGTAGCTCCGTGTAGCTCCGCCCCGTCACGTGCCGATTCCAGCCAATCAGGAGGCTGGAATCGGCAATGGACCGCAGAGAAGCCCTGCGGTCCATGAAGACAGAGGATCCCGGCGGCCATCTTCAGCAGGTGAGTATGAAGACGCCGGACCGCCGGGATTCAGGTAAGCGCTGTGCGGGTGGGTTTTTTAACCCCTGCATCGGGGTTGTCTCGCGCCGAACGGGGGGGGGGTTTAAAAAAAAAAAAACCCGTTTCGGCGCGGGACATCTCCTTTAATACAAAAGAGAATGCAAGGAGATCGCAAGAGGATCTGGATAAGTTGGGGGCTTGGGCAGAAAAGAAACAAATGAGGTTTAACACTGATAAATGTAAGGTTATGCACATGGGCACGAGGAATACATATCACTATTACACACTAAATGGAAAACTACTAGGTAACCCCAACCTTGAAAAAGTTGTGGGGATTTTTGTTAACTGTAAGCTTAAGGCCCCCTGTCCACGGCAGTGATTTCACCGGTGGTAAATCACCGGCGAATTACGCCAGCTGAAGCTTTCCGTAGCGCTGCTATGGAAAGCGCCGGTCCCGTGTCCACGAGCGGAGAATCATTGCGTTTCTCCGCTCGCAGCCGGCAATTCGCAGCATGCAGCAAATTGCTCCAATTCTCCGCTGTCAGACTATCCGTCAGATAGGCTGATCTGCGGAGAACTGTCTCCCGGCTCCTAGGTGGCGGCTCCCGTGGCTGAGATTTGCCACGGGATACCGCAACGCCCGTGGACAGGGGGCCTAACTGGTGCAACCAGTGTCAGGCAGCTGCTGCGATGCAAATAGGATCATGGGGTGCATCAAAAAAGATCTAAGGGCACAAGACGAAAACATTGTTCTTCTTCTTTACAAGTCATTGGTCAGACCACACATGGAATATTGTGTACAGTTTGGGGAATCTGTACTCAAGAAGGACAGCTTCAGAGTTTGAGTGGGTTCAAAGACTGACAACTAAAGTCATAAATGGAACCGGCGGACTACAATACCCACAGAGGGTTTAAAATTTGGGGTAGTTTAGTTTAGAAAAATGACAGCTGAAGGGCAAACTAATTATGTATAAATATATAAGGGGACAATACAGAGATCCCTCTCGCGATCTATTTATACATAAGACTATGACTGGAACAAGGGGGCACCCTCTACGGCTAGAGGAAAGAAGGTTTCTACACTAGCATAGAAGGGGGTTCTTTACTGTAAGAGCAGTGAGACTATTAAACTCTAGAAAATGGGTAGCGGTGACAGCATAGAAGGAGCAAATAAAATGTTTCTTTATTCCTCCATAGTTTACATGCAATGTTTCGACTCCAAAGGAGTCTTTTTCAAGCATGCTTGAAAAAGACTCCTTTGGAGTCGAAACGTTGCATGTAAACTATGGAGGAATAAAGAAACGTTTATTTGCACCTTTCTTTGCTGTTACCGCTACCTATTTTCTGTGGATGAAGTGGACCCTGGGATCGGATCCTTTGGTGACTGGGCATCATAAACCTGTCCTACCATATTATGGTGAGGAAGCTGTGCTGCTAGCAAACTTCTGTTTATAGACTATTAAACTCTGTCTGAGGACGTGGTAATTGCTAATTCAATGAGTTTAAGAGGGGCCTGGACAAATTTCTTGAGCATTACAATATTACATGTTATAGTCGCTAATTACTCCACAGGGGTGGTTGATCCAGGGATTATTCCAGTTGCCAGACTTGGAGTTGGAAAATAATTTTTCCCCTTAGGCCACTCTCACACATGCCGCTTATAACCACAATTAGTGCAGTGTTCGGGTAAAGCGCCACCATTGATTTCAGTGGGGCCTCGCACACATGCCGCAATTTTTGAGCACTGTCCTTTCTATTTTCAAGCGTTTTAGTTACTTTAAACTCGCCTCATCACCCATCACAACGATGGGGTGCGTTAAAAAGCGCTGTGACATGCGTTCCAAAATGCTGCTCAAAATCCTGGTAAAAATGCAGTGATTTTTGAACGCATGTGTGAGAGTGGCCTTAAATAAGGAAAATTGGCTTCTACCTTATTTTTTTTTTGCCCTCCTCTGGATCGAAACTTGGGAAGGGACGTGGGTAATCTGCTGAACCAGGTGGACGTATGTCTTTTTCTTCAACCTTAAATACTAGGTTATGTTTTTGTTGTTTGAATTACAATGGAAAGTGATAGCTTTTCTGATCTAGATGCACTTCTAAAGCAGGTCTCGCTTTCCTTCCCCAGACTAATTAGTGAACAGTGCTGAGCAGACACCCCTCTGACAGCACTTATCACCTGTGGGAGGGCTGGGAACGTTCCTCACCCAATCCTGCTGAAATTATGGGGTCTACTCTGTATCACTAGCCCAGATGCCCTATTTACGTTGGTCATTAGTGCGGTGTCTGCAAACCAACAAATGTGACAAAACCATACACATTTTAATATGAATTGCTGCAGTTTTTGTTTGCTTATTTTTAACAGTTCAACACCTGTTTTTAAACATTTTACAAATGTAGAAATAGTCAAATACCGATTCACAAAACTTAAAGCAATTAATAAACACCCACTATGTGAAGGCGTTAGGATTTTCCTTGGGTGCATTTATTGAAGCCATTGCTGTTAATGTCAATTCGAACATTTAATGGCTGTTCAACTTGCTTTGATGTGGGTGGATGCATATACTTTCACTGCATTAGTTAAATGGAAAATAAATGTGATTGACTAGAAAATAGGTTGGATTTGGTGATAGAAAAGCTAAGAATAAAATGTGTCTCTTGTTTAATTCTGAATGTAAAATATATATATATTGGGGTTACTATTGTATCTTTGAAGCTCATGGCAGAAACAAGACTCTTGCATGATCCAAAGTTTCAAGATGAACACATTATAGTGATGATAAAGTCATAATTTTTTGAAACTTAAAGGAATTTTTCTGGAGAAACACTATTGGTGAGTTTTCCTCAGGATGGGTCACCAATAGCAGATGGGTGGTGAACTGCAGAGGTCTGTGGTTGGCTGTGGTAGTGCATTACACCCCATTAACAGACCAGACAGCTTGTAAACCGACTCTGTGGCGTGAATAGAGGTGTGGTGGAGACCCGAAAATAGTCTACTTAATTATCTTTAGTCACGGCCTGTGGCATGAGAAAAAGATACTTGGAAAACCCTTTTAAAATATATACAGTGGTGGGGAATGTAATATCATATAAAGATTCAGATTAATCCCTTTGTAACACACATATGGCTATATATGTCCTAAGTGCACATACTACGTGCAGTTAGTACGCATATAGCCATCCACTACATATGCCAAACCGCTACAGACACAGCGGGTGTCAGTTGTCTCTGACAGCCGTGATCAGAGAGAACTCTGATTGCAGCTGTTAACCCTTTGTATGCTGCTGTCAGTTCTGATAGTGGCATTTACTTTGCTCCACTCAGAAATCTTTTTCAATTTCCAAGTACATGATATGGTACGTTAAATGGTACCATTGAAAAATACAACCCATGCTGCAAAAAAACAAATCCTCATATAGATATGTCACCTGAAAAATCCAAAAGTTTTGATTTGTGAGCAGAACTGCAGGATATGACCTGGATGCAGGCATATCGAGGACTCTTGGTCATGATAGGGTTAAGATACACACTTTACCATTCAGTCTATGGAGACTAACTCCATTGAATTACCTGATCTCTGAATCCCAAACTTTAGCTGATGTAATTGAGATTTATCGTCTGGCAAGCACTAATTTTACGATTGGGTGGCCTTTGCAGTGGCTTGGATATCCTAAATGGCCCAGCTGCGATAAGATCATAGAAGTGCCGAAAGGGAATCCTGGCAGCCTGGGGACTTGTGTAAGTCCCCAGGGTTGCCATGATTGTTTGACTATTAAAGATTGGCCTGTAGCCTGTGGCACATCTTCAATAGGAAGACTCTTAAAATATAGTATTGCATTATACTACACAATTGCATTATAGTATATAAGGGGGGGATTTGTTATTTGTATAGCGCCAACTTATTCCGCAGCGCTTTCAGGTAATTTTTATTAATAACCCCTCAGCAATCTGGTTACTCATTTAACCGAACTCGGAAGGATGGAATGTTGAGTCAACCTTGAGCTGGCACCCTGAACCATGCGGGGATTGAACTCTCAGCATTCAGGTCGTGAGCGACAGCTTAGGACTGTAGACTGCTGGCTTAACACTCTGTACCACACGAGGCCATAAGCAATTAAATCACAGGTTCAAGTTCTTTATGGGGACTAATAAAAGAAATATTAAAATAAAGATAAAATACATTTTTTTTAAATTGCTATAAAAAAATTAAAAGTTAAACAAGACCGCTTTTTTCCCCAGACGTTACATCTCGAAAAAATAAAATTAAAATTGGTATCTCTGCATATTAAAAGGTCCATTAAAAAAAAAAATCACAATGTTTATCTTGCATAATTAACTGTGTCAGAATAAAAAATACACAATAGCAGAATTGTGCTTTTTTCGGTCGTTCCATTTTCAAGAAACAAAACAGTTATTAAAAAGTAATCTATTCCCAAATATGGCAGCAATACAAACTACAGGTCGCTCTGCAAAAAACGAGCCATTACATAGCCCAATTGACAAAAAAGCAGGAAGCAATTACCTTTTTTTTAAAAAATTTTATTTTTAAGTATATATACAAAAACTGTATACAGATAGGGTTGCTGTACTCTAAACTGATCCTCAGAATAAAGACCCGTCACTTTTACTGCACTATGAGCGCTATTAAAAAAAATGGTTTAATTGTGGGTTTTTCTCACTTGGCTCCTCTCAGAAATTTTTTTTCAATTCCCAAGTACATTATATGGTACGTTAAATGGTACCATTGAAAAATACAACCCGTGCAGCAAAAAACAAACCCTCATATAGATATATCACCTGAAAAATCCAAAAGTTGCTATTTGTGAGCAGAACTGCAGGATGTGACCTGGATGCAGGCGTATCGAGGACTCTTGGTCATGATAGGGTTAAGATGCACAATTTACCATTCAATCTATGGAGACTAACTCCATTGAATTACCTGATCTCTGATTCCCAAACTTTAGCTGATGTAATTGAGATTTATCGTCTGGCAAGCACTAATTTTACCTTCAGGTGCTCTTTGCAGTGGCTCTTATTTATAGATGGAGATGAATACCTTGCCAAAATGTTACACATTTTAACATGCTATTTTTAATAGTCTCCCCCTATTGTATCCATAATCCCTTAATATAAGCCATATGCATAGGGGCTGCCTAACTCTAAAAGGATTGTCGCACAAGACAAAACCTGTCTATATACCCTGCTTGTTGGACATATGGACATGTTATGTGCAGGATGATCCACTCCAGGGCCCCTTCTAGGTCAGAGAGCCACTGTTTGTGTGGCAGTTTGCAACTTTGCTGCAGGAGTTGTTTTTTGAGATGACCCTTTTAAAGAGAAACTCTAGTAAGGAGACACATTAGTATTTGCTTCTTATTGAACAACACAGATGGAAAATTATTTATCAGAATTTCCCTTAGGAGTAATTACTATGGGGAGACTTCACAGTTTTCCCCCGATTTTCAATTATTATAGCTCTTTAAAGTCTTTTTTTGTTATAATTTCGGTGAAATAGTACCGTAGTTTAAGTTTATTTTTGTAACGTGCGCTTTCTTATTGTTGCTTAGTTTTACTTTGTCTTTTTCTTTCTGCTTGGCCCCGTTTTCTCTAAACCAGTCGAAAACCTGCTATTATGCTAAAACATTCACCGTAAAACTGTTTCTTTTCCCTAGATTTATTATCCTTTATTTTGCTAGTTAAGTAACAAAGGCAAGCGTTCCCTTTGCTGTCTGTCAGGCACAGCTGTAGCCCTTGAACTACTATAGTCGGTTCATCCTCTAATTAAAAACCAGGATTACATTAATAGGAGAATTGCACATCGATGGCCAGCGTTTGGGTCACATCCTCCTTTAGGCAATTTATTCCAGGTTGTGAAATTTCTGTTGTTTTGGTGCTAATGTTTTTTAACTTGTCACGCAGGCGAGATGGCGTATATATGGAAATAGGATGCATATTATTGTCTTTTAGCTTTGTTTTAATGTGTTAGCTGACGCTTACCCAAAAGTGTAAATTTACACAGATAATCAGTTTTAAAATGCGGCTTTCATGCAAGCGTAAATACGGGTTATATTTGTTTCATAAGGGTGACATGTTTTATTGCGGTTCTCTAATTGCTTCCTTATATGACAGACAGAAATCATGATCATAAACAGTTGGAGATGGATTTAACATTGTTCGCAAACAATAAAAGAGCAAAGACACAAATAATAAAAAGCCCGTAATTAGAAGCTACATTAAGAAAAGTTATATGTGAAACTCCTGCAGTATCTCGTAGATTGCTTTTTTTACCCTACTGAATGTGTGCATAGAGAGTGGACAATTACAGTGGATCATAGAACAATTCTTCCCTGCTGAGTTGTCATTATTACTTTAGCGAAACTCATGTTGCCTGGTCTTTTTTTTTTTTTGTTCCTTTTAAATGGTGACTAATTTCAGTGGTTTCTTAATTACTAGAAATGTATGTTTGTAGAAGAACAAGTTATGCAGACTAATGTAGAAAATGATTACAGGTTACACAAAGCTTAATGTAAGACACTGCTGTCACGAAAGGAAAGTTTGTATTACAAATAAAGTTCACGGTGTTCCATCATACAACTGCCAAGTTTGTTAATTTGCTGCCAGTAAAATTGTTACTGTATGTCTGGAAGGTTGGCATAATGACCCAAATTTTAGTCCATATAATTTTGCCAAATGCACATACTCTGGAAAGTCTTGAGAAAACATTGGCTGCTGGCATTTGTATCTTGCTACTCTGTCCATTGTGTTTCATAGTTCCTAACACAATTACCACCGAAACTGAAAATTTGGTGCAGGTTCTGTGTAGATATCTGACTGCTTGCATTGGTCTTGTAGAAAGTTGGCTTTGTGCACCACCCTGTACAGTATATTATAGCATAGCATAGGAGAAATTACTTGTAATAGGGACATAAGCTTAATGTTAATTGCACAGCGTGTCTGAGCCAGGTGTCAGGGGTGACATTTAATTAATGCCTAGCACCAATAAAAAACTTCAGTAGTGCTTGATCCTAATGTATTCTCCCTCAACTGTTTGTGCTGCAGACCTTTCATTTTTCCAAATTTGATATCATGCTAAAGATCAGGCCCTTATTTTTTTTTATCTGACCAGGATGATTTCTGGTGGATCTGGTCAGTAAGTAAATGTATGAGGGTATTATCTCCCACTGCTCACCCCTCTGCAGAGTTGACCTTCTGTCATATGCCCTTCTTGGTCAGTAGGCCATTGGAGCACAGTGGCAGGGGAGCATCTAGTTCCTGTGCAGTTGTAGAGTCACCATGGTGACCCTCGCCAGAGCATGTTGCATCATAATGTCCATTCTCCAGCATAAAGAGAGCCTCCACTTGACGCATCAGGAGAATGATTATTTTAGGGCATCAAGACGGGTAGAGTGGTGTGTAGCATGTGGGGATAAAGATGTCCATGCAGCAGGTTGAATAAAGGGCCTACCATAATTGAATGCCAAAGTAGTACCCCTCTTCCTGTCTCAGATCCAGCACTGGGAGGTGAAGAAGAGCCTAGTAAGAAGGAGGGTAAGTATATGTCTGGTCTGCAGTCTGAATATTTTTCTCTACTATAGTCCTGGAGACTGAATATATTTATGGCTCTGATGCCTTAATTTTTTCATGTTAACACTTTAAGGACCAAGCTTGGTAAATATATGGCGCTTGGTCTTGGGCTTTAATCTCGACCGATGGTAAAAATATGGCACAGGAGTAAAGCCTCAGCTGACAACCCACCTGCTTCTGCTTGATTGCAGAAGCAATTAGTAACAGATGAAAACCCGGAGGAGATGGGAGACACATTTTTTTAACCACTTCTGCCTTCTCCTTTCCTGGGTACACAGTGCTCAATTAGTGCTATGTACTAAAAAGTGGAAGTTTTTCTTCCACTACGTGAGCCAGCGATCCTGTGACCGCCAGGATACCCTGTTATAGCAGACCTTGGTTAGCTCAGCCAATGACTATTGTCACTACAGGGGGATGTTTTAGGGCCAATGCCCACGGTCTATTGAACCTACTAGCTCAATGTTCACGCTGCGGAATTCCGCAGCGTGAAATAACGGGCAGCATGTCCTATTCGCCGCAGGAATACGTGCGGCCCGCTTCCATTGTAGTCAATGGAGGCCGGCGGTCGCACTATACTTCCACTGTAGCACAGCGGTAGTATAGCGTGAAAATGCACCCCGCCCACCGCCGGCCACGTCTTATGACCCTACTGGCGCGTCATGTACAGGGGGGGGGGGAAGCGCCGTGACTGACTCCGCTGTAGTATTCCGCTGGCGGAGTCCGCCATGGCCGTGGGCATTAGTCCCCCTGTCCACGGCAGTGATTTTGCCAGCGGTCGGTAAACTGCCGGCGAATCATGCCGGCCGACGCTTCCCATAGCATTGATATGGAAAGCGCTGGCACCTGTCCACGAGCGGAGAATCATTGCGATTCTACGCTCATGGCGGGCAATTCGCAGCATGCTGCGAATTGCCCCTGATATGTGCGCAGTCAGCCTATCTATTAGCTAGGTCTGGCCGGCGGACATTCGGCGGTGGCTCCTGCTCCCGGGCGGCGGCTCCCGCGTCGGAGCTTCGCCGTGGGACACCGCATCGCCTATGTACAGCCGGCCTTACCCTTTAACTGGGGCTCCTATGCATGCCCCAGCTGCAGTGGAAAAGTGTGTAATAAACAAACAAACAATGTGAATGTTCCCCAGAGATCTTATTATGCCATCATGGGGAATATAGATAGTAAATAAATAATAATTGCATACATTTGTAAAACAAAATTATAGAATAAAATAAAAATATAAGAAAAAAAAAAAAAAATTTGCATACTTATTTGTCTTCGCACCCAGAGCCCCACTAACGGACTCCACTGCCCCATCCCTGTCTGACGCCGCTGGAAGCGAGTTGACTGCAGCAGTCATCAGTGACTGGAGAGTCACCTTCTGAACTCCTGGCATCACCACTCATATGCTGGGTGCCATAATGCCAGGAGTTCAGAAAGTAACACTATGGCCTCTGATTTGTCACAGCGGGCACCAGATTTCCTTGAGCTTAATTTTTTTTTTTTTTAACTCATGCCCAGCCAGTAAAATGTTTAATTTGAAATCACAAAACCCTTTTTAGTTTCTTAGTTAGCATCAGTTGGGAAGCCTAGTCGTCTTCCCTTGCTGTGGCCAATATAAGCATGTTCCTGTGAATTTTCAGCTACGGTACTCTAGTTTGTTGTCTTTAATTATTTTATCCTGTTCTAGTCCTGCCTAGTCTCCTGTTCTTTGTCCTTTTGGTCCAGTTACTAACTGGTTTATCTAGAAAGTCTAGTGAGGTTCTGGATGTGGGATGGCCCTTGTCATGGCTATAGCCCTACATTAGGCAGGACTAGGAAAACCAAAGGAATGCTCTAGAGTGCTGAGGGACTTCAAATGCAGAATGTGGAAACAATTAAAAATTGATACTGCCTGCTGATTGTTGCCAGAGAGACGTCCAGATATAGCTTGAAACTAGTAAGGAAGAACAACAGGTGCGCTTGGAAAGGAGGACCAGGCTCTTGAATAAAAGCTTTTTTGCGGAAAGGCTAAGGGTTAGAGATGAGTGAGCACGCTCGAGTTACTCGAGCGAGCATCGCTCTTCTCGAGTAACTGCATACTCGTCCGAGCAAATGCGAGGGAGCGGCGGCGGGGGGGGGGGGGGGTGAGAGAGAATGGACATATGTCATATCTTGATAAGTAGACCTGATGAAGAAACACTAATGTCATTTTCAGAATCTATGACCCCCAAAATACTCCAAAAGAGTTCTAACATCTCAGTCACCAAACATTGTGTTCCCCAGTTTTATCATTGTAGAATGAGAATTGCTTTGTAAAAAAAACTTTTTGCTATTGTTTCTCTGCACAAACTGTCCCAAATTTTGTTTTTTTCTGCTAGTTCTATGCACTTTGTTTGCTAACTCCTTCTAGAGAATGGATCAGTATAGTTAGGCCTTGAGCAATATAGTACATAACGAGCTGAATAGATGAAGTGTGATCTCTGAAGGTTTGCCCTCACTGTATTCTAATTCTGCCTTTTACAATTCATATTTTGACCATCCGCTTGAATAAGACCATTGCAATTATTTCTGTTCTGTTTTATTATTTCAAAGTGGAGCCGGGGATGCGCACAGTCACATCATTTGTATAGTTGCCTATTCCTAAAGTGTGTCTGCCTTGGTTTTATTAGCTCAGAACTTCTTTTCATTGTTTCTTTAGAAGTATTCAGCAGTGTGGAAGAGCAGTGTCAGGAGGCCAACAGTAACAGCGCTTGAATAAGTCTGAATTGATCATTTCTGCAGAATTTGTTCAACACACGGTATACGCCCCAAGAGTGTAAATATGCATTTACTTTCATGTATTAAATTATGTAACTGTTAATTGCTGCCAGAGCATCCTACGAAACGTTCTTCGCGGAGCCAGAATACAATCATAATTAGTAATTGAAGGTTATAAAGGGCAAGCTGCACACAAATTAAAATGGGATATAACAAAAAAATGTAATTGCAAACCTAAGTGTGGTGAAAGGTTTATCCGGCAGTAGCCTAGCAATTCATGCCAAATGGTACTTCTCAAAGAATTACAAATAGCCAATAAGCGTAGTGTTTTGGGAAAACATGCCACGTAGAGTAGTAGCACTGTTTAACACTGATTTTATTAAGAGAAATTCCTTTCTGGAATACCAGAAGTTGTCCATGCATGTCAAAAGATGAGATAGAAAGGATATGGAACTTTTTAGCAAAGCATCATGGTCCTTGAAAAAATATGTTTCTTACATTGTATTTGCACTGATCAGCCTTAATATTAAAATCACTAACTGGTGACGTGAATGACATTGATTAGATCTTGACAATGGCGCCTGTCTAAGGGTGGGCTATATTAGGCAGCAAATAGTTCTTGAAGTTGGTGTGTTGCAGACAGATAAAATGGGCAAGTGTAAGAAGCTGAGCGACTTTGATAAGGGCCAAACTGATGGTTAGACGACTGGGTCAGAGGACATGAAAAACAGCAGGTCTTGCGGAGTGTTTGAGGTATACAGTGGTTGGTACCTACCAAAAGTGGCCCAAGAAGGTCTGGCGGTAAAACACTGATGGGATCATGGGTGCTCAAGGTTCATTGTTGTGCGTGGGGAATGACTGTTAGCCTGTCTGGTCCGATCACACACCAGTGCTTATGTAATACAAATTGCTGAAAATGTTCTAGCTGGCCATGATAGAAGGGTGTTGGAACACAAAGTGCACCAATTAGAGTGCCGTTGCTGACCACTGTTCACCACTGAAGGCACTTACAATTTGCATGTGTGAACCAGAAATGGAGCAATGGAAGAAGGTAGCCTGGTCTGAAAAACCACATGTTCTAAAAAGATTATGTGGGTGGCCAGCTGCATGTGCATCACTTACCTGTGGAAAAAACTGCACCAGGATGCACTACAGAAAGAAGAGAATGCACCAAAGACAGTGTTATTGTTATGTTCATTTGAGCACTGGGCCCACACGAACATTACCAAAGATAGGCAGCACCAGGTGAAACAACCACCAATTAACACCTCTCCCTGTCTTTTACAAAGGAAAATGACCAAGGACCTACCTGAGCGGGTACATTGCCCCGATGGGGCAGCTGTCTTCAGATCTAGGCCCTTGCTGCCCCTTAGGACCCCACGCACCCAGGCTAGGACGCATACACATGCCACCACCGACAGGAACAACTGGACAGGATAAGAAGACACACAGAGGCATAATCACACCATACAGCAGCCAATACACATACGCTAGTAACAGATGTTAATGCTATAAATGCCAGGTATTGACATTTTGCCCAAAGTATGGAAGCTAGCGGGCCACATCACGGCTTCTGGCTATACCACTAGTCCCTACACCAGTGTTTCCCAATGCCAGTCCTCAAGGCACCTCAACAGGTTATGTTTTCTGGATATCCTCAGTATTGCACAAGTGATGTAATTATTGTCGGTGCCTCAGACATTGCCAATGGTGTTCTTACTAGAGGAGATCCTGAAAACATGACCTCTTGGGGTGCCTTGAGGACTGGAGTTGGGAAACTACCCTACACTAACCAGGAGTCCAACGACATGACATTAAAAAACAAAACACAAACCTTTCTTGCAGCCCCCACACATAGAACATGCTCACAGCACACAGAGAGAGAAATGAGAACAGAGAAAACTGAACACACCCACACCTGGGAAGACAGCTGTTATGTACTGACCTGGAGGGATTGGCTGACTGGGGATACACACACGCCTAGTGAGCACACCTAAGCAGGAGAACTCCAGAGCACTTGTACAACCACAGGTCTCAGGAGACTGCTTTAGTCCAGGCATTCCATGTGGATGTTACTTTGACACATACCAACTACCTAAAAGCTGTTGCAGAGCAGGCATACCCCTTCAAGATCATGAGCTCTGCCATACTGCAAAAATCGTTTGTGAATGGTTTGAGTAATGTGACAGAGTTCAAAGTGTTGACATGGCCTCCAAATTCCTTAGATCACAATCTGATTAAGCCTCTGTGGGTTGTGCTGGACTAAATTCCAGGCCATACACTATCCACCTCACAACTTATAGGAGTTAAAGGATCTGCTGTTAACATCTTGATGCCAGATAACACAGGGCACCTTCAGGAGTCTTGTGGAGTCCATGCCTCCATGAGTCAGAGCTGTTCAACACTATATTGGGCAGGTGGTTCTAATGTTATGACTGATTAGTATATTCATTAACCCCTATAGCAGCCACTTGACTATTGTTTTTTCATCCCTTCCAAGCATATGAACCTTTTTTCTCTGACATAGCTGTGTGACAACTGTGTTTTTTGTGGAGCTAGTCGTAGTTGTTAATGTCACCATTCAATGTACCATGTAATGTATTAAGCAACATAATAAATAATCTTTATTTGCATAATGCCAACTTATTCAGCAACGCTTTCAAGCACAGAGGAACACAGACGATACAACAATTACATGTGATTATACCATCAGTTTGAAAAAAATACATAATGTATTTTTTATAGGACGGAATGGGAAAGACACAATTTTTGTTTGTTTGTTTTTGGGGTGTCATTTTATAGCCTTCACTATTCAGAAAAAATCAGTTCACTTTAGGCTTTGGGACAGTACATTACTGCGTAAGAAATGCACATTGTTTTTAGTTATGTTTTCGCACTTTTGAAAAAAAAAACAAAAAAAAAACTAAATGTTTGCTTTGCCTTGTTCATATTTTCTTGTGGTTTTATTGAAACTATTTTGAGCTATGTACAATGTTTTGATAATTTTTTTAAATCACATTTTTCGGAAGGCGAAGTGGCAAACATTGGGCTTTTTATCACCTTTATGATGAAATATTAGGCTATTTAGATACAACATAAAATATATTTATTGGAATACAATTTCAGTACACAAGACTTTACTAAACTTCTATGAAAGGAAACATGGGAGATCTGGGTCCTTCATTAAGCCTCTGTCTACCATGATAGTCCTCCTGTGGCAACTCGTGTGTGTTTTGGTGGGGGAATAGGGTGGCAGAGAGCTATTAACCATGGCATTAAGTGCTTCAACAACTAGAATTGGTGTTTTTCTGGGTCTGTTCCATACAATCCCTTGTTACATCAGATGTACATGGGTGCGGGGGAAATAATACTCATGACTTCAAGTATAACTCAGATTATATTTATTGTATTGCTGCATGCTGGTGGTTAATGCTGAAAACCCAATTTGTCTTTCCCCACAGAGGACTTTAACTTTTGGAAATAGTATTACAACTTTTCCTAATTTGAAATGTTTCTTTTTCTATTTTTATTAATTCATTTGTTTGGCCAGCATGTACTGCTACTTAGAATGGTCAGATGAAGGATGCCAGACATATCTTTCCTTAGCAGTAAGACCGGTCTCACATGAATGGATTTGTGTTGCGGATTCTGCAATTGCTGTCCATGCACATGATACACAGTAATTTGTGGGCATTGAAATGCATTGATTTTCTCCGGTTAGCTCACACTTGCAGGCAGGAATTGAGGATTCTGCGAGCGGAAGATAAATTGCAGCATACTCTATTTTACTGCGAGTATGAGCTCCTTTGATCTCTATGGTTGTGTTTTTGATCTGCAGTGCATGCACAATTAAATTGTGTATGGACGCGGAATCGTATGCAAGTTGCTGGGAGACCGGAAAACACATGTCATAAAGAAGTAGGAATTTGTGGGCTGACAATGCAGGGCAGAGTCTAGGGAGCAACACACCATCCAGATTACTGTCTTCAACCTCCGCTTATTCTTCTGGAGGAAGAGCCCAAAAGAATAAGTGTATGCTACTTCCAAATAAGGTTGTATAGAAGCAGCCAAGCCTAGAGAGCTCTCATAGAATCATAGAATGGTAGTATTGGAAGGGACCTCCAGGGTCATCTGGTCCAACCCCCTTGCTCAGTGCAGGATTCACTAAATCATCCCAGACAGATAACTGTCCAGCCTTTATTTGAATACTTCCATTGAAGGAGAACTCACCACCTCCCATGGCAACCAGTTTCACTCATTGATCACCCTCACTGTCAGAAAGTTTTTTTCTAATTTGTGTCTCCTCCCTTCCAGTTTCATCCCATTGCTTCTAGTCTTTCCTTGTACAAATGAGAATAAGGCTGATCCCTCTGCACTGTGACAGCCCTTCAGATATTTGTAGACAGCTAATAAGTCTCCTCTCAGCCTTCATTTTTGCAAGCTAAACATTCCCAGATGTTTAACCGTTCTTCATAGGACTTGATTTGCAGACCACTCACCAACTTGGTAACTCTTCTCTAAACTTGCTCCAGTTTGTCTATGTCTTTTTTTAAAGTGGAGTACTCAGAACTGGACAGAGTATTCCAGATGAGTTCTGACTAAGGAAGAGTAGAGGAGGATGATTACCTCACGTGATCTAGACTCTATGCTTCTCTTAATACATTCCAGAATTGTGTTTGCATTTTTGGCTGCTGCATCACATTGTTGACTCATGTTCAGTCTATGATCTATTAGTATACCCAAGTCTTTTTCACATGTGCTGCTGCTTGGCCCAATTCCTCCTATTCTGCATGGGCTTTTTTTCATTTTCCTTGCCCAGATGAAGGACTTTACATTTCTCCTTGTTAAATACCATTCTGTTAGTTGCCACCCACTCTTCAAGCTTGTCTATAGCTTTTTAAATCCTCTCTCTCTTCTCTAGTGTTAGTCAAAATCTGAAAAGGGCAGCGGCTTGATTAGACCTTTGCTGTCTATTCTTCTTTGATCCTCTTGCTATCCACCATGTGGCCCTTTTCAAGCATGTTAATATACATACAAAGCAGTGTATATATATGTTTTGTACTACTCCCCGGGTATGCCGTGGCGCTCTGCTTCTCGTCGCTCTCAGGTGACGTGGAGCCCAGGGCACGCGACATTATGTCTCCGGTCACAGTGATGGGACACATAAAGTGCGTTCCACTGTAACGTGGTGACGTCATCCCATCTCCCTCTGAGCTAGTAGTTGAGGAAAAAACTTTACTGACAATCTACATCTCTATACAGAGAAAATAGTCTTCAGTGTTTACCAATTTGCCTAAATAAGATCTTGTATATTGCTATGTTGACCGGGAACGTAATGTCGCGCGCCCTGAGCTCCATTTTACCTGAGAGCGACGGGAAGCAGAGTGCCACGGCATACCCGGTGAGTAGTACTAATATATATATTAGTATATATGTGTGTATATATATATATATGTGTGTGTATATATATGTGTGTATATGTATATATATATATATATATATATATATATATATATATATATATATATATACTGTTTTGCATGTATATTAACATGCTTGAAAAGGGCCACACGGTGGCTGAAACGCGTTGCATAGTACGGGTGACCCCCTTGTATGAGGATTGGCCTCTATACCTCTCGCATGAGGATTTCCATATAACATATTCAGAATTTTTGGGAATTAAAGGGAAATTTGAGCACTTTGGGTGAGGAGAATTCTTTGGACACAGCATTCGTCTGAGAGATTGAGAAGTGATTCTGGGACACCAGTGGATGAGGTTTACCCCTGAATGTGTGATCATTCCCCCCATAAGTAAGTACCCACAATTATTTTCACTTTTTCCTTTGTATTAGCACATACGCAACTACATTGTAATTTCTCTAGTGTTAGTTATCTCTCATAGCTTAGTGTCATCCGCAAATTTGATCAGTTTACCATCAATTCCATTCTGCAGATCATTTCTGAAAATGTTGAACAACACTGGGCCTAGGACAGAGCCTTGTGGTACCCCACTTGATAAATTCTTCCAATTGGTGTGCAGCCATTTATGACCACTCTTTGAGTACGATCACTCAGCCAGTTGTGAATCACCTAACAATTGCCTTGTCAATCCCATATTTGGTCATTTTTTTCAATAAGTATGGTATGAGATACTTTGTCAAATGCTTTACTAAAGGCAAAATATACCATATTCACCGCATTTCCCTGATCAACCCAGTCCGGTGATTCTGTCATATAAGGAAATTATTTCGTCTGGCATGACTTGTTTATTCCCTGCTTGCAGTCATTCTTCTACATGAACGATACACTGTCTTTAATGTACGTCTTGCGGAAAACTGTATGCATATGCGACCATATGCAATCCGCTTTCGTGATCATTCGCAGGTTTTCCTTTGCCGATATCCGCAAGCGGAATCCTATCCATTCGTGTTAGCCTGGCCTAACTGTTCTCCAAGCTTAAAAACCTGGACCTGCCCCACTCAGCTGAACACTGGGCCAGTTGTCTTTTCAAGAGATTACCATTAAAATATTTTGTGTGTTAAAATCCACCCCCTAACACATGAACCCGAATAGTTTGTATGATCTAGCCACAGCTACAACCTCTCTATTAGGCAATTAATGCTGCATTGTTGCATTCTTTCATTCAAAAGTTAGCAGCTTAAGCAAAGTTTTCCTGATGGAGCTGCCAGGGAGGGTAGTGAAATCAAAGGATAAATATTTCAGAAATTACCATATATACTCGCGTATAAGCCTAGTTTTTCAGCATATTTTTTATGCAGAAAAAGCCCTCCTCAGCTTATACTCGAGTGAGGTAAAAAAAACAACAACAAACCCCCCCCCCCCCCCCCCCCCCCCCCCCGCAATACTCCCCTCCCAGCCCTGCATCTGTGTCTCCGGCGCGATGGTCTCCCTGACGGTGTGGTAAGCTGCTTGAGAATTCTCCTCGGTGTCATCTCCTTGCTCAGCTTTGAATTCCCCCGCTGTCAGCGCTTAATGATCGGTTAATCGCAAAGAATTGCTGTAAGCCGCAATTTTTTAGATGCGAGTGAAAATTGTGTACATTGGGTTGCGCTTTCCATAGTTATCCTATGGAAAGCGTGTTATGCGTGCGATTTATCGCTGCGGATCACGCTATGGCAAATCGCCAGTGGACAGCCAGCCTATAGCTAACAAGTTTCAGTCAGATATTCAAAGGAAACAAAGGTGGGCCCGAGTGAAAGAAAATCACTGGTCTCCTCAACAATTGGAAAAAAAACAAAAAACTTTTAGTGTTCAGTCACCTTCACAATTGTGGCAAACTCTGGATACGTGTACGCCAGGAAATGCCAAAAAGAAGAATTCAAACCAGAGTGACCAGTCCTACAATTAAGCACCTACATCAATTATGGTGTGTAATGGTCTGAAGTCCTGCGAAGTACTAAAGAAACAAAGGTACCGGTAATTTCATTGACTATACATATTTTCTCCCTGTGGCTGATGCATGTAATCCATAACATTTCTGGGAGAGAATTTGTCTGATTTATAATATCTGAATTTCAGGAATTGTAATTTGAAGCTTCAGAAGGCGCTATATAAAATATGCATTATTACCTTGCTTAAAGTCAGGGACAATGGACTCTTGTGCAAACATAAATATAAACTTGACTTTGTCGTTTAAATTGAGAAGTGAAATGTCAGTTGTAGAGTGAAACGCCGTAGTGTTTGGAGGTGCTGGCATCCCCTCTGGAGGAGCTCATTAAGTGGAACAGATACAGAAGTGTGAACTGCTGTATTCTGACATCTTTGTATTCTCCTAATGCAAGCAGAGAGATCCCCAGCTTCCGATCTTTTATATATGCTGAGCTGTCTTCAGGGCACGCACTGCTAACTCTGATCCTCTACTTATATATCTCTGTAGAATATTCAACATGGGTTGACCTTTACTGAGCTGCCTGTGATTGTACTGCAAATACATGTTGTGTGTGCGGAGGCTGCTTACAGTACCTGTGGAATCATTACAGACAGAAATGAGAAAAACACAAACATATCATTAATACAATATCACACTAATATGCCACATTACCACCTCATGAGCCACATCAATTTAGATAGGAAAAAAAATACAACTTGAGGGTAGACCATTGCTTTCAACTTGATATACAGATAACAGAGAATAACACTAGATGTACACACTGGATTAGCAGGTTTCATTCCTCCACTTAATATCTCCATGCAATATATGCTATTATAATTTTATGTACCATATATACTCGAGTATAAGCCTAGTTTTTCAGCACATTTTTTTTGTGCTGAAAAAGCCCCCTCGGCTTATACTCGAAAAATCACGAAAGGCTTTAAAAAAATAAATAAAACCTCCATACTCACCTCCGAGCCGGTGTCTTTGTCTCCGGCAGCGGTGCGTCAGGCTGCTTTAGTTCTCTCCGCTGTCATTCCCCGCTGTCCTCTGTGCTCGGCTCGGTCATTCCCCGCGTCAGCGCTGTGTAAGTAAAAGCTGTGATTGATCGAGCGTCAGCCAATCACAGCCGGTGCTCGATCATTCACAGCCAATCAAGCTGCTTTAGAATTCCAATCACAGCGCTTACTTACACAACACTGACAGAGCAAAGCAGAGAGGACGGTGGGAGATGACAGCGGGGAGAATTCAAGCAGCTTGTCGCACAGATACAGACGCCGGCTGGGAGGGGAGTATAAAGGTTTTTTTTTTACCTAGCATATACTCAACTATAGCTCGGCTTCTACTCGAGTCAATAAGTTTTTCCTAGTTTTTTGTGGTGAAACTTATTGTCTCGGCTTATACTCGGGTCGGCTAATACTCGAGTATATAAGGCATATTATATAAAAAAACAGTTATGTATCCTTCCTTTATCTAGAAATAGAATGAAAGTTAATCATGACATTTATAGTTACAACTGACTTGCAATCTCCAAAAAGTAATTACCGTATATACTAGAGTATTAGCCGACCCGAGTATAAGCAGAGTCAATAAGTTTTACTACAAAAAAACTGGTAAAACTTATTGACTCAGTATAAGCCTAGCAATACTCTAGTATATAAGCGTATATCAAATTCTTCTAATACTCTGCTATGCTGAGGCATAGCAGGGTATTAGACAGGCTATGGCACTCAGATTAGAGCCTGAGCGTCATAGTCTAGTTTAAGCTGGCATGCCCGAAGGCTATATTCAAGTCTCCGGGTGTCAGAGGACCCATCCAGACCCCCTGATCACATTGCGGGGTGGTCCGATGGTGACAGAGGGAGCCCCCTCCCTCTGTCAGCCCTTTACTTTCTGCGGTCGCACAGACTGGTGGCATGTAAAGGGTTAAACAGCGGAGATCAGAGATTTTCTTCTCCGCTGTAAGAGCTGGTGCCTGGCTATCATCTGACAGACGATCACCAGCTTCTCCCTGCCACAGGGACCATCGGCCGGCTTTTGACAATCCAATGGTTTCTGTGGCAACGTGTAAACCGTGCAGGAGCTCAAAAAAAGAAGCGGAAGTTGCCGGCAGATCTGTTATATCTTCCCACTTCTTTTTTTAAAGTCCTGCACTGTTCTCTGTGGGACTGTGCAGTAGAACACAATGCCACAGCTTATGGTTTTGTGTCTGCATGGTCCCTTAGTGAAACATAGCCTGGAAATCTTCCGGGCTATATTACTATGGGCAGTGGAGCTAGTCCTGGAAACTTTCCGAGTGCCATTGAAAAGGTTAATGATCAGTGAGGGTCTCTGCAGAATGAACCCTACTTATCAATATTTTGACATGTCTCCATGACTTGTCAAAAGGTTTCTGAAAGTACATGCACTCTTTAACTGAAAGGGGGGACTGTCCTGATGACCATTCTTCGTCAAACTGTGCCTGTCATTGACCAGTTTTTTTAAACTAGGAGATCCATTTGTTTTGTCTGCTTATGTATTGCTTGTGACAGGTTGCCACAGGCAATGTGCAAGAGCTGGCCCACCTCAAAGAGAGACTTCAGTGACACATAGCTCTATATTATTAATTAAGAGAAGCAGTACAGGTAGAGAAAAAACTCTTTTTATAATAAGTGGAAGATTACAGCAAACAATGGACATTTTCTGTGACTACCAAGTGCATTCTGGCTTGCTGCTGGCAAATCATTTTGCATGGTTTGTAATTGAAAATATTTACAGGAGAAGCAAAGCTCTTCTCAGGTACTGTAAATTATATTGAAGTAATAATGTATACAAAAGTTTCTGGTTTCTCCATGAAGGGACATTTATAAAGCTATTTAAATATACTTTACAAAGTGTCCACACTTTGTCATGAAGCGATAAAACTTGTTAATATATGTTGAGAGCTGGTATAGAATGAACAGAGTGAGAAGGTAGCATGTAGTGCAGCTACCGCGTTGTAGCCAGCAATGGCTTAACCATCTAAAGGTTCATCTCCAATAGTACTTGGACTAGAAGTAAAGGACCTTACAGTTCAGCCTGTGCACCATTGGAGGGGGGCATGCAATTCTATCTCTACTTTTGAAAGGGAATGTGGTGTTTGTCTTGTTTGTAAACTGTGTATTTGCTTTCAAACAAGACCCAAACTGCAGCAGTACCCTGTTGTACGCGGAGATAGAGCAGGTTGAAGTGGGAGTTGCATAAATGCATGCACTAAACCAGGGGTCCCCAACCACCGGACCGGGGCCGGGCCGTTGGGTGGTTAGCGCCGGTCCGCGCCACCGCCGGGAACTTTTGCTCTAAACACAGGGCCCGAATCCGGCCCGCTGCCTTGTGCTATGTGGCCCGTGGCGTGCCAACGCCGCTGACCACTGAAGCGATTACCAGCAGGGGCGCCGCAGCTCCCCGCTGGTAATCGCGCTGTTCCCGGCTCACACACTTACGTCTGTGCAGCCAGATTCCCCTCCCCAAGTCCCCTGCTCATTAGTTCCGCAGGAGAGGACTCGGGGAGAAAGCGTTCCGGGCTGCACACTGACGTCCAGGCAAGCAGAGAGAGAGAGCGACAGCAGGGAGGAGGTAAGTATATGGGTTGGGGGGGCTGCCTATTATGGGGGGGGGCTGCCTATTACGGGGGGCTGCCTATTACTGGGGGGGGGGTGGAGGCTACTTATTACAGGGGAAGGGGCTGCCTTTTACTGGGGGGGGCTGGTTATTACTGGGGGGTGGGGGCTAGTTATTACAGGGGAAGGGGCTGCCTATTACTGGGGGGGCTGGTTATTACGGGGGGGGGGCTGCCTATTACTGGGGGGAGGGCTGCTTATTACTGGGGGGGACCTGCTTATTACTAGGGGGGCTGCTTATTACTGGGGGGGGGCTGTTTATTACTAGGGGGGCTGCTTATTACTGGGGGGGCCTGTTTATTACAGGGGAAGGGGCTGCTTATTACTGGGGGGCTGGTTATCACTGGGGGGGCTACTTATTACAGGGGAAGGGGCTCCCTATTACTGGGGGGGCTGCCTATTACAGGGGGGGTCTGCTTATTACGGGGGAGGGGGGCTGGTTACTACTGGGGGGTGGGGGCTACTTACTACTGGGGGGGCTGCTTATTACTGGGGGGGACCTGCTTATTACTAGGGGGGCTGCTTATTACTGGGGGGGCTACTTATTACAGGGGAAGGGGCTGCCTATTACGGGGGGGGGGCTGCCTATTACTTGGGGAGGGGGCACTGCCTATTACTGGGGGGGGGCACTGCCTATTACTGGGGGTGGGGTGCTGCCTATTACTGGGGGGGGGCTGCCTATTACTGGGGGGGGGGGCCGCTTATTACTGGGGGGGAAATAAATTATATGCTGCCCTATGTGTGTGCTGGGGGGGGGGATAGATTATATACTGCCCTATGTGTGTACTGCCAGGACATTCTAAATGTCATAATTAAATAAGAATACACTAAACTCCAACCCCCTTTGTAACCCTGCCCCCTATAACCAAAGCCCCGCCCATGTCCCGCCCAAGCCTGCCGGGCCTTGTAAAAATGGTCTTGCTTGAAGCTGGTCCCTGGTGCCAAAAAGGTTGGGGACCACTGCACTAAGCTGTTACAGAGCAGTATGGGGAGGGGGGGGGCAGTTAGTGACAAGTAGGGAGAGGAGAATGACATTTGTCAGAATCCTGTCTACTCTGTAAGGTTTCAGATGACCCTAGGGAATGGGCTAGCATGAATTTCTCACGATGTTACCACCCTCATCAATCGGATAACGTACTTGCTCTCTGTTTGTCACATATATGGATTGATTGTTTTATTTTTTTATTTTTTTGTGGAAAATGTGTAATTTTATTGTGAAAAAGTATTAAAACATAATACAAATTAAAATGATATAGTTCTGAGTGTTGTTTCGAGGGCTCCTTCCCCTTTTTCAAGCATGTGCACGGTTTGCCTCTCACCAACATTTATAAGAATCAAACAGAACATATATAAAACACCTGTGTTTTTTTTAAACGTGGCATTTTACAGCGTTTTGGAACGCGTTTGAGAACGTTTTCAATGCACCCTATTATTGAAATGGGTGATGAGGTGCATTAAAAATCGGTGAAAGCACTAAATGCTTGTTTAAAAAGCCCAATTGAAATCAATGGAGGCATTTTACAGCATTTTTAGTGGCGTTTCAAACACTACGCTAAACACTATAAAAAAAATGTGCGTCAGACTGGCCTAAATTACTCAGATATTACAGTCAACATAATTAGCCTTAAGTCCCATCTACTATATGTCAATTACCACTTACCATTGACACTGATTACCTGGAGTTCTCCTTGATTGACCCTTTGTGAACCATTGACTGTGCCCTGCCTACAAGAGCTTACAGACTATAAGGAAACTGCAAGATAAATTGGAACGGGCATGCAACTAGTGGTGAAGTAGTGATCGTATATCGTTGGCTTGGCATGCATGTAAACTGAACAATAATTGGGTAGTTCATGCAAGTGGTTAAAGAAAAAATAGTGATGTCTGCTGGAACACAAGGGTAAACATTGGTTATGTCACTAAGGGGTTAAAATATACTTAAAGGGGTTGTCCCGCGCCAAAACGGGTTTTTTTTTGTTTTTTCAACCCCCCCCCCCCCGTTCGGCGCGAGACAACCCCGATGCAGGGACTTAAAAAAAAAAACGCACAGCGCTTACCTGAATCCCCGCGCTCCGGTGACTTCTTACTTACCGGTTGAAGATGGCCGCCGGGATCTTCTCCCTCGGTGGACCGCAGGGCTTCTGTGCGGTCCATTGCCGATTCCAGCCTCCTGATTGGCTGGAATCGGCACGTGACGGGGCGGAGCTACACGGAGCCGGCATCCTGCACGAGCGGCCCCATTGAGAAAACAAGAAGACCCGGACTGCGCAAGTGCGGCTAATTTGGCCATTAGATGCCGAAAATTAGTTGGCTCCATGGAAACGAGGACGCTAGCAACGGAGCAGGTAAGTGAAAAACTTCTTATAACTTCTGTATGGCTCATAATTAATGCACAATGTACATTACAAAGTGCATTAATATGGCCATACAGAAGTGTATAGACCCACTTGCTGCCGCGGGACAACCCCTTTAAGGCATCTGACTTGGGTACCAACTATATTTACTTGAGGCAGGAATTAAAAATCTACAATAAAAAAGTGACATTTTCAGGTTTTCCAATTTTAATATAACGGTTAAGGGTTAAAGGTGTTGTCTTATATATTTATCCATATGCCCGGTTAAGGATATGAAATAGGGGTTCCTCTCCTTAGGATTCCCCTTTATGAGCCAGAATGGAGAGCTGCTCTGTAAAAGCCTTCTCTCTGTGTTATATACACCAGCTTCATAAAAAATTACTGTTGCCTAATGTATTCAGGGCCATAAGGAAAGCAGATCAATTAATGAGCTTGACGTTTGGAAGCAGATCTTTTGGTTTGTACAAGATGTAGACTTGTAGTATAGATGTGCTTGGCATTCTGTCAAAGGGATTAAAATGAAGTAGATGAGTGTGTGTTCTTTATCCCCTCTCTAGGGATCGCCCATATGCTTATAAATACATTTTATGGGTCATTCCTATTGTCTCTATATGCAATGTGATGTCCATTCTCAATCTGTTCTTTATGGGTAATGTTACATGGTAAACTTTACAGGCACAACTTTGTACGTGGGGGAGTGGTGGTATCGTATAGAACGTAAACATACTGTATTTAGAATTCTATATTCAACAGGTTTCTTACATGCGCACTTAATGGTTAAATTGGCATGAAAAGTGTGTGTGTGTGTGTGTGTGTGTGTGTGTATATATATATATATATATATGTGTATATGTATGTGTGTATGTGTGTGTGTATATATATATATATATGTGTGTGTGTGTGTATGTATATATATATATATATATATATATAATGTGTGTGTGTGTGTATATATATATATATAGTTATCTATAGGGCCATGGGCAGAGAAATGATTGACTTTTGCCAGTGTTCAGTTTTTTAAAGGTTTTTATTAACCCCTAGGAGTCATAATAACTTTGGCGAAACCATCCCGTAGATGACACTTGTTTAAATTGAAAATTTTGACTTTAGATCCTGTTTAAATATATTTGGCACAGAACTTAGTTGCCTTAACTAATTTTAGCCTTAAGTACTAGTAAGTCATTTCTGCTATGGTATTCCAGTGGTCATAACTTTTTCTCCATGGGTAGCTGTATGAGACCTTGTATTTTTCAGGGCAAAGTGTCTAGTTTTTTATAGGAATAATTTTGGGTACATATCCTGTATTAAATATCTTTTGTTTGCATTATGTGCACACAACTTTACTTCCATTTTTACAAGAGCCATTATTATTACTATCCATTATGATCCACTTTGCAGGTGATTTTAATTAATCCATTTTTTTTTCTTTGTAAGAAAATGCATAGCAGGTAGACAGCAATCTAACTCTAAGGCCACCTGCAGACGGGCGGGTCGGATCCGGCGGCGAGGATTCTCGACGCAGGACCTGACCCGAGCGCCTGCAGGGACCAGCGCGTACTCGCCCGCGGCTCCGGCTGTTTTGATTTGCCGGGCAGCCGGCGCATGTGCAGACCGGAGCCATAAGTGACGTTTCTGTGCGGGGCTCTCGCGCGGCATGTTCTAGTTCTGTGCGGGGCTCGCGGAGATTTCACGCGGCCAAACCGCTGCTGTCTGCATAGGATTGCGTTTGTTAACGCAATCCTATGCAGACATCCAGTGGCAGAAATCCCGCCGCAGAATTTCCGCTCGTGTGCAGGCGCCCTAACACAGTATGCGGGGATCTCCCTAGTGCCAAAGAACTGATATGACACTACTATCCATCCTTTGGTTTCAGCTTCAATAAAATTCGTCTATTACTACAGTCTAATTAACTTGTTCGTAAAGTTGGCCCATTCCTCCTATGAGTCATGCCCCTTATCCCCAATAAACACTTTAATAGGGAAAGAGGTTTGCCACATCAGCAAGAAGCAAAACAAGAAAAAAACAGAAAAGCATAATTGCCAAAGAACAAAATGTGGAATCAGTTAGTTATACTTTCTTCACAAGGCCTCATGCCCGCGGCATGCGCAGGTTTTTCATGTGGATTTCCGCAGCGAAGGCACTGCGAGTCATTGTTGAATTCATTTTTTTTATTGCTTGCAGGAGATTGCGGATTGTGGTTTTTCCCGCGCGGATGTAAACGGATGCAATGTGGATCATCCGTGTGGAAAAATCCACAACCCCACCTCCCAGCCTTTTCCGCACCTTCATAATTAATTTTTTACGTTCAAATCTGCAGGGCATCCACATTTGTATTTGTGGATGCACTGCGGTTCACACACTTCCATAGAGATGAATGGAGCCCATCCGCAGTAAAATGGAGCATGCTTCGATGTCTTCTTTGCGCATGCCATCTGCAAATCAAATTAAATCAAATTTGCAGGTGTTAAATTAAGTGCGGATGCCCCATTCTTTATGGGCTGCTTGAACTGCGGATCGCCCGTGCAGATTCTAAAATATAGTTTTGCCCGTGGACATAAGGCCTAACACTTTTGCATTATTCTCATGTTAACGCGCTACATTTTTTTCCCGGAGGCTTATCTTCCCCAGTTTTTTCATTTTGTTTGCTATTGGACGCTGCATTTATGGTTAAGAGACTTGGCAATAAAAAAGTTCATACAGGGAAATACAAAGATGATCAAACGTTACCAGTGAAATATTTTTGCTTTTGCCAACAAAAACAAAAAAAGTTTGTGAATATGGGTCAATCAAATCCAGAGTTGTCTTTCCATCCAAAGTTTTGCGGCTGTAATGAGGATGAACGGTGATGATTTGTGCAGTACGAAGGACAATAAACCAATTTAGGAACACAGCAATTTGTGGCTATTACAAGACGGAGTATGCACAGTAATATTTGATCACATTCCAAATTAAATCTGAGAAGAGATTGCTAAGTGAACAGGAAGCCTTGCTTCCCTGCTTCTGTCTGTGCTGAGTTTAGTATCCATTATTTTAGACTCGGACAGTAAAGTAAGAATAATCTCAGGAAACGGTCAGGTAAGCAGTTGGGCAGGAGATTTTGTGCGGATTGTAGTGTTTCATATAGACTAGATGTGGCGTTTTCTTTCCTTCCCCTTCTTACTCTTCTAACCTTTTGACCTGATGGATCTGGATGATTTTCCACATAGTATCTAGGCAGTTTATTTTCACTGCAGGTCTTTGCTTAGAGAGTGTCAATGTGATGCTTTAGAAATAGCATAGAATTCCTATCAACCTCTTACGTGCTGCAGGTCACTGAGAGAAATATCATTACCAGTAGAGCAGTGTTCGGAGCCCAGCATGAAATGAATGGGTGGCCTCAGATAGCCTGCAAGTCGACAGATGTCAAAGAACCTCCAAATTTGTAAGCCTCCGCCTGCCAAATGAGTCCTGTGACCTTGCAAACATCAGTCTATCACAAAGGGGCTTCTTGCTCACTTACTCCTCTATAGTTTTCACTGTGACAGTCAGAGGTGTTAAACTTTTGTTCAACCATTTTTCCTGAATTGCAGGCCTTTTACAATAAAATGTTCAAATTTACTGTCAGGATCCAATTTGGCTTATAGTATTTGATGAAGGTCACTCAATTCTAACACTTACCTTGTTCACCAGGTTGCTTCTGCACATGGGAAAGCAGTGGTATGAAAATTTAGTTTCTAAAGTGGCGTTACAGTTTCTATTTCCAGTTCTTGTATGATTGTACGCATTGTCTTCCCATTCATTACAGCATGGATTAAATTTCTTTTGTGCTTGCGTTTGACATCTGGTATCCATGATAAGTTGACAGTGCCATAGGAGAAGATGAGATCTGAGCTTGTTCTGGTTTGATTTAGTTTGTCACTCATGGTATTTAGAAACAGGTTGAATTAACCATGACGTAACTAGATGTCTGCATCTTACACTTTTGGGAAGTGAGTTGGGATCTCTTATTACCACTGTAAAAGCTTCCATTCATTGTTTAATATATTCCATAAGGGAAAGTCCAATGAGAACTAGATTTGTAATTCTTCATTAGTGAGCCATTCAATCCTAAAGATTAATTTATGCAAGTCCCAAGCTTTCTACATACCAGTAGTCCTTTCCCCATATTCCTATAAACCAACATAGACCACCTACTGTATTTTGGGGAATTGACTAAAATATTATATACAAGCTACCATGATTTTTGTACGCATTCATCCTTTGCAGAGCGATTATAAGATCCTGGGGACATTCACATGTTTCATGTCCGATGTTGCATACCTGATCCTGTGCAGTAAATATCCTGTTGGGGCCCTTTATGTTGGACAAACAGAACAACAAATGAGAGAGTATGAGATCTCATCGCCACAAAATTAGAGAGAGAAAGACAGCATTTACCTGTGTCAAAGCACTTCTGTAGTCACTGACACAACATAGAACACATGAAAGTTATTATACTTAAAGGCAATTTCAAAATCACAAAGCCACCGAAGAATTTGGGAATATAAATTTATAACAATTTTTGACACTTTCAATAGACGGCTAAATTCTTCAAGAGGATTCATGCGTGACTGGGAAGTATGAAACATCTGTAGCACAGATAATCTATCCGAGATATGAGATATCTATAGCACTGCTGGCCTGGTGACCACCTAACAATAACTTAATCAGTGGACTTTTCAAGTATGTTTTTATTTCTCTACCCATCCTGTTGTGTAGTAACCTTTTTAAGTGCAAATTAATCACATTCATGTCTGTGCCTTGTCATAAGTGTGTGTGTGTAATAAATATATATATACTCGTGACAAGATTACTTGGTTTCTCTTGCTGGGAGCAACCACATTTTGCTCTACTGGCTAACACGGTACCAAACTTTTTTTTTATCATGGCTACATATAAAAATGCTCCAACAGGTTTTTTTTCAAATTCAGTCAGTTTTGCTGACCACTACCGTGTTTCCTCAATAATAAGACACGGTCTTATATTAATTTTTGCCCCAAAAGAGGCACAGTGTCTTATTTTCGGGGGCGGGGGGTGGGGCCTTATACTCACCTGGTCCACGGCACCGTCATGGTCTCCGGCGCAGTGGCAAACTGCAGAGTCATCCCAGTCTGCCGTCTCAGCTTCTGCTGGTGACGGGGCTTTAAATACCCTGCCTCCAACAAAGTGACCGCTGTGATTGGCCAATCACAGCCATTCAGGGATGTCAACTTTTATTAATATATTTTTTCAATTAGTATAACTTCTTTTTTTTTTTAAGCCCCCCTGGGGGACTACAACATGCGATGCTTTTATCGCTCCTGCAGTATGACGTAATGATGTAGCATTACGTCATATTGTGATTTGACGTCCACGGGGACGGCTTGAAAGGCAGTCTCCTAAGACAGCCCTGGGGCCTTTCAGAAGGCCCCCGGCTGCCATGACACCTGTACGGCTCCCTGCGATCTCGCAGGGGGGTTGTACGGGACCCCTGAACATCGTTTGGGGGATTTAAAGGGTTAATAGACACAATCGGCCATGAGGCCAATTGCAGCTATTGCCCTCGGGTGTCAGCTGTAATGCAGGGATGACGCCCATGCTGTACATGTACGTCCTGGAGCAGGAAGGGGTTAATGTAGGAAAGTGGATTGTAAACGGTTTAAAATACTGAAGGAGCTGATGTTTTCTTGTACAGTGTTGCTTTAGACTTGTCTTTGGCTACCCTTTGTGCAGAGAACTGCAGCATACTTCCATTTATCTCAGTTTTTCCCAATCTTCGGTCCTCATGGACCCCCAACAGGTCATGTTTTCAGGATATTCTTTACAAAAAACATCTGACGATGACTGAGACACTGACGGTAATGACATCACCTGTGCAATACTGAGGATATCCTGAAAACATGACCTATTGGTGTCGATGAGGACTGGAGTTTGGGAAACACTGATTTATCTGAATGGGGATGCGTAGTAGTTACCTGTACGGCAGGTGATCAGGAGTGGCCCTATGCAGGAAATGTGAAGGAGCCATAGATCTATGCGAAAATTGGTGAGAGTCCTCGTAGACCCCCACTAATCAGGAAGTGATGACATGTTCTAGTTATACACCTTCACTTCTAAGGTGGGGAGACTCCACTTGTGAATATGTACTGTGACAAGCTAGAAGGCATGGTAATAAAAGGGAGGTACGTTTTCTCACTTGTTTCCTCTTTGTGAAGCAACAGGGAGAGTATCACCTGCTGGCTAATAAGTAAGCCAGTGGATGGAGATGTAAGGAGCAGTCAGTACATCAGGGAGGAGTTCTATCTGAAGAACACAGAAAGCTGTTCTGTGTTACCTACTAATATTATCTATAAGTAAGGTTGCTGAAAATTTTGTTTGGTAGTTGGTAGAGAGAAAAATCTTACTTGTCCTAATGCCGGAGAGGCAAGACTGTTTGCTTTCTGTTTTATGTTATTTTGCAACCATGTTAATAAAGCTGACCGAATGTTCGTTTTAAACTTACAACTGGCTGCTGACTCTGTGCTTTGGAGAAAGATACATGTCCTTAGAACCCAGCAGTGGTGATCCTGATCTAATGCTGACATAGTACTCATTTTATTTTTTGTTTGGTAGTTTAATTATGGAAACAATTCCTTGTACTTGAGTATGAGAGAATTACCTACCTTGCAAGATCTGATGAAAGACATACTCATACCTGATTAAGGACTAGAGATGAGCGAGCGTACTCGGATAAGCACTACTCGCTCGAGTAATTTGCTTTATCCGAGTATCGCTGTGCTCGAGGCTAAAGATTCGGGTGCCGGCACGGAGCGGGGAGCTGCAGGGGAGAGCGGGGAGGAACGGAGGTAAGATCTTTCTCTCCTTCTCTCCCGCCCGCTCTCCCCTGCTCCCCGCTGCGTCTCACCTGTCAGCCGCAGCGGCACCCGAATCTTTAGCCCCGAGCACAGCGATACTCGGATAAAGCCAATTACTCGAGCGAGTAGTGCTTATCCGAGTACGCTCGCTCATCTCTATTAAGGATCTTTTCACTTTTCTTCTATCCAGCAAAAACCTCTATCCTGGCTTTCTTTGGTCTCCGTTTCACTAGGTTTTCATCACAGTCTGTCTTTTAAGCTGGATAGAAAGGTGCTCACAACAGTGCTTTTCTATCGAGCTTAAAAGACTGACACGGTAGTTATGTCAAACGGAGACCAAAGAGATGTCCATTCCCTTATTGAACTCTATGGTTCCATCCTGCTTTCCCGCTCTATGAAGTTTTCTGCATAGAAGACTGAAAGCTGTGATGGCCTTGCGCTGAATATAAGAGCAGTGTGAAAAGACCCTTAGAAAACCTGATGGTCAGTGATGTTAGTTGGTTATATGCAAATAAAATGTACCAAGAATGTGCATTGGATATCTCTTTAATGAGCTATCACAGCAGTCAGATATACTGCCCAATGCTTGGGGGTTTGCAATTTCATGGACCATTGCAGATTCTTATATTACACTACATACAGTTTGTTGAATCCTGTATCAGTCACAACCAGCGATTGGTAAGCGTAATTCAATACTTTGAGCCAGAATGGTAATCAAACTATCAATGCAATGACCTTTCATCCTGTAATGCGCCATAGTTTCTAGTGAGGGTCTAGGTTTTGGTTTCAGTGAGATCATCCTTTGTATTGTATTTGAATTTTTTCTGATTGCAGCTTCTCACAGGATAGGTATTAGCGTCTATTGAACCTTGAACTTATTTAAGGTCTACCACTGGCCTATGTGAATGTTTAGTATGGCAATATACTGTTACAAAATAAACCCTACATTCTACAAAAAAAAAGGCCCTTAAAATGGGTATTTGGCAGACAATACAGGTATACAATAGGTGAACAATACTCAGAATATAATGGCATATTTTTCTCTGCACAATGACCTTTTTTGGTTGGCGTATCTGCTTTTCATTTGCATAAAACATCCAAACACTCAGTGTTTTATCCTGCTCTTGTACATTGAAAAGCTCAAAATTATATGTTTTAAACAGTGTTCTCTGTGATAAATGTTCTAATCATTTCATTCTTCATCTAATAGACTGCTCTCGTAAAGCAGTGAGGTTAACCTTTAAAATAATTGTCAGCCCACCTTTTGGAATTATAATGATTTTATAAGTGCTGGTTAATCCAAGCTTCCTACCACGTACTGTGCATCCTGATCTGCTGATATCAAGAGGTTGACCTTAGATTTGTCTTATCAGACATGAAAGAATAAGTCTTTCCAATCTGCAGCTTCTGCCGTGCTTGAGAAAGCAAGATAGAAAGAGAACAATTTAGCAAATTAATGGTATTTTTTATTGTTCTGAGAATGAAAAAAAGCCCCCCACTAGGTTTCTTATATAATTCTTCGCTGTTTGGCCTAAATAGGATGGAATTCTAAGATTGTGTTAAATGTAACGTTTGCCTTATTGATCAGGTTCTTCAGGATTGAGGCCAATTGGAGACACCTCTGACACATCTGTTTTCGATAAAATGGAAAAAAGGTTTGGTACCGTGTTAGCCAGTAGAGCAAAACATGATTGTTCTCGGTGAGGGAAACCAAGTAATCTTGAAGATATGATACCTTTTAATGGCTAACAAAAATATATGATAATGCTTTTGGACTTACTTTGAGTCCTTCATCAAGGCATAATGAAATGGATCTGAAGAGGCATGCATACATATACTCACATACTTAAGACAAGGCACAGACATGGTGGGATTAATTTGCACTTGAAAGAATACTACAACAATAATACAAACATAGATGTGAAGGTTTTATGGTCCCTGAATTAGTGTTAAGAGTTTGTGCGTGTTCTATATATAGAGATGTGTGTGTGTGTGTGTGTGTGTATAATATTGTGGCAAGCTGGGGTCTACTTGCCTGTGGATCGCCATCTTCCAGACCGGAATGGGCACCAGCCGTGTAGAAACACTCTCTGGAGACGTGGACTGGCTCCTGCCAGTCTTTATTCACAGCACAAACATTGTAAACAGAGTCCATATAACGTACTTCAGTAAAAACATAAAGTCCATATACACACCCCACCTGGGTGTTGAGGTTAGGGTGGTCAACCCTGTCAACCTTCTGCCTTCCTGGTCTGCACCAGACCCTGGGCTAGCAGCCCTCCCAGCTCCACTGAGCTGTCTCTCTGGCTCCCTCAGCCAACATCTCCTTGGGTGTAGCAGGAATGCACTCTTATATCCAAATTCCTGACCACAACTATGGGCGTTTTCCCTTTTCTCAGGCACCAGAATGCCTCTCTGTTGCTCCCCTACAGGCCGTTCTCTGTAGTGCACCTCTACAAAATATATATATTATGCATGCCTGCCTGCCTGCCTCTTTGGATCCCTTTCATAATGCCTTGATGAAGGACTCTGAGTAAGTCCGAAAGCTTACATTATCATATAGATATACCTTTTAATGGCTAACACAAAAAAAGGTTACTTGGTTTGTCTTACTAAGAACAATCACGATCTGTTTTTGATTATTGCTACTATGGCTTGTAGGTCTATTTATTGGTTATTGAGGCTGTGCAAAATACACTCTAGTCGTAGGTTTACACTGCTTTAGGCCTCATGTCCACGGGCAAAATATGATTTAAGATCCGCAGCGGATCTCCCACACACGGATCCGCATCCCATAGAGATGCATTGACCACCCGCGGGTAGATAAATACCCGCGGATGGTCAATAAAAGGGATTTTTTTAAAAATGTAGCATGAAAAAATCTGGACCATGCTCCATTTTTGTGCGGGAAAAAATAGGAATTTAAAAGAATTTACCCATCCGGAGCGAGCGGGGAAGGTCTTCTCTTTCTCACGGCCGGATCTTTCTTGCTTCGGCTCGGCGGATGTGCCCGGCGCATGCGCGCGGCACGTCGGCGACGTGCCGCCGGCGTGACGAATTCATCCGCCGGCCGAAAAAGAAGATCCGGCCGTGAGGAAGAGCAGACCTTCCCGGCCCGCTACGGATAGGTAAATTCTTTTAAATTCTTATTTTCAGCGCTCATGTCCGCGGGGCAGGAGGGACCCGCTACGGATTCTACATGTAGAATCCGTAGCGGGCCTGATTTTCCCCGTGGACATGAGGCCTTAAAGCTCTCCATTGAGCTTTCCAGTAGGGAGTCCTGCAAGAAGAATTGAAAAAGTATTGAAAGCTCTTATGAGTGCTGTTGGTTAGTACATGTTAACCCCTTTCCACTGCTGCATATCGCTCAATTGATCGGACAGCAGAAGAAATATGGGAAGTGTTGTACAGGTTTAGAAAACAAAGGTTTGGTACCGTGCTAGCCAGTGGAGCAAAATGTGATTCTTCCCAGTGAGAGAAACCACGTAATCTTGTAGATATGATACCTTTTAATGGCTAACAAAAATACACGATGTAATAGCGAGCTTGCGATCCTCTCGGGTTTTTCTTTAGGCTAGCATGAAATAGATCCGAAGAGGCATGCATCTTTATACACACTTATGACACATATACTTATGACAAGGCACAGACATGGATGTGATTTGGTTTGCATTTAAAGGAATACTGCAATAGAAACATATGCATTTTTAACTAGACCCTGATTAGGGAGTGAAAGTTTCATAGTCCCTGAATTGTTGTTGGGGAGGTCACCAGGCCAGCAGTCTTATCTGTGTTACAGATGTATTATACCTGCCATTCACAAACAACATGGCTGCTTTCTTTCAAAGTAGTGCCATACCTGTCCACAGGTTGTCAATCTTAATGATTGAAGCTGCACAGCAAAAGTTTAAAAACAGTGGGTGCAAAGCTTCCAAGGACCAGACTTTGAGTCCAAAGTAGAGACCAACGAAAGATTCCCCCATGGTGTTTACAGCATTTGCTTTGGCAAATCATTGGAACCTGAACATACCTCAAATGAGGAGTTGAAATGTTGCTGTAGAACCCAAGGGACATAAATTCTGCAATTCTATCATGAGGAGTAACACTATGGGCTCCTGTCCACGGGCGATAGTTCGGTGCGCTATCCACAGCGATAATCCGTCCGCGGGTAACGCGCTAAACTCTTTCTATAGCGTTGCTATGGAAAGCGCAGCCTTGACGTTCACCAGGGAAAAATCATAATGATTTTCTGCTCGCGGGATTCAAATCGCAGCATGCCGCGGTTCTCCACGGTGGGCCTATCTGTCAGATAGGCTCAGCGCGGAGACCTAACAGCTCTTCACCCTGCTCCCCACTGTGGAATATCGCTAGCCAGTTGCCCACTTAAGTCTGCTTTATTTCTAGTGAAGACTAGTAGCTATAATGTCTCCCATACACAGCACGGGCAGAGAAGAGGAAATCCTACTCCACTCTCTCTGTAGTGCACCATGAGAAGAAGCAGCAGAATGGACATGATACCGCAGTACTCAACAATACAGTTGTGAGTTCACAACTATAATCTGGGATGAGATAAAACACTCAGCATCTGTGGGTCTCTCTACTTCTGTCTCCACCTGCTGCTTCTCCTCCTGTCTCCTCTACATAGACTTCTATGGACAGCATCTGTAACCTGATCTTTCAGTGTATAACCTCGTCTGTACAGATTTTATCCTTGAATTGTGACTGATGAGTAAAGGGGGGAAAAAGAGGAGCCTGTTAAGTGGAGAATGAGGCATTTTTATGTGATAGAACATGGTACTACTAATTCATGGAAAAAAAGTGTTTAGGTCCAATTTAGGTCTAACATTTATATTTTTTTATTAAAGCTATATCTGCTAACGCAGCTTCTTTCTAGAACCGAATAGCCTCAGTTGTGCAATTCGATATAAATTTGCTGCACAATGTTTCATTTATCTGTAAAAGCTAATATTTTATAGCATTTTAATCTATATAATTAAATGTAGAATTCTAGTAATAAGCAGCTCAGCAACAGTTATGCAAACCGGTACAATAAATTATTGCGGAACAGTTAAGCAGCACGCAAGTTACCATAGATCTTCCTGAGAGCTGCTAAATATCTAAACCATTAGTTTCATGCCAACATCTTTCTCATTCACAATAGTTGAGGTCCTGACTTATAAATCTTTTTTCATCAGGTGATATTACCCTTGCAGAGCAAAACTAACATCAAGCAAGCCACAGTGAGTGGAAGTCAATGAAGGTCGAACAGGCAATGAAATTATTACAGATTTCACAATGAACACTAATGGACTTCTTTTAATGTGATTAGTTATAAATGTCTCCGACCTTGTTGACAAGGGGTCATATTTAGTATGTTAATTTCTCATTCACTCTTTGAAGAAAAACATTCTTTTCACTCCTGTATTTGCATAATTAAGATTTGATCTAGTAAAACTTTTCATCTCAATTTATGGACAGTTATATGCAAGGGCCTTTTAGTATATGAAAATCACCTACAGAATTTAGCCTTATTAGCTGTTTATTGGCTTTTACATTGTTGTTTGGTTAATTTGTTGGCTAGTGTCACTGGCTCTGCCTACCCATTTGTGAATGAAGCCTTTTATTCTCTCAGGAAAGTTTGTTTTTGAAATAAACTTTCCTGAATCTTTAACCATGAGACCAGATTATTTACTCAACTATTTGGCTTTTCTGATGAGTTAAGGGCTCTCACTTTTGGAACTCTTCCTTTTTCTACTGCTTAGTTTTTCAAATATAATGCAATATATTACAACATAATACATATGTGTGATTACAGATAGTCCCCTACTTGCGAACATTCGACGAATTTCGCAAGATACGAACTATCTGTCCCGCACAGTATGATGTAATGCTATGGCATTACATCATACTGTGCAGGGACCGGCAGGCTTCTATCAAGCCTGATAGAAGCCTGTCCGGTCAGATCGCAGGACACTGCGGTTGCTAGGCAGCCGGGGGCCTTCTAAAAGGCCCTAGGGCTGTCTACGCAGAGCGCCTATTAAGCTGTGCACTTAATGGGCACTCTGCATAGGCAGCCCTGGGGCCTTTCAGGAGGTCCCCAGCTGCCTAGCAACCGCACAGTGTCCCGCGATCTCATCGTGGGACGCTGTACGGGCCCCCTGAACGTCGGGTGCAGGCTGTTTCTTACAGCGGGCACCCGGCGGCAGCAGTTCCGACGAGCCGTGCCGCTCGTCAGAACTGTTAACACTTTAAATACCGCTCTGACAGCGGTATGTAAAGTGTTAACAGTTCTGGTAAGCAGCGCTGCTTGTCGGAACTGCTGCCGCCGGGTGCCCGCTGTAAGAACAGCCGGCACCTGACGTTGTATGGAGCCGGATCCACCCACAATCCCGCTCCATACTACCATTTGTTCGGACTTGCGAACAAATGGACTTGCGAACAGGCTCCTGGAACGGAACCTGTTCTTAAGTCGGAGACTAACTGTACATGAATGCATTTATGGATTATTCTCATTGGTTTTCTCTCAAGAGATTTTTAACCCTTTCCAATTCACTGTCTGACATATGAAGACATTATGATTTTAAGGCTCCGATGTTGGAAGACATCTGTTCGGGTTTTCTTACTGTATATTGCCAGCCTCTGCTGTCAGAGCCTATACAACATGTCACCTCAAGCAGTACTGGCTTAAGCCAGCAGATAGCGCTGTTGTATAACAGCAGAAAAAGAATAAGCCCCCTAGGAAAACGTGATGTCTAGATCTTGTGTTGTATAACAGTGTAAGCTATGAATGTATACATTGCTTTGTTCTGGACTGATTGTGTGACTTGTGGACTGATTGTATATATTACTATTACACTTCCTGCTTCTCTTAAGGTCAGGACAGCATGTGACATACTGACCATAAGAGAAGCAGGAAGTGTAAGAGAAGCACAGCATTCCCGTTGATTTCATTGGGAGTGAAGCTGGCGCTCTGTCGTGATCACTTGTGTTGAGGTCTGGTCCGCACTGCAATGACAGCAGGCTGGACGATCAGCTGATGGACGGTGGTATTGAGCAGCTGACTCCCATCGATCAACTAGACATTGCGCTGCTCTTGCCCTGTATCTGATATTACCACTCAGTAACTTTGATTGAGGATGAGTTGCACAAACTATATATGATGTCTTATCATATTCTTTTTCCTTATGACAGTGGAGAGTAGGATCCAGTGCCAACATAAATTCTGCACAGGGTACCATCTAACCTAAGGCTGCCCTGTTCACAATATTCTAGTTTTATGGCCTGCGTTATTTATTTAGGTATTGTGTATATATAGTCCTGGCTTAGGAAAGCAGTATGCATGGTTTTCCTCCCTGGAATATAATTATTAAGTTGCTACCTTTTTATTTCTGGTAAAGCTTTCAGTATTTTCAGTACCTATGTAGCGTGCTTTCTCTCGTGAGATTACATTAGTAATATATTTTTTTGTTGGCAATGTACTGTATATTTATGTAGTCAGAGCACTCCCTTACAGTAGCTACAAATGTATGCATGTTCAGATATTCTAGTGCGGACGTCAAGTGTTTAATACAACTGCGCTGTAATTGGCAAAATGTATGACCATTTCCTTCTGGAATAAAACCAGCCGTCGTTGGAATATGGTTTTGCTCATTATCGTGCTTTAGATGCATAACCATAAATTTAGCTTACTGTCATTTGGCATGTTAATGATGCTTTTGTTTTTATTACATTCTCTCCTATTTGTCTCTATTACTAGCAAAACAAATGTTGTATTTGCTTTGTAATGTACACCACGTATGTCATGTCCAAGATGAGCAACCTCGTGTTTAATACTTTTATTGTCGGGTATTCTTCAGCAAAAACTGGTGTAATGTTAAGGAATTGCTGTTAATTCCTCACATGCTAACAGATGTATACAGACAAATATTCTTGCATTGTGGCACCTTCTTTCTTTACATGATATCTAACAAGCACCAGTACTTCATATTTTGATGCCCAAAATATATTCTGTTAACTCCTTAGTGACAGAGCAAAATTTTGGAAATTTGACATGTCACTTTAACATAGAATAACTCTGTAAAAGTTTTGCATATCCAAGTGATTCTAACATAGTTTTTTTTCACCATGTATTGTACTTCGCTTAGGTGGTAAAAATACAGCAATAGAATTTGTGTATGTTTATTAAAAGTGCCAAAATGGGGAAAATTTGGGAATTTATTTTTTCACATTTTCAACTGTAATATCTCAAATATGTGCAAACATATTGTACACATTTTTGCTAAGATATATATATATTCATCTGTTTGTTATTCTGGGCACACATTTGAAAAACTTTGGCTTTTTTTCAAATGTGAAAAAATTACGATTTTCATTTTTTGGCAATTGTCATTTTAAAAAACTTTTTTGGTACAGCGTTTGTCCTGTGTTTAGAAATATACCCATTATGGCCTTAATCTTACGTCTGGCTGCACAACGGAGCCTGAACCAAAAGGAGCAAGTTCAACTGTTTTTAACTTTTACATGATTGCCATTATCCATTGGATAACGTTGATCACGTGACCAGGGACTGCTCACCACGGCCCTCAGTCACTGTTCCAGGCTCTCTGCTACCTTTAGTATCCAGGAGCAAGGTGATTTTTAATTTCCTCAGCCCTCCCTAGGTTCTGCGCTTGCGCCTGCCATTTTGCCAACAGGCGCATGCTCCAAAGTTTGGGAAAGGTCCACGGATAAAGATCCCGTCGGGGGACATCACCAGAGGCCTTAGATAAGTAATTTCACTTCCCCTCAAGGATGGGATGCGTGACTATAAGTGAAATTGTAATTTTTTTTTTTTACTTTTACATGTTCGCCGTTATCCATTGGACAGCGCCGATCACGTGACGAGGGACCACATACCGCAGCACACTGGGAAATCTGCAGGCTTTCGGCTATGTTTGGTAGCCGGGAGCAGCGAGATTTTAAGTTATCCGGGCAATCTGTGGCTTTTGTGCGTGCGTCTGCAGAACCCGGTGTAAGGTCTGCAGATTTAAATCCGGGGTCCTTAGGTACGCATTTCCTCCCTCTCTGTTCTGTGAGGGGAGATGAAACTTAACTTTTTTTTTATTTTTTTACTTTACATGATCACTGTTATGCTTTGGATAACAGTGATGATGTAACCGGGAATTGCATACAGGCGTTTTGAAACTCCCAGGATGCAAGCCCTTCTGGGCACGCTCCCAATGGAAACATGCGCTGAAGGCGACGTAAGGTCCCGGAAGGTACATATCACTGCGGGGCACTGCGTAGGATAGGGATGAGTATTTTCACCTCCCCTCATGAATCCGATTTATTAGGGAAGGTGAAACTTTAACTTTCTTTTTTTACTTTTTTTAACTTTTCGTGATCCCCGTTATCCATTGGATAGCGGCAATCATGGGCCCGAAGACTGCTCACCGCAGTCCCCAGTGACGACATCTGCTACTCTGCTACCTTCTGTACGTGGGAAGCAGGAGATTTCACGTGTCCCACAATGATCCGGTCCTCTGAGCATGAGTCACCATTTTTCCTTAGCTGCACATGCGCAGAAGACGGCCGAAGGTCCTTTTTGGACTAGAGTGTCGCAGAACATCGCGAAGGATGGGGGTGAGTAGTTTTAGCACCTTTCATGGATGTAATTTGTTCCCTTTTTAATGACTTTTTTCGTGTGATTTTTTTTTTTTTTCTCATGACAACAGGGAAGTGTATTTTTTAAAAGCTTACATGAATGTTATAGTACAAAATATAGAGAGCGACTCCAAAGTCTGGTGTCACAAGGGCTCAATTGGTGCTTCTCCCTTGATGGAGTACAGGAGTAGCAGGGAGGGGCAATGATTATTCACACATGGTCATCGTGCAGGTCATTCCTATCCTCCTGGGACTAAAAGGAGAGCTGCAGGAACACGGGGGGGGGGGGGGGGGTATTATTGTATCTTGTCACCACCAGAAGTGTGGGTGGTGACAAGATACAGGTTGCTTGACAGCCTGGGCGCACCCCCAGTTTTTAATTGGCTGCAGGGCTGCCTTCCTCAGGCTCTCAGGTCCTGGCACTCACTAAGAGCGCATCCCCGGTGGCACAGTGGCTTCTTCTCGGGCGGTGACAGCGGCCTCCATGCACTGGCAGCATGTGGGACCAAAGAGTGGCAGCAGACACTGAGGGAGCGGCGGCGCGGCATCGGGGACTGGTCAGCATAGCGTTGGGTGAGAGTGAGGAAGGGGGACGGGGGAGGCTGTGGGGAAGCGGGCATACTGCAGTAAGAATGCACAGGACAGCGCTTAGTGAAAGTGAGGGAGGGGGACACTGGGGGGCTAAGAGTGTAGAGGAAGGCTGTGGAGGGTTAGGGGACAGTGGTGGGTGACGGAGCTGGAGGGTGCAGCGGGGGAAGGCTGGAGGGGAGTTGAGGTTAGCAGCATCAACTGCCCTCCATGAATGACTTATGGCTGGCATGGAGGGTTGGGGTGAGGGTTCATTTCAGTGTAAGGGTTACATTATTGGCTGTAAATCCTAAGCCTAATATAGAAGAGACCCCTAACCCTAACTTTCCATCCCAGTATTAAGTAAATCCCCATGCTGCTAGGACCTTTTAGGACCTTGCTGCACACAGCCAATCAGCAGCGTGTGGGTGTACACTGAGCATATGCAGCCCATCACTAGCTCTCCACCCGTTCTGGTGGTGACAAGATACAATAATACCGCAAGACAGAAGCCCCCTACTTAAAGTGTCCAGTCCAACGGTATAGTGTAGATCCACAGTCAGTCAGGATCCAATGTTAAGTAATCCTTTATTCAAAGACAGGGCCCTTACTTAACATTGGATCCTGAGCGTGAGATACGCAGCAAATTGCGCTGTTATGAGAGAGCCCTTAGGGTAGACTGGTAGGTTTAGTTCTCCTGAACAACCATAATATAAGAAACACTGTGAGATGAAAAAGAAATACTGTGAATTCCTCTTTTTATTGCCTCTTGTTTATTGTAGATGGTTTGGATGGGCCACAAATGTATTCCTGAGTAGGATATACACTGTATGTGACCGATATTGATTAAACCATTACTTGATGATTACAAATCGGCGTTATCTGACAGTTTGTAATGCTCTGTTCTAGATTTTGTTAATGCACAAGGTTCATGTACAGTTTGTCCATTCAGCAATGACATTCATAGTTTATTTAGAAAGCAAAATAACCTTCTGTTTTAAGTGGTCCAAAGTGAGACTCCATGGAGACTTCTAATCTTAGATCACTGTAGTAAAAACATGAAGAAACTTGGTTCATTATAAGATATGTATGTACAGGAAAACCAATAATATTTTCAGTAAAAGGCTGCTTTCACACGGGCTACAAAATCTCGTGATTCTGTACTGATACGACAGCGCTACAAAACGCATGTATGTGAAGCCCATGGTTTCCAATGGGTTCCTTCACATTAGCTATGTTTTGTCTGATGCTATGTTGCTAGAAAAAATAAATCGTGGCATGCTCCAAACTGCCGTGATTTTCGATGTTTTGCGATTTTAACATTAGACAGTCCTATTAACTTTCTCATGATAAAATAGAAAATCGCGGGTAATAGCGGGTAATTTTTTTTCCACAAGAAAAAGCATAATTAACGCTACAAAATCGCATGTACAAAGCTGTGATATCACAGCGATTTTGTAGCAGCGATATCCCTGTCGCCCGTGTGAAAGAGGCCTCATGAACATCTCCCCAATAAATGCAATTTTAGTGATTTCAGTTCAGCAAAGCTGCTATTTCAAAGGGCAACTACCGTAGTTGAGGGAGCCGGTGTCTCATCTCTGTGAAGAAATAGAACTATTACTGCATATACAAATTAGATGAAAGTTGGCCAGAATCGCTGATTTCAGCTGGGCTGGTTTATTTTTTTATGGGATTTCTTACCACTTTGCAAATGGCAGATATTATGGGTAGAGGGAGGGAGAAGGAATGGACATATTGGATTTCATTATGCCTGATCCTTTGTTCCCATGGGAGACATAGTAAGCCAATGTCTGACAGCAGCTTCTTTCCCTTTCCCCATTTGAAATAATCATTCCATGTTTATAGGGGTGTTGAAAGGCATACTGTAGCTCTTGGCCAAATAAATATGTGGCTGACCGCTATCTAAAGTGCACATTCAGCTTAAAGTGTACCTGAGTTTTCACTAATTTTTAATTCGAAAATAAATGAGCTTCTTCTTACCCTCTCATTTGCTGCTGTTTTCACCCTGTTTCAGTCTGTAAATTTTAATTTTCAAGTGGTCATCTCCATTTTGCTGTTGCTCTGCTGATTTGCAATCCACTTTTATGCTTGGGGTATGTAACAAGCCTAGCTTTCTGCCAGTAGTACACTGTCCTGACTCCCTTGCTCTTGCTTCCCATGCTGCATTTCAGTGTCTCTGGTCAAATTAGCAGGCAGGCAGTATCTGAATTTTCCAAAACAGCCAGGCATTTAGATACATTCTGGTCAAATGGTTAGTAAACCCACTATATGTGTACGTGTAAGGTGTACTCACTGGCTCTAACAGCAAGAGAGTCTGAGACTGAGGAGATAGTTATCACAGTGTTTGCAGATCTGTCAGCCTGCAGCCTGTAAGTATACAAGAGCTGACTGTGAAGATAGCCCTTTCCCCTGTTGCTATAGAAATGTCCCTGTGTCCTTTTTAACTTGAAAGTTCTGTATCAAAAGACAGAGTGGATTGCAGAGGAGCTCGAAGGGAGCCCCCTAGTAGCAGCCACTTCAAATGTGATTTACAGTGGTAAGGCAACAACATTTCTAACACAAGTTGGTAGATGAGCATATGTTGTCTGAAAAGTTAGTGCCCTGTTAAAGGGTTTGTCTGGGATTTAAAAAAATGAAATAACCGCAAGAAATCTTATTAAATTTGGAAAAAAAGCAAACAAACATTGCCTGTTAAATCCTCTGCTGCACAAGCACTGATATTCCAGGGGTACCTGACAGTCTGTCTGCTTTCTTAAAGTTACGATATGCCGTACATCCAGGTAACCACTGCAACCAATTAGTTGCCTCATGTGTCTCATGCTGTACATACAAACATCACCTCGGAGGTCAATGTTTGGCTATGGTAGTCATTTGCATGGATGGCATCCTCTAAAAATAATAACCAAAGACCGAAAGGGACTAGGGATTTAAGAACCAAGTAATGATTGTTTTTCTTATAACATCTCTTGCTGTTAGATGAATTTCCTAAACTCCCGGACAACCTCTTTAACTGATTTCAACTGCAGTTGCTGATTTTCGTTTTTTGTGTATAGAGCTTGATTGTAGTTTGTTTTGTTCATTAATTTTTTGCATAAAGTCTCGAGTGTCCATTGTTTTTTCTGTTACTTGACATCTATTCTTGCAAAGATTTGAGCAGGTATACGGTATACATAATAGCTGATGGGTTTTCCTTTTCAGAATCTCTTATCTGTGAGAATGGGACTTACTTACTTTTCAAAATACGACAGTTTTCTGACCCACATTCTGCCATAAAACAGTCTTGCATCCTTTGCACTACATTTACTAAGTGTTTTTTGACACCTTTGAAAAAATTTTCTGATTTGTCTAAAGGGGCATGTCCCAAATCGTGCCAAAATTTCTCTAAATTGCATCACAATTTTGGCACAATTTTTGGCGTAAACTAAACCACCTAGACCATCTTAAATTTGGACAGATTTATCATTCAGCAAAGCTACTATGATAAAACACACATTTTAATACTGGCTAGTCTTGGGGCTGATGCCCACTGCCTGATTTCCGCTGCGTTACACTGCAGCTATTATGTTCTATTGAATCTAATAGCTCAATGTTCACGGTGCGGAATTCTGCAGCTTGAAAAAACCCGCAGCATGTCCTATTTGTAGTCAATGGAAGCCGGCCGTCACGCTATACTTCCGCTGTAGCACAGCGGAAGTATAGTGTGAATACGATTCCCCGCCCACAACAGGCCGCGTCATATGACACTGGCGACGTGTCATGCGGGACTCGCACAGCGGGTCCCGGAGGTGAGTGTTGGGTCTTTAGGGGGTCGCTGGTATTCCGCTGGCGGAGTCTGTCACGGCCGTGGGCATTAGGCCTAAGTTTTCACTTTTCTAACTTTTAGTTAGTATTAGTAAATATGCCCCAATGAGCGTTATTTTGTGGTTGGGAAGTTGGGGGACATAAAAGTATTTGTACTGTAGCTGAAAGTTAGTTCTTCTGCTTGCATATGTGATATAACTCATGAAGGTCTCTTTTGTCCCGCCAGGTATCTGATAAGTCTGTCGAAGCTTTTGCAGAACACTGTCCAGAACTGGAATATGTTGGTTTTATGGGCTGTTCTGTTACATCTAGAGGAGTTATCCGTCTTACAAATGTAAGTTGATAAGTCACAGATAATGTTATGACCATTTTAACTACTGTCCTTTACTAATTAAAACGGTCATTATAAAGACCCTTCATTAAGAGGATTGTGGATGCAGTGTGGTCTTTGTTCCTTATTGCATAAGTGTATTATGTATTTTACATGCATCCAATAATTAAAGTTAGAGGTTGTCTATGATATAATAAAATTTCACACAGGGCCGGAAATGGTAAAAAATAACACTCTAAGCCGTACTTACCCCTTCTGTCTAGTGCCGCTGCCTAGGTCCCCTCCGCCTGGTCTTGTTTGCAAACCGTTGTGGTGACATGCTGTTTTTTTTATAAGCAAGAGAATTGGACTAAAAACTGGCAGTGGAGAAGGCGCAACACTCCAGGTTAAAGCAAGTAGGAAGTGACTAAAGGTGTACTTAAAGGGGTTGTCCCGCGGCAGCAAGTGGGTCTATACACTTCTGTATGGCCATATTAATGCACTTTGTAATGTACATTGTGCATTAATTATGAGCCATACAGAAGTTATAAGAAGTTTTTCACTTACCTGCTCCGTTGCTAGCGTCCTTGTTTCCATGGAGCCGACTAATTTTCGCCGTCTAATGGCCAAATTAGCCGCGCTTGCGCAGTCCGGGTCTTCTTCTGTTCTCAATGGGGCTCCGTGTAGCTCCGCCCCGTCACGTGCTGATTCCAGCCAATCAGGAGGCTGAAATCGGCAATGGACCGCACAGAAGCCCTGCCGTCCACCGAGGGAGAAGATGCCGGCGGCCATCTTCAGCCGGTAAGTAAGAAGTCACCGGAGCGCGGGGATTCAGGTAAGCGCTGTTCGGATTTTTCTTTAGGTCCCTGCATCGGGGTTGTCTCGCGCCGAACGGGGGGGGGGGGGTTGAAAAAAAAAACCCCCGTTTCGGCGCGGGACAACCCCTTTAATAATGTATGTGATCAGTTTATAAAAACACATTTCGGGGATAACCACTATGTCAGTTCGGCTGGTGTTTAAAACATACAAGCTATAAGATACACATTAGAAGGCAAAGTAGGAAGTAGAAGGTGGAAGAATAAAAAAGGACAAAACATATTAGATGTATTTGTTATATAAACTCATGCGGGTTAAATGTAGTCATAAATATATAGTCATACAAACCTTAGAACATTAGTATATGTAGAAAATGATAGATGGAAAAAAGGAGTATGCATAAAACTATTTTAAAAAATGGCCCTAGCTATAGTAAAAGACTATACAGCAAAAATGTGATGAAAGTTGAAGTACATAGAAAATATGTATACATATATAAATAAATAAGTCCTAGTATAAAATACTACTAATAAACCTCAATTGTAAATAGATATATCAACTATAAAGACAGCTTTGAATGTTGGTTTTCACAGTAAAAATGACACAAAGTATATATAAAATGTATAATAAAGCGATGAGAAGTTCACACAACAGGAAGGATTGGAGGGGAGAATATTGTCAATACAATGAGTAAAATATAATGAACTTACCAATTGGTGGGTCCCAAAAGGATTAATAATGAGATCCTGTTTGCCTAGAAAGATTAGAAACATGTTGGGACAAAAACAAGCCCAATGCTATAGGTGGAAAATAGGATTGGAATAATGGTGTCAGTTTAACAAGGATTAGGCTATCTGGATAGAAAATGAGGGAATGGATGGTGTGAATTATTCCAGTGACAAGTGTGGGTCTGGGGTTACCTTGGGGTTGTCATATGCCTGCATGGAGGGCAGGAGCTGGAGAGAAGGAAAGAAAAACGAGAAGTGGAGATGAAATGAGATTACTATAGGAGTAATTTAACTGTGTGTCAGCCAGGGCAGGAGCAGGAGAAGTTCTGGGGAGCAGGGAGAGCGTGAGGATATATATGCTGGAGAAGGGGGCGGGGAATCAGGTCTCTGCATTCTAATTGGTCTGGAATCTAAGGGGGCAGGGAGAGGGGAAAAAAAGGGGCTGAAGGTGATGTGGGGAAAGTGTGGAGTGTGAACTGGAGGATAATGGTATTGGGGAAACAAAGAACCGGAAAGGTTGAAAGATCAGGACTGGAAGGACAGGGAACTCTGAAAATTAGATTGGCATAAAACTGGAACATTGGCTGCTTTGGTGTTATGGTGAAATTTGCTAAGGGGGGAATGGATGAGGGTTAAGAGGGGGGAGTAATATGATAATAGGGCATGAAGGGGGAGGGGTGAAAGGAAAAAAAAAAGAGACTGGAGTGCGCAATTAACCTCTAAAGATGTTTTCTAGGCTTTCGTTAAGCCCCATGGGTATAAGTGTATTAAGTTATATATGTATACATATTTTCTATGTACTTCAACTTTCGTCACATATTTTTGCTGTATACGGTAGTCTTTTACTATAACTAGGGTCATTGATTTTGATTTTAGCCCGATTTTTTTTTTTTTAAATAGTTTTATGCATACTCATTTTTTCCATCTATCATTTTCTACATATACTAATGTACTAAGGTGTTATATGACTGTGTGTGTATGTATGTGTGCGTGTGTGTATGTATGTATGTATGTATGTGTGTATATATATGTGTGTGTGTGTGTGTGTGTGTGTGTGTGTGTATATATTTATGACTACTTTTAACCCGCATGAGTTTATATAACAAATGCATCTAATATGTTTTGTCCTTTTTTCCTCTATTCTTCCACCTTCTACCTCCTACTCTGCCTTCTAAAGTGTATCTTATAGCTTGTATGTTTTAAACACCAGCTGAACTGATGAAGGGGTTCTCCCCGAAACACGTTTTCATAAGTACTTTATTAAATAAAAGGAGAAGTTTGCCACACCTTTGGTCACTTCCTATTTGCTTTAACCTAGAGTGTTGCACCTTCTCCACTGCCAGTTTTTAGTCCTATTCTCTTGCTCTGTCACGTCCACCCAGGTGGTGCGTCATCTGCTCAGGCAGCACCTCCACTATTGAAGTTACCACTTCACTCTCTTCACCATGTATGTAGTATAATTGTTCACAACAAACATGACTGTACGGGTTTTGCTCCACCCCTCTTTTTCCTCCTCGTCCACATGCAGCTTTATAAGCCAGAGGAGAGGACTGGTTAGTATAGCTTAGTTTGTTCCATTTTCCTATTTCCTGCCCTTTGCTAAATGTTATTACCGTATATACTCGAGTATTAGCTGACCCGCGTATAAGCCAAGACAATAAGTTTCACCACAAAAAACTGGGAAAACTTACTGACTTGAGTATAAGACGAGCTATACTCGAGTATATATTAGGTTAAAAAAAAAACCATCCATACTCACCTCCCAGCCGGGTCTGTGTCTGTGCGACAAGCTGCTTGACTTCTCCCTGCTATCATCCCCCGCCGTCCTCTCTGCTTGGCTCTGTCAGTGCTGTGTAAGTAAGCCCTGTGATTGGATTGAGCGCCAGCCAATCACAGCTGGCGCTCGATCCAATCACAGTTCTTGCTGACACAGCACTGACGGCAGGGTATTTGAAAGCCGAGCAGGGAGAATTCTAAAAGCTTTATTGGCTATGAATGATCGAGCATCGGCTGTGATTGGCTGACGCTCGATCCAATCACAGCTATTACTTACACAGCGCTGACTGCGGGAGATGACCGAACTGAGCAAAGAGAACAGCGGGGAATGACAGCGGAAAGAATTCAAGCAGCCTGCAGCACCTTGCCGGAGACACAGAGGTCGGCTGGGAGGTGAGTATGGAGGTTTTTTTTTAAGCCTTCCCTGACTCGAGTATAGGCCGAGGGGGGCTTTTTTCAGCACAAAAAAATGTGCTGAAAAACTAGGCTTATACTCGAGTATATACAGTACATCTTGGACAGTAACCTGAAAAGCTCTGATGTCAAGAAATTAATGCAGTCCCTCATAGTCAGGGACACACATACTATGTATGCAACCTGTGGAGCTACAGGGGCCCCGAAGGTAAGGCTGCCCACGTTTACCTTTAAGGTAGCTGTCAGCTTCCAACAATCTGTTAGGTTTCGTGGAAAGGGCCGAGTTAATGAATTTCATAGCTCATGAAAGGAAGAGGAGGAGGTGTTCTATGATGAGCTACTGGAGAGCAATGGAGCCATGAAGGCTGCCTGTGTTCCGCTATGCTCGTGGCATTATACTGTGCACATTCACATATCTGCACAGAATGGAATGGGGATTAGCTGAAATACCAGACACCACTGCGGACAATATTGCGGTATTGCTGACTATTTTGCTGGTTGAAAAGCAGCCTTTTCTCCAATCTTGAGCAACTTTGCAACCTTTTTAAGGCCTCGTGTCAGTGGGCACGCACGGTTTCTAAGTGTTGAATCCCGCAGCTGATTCCACCCATCCCCGCAGCCATGAGGTCTAAAAAACATTTTCTCACCTGTCCAGACGCGGTGCGGGTCTTCTCTGTTCCGTCTGAATTTTCTTTCTTCTGTACTGCGTATGCGCAGTGCTTTTTTTTTTTGAACTCCTGCTTTCCCGCCAATTCGCAGCACATCCACAGTGTCAGCTGCGGGTGTGCCGCGGATCAGACTGCTTCGATTGACTTAAATGGAAGCCGTCCGTGTGGGAATGCGCAGAAAATGAAGCATGCTGCGAATTTCTCCCATGCGTGTGTTTTACACACCAGGAAAAAATGACATCCGCATGCTTTAAACTGTGTTGCGGATGCTAATGCATCCTTATGGCCGCTTGATTTGCAGATCAAGCGTGGGTTTCGCAAATCAAATCTGCCCGTGGACATTTGACTTAAAGAGTCATAAGATATTGGAACGAGCATGCAACCAGCGGTGATGTAGCCATCGTAACTCATTTGCTGGGCATGCATTTTCATGAACAATAATTGGGTGGTAGTTATAATTAATGCCAACATAATCACGCCTCTAGTCAACGCTTCTGCCCCTGTGTAAAGTGTATTAGCCCAGATCTTGCTAGGCGCACCTGCCTTGCAACAAGCCCTTCTCCCAAAGTTGACTATCTTTGATCTACACACTGTTATGTGGGCACCTTTTCAAAGATACATAGGAGAAGATTTACTAAATCTAGCTCAAAGCATAATTAGGGAATTGCCCATAGCAACTAATCAGATTTGATTTGATTTTTTGTCCTCTTTTAAAAACCTCTCGCCTATCTTTGTCATGGCCTTTATAATGGTCCCCTTTGTTTATGTGCAGAGGTTTTCTTCTCATTACATACGAGACCTGCATTGATAGTATGTTTGTTTGTTTTTGTTTTTTTAGTGGAATTTTTTTTGCTCTCTTTTCCAGCTTAAAAATCTTTCCAGCCTGGACTTAAGGCACATCAGTGAGCTCGATAATGAGACGGTGATGGAAATTGTGAAGAAGTGCCGGAACCTCACATCTCTGAATCTCTGCCTGAATAGGAATATTGATGACAGGTAGACATATCACACACCAAACTATTTAATTGTACAACCGTATACAGATTTTTACGCTTTGTAATCACCAAATGAATGAAAAAATGCCATAAATACAGCTATTGTTCTTTACTTCTACTTAGGAAACTCATCAAAATGCTCATCTTATGTGTATCTAATGTTTCAGATAATCGCATGCTCTGTGATCTAAGATCACCTCTGATAATTACACATCTTAGTTCAGGAAGGAATTTCATTAACAAAAATCTTTGGGCATTGCCACATGTGCTTCTAGAGCCATTCAATCCTGGAGATCAGTGGTGGTCTGAGAGTTCAGTTTTGACCAATGTGACCCACTTATCTATCTATCTATCTGTCTGTCTACCATATCTATTTTTCCCCAATCGTCTCCACGACAGCACCAATAGAGATTGCCTCCTCCTGATAGGACAGGAACATACTGAGAGGTTAAAATCTCCCACCCTTCCCCACTTTCCTCAGTGTCTTCCTGTCCTGCCAGGAGGCAGGATCTCTGAGAGGGGCTGGTGGAGAAGCCAGCCAAAGCATACTCACAGGCGGATCGGAGGGCAGTGGGTCAGCCTGTCCTCCCTTCCCAGCCAGACGACTCCCGGGACGCCACATGGGGTGGTAGCCCCCGGGCCAGGTTCCTCCCGCGGCGGCCCATGGGGGGTACAAATCGGGAGCCTCAGTCCCCCTCCTCCTCCCCGTATAGTCACAGCGCGGCGCTCCAGTAAGCCCTTTGACGGCGGGGGGCGTGGCGTGGCGTCACGTGTCCAGCGTGGTGACGTCATCACGCTCACATCAGGAGACGCACGGAGGGGGCGGGGCTTAGCGCAGGAGCGCAAAAAAATCAAAATAAGGAACCTGAGAGAAGCCAGAAGGTGGGCCAGCACTACAGGTCGCAGGGTATCTGCAGCACCGGTATAGTAATGAGTGCTCCAGCCCCAGAGACAGCTGAAACCTCAGCCTCAGCGGCCGTAAATTGCCAGTGCGCAAAAATACAAATGCAAAGTGTATTGTGTATGGAAAATTGCATATTTACCCGCAAAAATGCTCTTTTGTCAGGGGGATAAAAAAGACGCCCCCCCCCAGAACAAAACTCAAAAAATGCGTAGAGTGCGGGACGAGACTGCCAGCTACGTACCAGAGGCCTCTATGCAAGGCGTGCGTAGCTAGGCTAGTCAAAGAGGAATCGGGGGGATTCATGGAGGATATTAGGAAGCTGGTGAAAGAAGAGATTCGATCAGCCCTAACGTCACAGATAGCGCCGCCAGCAAAGCGCCAGAAAAAGGCGTACGTTCCCGAGGAGCCTTCTGACTCCGAGAGTTCAATCGGGTCGGAGCAAGAGGACCTGGCGGCCGAGGAGTCCTCAGATGAGGAGGACTACAAAAAGTACCTATTTCATCAGGACGACTTAACGGAACTGATTAAGTCGGTCAGGGTTACCCTAAAAATGGAAGAGCCCAGGGAACCACGCACCCTGCAGGATGAGATATTCGGGGGACTAGGGGAGAGGCGTAAGCATACCTTCCCTGTCCACAAAAACATCACTAGAATTATTCAGAAAAAGTGGAAGAAAACCGACGCAGGTTCCTCCTCCGCTAGAGGGGTAAAAAGAAGGTACCCATTCGAGGAGGAAGTTTGCGCAAGTTGGGAGGGGACGACCCTGCCCTTCGAGGATGCCGCACAATTAAAAGATCCCATGGATCGCAAAGCTGAAGGCCTCCTAAAAAAAAAATCGTGGGAGGCAGCGGCAAACATACTCAGGCCAGGTAATGCAGCCACTTGCGTGGCGTGGTGCGGACTCTGGGAGTATGGCTAGAACAGCTGGAGCTACAGCTTACCTAATAAAACGCCAAGGGAACAGATCCTAAACTCGCTCCCTATCCTGCTGATGGCAACAAATTTCCTAGCAGATGCAGTGGCCGAAACAGTTAAGCTCTCGGCGCAAGCTACAGCCCGGTCTAACTCAGCCAGACGGGTGTTATGGCTGAAGTCGTGGTCAGGCGACCTAGCCTCAAAAAATAAGCTATGCACCCTCCCGTTCTACGGCCAGTTTCTGTTCGGACCGGACAAAATCCTGGAGAAGGCGGCCGACAGAAAGAGGGGGTTCCCAGAAGAAAAGCCACAGAGAGGGGGAAGACCTTCTTCCGGGCCCCAGTGTGACAGCCCGAGACCTACCGAGGCAAGGGCAAGACGGGATGTTGGAGTTACCCTAAGGGGGGCAGAGGAAGGAATATCTTCTTTAACCTCCACCAGGGGGAGCCAAAAAGCAGAGACTCTGACGCCATCCCCGTAGGGGCAAGGCTGGGGAGCTTTGCGGATCAATGGGCCGCGATTTGCGATGGCACATGGATCCCAAAGATCTTGCAGCAGGGATACCGAATAGAACTGGTGTCCCTCCTCAGAAGGAAAATTCGTTACCACAGGAGGTTCAGGGCAACAATTACACCTACTAAGGCAAAGCGTTCGGGAGCTACAACAACTAAACACAATATCCCTCGTACCTCGAAACGAGGAAACCCAGGGCCATTATTCCAGGCTCTTCCTAGTAAGAATACCCTGCGGGAAACAGCGGATGATAGTGAATCTGAAACCTCTGAACGCCTGCGTCAGATACAGGAAATTCAAAATGGAGTCCATCTCCTCAACAATAAAGTTGATTCCCAGAGGGGCCTACATGGCATCCATCGACCTGAGGAAGAAGTCGATCCTAATAATACCCTACCTGGACGATATTTTGATAATAGCAGAGTCCAGGGAGCTCCTAACAAAATACGTGGAGATAGTGCTACAACTTCTCCAGTCCCTAGGATGGGTCATAAACTGGGAAAAATCCAGCTTAAACCCCGGCAAGGAAAAAAACGTTTCTGGGCATAGCGCTCAACTCAGAATCTCAATGCTCCTGCCTGCCCGAGGAAAAATACAAAAAATCTGACAGCTGGTCAAAATCTTCCTACGGAGACAATCATGCACAATTCGGGAAGCCATGTCTCTCCTGGGAAGCCTGACGTCATGCATTCCAGGAGTGGCATGGGCCCAGGCTCACACCAGAGCCCTCCAAGCCTCAGTCCTATCCACGTGGCACAAAAGGCAGTCCTCTCTAGGGACAAGAATGTACATCCCAAGCGCGGTGAAAACATCCCTGCGTTGGTGGACATCCCCAGAGAACCTGCAGAGAGGGGTTCATTGGCTACAAAACCCAGCCACTCACATCACAATGGACGCAAGCGCCTGGGGATGGGGAGCGCATGTGGGGAACCAGTTCTTTCAGGGCCCATGGCCTCAAAGGACAAAAGAACAGTCCTCAAATTACAGGGAACTACAGGCCGTATGGCAGGTCCTACAGCAGTTAGGGAACTCGCTACGGAACCAGCATATAAAGATACTGTCAGACAATATCACCGCGGTCGCCCATATACGACACCAAGGGGGCACAAGATCTCCCACTCTGCAAAACATCGCACAGAAAATTTTCCACTGGGCAGAGGGCCGGATCCTCTCGATCACGGCAACCCACTTGAAGGGGACGCTAAACCAAAAAGCGGACTTTCTCAGCAGGAGGCAAATAGACCCAGGAGAATGGTCTCTCTCCCTGGAAGCATTCAGAATCCTGACCAACCAGTGGGGCACCCCACAATTGGACCTGTTCGCAACCAGGGAAAATGCCAAAGTAAGCAACTTCTTCTCTCTCCGGCCAGGAGATCGTCCGACAGCAGTAGACGCCCTAGGCCAAGACTGGGGAGAGGGGCTGGCGTACGCCTTTCCTCCTAGACCGTTGATCCCCAGAGTCTTACAACATTTGAGAACCCAGGTATGCACACTAATCCTGGGGACCCCCTTCTGGCCCAAGAGAAGCTGGTTCGGTCTTCTAGCAACATTGAGCGTCCAGGACCCAGTCACCTTTCCTACCTGGACAGATCTTCTATTGCAGGGGCCACTGAACCATCCGAGCCTAGACAAGCTCCACTTAACAGCATGGATCTTGAGGAATCCTCACTGAGAGAGAAGGGATTCTCAGAGAGAGTAGTAGAAACGTTAATGTCCAGCAGAAAAAAGACGACCCACCTTATCTACCAGAAAGTTTGGAGAAGGATTTCCTCATGGAGACAGGGAAGGGATCTCGGGGATTCTATCCCGGACATCCCTCTAATCTTAGAGTTCTTGCAGGAGGGCCTAGAGATGGGCCTCTCCCCAAGCACCCTGAAGGTCCAGGTCGCAGCCCTTAGCGCCATATGTGACACAAAGTTCGCAGACAACAGACACCAGAGCTCTGCAAGCCTCAGTCCTATCCACGTGGGACAAAAAACAGTCCTCTCTAGGGGTAACAATGTACATCCCAAACACCGTAAAAACATCCCTGCGTTGGTGGACATCCCCAGCGAACCTGCGGAGAGGGGTCCACTGGATACAGAACCCGGCCACGCACATCACAACGGATGCGAGCGCTTGGGGATGGGGAGCGCATGTGGGGGACCAGTTCCTTCAGGGCCTATGGCCACAGAGGATAAGAGACCAATCCTCAAATTACAGGGAACTACAGGCCGTATGGCAGGTCCTACAGCAGTTAGGAAAATCGCTACAGAACCAGCACATAAAGATATTTTCGGACAATACCATCGCGGTCACCCATATTCGGCACCAGGAGGGCACAAGGTCTCCCGCCCTGCAAAACATTGCGCAAAAAATTTTCCGCTGGGCAGAGGGCCGGATCCTTTCGACCACGGCAACACATTTGAAGGGGACACTAAATCAAAAAGCGGATTTTCTCAGCAGGAGGCAGTTAGACCCAGGAGCGTGGTCTCTCTCCCAGGAAGCATTCAGAATCCTGACCAACCGGTGGGGGACCCCACAATTAGACCTGTTCGCAACCAGGGAGAACGCCAAAGTAAGCAACTTCTTCTCCCTCCGGCCAGGAGATCGTCCAACAGCAATAGACGCCCTAGGCCAGGACTGGGAGAGGGGCTGGCGTACGCCTTTCCTCCGATACCGCTGATCCCCAGGGTCTTACAACATTTCAGAACCCAGGTATGCACACTAATCCTGGGGACCCCCTTCTGGCCCAAGAGAAGTTGGTTCGGTTCCCTGACAACACTGAGCGTCCAGGACCCAGTCACCTTTCCTACCTGGACAGACCTGCTATAACAGGGGCCACTGAACCACCCAGGCATAGACAGGCTCCATTTAACAGCATGGCTCTTGAGGAATCCTCACTAAGAGGGAAGCGGTTCTCAGAGAGAGTGGTCAAAACACTAATGTCCATCCCGGATATCCCTCTGAACTTAGAGTTCTTGCAGGAGGGTCTAGAAATGGGCCTCTCTCCAAGTACCCTGAGAGTCCAGATCGCAGCCCTTAGCGCTATATGCGACACAAAGTTCGCAGAAAACAGATGGGTCAGCAGGTTCCTGACAGCAGCAGCTAGACTGCGACCCAGGCCCATAAATGTTTGCCCAGACTGGAACCTTAATTGGGCCCTAAAAGCCATGACAACGGAACCATTTGAGCCGATCGAAGCATTACCGATAAAAATGCTTACAAGGCTATTTTCCTAGTAGCCATCACCTCCACAAGGCGAGTTAGCGCATTGCAGGCCCTGTCCATTCGCCACCCGTTCCTGAAAATCTCGGACTCCAAATTAGTATTTAAAACGGACCCTGCCTTAATGCCGAAAGTAGTATCACATTTTCATAGGTCACAAGACATAATAATTCCCTCCTTCTTCAGTAAGCCTAAAAACGAAGAAAAAACCCTAAGCTGCCTGGACGTTAGGAGAGCAGTCCTAGGCTACATAGATGCGACAAGCCACTGGAGACGGGACGACAACCTCTTCGTCCAGTTCAGTGGCCCAAACAAAGGGAGCAAAGCAGCAAAAAGCTCCATAGCCAGGTGGATCCGCCTGGCCATCATAGAATCCTATAAGGCCCTCGGGAAGGAAATCCCCTTAGCTCTGAAAGCCCATTCTACAAGGGCAGTAGCATCCTCATGGGCTGAACATAGCTCAGCCTCGGGCGAGCAGATATGCAAGGCCGCAGTCTGGAAGAAGCCCCACACGTTCATTAAACATTATAGGGTAAAAGTGTAGCAGAATGAGGACATGGCCTTCGGCCGCAAAGTCCTCTCGGCAGCAATCCCACCCTAGAAAAAGACATTAGTTGGTACGTCTCAATTGGTGCTGTCGTGGAGACGACTGGGGAAAAAATAGATTATACCTACCCGATAATCGGGTTTCCAGTAGTCTCCACGACAGCACCCATACCTCCCCCCCCCCCCTAAATTGATAAAAAATAAATTATAGAATATAATTTTCCAAAAAAAACAAAAAACGCAGTTGGGGAAAAAAATTCATTTAAGTTCCTACCCCGGCAATTCGTTAGAATCCACTGAGGAAAGTGGGGAAGGGGGGGGGGGGCTTTTAACCTCTCAGTATGTTCCTGTCCTATCAAAAGGAGGCAATCTCAATTGGTGCTGTCATGGAGACTACTGGAAACCCGATTATCGGGTAGGTATAATCTATTTTTTCTCTAATTTTGCTAGTGTCCTTGTCTCTACTGGTAGCATGAGGTGCTACGTGCAGCTCAATGGGGTTGCACAGGTAGTCCTGCTCCTCCAGGATGGTGCATCCATACGTGCCATTGCAAGAAGGTTTGCGGTGTTGTCAAGCATGTAGAGCAGATATCAGGACATGAGCTGTTATGCAAGGAGAGCTGGACAGATCCACTTAGGCCAGCGGCACACAGGCGGATTTGCTTTGTGGAATCCGGAGCGGGATTCTGCCTCCGGATTCTGCAGCAAATACCGCCCATAGTATGCAATGGAAAAGCAATTTTTCCTGCACGTGAGCAGAAATCAATTACAATTTTCCACTCACTGAAAAATCACAACGCGAGCTATTTTTAGGCTGATTCCATGCGGACGGCTTCTATTAAAGTCAATGGAAGCTGTCCAACCCGCTGCCCTTCCACAATCATCATGGCAGAAAGATCGCTGGATCTCCGTCATTGCCTAGCGATGGTGTGGCAAAATCTGTACTGAGCATGTGTGTCGGCCAGACAGTCCACAAGACAGATTAAGAAAATTCCGGACAGGCATGCGAGGTCACCTTTCAGTCAGAGGGTCTGCTTCTGCTGTGGGGTCCGCATTCGGAATCCGACCTGTTTGTGTGCAGGCGGCCTTAAGGGCTTCAGGTACTAGGAGGAACGCTAACAGTGAAAGAGTCTGCAGACACTGTGGTCCATCAGGATGCTATATATCATTAAGTGTTCGCTTCATTTTTTTGAGGAAATGTGTAATAATGATCTCTGCGATGAGACAAGACGTTGACAAAATTTAGACCAAAGTTATAGCTACTGTAGGCTTTCCTGCAATCTGGGCAAAGACCCAGATTCCTGCTGTAGCTCTGTATTTACACTAGTGGCCAAAATTGTGGACACTTTTTGTAAAAGTGTACTTTTGAGCTTTGATGACTCATACCACTTTATTTTGAATTAATACCATAACTTTATATATCACTGGGAAGGTAATTTAATGAGAAATGTCATACAACAATGTTTGTTCAATTGTCTGTATTCTATCAAATGTTATAGCCAAATTACCAGAAAAAGGAAGCACAACTAACTGAGGTTGATGTGAAGTAGATTTCCTTCATTTGAATGTAGCCAATGAGCATGATTGTTTAGAGAGCCAATGAGGTGTCATCCTGTTTTGCAATGAGCCAATCAGGTCACAGTAGACTTCAGTTATTGATGTCATGTATTGGAGCTGAGAGGAGCTCATTTGTCAGTGTGTTATGTGATTTTGCTATGAAGTCGCTTGGTGTTTTTTGTGTTCTTTCATTTTGTGAGCTTATAAAGTGTAATAATTAAATGACGCAAAGAGTTGACTGGTCACTCAAGAAGTGATGTAAAATAGTACTATTAAGTGAACAAGGACACAGTTATGAAGACTTTAGAGGAAGCATTGGCAGAAATGTAACCAAAGGTGGCATTTCTAAATTTTTGAAGAGGTACAAGGAGACTCGGTCACTACAAGACCAGACTGGTAAAGGGAGGAAAAAGCGTACAACAGCAAAAGATGGTAGAAAAATGGAGAGGCGGTGCCTAGGTGACAGAAGAAATCATCTGGGTGTATACAAGAGGAAATGGCGCAATGCAATGTGAAGGTGAATGCACAGACTGTTCATTGCAGACTGCAGCAATTTGCTCTAAATGCTAGAATTCCACCAAAAAAGCCTTTTATATCTCTCAGACAAAAGCTGAAAAGATTAAACTGGGCTAAAACCCGTGTTAACTGGACAGCGGAACAATGGGACAGTGCTATTTGGAGTGATGAGACCAAAATCTCCCTGTTTGGTACTAATGGCATAAAATACGTAAAAAGAAGAACCGGAGAAGATTTACATCCCGCTTGCATTTCACCTACCATGAGACACCCAGTTAGTGTTATGATCTGGGGTTGTATGATTGCAAAAGGTGTGGGCAGAATTTTGCTTGATTAAGGCTGCATCCCCACAGGCTACAAAATTTCGCTACGAAACATGCCTCTTGTGAAAGAACCCATTGGAAACCATAGGCTTCACATTGTAGCGAGATTTTGTAGTGCGATTGTGTAGCCCGTGCGGATGCAGCCTAATGGGTATATGAATGCCCAAAAATAGATATATGAAATACCTTAGCCCAAACTGAAGCCTTCCACACATGATATTTTCCAAGATAACGAAGCATTTATATTTCAATAGGATTCAGCTCCATGCCATATTGCTGCTGTGTGCAAAAAGTGGATTCGCCTGGGAATAGCCCATATCTTAACCCAATCGTAAATCTATAGAGCCGGCTAAAGAAACTTGTTACTCAGAAGCAACCCACCAATAAAACCCAAATATTAGAAGCAATAATTGAACCCTGGTTTCACATTATAACAGCTGCAGAACTAGAAAACTTGGTTCACTCCATGGGAAGGCGTTGTAAGGCCGAAATTTAAAACTAAAACTTACTAAACTCTGTATTAACTGACATGGTGAGAATTTGTTCTACGTGTTTTCACTTTTTTCTTTATATCTGTTGTCCTAATAAAAACTCCTTTATGAAAGTTATTGCATTACATTCCTGATTAAGTTATCTTTCCATTCATATATAATGTTATGGTATTACTCCCGAAAAAAGTGGTGTTATGAGCCATCAAACTTTAGAAATACACATTTTCCAAAAGGTTTCCACAATTTTGGCCACTTGATATGTCCAAGACACATTGGCTTGTTTGTACCCAAGATCCGCTGCCAGCTCCCGAAGTGCATGCCAATAAGCCCCCCACCCCTTTCTAGCTAAGTTGCAGGATCTTGCTTGACAGTTGGGTTGATTTCACCACTTATTGATTGTTCCTACCTCCTGGTGTACCTGATACCATATATACTGGAAGGATGCTATTTTTATCTGCTGTAATGTACAGGAATATAGGGAGTATGCATATTTTGTGACGGTTTCGCTGTTTTAGCTGACTTTTCTTCCATAGCTTTTTCAATCTTGCATAAACTTGACAAGCTTGTGTGACACATTTTCTAGATTGTCGTTATTTTATAGCATGTTTACTAGGCCATTTCTCAGCAGGGACTGACAATGTTTTAAATTAAATATGTCAGCTGGAGCAATGCATCTTATAGTTTTACGTCCATTGCATGAGATTGTGCAGGCTGTTCTGTCTTCTCGAGGATATCCCCAGTGTGTTTTATTTTCTTAAACGCAGCAGCTATTTCTACAGCGCTTAAACATTTGTTCCTTTTCATGTTTTGACTCTCTAGAGTATTTATTTCATTGTGTAACATTTCGTTTTCCGTTATTTGCCCATTTCTGGGTTTTGTCATTTTTTTTTTGTCAGAGAGCTGTATGCTCCATATATAAACACATTTGGAAAAATACAAAACTTTCCCCTCAATGCCATTCTCTACCTTGAAGGCACATCCTGCCGTGTTACTATGTTGTTTTTGCTTTGCTTAAGGGATGGTTTCCTAGCGTAACAGCATGGCTGCTGTAAATTCAGTGCTTTATTGCTGGAATGAAAGAGTAGATTTTACTTGTCTTACTGCTGATGTTCAAAGCATGCAATTGATCTTGTTATGTAATCTGTACTTTCTACTTATTCAATGTTTCACATTGGTGAGCCTACCAAGACGATCAAATATGGGAGATAACATTTTCTTTCACGTCTTTCCTAAGTAGAGAGGAGTGAATTAGTAAAAATTTGCTTGGCCAGCAAATCTGCAACATGCATATTTTCATATCCCATATATAAGAAAATGAAGGCTGAAATAAAGATGTGTATAAAAGTCCTCCATTGTCTTACAAGTGAGGAAGTATTGTTCTGGGCAGTCTCAGGAGGGCACTGTTGCTTTAAGGTAACCAAAGACCTCATTACCACATAATAAGAGCGTTAGAAATGACATGTACCGTAAGTAGAATAAAACAAGAGATGAAAGGAGAAGCGGGGAGCTGGGTAGAGCACCCTTAACGGGGCATCTGTGGCAGATAAAGCAGACTATGGTATCGTAGGGTAGAAGCTGCCGGCCTAGTACTTTGGTCAACCAAAGGTCATGCTAGCGTTCGATTCTGTTATGAAAGGAGTGAAAAAAATACTGAGACCCTGGCATGACCTGTTGGCATGTGTCGACTAGAAAGAGGGTTGAGTTGTTTAAATTGAGCTTTATTTCAAACTAGCAGGTCATGTGTTTTGAAGATTGCAGACCCCTTCTTCAGGCAGATAAATAAATGTGGGATTATATGTTAGTTCTTCATGGTCAAATATGCGAAAGCAGTCAAGACCATTGCTGGCTAGTGATGTTGATTCGTGGGCAGTGGAAATGTAGTTTACTGGGAACAGCTACATTTTTACATTCACAGTATATAGTGGTACAGTGTACACTGGTCTAAGTAAAATATAAAACCCATAGAATATATACTGTTTTTTTGGATAAAGAATCTTGGATATGGAGCATTGTGTTAATTCTGTTATTTCTCAGAAATGTATTAATAAATTAGCATCGGTTTACCATTCCTTAAAGGGGTTGTCTCGCGGCGAAAGCGTTTTTTGTTTTTTTTTAAATGGACCCCTGCATTATGCCCTGTGAAAAAGAAAGCATGTGTTAGTTTTTAAAAAGCACATTGCACTTACTTGCATCAGCATTCTGCAGCTTCTTCATTTTTTCTTTTAAAGATGGCGCCGCTGGTCTTCTCCCACGGTGCACCGCGGGTCTTCCCATGGTGCACCGTGGAGTTTCTTCTTCTGTCTTCCGCGTTCCACTGCCGATACAGCCACCTCATTGGCTGATCGGCACCACGTGACGGAGGCGGAGCTACGATGACGACGCGGTGCCAGCGCTCCGGCACGAGCGGCCCCATTCACCAGACAGAAGACCGCACAGCGCAAGCGCGTCTAAAAATGCCAGAAGACAGCGAAATTAGACGGAGCCATGGCGACGGGGACGCTAGCAACGGAGCAGGTAAGTGAATAACTTCTGTATGGCTCATATTTAATGCACGATGTATATTACAAAGTGCATTAATATGGCCATACAGAAATGTATAACCCCACTTGCTGCCGCGAGACAACCCCTTTAAGGGGTCTGTTGCTACACAGTTTGCTACTATGTACAATTAGTACTGATTGGTCAGTAAGTTCGTAACACCCTGCCATAACACCAAGTTGTCAATTTACTCATTGGTTTGTAGTAGAGTTCTAAATATAATGCTCCAAAGTTTCTGTTTTATGAGGAATACAAGTATTTAGTAAACTAGACATGTCAGGACAAGTGGCAGGTCCTCTTTAATGCTTATTCAATTTTATCAGCATTTTATACTATAGCAATAAATTGATAGATTCAATTACTTTGAAATGTTATGCTGCAACCAGCAAGTCACTCATTGAAGAAAGCAACTCGTGGTTTGCATCACTACTATAGATATAGTAGTGTACTAAAGTAGTACTGACCTTTTGTAAAGTGTGCATATTTAAGTCCTCAAGTCTTGCTTGTAATGGTCTTACAGACAGTTGACAGGTCTGTAAGTCCGTATTTTAAAAAAGAATGTTTTTACATAGATATATCATGTCTGAAAACTAGACCTAGGAGACTAGTTCCAATCCTCTTCAGTAGAATTATATATAATTAGACCTAATTAGCTGCCAATTAGGGTCAATTAGATGCAATTATGGAAACAGGTTCTTGCTTATAAGTTACACTATTTACGCTGCCTAGTGTGTTATCGTTCTGACATGATGTTTTCCATAGTTAACTAGCAAAGTCCAAATTTGTAATTATGCACCATTATGTATAGGCTCCTCAAGTTACGATACGAATTTGTTTGTAACTTAAAAATATTGAACTTGAGACCAAAACTAGATGCCGCCCCTTTCATGATTGGCACTTGATCCCGGTGTGCAACATACAATCACGTGATCACGTTTTCTATGGATCAATTCCAGTGTAATCCACATTAGAATTGGAAGCCTGAACAATCTGAGCAACTTCGAATGAGGCCTGCCCATCAGTTCTAGACTAGCTGGGGCAAGGATTTCCAAAACTGCCAACCTTCTTTGGTTTTCTTGTGCAATGGTGTCAAGTATACTGCGAATGGTATGATGGAGGGAAAACATCCAGGAAAAGGTGATCCTGTAGACGATAAGTTGTCAATAAAAGGGGTCAGAAAGATGTCAAAAATCGCTATGATGAAATGGTGGTGTAAAAGCAAGCAAAATACAGCCAATGCAATGCAGTTGTTTCAAGTCACATATCTAAATACGCAGCTTGTTGTTCCTTAGCACAGATGGACATCATCAGCAGACTGCAGTAGAGAAAAGTCCACACAAATTGGATCAGTGAGCAGTGGAAAAACGAAGCTTGGTCAGGTGAATCCAGATTTCTGTTGCATCATGCGGATGGGAGGGTCCGAATGAGTCGATCCCTTCTTGTTATGTCTCAAAGTTGAAGCTCGTAGATGTGGAAAAATGGTGTAGAGAATGTTTTCTTGGGCTTGTCTTTTGTTTATGGCTAGTAAGGTTAGGTTTGAATTTGTGCAAAGTTGTGTGATAGAAGGTAAAGAGTTAAAGAATAGATGAATTAGAAAGTCACACACTGAGATTTAAAATTGGAAGACTCCCTGACAACATAAACTAGTTTGTCATGATCATCTGATGGTGGGATCTGAGTTAAACAGGCGAGGGATACAACTGAGCCTTAATCATGCTCCAATTTAAAGTAATAAGTCTTAAAGGGGTTGTCCCGCGCCGAAACGGGTTTTTTTTTTTTTTCAACCCCCCCCCCGTTCGGCGCGAGACAACCCCGATGCAGGGAAGTAAAGAAAGTTTACCGGAGCGCTTACCTTAATCCCCGCGCTCCGGTGACTTCAATACTTACCGCTGAAGATGGCCGCCGGGATCCTCTGTCTTCGTGGACCGCAGCTCTTCTGTGCGGTCCACTGCCGATTCCAGCCTCCTGATTGGCTGGAATCGGCACGTGACGGGGCGGAGCTACACGGAGCCGCTCTCTGGCACGAGCGGCTCCATAGAAGACTGCTGAAGACCCGGACTGCGCAAGCGCGGCTAATTTGGCCATCGGAGGCCAAAAATTAGTCGGCACCATGGAGACGAGGACGCTAGCAACGGAGCAGGTAAGTAAAAAACTTTTTATAACTTCTGTATGGCTCATAATTAATGCACAATGTATATTACAAAGTGCATTATTATGGCCATACAGAAGTGTATAGACCCACTTGCTGCCTCAGGACAACCCCTTTAACACAAACAACAGAACTGAGATGCGACTATAAAATATCTGATTGGATCTGTAGCACATTATGGGCACCATGGATTATCTTATCAAGGAGTAACTGAGCCAAGGTTGCAGCATGAAATAGCAAATAGTCCAAGGAACAGAATGCCAGAATAATCAGGTAGTGCTGAGCTATGGATTTATATAGTCCAGCAGTCATTGTGATTGGCCATAGAGCAGGTGCAATCATTATCCAATTACGATATGCAGGAGATAAATAACAGAACAAAACTACATCAAACAAGACTGAATAACATAGTGATCAATGCTACAAAGCATAACTGAAGCATGACGTAGTCCCCCAGTATAGATGTCAGTTAGTATTACCTTCTTTAGTTAGTTCTTTCTAATTTGAAAATTCAGATAAATTCTGCTAAGCTGTCTACCCTTTCCCTGCCCCTCGCTGACTCCCCTCCGGCTGTTTGCAATGGGAGGCGGCGGGACTGGGGTGGAGCTAAGCTCCCACCCCTTGTCCACAGGCAGCAATGGGAGGGGGCGGAGCTAAGCTCGTCTTATTGCCACTCATTGCAAACAGCTGGAGGGGAGATGAGAGGAGAGAAGGGGGAGGGAGTTTTTCAGTCACGCTGCTAAATTCCTTCCCACCTCCCTTCTCTGGCCGCTGTCATTGGCTCCCATAGGAGTCCATGCAGTGACTGATGTATTCCGGACAGAAAGATAGTTCCAGGACTATCCAGCGCTATATTGGCCGGGCCCTTTTACGCCGTGGGAATATGCCTGTATGATCTGATGCACTGGAATCCAGTGCATCAGATGGTAGCGTATATTGGCCGACCGTGAAAACAGCAGCCAATATACGCTTGTGTGTATAAGCCCTTACATGGACTGCATCACATAGGCTCTTCACACTGAGGGGATAAACTCCTATCACAGTTACTTGTGATTAGATGCTCCCATCTTAGTTCTAATGAAAATGATAACCGTTCACCCTCCCTGACTGTATACGTATGGCATTTAGCTTTATTTAGGATACCATAGAGGTTAATGATCTTTACACTGTTCTCCCAGCAGGCAGAATTGGTATACGCTCAAGCTGGTCATATTATGCTATACTGATTCCACCTTGAAATTCTGCATGCAGATTTTGCCCATTGACGCGGCTAAATCCGCAAAGAGATCAGTTCTAAAAAACACATCAGTGCGTTTTTTTAGAGGCGGAGCTCACACAGAAAATTCTGCGCTGTGAACATACCATTAGTATTTTTACAGAAGACTTTTTTTTTCTCCGTGTTGCAAGTGATCACCCTGGAGTTCATAGACTTCTAACAGATGTCTCTGTATAAAATGCATATAAGATTGATGTCAGATGCACCATAAGCAAAAATGTCCCATTACGCTTATGTGTACCATGCAGTATATCATGCAGGCACTAATTAAATTGATGGCATAACTATGATTTTTAACAGAGTTTACCGAGGGAGTAACACAGCGACATCTGGAGTTCCTGAGATTTAAACCCCTTTTTTGTATAGCAGTGTCACTAAAACTGACACCTTATTATTTTCTGTCTCTTTACTGACTGGTTGTTTCCACCCAAACAATAACAAATGTCAGCACCAAATGCAGAATATCTTCTCACAACCGGTGCTGTCATCACTGTACCTTTTATACCTTTGTAATAATCTCTATAAGACCTACTGCACTTGAATGTCAAAAATAATGACTGCAGCAATCAGACACAATTTAGTGTGCTCAATTGAGCTATATCTTTTCAGTAGCAACGATTAATTTCGAAGAGACATTCACAGCGATTACAAGGCTTAAGCTGCCGAAGAAATGCACAGCGACTAAGTTGATGGGGATGGAAAAAAAAAAACTGTAAAGTTAAAGGGATGTAAACAGCCCCTGAGGTTCAGTGAAGCAGAACTCTGTTACCACATGCATAGTAATAGCCTCCTGCTGTCCACTCGTCATTTCAGACTATGAATTGTTTCTTAAAGCAATTAAACAATGTATTATTACAAAGTTTCTGACGGTGGATGACATATTTCTATTACTTTTCTAACTTTCTATCTTGTTATATCTTTAAATGATACATTGCTTTAAGTGTAACTGTGCTTTTTAAACATTTTTGACTCATCAGAAGTTTTGATCGCTGGGATCTGGCTGCTGGGCCCCCCACCAAGCGCAAGAACGAGACAACTGAAATGCTCGTCCAAGCTCTATCACTACTCGCTAACTAAAGACGAGCTCAATAGAAAGTTTGTGAGTGCTCAGATAAGCACTTTAGCTGGTTTGTTCTAGTGATTGGTGGGGGTCTCAGCAGCTGGACCCCAACCAATCAAAACTTTTGACATGTTCCCATGGCAGCATGTCAGGTTTTTAGAAAGGAGAGTTATACTTTCAATCCCATCTAAATTGTTTTTAAACTGACTATAAAAAATCATCACTGCCATTTTTGGTTTGTATAGCAGCTCTTTAACACAGGATTAAGGTTCTGTTCACATCACGTTATTGGACTATGTTTAGCACATACGCCAAGGAAATCTCTTAGTGCTTGCATTGCACTTATAGTCCTGTCATGTGTTACTGTATACCATACAGTGACATATATCAGTAATAGGCCCCTATTCCAAAAAAAAGCCAGCAATATACTGCGTGGTACACTTTTTGTGTGTGTGCGCGGTAGCTGCCCATATAAGAAAGTACGGTAGACTGCACTTATACAGTATAAAGGAAAGAATACACCTGCCGGACAGATGCCAAGATGAACCTATTTGGTATTTGTAGGATTTTTAGGAGGCTATTCAACTAGGACCTATTGAGGACTTATTCTACTACTGCACCTGGAGTATCTGCTGGTGGATATGCTGAGCAGGAACACTGAATGTGGTTTGAATTTCACTCTTGATTTCTAAATGAAGCAAAATGTATGCTAAGTAATCTACAATTACTACAGTTATTAAATACAAAATGAATGCATGAGATCTCTATTGCATTAGCAGGTGTGAGTGATACTACATAAGGGTGACTACCCACTAGTGTTTGTGAATTTGCTGTGTTTTTTTTTCCAGGTGTCTATAGGGCTTTCTAATGTTAAAAATGCATCGAGGCAAAATCGCTATTTACCGCGAAATCGCGATTTTGCGCGATGCAATTTTAACACTGACAAGTCCCATAGACCCATGGAGAAGAAAAAAAAAACGCTGCAAATTTCGCCGTGAAAAAGAACTGTAGTGGGTAGTCACCCTAACAGTAGTGATTTACCGCTGATTGCCATGTCGAACCTGGACTTGCAGTTTGAAGCCATGTTAAGTCCAAGTGCAACCAGTCATTAGCAGTAAGTGGTGGACAGTACCTGCAGCCACAAGTGCCCGTGTAATAGCCCTCTAAGGGCTACTATCCATGGGCGAAGGTGCATTACGATAATCTGGCTGCAAGTAACGCAGTGCACGCTTTCCATAGCGTTGCTATGAAAAGCGCAGCGTCGGTGTTCACGAGTGGTGAATCATAGCGGTTCTTCGCTTGCGAGACTCAAATCGCGTTTCTCCGCGGTGAGCCCATCTGACAGATGGGCTCACTTCAGAGAACTATCAGTTCTCTCCCCTGCTGCCCAACGGTAGAATATCGAAAGTGATATTCCGCCTCGCCCGTGGACAGGGGGCCTAACTGTTCACTACCATCATGTTGCTTTGTATGAAGTGCCTTTGATAGCAATCATATTTACACCAGCAACATTTTGATTTTTCTCCATATATCCTTTCAAAAATGTATCTGCATTTATTAAAGTCATTAAACACATCATCGATGCATAACTATTCACACCTGTTACTATGAGCAAAATCTTCACTGGAACATCCAAAGTCAAATTTCAATGTTTATCACATGTCTGCAAAGTTCTTCATGTGTTTATATTATAAATACATCGTTATCTGAAGGGTTCAGCTGCTGAAGATGATGAAAGAACACTCTGAACAACCTGAAGATAAGTTATTAGAAAACCGTATAGGGATGGATACACAAAAATTTCTAAGCCACTAAATACTGGCTTGGAGTTTCATCAAGAATGTAAAGTTGGAAAGACTATAAAACAGCTGTTATTCTGCCTAGAGCAGGCCGTCCACAAAAACAGAATGGGGTAGATTTGCTAATACTGTCTGTTAGTTAGTGCAAACGTAGACTAGACAGTTAAAATTTGACAGATTTATCACAATGACTCTGCTTGATGATAAATGGGGCATATCTTTAGACTGTCGAGTCAAACTTCATGCCTCCTATTTGTTGGCTCTGTTCACAGCAGTTTTTGTGTCAAAATTGCCCTTAAAATGCTCATGTGAACCTGGCCTTAATGAGCACAGCATTTAAGAGTTTTCTTTCACAATTTGTGCCAGGAAGCTGGAGCATTTTTTAATAGTAAATATGCCCCAATGACTTTACAAGTAGAGTAGTAGTGAGGGACACAGCCAGAAGACCTATGAGGACTCTGAAGGAGCCGGAGAAGGATACACTGTGCATACCACAACTGTTCCCTTGATGCCTTTCAACTGTAACTTTATGGGAGTATTGTAGAAGTGGACATATGCAGTGATCTGCAGGCTTGTAAATGTGGAGGTTGAAATAAATTCCTCAAAATACAAGGAAACATTGAGGAAAAACATGCTGCAGTCTGCAAGAGAACTGTACCATGGGACAATAATTGTTTTCTATTAATGCATTGAATACACATATACAGTAATTCATTACTACCCACTTTTAAATGGAAGTTTATTAAAGATGAGCGAGTATACTTTCTAAGGGCAATTGCTCGATCGAGCATTGCTCTTAGCGAATACCTGCCGGCTTGGGAGCAAAGATTCGGCTGCCGGCGGCAGGCGGGGAGGAACGGAGGAGAGATCTCTCTCCCCCCCCCACCCCCGCTCCCCCCCTGCTGACTGCCGCAACTCACCTGGCACCCGCGCCGGCAGCCGAACCTTTTCTCCCGAGCGGGGAGATACTCGCTAAGGACAATGCTCGATCGAGCAATTGTTCTTAGCGAGTATGCTTGCTCATCTGTAAAGTTTATCTTTATGTACCTTTTATCATTAGGGGAGGCTAGAGACAAAAAATTCGTAGGATCCTGCCTGTGAGCTCCTTACCCTCCTTCAAAGCCCTTTACTTCTCTATGTTTAATAGTTATTTTTTATGCTTATCTGCATGCACAGGGAAAATGTGTGGCTAGCTGAAGCTTTCCCAAGACATGATAGCCATTTGTCAGATGATTCCGAAGCCAGACCTGCAGCCATCAGAATAAACAGTCATAAGACAGCCTTATTGATCAATAAATCCAATACCAAATATAAGGTTTAATTTCGTCTGATTTCTGAAGACTAATTATTAATGCATTCCTGCTGGTTCTAGGTTTGCAAGGCGCAGTACATGATGATCAGTGATGTAATAGACTCTCCCAGTTTCTGGTCAGTTTGGTGACTCTTGAAATTTAAATGGAAATAAACAGATGATAAAATTGGTGAGGAGTCAACGGTACTGGTGTGTCTTGTCTCCACCAGAAGTTAGGGACTGACCTGCCTTTGTTGGAATTTACACCCCCTGTCATTCCCCTAGCTTCTGATTGGCTGCTGGTGTGTGTGGTGTCCCGTTCTCACAGCTCCGGACTCCTTGGATTATTGTATGTGCAAGACAGCGCCGGCGCCTGACATTGGGCACACACCAGCGTTGGAAGCAGCAGAAGACAGCGGGAGAGACTTTCCCCCACACCTGTCGAGGTAAAGAAGGTGGACAGCTGTGAGGTCATTCCTACTGTGACAAAGTGTCACAAATAAGGGCAGAGAGCAGCGGCCATCCAGGAGCTTCAGGGAAGGCAGAGAGGAGCAGGAGCAGTCTGGCGTCGTTTGAGAGCAGTGTTGGTGGGGATTCCGGCAGGGGAACACATTGAGCGCTTCTCAGGGGGATCGATGGAGTACCCAGTGGCAGACATGGACGGGACTGGAGCACCGGAGCATGGAGGGTGAACCCCAGGGAGACAGCTGATGAAGCGAGAACCGCCGGAGCATGGAGGGGGAGCCCCAGGGAGACATCTCACAGAGCAAAGAGGCAGAGCAGCGCATGGATGAGTTCCAGCAGGCATGGGAGAGGGGGCACGGCTTCAGTGGTGATAGCAGCATGGCATCTGGGAGGTGGGGAGCGGACATGCCACCCTGCCAGGGGGGAGAGTGACCGGGTCAACAGAACTGGAGATTGCAGTGAAGTGGGGAGCATATATGCCTAGCCCGTACTGCTGTCAGCCTGGCCCTTCCCTACTACTCTAAAGGACAAACACTTGTCTCCACCCACAGTTCCAGTGGAGACAAGATACACCAGTACCAGAGTCAACCCACAGTGTCTGCAAAAAAATATATATATATAGTATATATTTTTTTTTAAATCAGAAGTGCACTAAAAGTGAAATAAATCTTACAAGGGGTAAGTTTTCTAGTTGGGAAAAAAAAAGATGTATGGTGTCCTCTTGAATTCCCGGTGTGTACACTATACACTGCTCTCCTGGCTCACTTTAGAAAAGAATATCTTACCACATTTTTTAACCTCCTTGCTCTCTCAATTCATTTATCTTAGTCTATCTTTAGATATTTTTAGACATGTCTCAAAATTCTATGCCCCTAAGTGATAGCAATAGTGATCGTAAAATAAATATTAAAAATTAGCCCATAATAGTTATCACTCCCTCAGGATAATTCCTCACATGAGCAATAGTAACTCTACGAGATGGAGGCCCTTGGCAGTGCCTAAGGCCTTTTCTGCTCTGGGGATTACTATTTAAGAAATAAGAAGTTGTTAGTCATAAATAAATGCAATGGTAGCACTATTGTGACCCATTTACAAAAAGTGTAACTTGAAGCCGACCAGAAAATAAAAGGAAGCCGACCTAAAGTTAAATTCAGTCTGCATAAAAGTTGTTTCTAAAGTCCAAATTCTTCCTGCAGTTGCTTTATTCTGTTTGATTGGGAGGAAGGTGAGTTCACATAAATCAATGCTTTATTTGCAAATGTATATATTTTTCTAAATTTAATTTGTACTTTTGTAAAGTAAAAATAAGAAATATTAATCCTTTGTACCACCTCTACAATTCCTTTTTTTTGCTTTCTGTAGTTTTTTGACATTTTAATTAAAAAAAAAATATTGTTTAGGTTTTAAAATAAAACAAGGGACAGTGCAGTGGAGAAGCAAAAATGTGTCCTTTTTTTTCTGTAATTTTGCGGAAAAATTAGGTATGACCAATAGTACCCTGTGAGTTGAGTGACAATCAGTGGGCAAAGGAGCACTATGGGATAATTAATTTAAAATAGGACAAAAAAGGCATGAAGTTAAAGGGGTTGTCCCGCGGCAGCAAGTGGGTGGTCTATACACTTCTGTATGGCCATAATAATGCACTTTGTAATATACATTGTGCATTAATTATGAGCCATACAGAAGTTATAAAAAGTTTTTTACTTACCTGCTCCGTTGCTAGCGTCCTCGTCTCCATGGTTGCCGACTAATTTTCGCCCTCCGATGGCCAAATTAGCCGCGCTTGCGCAGTCCGGGTCTTCTGCAGTCTTCTATGGAGCCGCTCGTGCCAGAGAGCGGCTCCGTGTAGCTCCGCCCCGTCACGTGCCGATTCCAGCCAATCAGGAGGCTGGAATCGGCAATGGACCGCACAGAAGAGCTGCGGTCCACGGAGGAAGAGGTTCCCGGCGGCCATCTTCACAGGTAAGTATAGAAGTCACCGGAGCGCGGGGATTAAGGTAAGCGCTCCGGTAAGCTGTCTGTACGTCCCTGCATCGGGGTTGTCTCGCGCCGAACGGGGGGGGGTTGAAAAAAAAAAAAACCCGTTTCGGCGCGGGACAACCCCTTTAAAGAAATGGGGCAAAAAGGAAATATTAGAAACATAGAAAATTGACAACAGAAAACAATCGCAGGCGGTCTACTCTGCCCTTATATTTCCTATTTTATTTCTCTCTTAGGGTAGATATATGCTTAGCCCAGCTTGGCTTCATTTAGTGTTGATTTTCCATCTACATCTGCAGGAAGTTTGTTCCCAGCATTTACTACTCTTTTATTAAAAGATTTTCTGACCTCCCTGCTGATTTTTCCCCCAACTAATCTCAGATTGTCCCCCCTTGTTCTAGTATTTTGTTTTGTTTTCTAATAAAAAGACTTCCCTCCCGAACCTCATTTATATTTGTTTAATGTATTTAAAAGTTTCACTCATGTACCTCCCATCCCTTTTTCCTCTAGGCTATGCAAATTAAGTTATTTAAGTGTTTCCTCAAAAGTTTTGTTCTACAGAAGTTCCACTACTTTTGTAGCCCATCTTTGTACTCGTTCTACATTATCCATGTCTTTCTGCAGGTCAGGTCTCCATAACTTAAAACTATATTCCAAATGTAGTTTCACCAGAACTCTATGGAGTGAAATCACAGTCTCACTCTTTCTACTGGCTATTATATCTCTAGCTATGCAGCCGAGCTGCCTGATCGCACTGTGGACTCATTTTGAAGCTGTCAAAAATCAAATCCCCTAAATCCTTCTTCTTTTCTGAAGCCCTGGATAACCCAGAACAGCCAATAATACAGGTTCCTAAGTCGAGCTGAGGGAGGACAGAAACTTCCAGTGGAGCAGAAGGATTCTTTCTCTCCAAGTACATTATTTTTCATTTGGAAACCTTAAACTACAGTTTCCCTTATTTTGACCATGTGTCAAAACGAAATAGTTTTTCATATTCAAGTCCAGACTAGGATTATCAACCCTATTGCACAGTTTTTTATCATTAGCAAACGAGATAATCCCAACCTGGTAAACCTTGTCCAATGCACCTTGTCCATTTACATGCACAGATAATCGTTCAAAAGGTTTTTGAGCGATTGTTTTGCATTAACTGTTACTGGAGACTAATGTCTATTAGCAGCTGATCACCTTCATTTGCATGTAAATGAGCCTCAAGGAGCAGTATGCAGAGAACAGCAGATCATCTGTTCTCTGCATCCAGCTCCTCTGTTCTGCCAAGAGCTGCCGTGGCTTTTCTGCTGAATACAATGTAATCAAGAGCTCCCGTGGAGAATACAGCACCGTGAACAGCAAACACAGCATGTGGTCTGTGTTATTTTCTCTCCAGCTGAAGGACGGGTTTTATGCTCGCCTATAAATTATCGTTCAGCCAATGACTGAAAAATTGGAGCATTTGCACACGATTATCACTCAAACAATGGCTTTTGAGCGAAATTTGAGCAATAATCGTTGCATGTAAGCAAGCCTTTTACTTGAGAATATATTAAAAAGAATAGGACCAGGACAGGCCATTGTTAGAAAATACACTCTGTTAACAACAGTCTGATCTCTATCTTGATCCAACTGCGAATTAACTGGACTATCAAAGGATTGAGTGCAAGTTTCATTCTTATCTATCAGCTCTTTATGTGCAACTATATCAAAGGCTTTACTGAAATCTAGATAGGCGATATCCGCAGCACCACCTTCATCCACCACTTTTGTGATATAGTCAAAGAAGTTGGTGAGATTTAGTTTGACGTGATCAGCCTTGAGTAAAGCCATGCTATTTAGGGTCTAACTGATAGTTTGTTAGGTTTTAAGTTAGGAAATAGAAGGGTGAGTTCACCAGGTAGAATAAACAAGAAAAATGGAAGGGTGAGTTCACCAGGTAGAATAAACGGAAGAAATGGTTTATGAAATGGCATATACAGTCTATTACTACCTGTAATTTTCCCAAGAAGAACAGGAATAATAAATGGTAAAGACTGGTCATATATTGATGATGCAAAGGTGTTGTGCCAGTGCATCCTGAGGTGTGGGCAGCGGCGGTTGAATATGCACACTGCCAAATCGGAGATAGTTGAGTGATTGTTTAGTAGTACTTTTATATGTTGCTGTTTTTCCCAATGTAACCTGATTGAGTCATCACCATTTTTAGCATCATAGTTGCTTTTATAAATGGAGAGAGCATTTCAGGTTACATGAAAATAATTTTGGGTATATTTGTGAAGTCTTTAAAGGGGTTGTCTCGCGAAAGCAAGTGGGGTTATACACTTCTGTATGGCCATATTAATGCACTTTGTAATATACATCGTGCATTAAATATGAGCCATACAGAAGTTATTCACTTACCTGCTCCGTTGCTGGCGTCCCCGTCGTCATGGTGCCGTCTAATTTCGCTGGCTGCTTGCTTTTTTAGACGCGCTTGCGCTGTGCGGTCTTCTGCCTGGTGAATGGGGCCGCTCGTGCGGGGGAGCTGCTCTCACCGCGTTGTCATTGTAGCTCCGCCCCGTCACGTGTGCTGATTCCAGCCAATCAGGAGGCTGGAATCGGCAATGGAACGCAAGGAAGGAGAAGAAAATCCACGGTGCACCATGGGAGAAGACCCGCGGTGCACCGTGGGAGAAGACCAGCGGTGCCATCTTTAAAAGAAGAATAGAAGAAGCTGCAGAACGCTGATGCAGGTAAGTGCAATGTGCTTTTTAAAAACTAACCTATGCTTTCTTTTTAACAGGGCAGAATGCGGGGGTAAGTGAAAAAATTTTTTTTCGCTTTCGCCGCGAGACAACCCCTTTAAGGAATTTAAAGTCAAAGTCAACTGGTTGATTTGTGTGCTTTATATGTAGACAATATTGGTATAGTAAGTAGGTCCTATAGGTGTGTACAGGGAAAAAGAAGAACCATAAACTTTGTATCATGGTGTTGAGCGTGGGAGTTAACCTGCTTAAAGCTTTGCGCACAGTTCTTAGCCACAGCTGCTGCTGCTCCTAGTGTTTTACAGTAGCTGTGACTTAGTACCAGAGTTTTTGGCTCATGATTCTAGATAGTGTTGATTGTGAATGCAATAAACGTTTGAAAAGATTTCTCTGAATAAATCCACTTTTTAATGCCATTTTCAGTTCATGTTGACATTTGGTTGAAATAATAGGCTCATGAATATGGATTTGTGTGTAAAGTAACATGCAGATTGATGAATTGTTGCAGTCATCATTTTGCCCTTAAGTGTCTTACAAAACATTTGGCAATTCTGCAACTGCAAATATGATGGACAGAAAGTTTTAGCAAAAGTTCAAATTTTGGTATTTTTTACCGTACTAGCTTCATTCAATATGTGTGCAATATTCTTTCAAGCGCAAGACTAATCCTTCTTAATTTTAGTCTTTTAAGAAGAAAGACTTTGTTTCAAGGTGGTAGGTTTTGTATCTCAAGTGATTTATTTGCAATTCTATTTTTTTTTTGTTCTCCAATAAGTATTCCGCATCTACACTGAGACAATGACACTAGCTTGATTCATATGCTAACAGATAGAGATACATTTCCTCTATTTTATTACCACTTTTAATAAAAGCAACTGTATAAAAAGTGCTTTGATTGTAGCCCAATGTTGTCAGACCTCTTTTAATGTGTGATGAATGAATGCCTGTAAATAGTAAAAATATGAGCAAGGTGATTAATTCTGACAATTTTCATGTTAGAAACTTGAGATGATAAATATCTCCTGTGATTAGTTATTAATTTAGAGTCGGGAATTTAGCTTCAACCTAAAGGATTTTATGAATTGTGGCATAAAAAAAATATTTCATAAGATAGGTACACACATTAAGGCAAATGAAAAATTACTGGGCCTTGAGTAGCAATAATTAAAAATGGCAGACATGGCTCAAAGTGGCTTTTCTGGGTTTCATCTGGTAACTATAGATGAAAATGAAGACTTGAAATACTCTGATCATATACACGAGTTCTCAATTAACTCTGAGAATATAGGTTTGTTCTACTTCACTGGTAATATTTTAGACAATCAATTATTATACTTGAGATTGCAGATTTATTGTCTTTTGGGAGCCACAATAATGGCTACATGTCACTCAGGAGCCTTACTCATGAAAGCACACAATATATTACATTTTTCAGTTATAAGCCCCATCCTTTTGGGTCCTGGCCACACCTACAGTTCCGAAACTGGCAAGAACTTTAAGACAAATCTTTTGTTCTCAGCCTGAAAACTTGGATCTAGTGACATTAATGACACAAAACTAGAAGGATCATGCACAACTTTGTAATGGGATATTGAGCCGCACACATTTACTACCCAGCTGCTGTCTTTAAAAATGCAATACTACTTTAAATAGGCTTTCCAAGATACTTTTTTTTTTCCAATTAAAATCTGGTTTCCCATGTGTAAAAATAACAAACCAACCTTAACGCAACTCTACCAGCTACCTGCCCATAAGCAATAACTTTTTACTCTACTTGATAACACAGTACCAAACTTTTCTTGCTATTAAAAACACCAAGTAAAAGCTGGTTGACGTCATTCTAATTAAATCCAATCTGTAATCTGTTAGGATTATTTAAAAGCAGATATGTCCTACTAGTCATGACTGGGTGAAGATCGAAAGGCAAGATGGTTTTGTAACAGAGCCTCTATCTGAATTTTCACCCAAAATTAATTTACTTCCATTTTGTATCCAGTCGTTCAGTTTTGTAGCCTATAAATGCTACGTTTTGCACTCAACTAGTCAGACCAAGCCTAAAATGATTCAGATATCGGAAATGTTTGTCCGTGAGTTTAAATAACTTAATGCATGTATAAAATTGCCTATAAAGTGCTTATAATGTGTTGATTTAAAGAGAATCGCTACTTTTAAATGTAATGTAAATAATTTGTCTAGTTACAAGTGTTTAAAGATTCATCATTTCCTCTAGCAGTTAGTTCATTAAGTGGATTTTTGTTTGGTGTTTGCAGTCACATAATAATGTCTTTAATCAGTTTTGTAAATTGTGGCTGCTTTATTAACTTTATGTTGGGCTAGTATTTTTTTGATTAGCATAGTTCATTGAATTTGTGAAAATAAACATGTCACCTCACATTCCAAATTAAATAAAGTAAACTAGAAGATTCGCTTATTGACTTGCTGATGCTTATTTAGCTCTTTTAACTAGATTTTTTTTGGCCTTCTAATAGGATGGATTTTGTAAAATTGCTATGTGCAGTTGAGTATGTTTTCTCCTGAGCAATGTAAAATAATTAGGATATACATTTTATTTTTTTTGTGGCTAGTTTATGGAAGATTGATGTTGTTACCAAGTGTAAAGGCAGATTATTACAATCAGAAGAGTAACATGGACCATTGCTTTTCAAACAGTAACTTGACAACGAGTGAATTACAGTATGTCGTAAAATGTAGAAGTCCATAGCTTAGTATAAGGGAGTGTATGGCATGACAGGTAATTGGTTAACTTGTAGCTTATGAAATGTTTGTTTTTGTGTAGCCATTTTTACATTACTAATTCTCCTGGCTTTTGCAATGTGAGAATCGCATTGTCCTTCCTTATCTAGAATGCCGCGCTAATACATGGAAGAGGAAGAATGCCAGGTTGTCCGTTAAAGTCTGTGGGTCTTCACCAAGCTCGTTGTTTGTGAGGGATCTGCTGTCCTTCAATTAAAAAAAAAATGTGGACAACGCTAAAACAGGGAAGTCCAATTTATCATCCAAGCATGCCTTCTTAATGGGGCATAAAATAAGTGGAAGTATTTTATGCACAAGACCTTTTTATTCTTAACTAGCGTACCCGTCGCGCGTTGCTGCGAAGACAGACATACATACATACATACTTCGTTTTTATATATCTAGATGACGGCAGCAGCGACCACTGAGGTTTTGTAGGCCGCTGCTTCCCCCTTCCAGGCTGAATAAAATAGCCGTTGTGTGAGAATCGCTGGGGGGGGAGACATTCTTACTGCTGGGAGAATTGCTGGGGGGGGGGGGGAGACATTCTTACTGCTGGGAGAATTGCTGGGGGGGGGAGACATTCTTACTGCTGGGAGAATTGCTGGGGGGGGATGGGAGACATTCTGACTGCTGGGATAATCGCTGGGGGGGATGGGAGACATTCTGACTGCTGGGAGAATCGCTGGGGGGGATGGGAGACATTCTGACTGCTGGAAGAATCGCTGGGGGGGGATCGGAGACATTCTGACTGCTGGGAGAATCGCTGGGGGGGGGATCGGAGACATTCTGACTGCTGGGAGAATCGCTGGGGGGGGATGGGAGACATTCTGACTGCTGGGAGAATCGCTGGCGGGGGAGCGGAGGCATGACTGCTGGGAGAATCGTTGGGGGGAGGGGGGCATGGTGACTGCCAAGAAAATCTCTGTGGGGGAAGGGGGGCATGATGACTGCCAGGAGAACCGCTGGGGGGGAGCCATTATGACTGCTGGGGGAACCACTTGGGGGGAGGGGGGCATTATTATTGCTGGCGGACAGCTGGGGGTGGCATTGTGACTGCTGGTGGACCACTGGGGGGGGGGGGTATTATGACTGCTGTGGGAACCGCTGGGGGGGGGGGAGCGGGCATTATTACTGCTGGGGGACCGCTGGGGTATGTCACTCTTATTACTAATGGGGGGAGTGTCACTATTATTACTGCTGTGGGATGTCACTATTATCGCTGGGGTGAAGGTGTCACAATTACCGCTGGGGTATGTGTACATGTGGCAGAAATGGGCAGGGCTCTTTCAGAATAGACCGGGTGCAGATTTTGACTGCTTTTTAGATGCGGAAATGCTGCAGAATTTTCCACAGAAATCTCCGCTGAGGACATTCTGCAGTATTTCCGCGTCCAAAAAGCAGTCAGAATCTGCACCCGGTCTATTCTGAAACAGCCTTGTCCTTTTTAGAACGATGGGGGTAAAATCATACGTTGTGATAAGCCCCGCCCCCTGACGTGTTGGCACTTTGCGATACATAAGTGGGTTTTGGGTTGTAGTTTGGGCACTCGGTCCCTAAAAGGTTCGCCATCACTGGCCGAGTACATGTTTGCCCACTTCCAACTCCAATGGAGACTGACTGTAAATGGCTGGCGTGCTCTAGTATTTATGGTTCCAAGCTGTACGTGTCATTGCATACAGTCTATCTATCTATCTATCTATCTATCTATCTATCAATCAGGGTTATTGCATACAGTCTATCTATCTATCTATCTATCTATGACATCAGGAAATCAGAGAATTAGATTTTGTAGGCCGCTGCTTCCCCCTTGCGGGCTGAATAAAATAGCCGTTGGGTGGAACATACAATGTATCCGGCTGCTGTGGCTTCTTAGGAAGATATCCTAGTACTTGTTTACCCACTTCCAACTCCAATGGTAATTGGCTGGCGTGCTCTAGTGGTTCCAAGCTGTACGTGTCATAATAGAGCCTTAATGACATCACAATGCAGCTTTATAGAACATGTTGGGGCATGTTCAAGGGCGTCCGATGTTGATGACATCAGTGATGACATCACAATAGCAGGTGGCTTACTTATTCGATCTACGTGGGGGGGGGGGGGGCGTAACTTTCGACGACGCTCGCGCGCCATTTATCGTAGGATATTTGTACTATGCCTATAATCTTCCCAGGAGTGTACTTAACAACTTCCCAAAGTTTCATGGCGATCGGATGAATGGTGTAGTAGCGCATAAAGGACAAACAGACACGCAGACACGCACGCAGACAGACATACATTCAATTTTATATATATAGACTAGCGTACCCGTCGCGCGTTGCTGCGAAGACAGACATACATACATTCGTTGCTGCGAAGACAGACAGACATAGCTATCCAATCCAGTTATTTACACTTTGCTTGTCTGCCTGCGTGCCGTGGATTATTCTAGGGGTTTTCTCCAGCTCGCAACATTGTATCCAATAAGCGAGTTCTCCACTAAACATTGTTCTCCATGAAAGAACTGAGCGTACCTTTTTTAAAAATGACGGCAGCAGCGACCAATGAGATTTTGTAGGCCGCTGCTTCCTCCTTGCAGGCTGAATAAAATAGCCGTTGTGTGGAACATCCAATTTATCCGGCTGCTGTGGCTTCTTGGGAAGATAGCCTAGTACATGTTTGCCCACTTCCAACTCCAATGGAGACTGACTGTAAATGGCTGGCGTGCTCTAGTATTTATGGTTCCAAGCTGTACGTGTCATTGCATACAGTCTATCTATCTATCTATCTATCTATCTATCTATCTATCTATCAGGGTTATTGCATACAGTCTATCTATCTATCTATCTATGACATCAGGAAATGAGAGAATTAGATTCCGTACGTAAAATTTGAACGCTAATTCTTTGGCGCTTTGAATTGAATAATCAAGTTGGGACCCATTAGCTTTTCCCATTTATGACATAATCAATGCTCATGCCAAATTTCAAGTTTCTATGACGTTGGGTGGAACATACAATTTATCCGGCTGCTGTGGCTTCTTAGGAAGATATCCTAGTACTTGTTTACCCACTTCCAACTCCAATGGTAATTGGCTGGCGTGCTCTAGTATTTATGGTTCCAAGCTGTACGTGTCATAATAGAGCCTTAATGACATCACAATGCAGCTTTATAGAACATGTTGGGGCATGTTCAAGGGCGTCCGATGTTGATGACATCAGTGATGACATCACAATAGCAGGTGGCTTACTTATTCGATCTACGTGGGGGGGTCGTAACTTTCGACAACGCTCGCGCGCGCGCCATTTATCGTAGGATAGTTGTACTATGCCTATAATCTTCCCAGGAGTGTACTCAACAACTTCCCAAAGTTTCATGGCGATCGGATGAATGGTGTAGTAGCGCATAAAGGACAAACAGACACGCACGCACGCACACAGACATACATTCAATTTTATATATATACTAGCTTACCCATCGCGCGTTGCTGCGAAGACAGACAGACATTCATTCGTTTTTATATATCTAGATAACAACCAATCACAGCGCAGCTTTCATGTTACCTCAGTGGTATAATATATAACAACCAATCACAGCGCAGCTTTCATGTTACCTTAGCAGTAAGAGAAATAACCAATTACAGCGCAACTTTTATTCTGCCTCAGCAATATAAAAAATAGCAACCAATCGCAGCGCAGCTTTCATGTTACCTCTGCGGTATTATATATAGCAACCAATCACAGCGCAGCTTTCATGTTACCTCAGTGGTATAATATATAACAACGAATCGCAGCACAGCTTTCATGCAACCTCAGTAGTATAAGAAGTAGCCACCAATCACAGCACAGCTTTCATGTTACCTCAGCAGTATAAGAAATAGCAACCAATCACAGCACAGCTTTCATTTTACCTCAGCATTCTCAATATCCAGCAATTGTCTTGCGAAACGTTCGGCGGTGCATCATTTTTCTGGTTGAACACTCATCCCGTTGCTCGTAATGCCTTTTGCTTTCGTGCTTGAGATGGAAATCAAATGATCTTTGTCTCCCAGGAGTGTACTCAGCAACTTCCCAAAGTCTCATGGCAATTGGATGAATGGTGTAGTAATGCATAAAGGACAGACAGACAGACAGACAGACATTCATTTATATATATCAGGAAGTGAGAAAATTACATTCCGTACGTAAAATTTGGAAGCTAATTCTTTTGCGCATAGAATTGAATAATCGACTTGGGACCCATTAACTTTTCCTATTTATGGCATAATCAATGCCCGTGCCAAATTTCATGTTTCTATGTGAGAAAATGACATTCCGTACGTAAAATTTGGATGCTAATTAATTTGCGCATAGAATTGAATAATGGAGTTGGGACCCATTAGCTTTTCCTATTTATAACATAGTGAATGCCCGTGCCAAATTTCAAGTTTCTATGTGAGAAAATTACATTCCGTACGTAAAATTTGGACGCTAATTCTTTGGCGCATAGAATCGAATAATCGAGTTGGGACCCATTAGCGTTTTCTATTTATGACATATTCAATGCCCGTGCCAAATTTTAAGTTTCTATGTGAGAAAATGACATTCCGTACGTAAAATTTGGACGCTAATTCTTTGGCGCATAGAATTGAATAATCGAGTTGGGACCCATTAGCGTTTCTTATTTATGACATAATCAATGCTCATGCCAAATTTCAAGTTTCTATGACATTGGGAAGTGAGAAAATTAGATTCCGTACCTAAAATTTGGACGCTAATTCTTTGGCGCTTAGAATTGAATAATCGGGTTGGGACTCATTGCCTTTTCCTATTTATGACATAATCATGGCTCGTGCCAAATTTCAAGTTTCTATGACATTGGGAAGTGAGAGAATTAGATTCCGTACGTAAAATTTGGACGCTAATTCTTTGGCGCTTAGAATTGAATAATTGAGTTGGGACCTATTAACTTTTCCTATTTATGACATAATCAATGCTCATGCCAAATTTCAAGTTTCTATGACATCGCGAAGTGAGAGAATTAGTGGCAGTGATGGAAATCAAACGATCTACTTGGGGGGGCGCAACTGTCGACGATGCTCGCACACGCGCCATTTATCATAGGATAGTTTTACTATGCCTATAATCTTCCCAGGAGTGTACTCAACAACTTCCCAAAGTTTCATGGCGATCGGATGAATGGTGTAGTAGCGCATAAAGGACAAACACACAGACAGACACACACGCATACATTCAATTTTATATATATATAGATTATCTCCTGGAATGTGAAGGGACTTAGTTCCCTGTAGAAATGTACACTAATACTGCATCATTTAAACGGTTGCTGCGAAGACAGACATACATACATTCGTTGCTGCGAAGACAGACAGACATAGCTATCCAATCCAGTTATTTACACTTTGCTTGTCTGCCTGCGTGCCATGGATTATTCTAGGGGTTTTCCCCAGCTCGCAACATTGTATCCAATAAGCGAGTTCTCCACTAAACATTGTTCTCCATGAAAGAACTGAGCGTACCTTTTTTAAAAATGACGGCAGCAGCGACCAATGAGATTTTGTAGGCCGCTGCTTCCCCCTTGCAGGCTGAATAAAATAGCCGTTGTGTGGAACATCCAATTTATCCGGCTGCTGTGGCTTCTTGGGAAGATACTTTGGGTGGAACATACAATTTATCCAGCTGCTGTGGCTTCTTAGGAAGATATCCTAGTACTCGTTTACCCACTTCCAACTCCAATGGTAATTGGCTGGCGTGCTCTAGTGGTTCCAAGCTGTACGTGTCATAATAGAGCCTTAAAGGGGTTGTCCCGCGCCGAAACGGGTTTTTTTTTTTTTCAACCCCCCCCCCGTTCGGCGCGAGACAACCCCGATGCAGGGAGGTAAAGAAAGCTCACCGGAGCGCTTACCTTAATCCCCGCGCTCCGGTGACTTCTCTACTCACCGCTGAAGATGGCCTCTTCCTCCGTGGACCGCAGCTCTTCTGTGCGGTCCACTGCCGATTCCAGCCTCCTGATTGGCTGGAATCGGCACGTGACGGGGCGGAGCTACACGGAGCCCCATAGAAGACTGCAGAAGACCCGGACTGCGCAAGCGCGGCTAATTTGGCCATCGGAGGCCAAAAATTAGTCGGCTCCATGGAGACGAGGACGCCAGCAACGGAGCAGGTAAGTATAAAACTTTTTATAACTTCTGTATGGCTCATAATTAATGCACAATGTACATTACAAAGTGCATTATTATGGCCATACAGAAGTGTATAGACCCACTTGCTGCCTCGGGACATCTCCTTTAATGACATCACAATGCAGCTTTATAGAACATGTTGGGGCATGTTCAAGGGCGTCCGATGTTGATGTCATAATTCTTTGGCGCATAGAATTGAATAATCGAGTTGGGACCCATTAGCATTTCCTATTTATGACATATTCAATGCCCGTGCCAAATTTCAAGTTTCTATGTGAGAAAATTAGATTCCGTACCTAAAATTTGGACGCTAATTTTTTGGCGCAGCACAGCTTTCATTTTACCTCAGCATTCTCAATATCCAGCAATTGTCTTGCGAAACGTTCGGCGGATGCATCATCTTGTAGTTGAACACGCATCCCGTTGCTCGTGATGCCTTTTGCTTTTGTGCTTGAGATGGAAATCAAACGATCTTTGTCTGCGGGGCATAACTGTCGACGATGCTCGTACGCGCGCCACCTATCGTAGGATAGATGTACTATGCCTATAATCTTCCCAGGAGTGTACTCAGCGGTCGTCTGTGTAATATATTAGTATATGAGTAGGAGGTCGTCTGTTTAATATATTAGTATATGAGGAGGCGGTCGTCTGTGTAATATATTAGTATATGAGCAGGAGGTCTCACAATGCAGCTTTATAGAACATGTTGGGGCATGTTCAAGGGCGTCCGATGTTGATGACATCAGTGATGACATCACAATAGCAGGTGGCTTACTTATTCGATCTACGTGGGGGGGGTCGTAACTTTCGACGACGCGCGCGCGCCATTTATCGTAGGATAGTTGTACTATGCCTATAATCTTCCCAGGAGTGTACTCAACAACTTCCCAAAGTTTCATGGCGATCGGATGAATGGTGTAGTAGCGCATAAAGGACAAACACACACGCAGACACGCAGACACGCACGCACGCAGACAGACATACATTCAATTTTATATATATAGATTATTCTTTGACAGGTTTAATTCTCAAATGGTGCCTTTTTTAAGTTGTGCCTTTATTTTTTTAAACATTTTATTCCATAATGCTTTATTCCTGGTAGAAACTTTGCAATTGATAAGAAGTTTGTGGGTGTCAAATTGTCATAAATTTTCCTCACCGTAAAGGGGCTATCTCACGAAAATATTCTTAAAGGCCTCATGTCCACGGGCGAGTTGGATTCTTCATGTGAGAGCCCGCAGTAGAATCCGACCCTACTTGTGGCCGCGGACAGTGCTTACCTGTCCAGGTCTTCACCGCGGATGTGTGCGGAAGCCCCGGCCGGCGCACCTGTGCAGTAGAGTCTTTCTTTTTTTTTTTTTTTTTAAATCTCCAGCTTTTCCACGGAATCCACTGCCCGTTCGCAATTCAGTTGACTTCAATGGAAGCCGTCCGTGTGGAAACCACAGCAAAATGGAATCATAGAATGGTAGAGTTAGAAGGGACCTCCAGGGTCATCTGGTCTAACCCTCTACATAGTGCAGGATTCACTAAATTATCCCAGACAAATGTCTGTCCAGCCTTTGTTTGAAGACTCCATTGAAGGAGAACTCACCACCTCCCGTGGTAACCTGTTGCAAAACAAATCTGCATGCTTTCATTCAGCTGCGGACGCCCATATCTTCCTATGGGTGGCTTGAACTGCGGATCGTCTGCGCGGAATCTGCGTTTCAAATTTGCCCGTGGACAATTACGCCTTAGGTAAATCCAGCCCATAATTATAAACATTTTTGTATTCACACTTTTTAAAAAGCTTATATCCCAAGATATTCTAGGAAATTGTGTCTGGTCCACCTCAGTAAATATTCCAAGGTGAGCAAATCTACTCAGTCTCATTTCTATGCAGTGCAGCAGAGAGAGAAGCAAGACTGGGCAGGTGGAACAATTACTGACACAAAATACAAATAGCGGGTAGTGCTATTCTGACATCTGTCCTGGAATATCTAGGGATATAAGCAGGTTTTAATAAATGTAAATACAAAAAAAGATTTATAATTATGGGCTGGACTTAACTATGAACAATATTTTTTGTATGACAACCCTTTCAATGCTTGCATATACATCTTCCATGTATTGGACTCATACTTAGTTTTTTTTTACTTGCATATACTAATGAAGCATACTGAGCAAAATAAACAAGTTTGAAACTGGCCTCTAACAGAATTGTGCTGCATTTTCCTTTGCAACTAGTTAACATAAAGGTCCCTTTGTAGGAAGAAGCTGATAGAGCCCTTGCCTTCATTCAGGTGATCAATGGTGGCCCAGAGGTTGGACCCCTCCATGGTTTTTATTTCAATTTTTTTTTTATTCACTTGTGGCTTTTGCTATAAAAAAAAAGGCAGGAAAAGCTGCCACTAAACCTGCATCTCCTTTCTCCTTCAAAAAGGGTGACAGTTTTCACAAGTCTGCTTTTCTATATTAAAGGGGTTGTCCCGCGCCGAAATGGGTTTTTTTTTTTTTCAACCCCCCCCCCCCCCGTTCGGCGCGAGACAACCCCGATGCAGGGAAGTAAAGAAAGCTTACCGGAGCGCTTACCTTAATCCCCGCGCTCCGGTGACTTCAATACTTACCGCTGAAGATGGCCGCCGGGATCCTCTGTCTCCGTGGACCGCAGCTCTTCTGTGCGGTCCATTGCCGATTCCAGCCTCCTGATTGGCTGGAATCGGCACGTGACGGGGCGGAGCTACACGGAGCCGCTCTCTGGCACGAGCGGCTCCATAGAAGACTGCAGAAGACCCGGACTGCGCAAGCGCGGCTAATTTGGCCATCGGAGGGCGAAAATTAGTCGGCTCCATGGGAACGAGGACGCTAGCAACGGAGCAGGTAAGTAAAAAACTTTTTATAACTTCTGTATGGCTCATAATTAATGCACAATGTATATTACAAAGTGCATTATTATGGCCATACAGAAGTGTATAGACCCACTTGCTGCCGCGGGACAACCCCTTTAAGCTAGTTGAAAATAAGAGGCAAAAAAATAAAACTTTTTAAGGCCTCATGCCCACAGCTGGGTCGGATTCCGCCTGCGAAATCTCGCAGCAGAATCGGACCCCAACGCCCCCAGAGACCCTATACTCACCTGTCCAGATCCGCCATGAGAGTGTCGTGTGGCAAGCTGGCGCGCATGCGCAGTGCAGTGCATAAGGCGCCGACGCTGGGGTATGATGCGAATTCCCGCGATACTTCCGCTGTACCCACAGTGCGGAGTATCGTAGGACAGATGGTTTCAATTGATTGCAATGGAAGCTGTCCATGTATTTTCCTGCACAAATTAGAACATTCTACGATTCTTGCCCTGTGAGCGGAAAATCGCAGCTGATTTCCACTCGTGGGCATAGGAGAATCGTTTTACACAGCATGTTTATGGACGGACATTGCTGTGGAAATCGCGGCAGGTGTCAGACCGAGATTTCTGCAGCGATAATCTGTCTGTGGGCATTCGGCCTACGTTGGTGATTTTTTTCAGGTGATGGTCTTTATTAGATATGTCTGATGAAACAAGTAGAGAGCAATGTGTATTTTTAGCGTATTTGTTTAGCACGCCACTTAAAGAGATGCTGTTATCTACTTTTAGCCCTATAGGCTAAGCTTATTGACTAAAAGTAGGTGACCTGCTGCCTCTAGGGTTGTAAGTGTCCTACTTGCCCCCCCCCCCCCCCCCCGGTCATTCCCTTGATGTTAGTGCTGAAAGCAGTCTATGAATGCATTGAGCGGCACTGCTAAGTCCACCAATAATAAGATTAGAATGGGTGGACTACTTGGCATGCCTCTTAATATATTGAGTGGCGGCTTTCAGCGCTCAAACCGGGGGAACCATGGGGTAGTAGGTGTAACACATCCCTGGATTCAGCAGTTCACTTACATTCAGTCCATAAGCTTAGCTTATAGGGCTAAAAGTAGGTGACAGAGTCTCTCTTAACTTATCTAAATATATGCAGGAAAATTATACTATGTGATCTTCAACTCTGCAATCTACCTGCCAATGACGAAGTGTTTTTCAATATTCGTTGCTCCAATTACTGTTACCCATGAGCTTTTTTTTTTTCTTTTTAATGAGCATAAATATGTTGAATTTGAATATAAATGCATTCACCGTCCGACCACCAGTTCGAATTATAACCTTGTTTTGAGAATTGATTATTTCGCATTGCTTGTGATATACAATTCTGTGCAAAACCAAGAAAATGCTTCCTATATGTGTATAAATATGGGCTACAGATACTGTCTTATGACAAATGAAATAGATCCTATAATTAGCCCAATTAATTTGGTATTAAAACATTTTTTCCGTTTGCATTTCACAGATTACATTGTCAGGTCTATTAAAATGTCTTTGGTGAAACAGAAAAAAGTTGTTTTGTAGCATTTAGCTTGCAATACCAAAATCCTAATACTTCTCTTTTAATTTCCACTTTGATTTGAACACTTTTGTTAATGTAATGTCTTAGTGCCAGACAAATTAGAGAGCCATTAAATATTTATTTCTGAATCGATTTTTATAGGCAATGCTAAGCTCGAGTACAGCCTCTTACTGACATTTATCATGAAGATCCATTTAGGTAATTTATTAAAACACAGAACTTCAGCAATCATTCAAAATGCTTAGCTTTCAGAACAGCAGAGAGGAGCCCATTAAATAATGTATTTTACCATTTCTTCATAACTTTTATCTTTTTATGGTCTTTTTATTTAGTTTGAGTAACTTTTCCAAGTAGAACTTGTTTTTTAAAATGCCTACATTGACCGCCTAGGAGAAACAAGAGTGTAGACTCTTCTGGTTACAGTACTGTAGATTTCTGGTTACATTTTGAGCTCCATATTGGATTGAAATTGTTTGTATGTTCAGACTGTTTTTCCTTTTTAAGTTTTCTTTTGAGTTTGTGGAACGTCAATTTAAAAAAATCTATTGCTACCTAGAATCTGCACTCTACCTGTTGCAGTGCTCAAATTGGATGCCTTACATTATGCAAATAAAGTTAACATCGTCTAATGAATAGTTATTTAAAGGGGTTGTGTGGTTGAATATTTTTTTTCATGCTTGAGCTATACTGCTCGTTTAAGCTTCCAACGGCTCTGGTCCCTGCCATTCTCTACTTACTTCTGGGCACAGCGGTTCACATGCTGTGTAGGCTCATGATGGCTGCAGCCAATTGCTAGTCGCAGTGTAACAAATTAAAGGAAATAAGACAATATTGCTGAATCACAGCCTAGCAGAACACGTTCAGCCTTTCCTGAATTTTTACTGTACTTGCTAAAAAACACATGCTAAAAAGGTACTTTTGAAGGGATTGAACAGGATTAGAAAAACATACCTATTGTCCTCCAGCAATGGCACCACATCTGTTCACAGGATGTATCTGGTATTGCAACTCAGTCTTTAAAAGTCAATGGGGTTGAGCTACAATACAAAAAAAAGATGAGCAGGGGTAAGAAAAAAAAAAACAACTATATTTCTCTAATCTTGTATGACTCCTTTAAATCAGCATACCGTCATATAATAATGATTTCATGTTTTTAATAAGTGACACAATTACAATACCACAATTATAAACTATTAGAATGCCTGGTTTACTCCCACCTTATAAGCTATCTCTCAGAAAACTTTATTTTTGACACCCTACAGTCTGGCTTCCACCCTCTACACTCATCCTTACAAAAGTGTCAAATAAGCTCCTGATGGCTAAATTGAGGGGGGGCTGTTGGGGTCCTCCAGGGCTCCGTCCTTGGCCCCCTTCTCTTCTCAATCTACACAGCCCTTATTGGACAAACCATCAGGATATTTGGCTATCAGTACCATCTCTATGTTACGGACACCCAGTTATACACCTCTTCCTGTGATATCACAGCACCATTCCTTCAGAATACCGCTGACTGTCTGCTGTCTCTAACACTATGTCCTTTCTCTTCCTAAAACGGAACCTCTTAAAAACTTACCAACTGGTGTTTTCCGCCCTCTACTAACCGACCTCATCCTGATATCTTTATTTCAGCGTGTGCCATCACCATAACTCCAAAAGAGCACGCCCACTGTCTTGGTGTTATATACAACTCTGATCTCTCCTTTACCTCTTACATCCAATCTCTGGCCCAAACATGTCACCTGCACCTCAAGCCAAAGTGTTCAAAAAATAAAGACAGCGCTCCAGAGTTCAGGGTAAATCACTATGTGCAATCACAGAAGATGTGTAAGGGCTAAACTCACCCGGTGTGTAGTGGAGATCCTGGATTTGAATCTCCACCTACACCTTGTATCCAGAAAAGCTTCTATGAATATCCAAACGTTCCTTTCTTATCCGGCCGGGCTGGTCAGCAGGAGAGCCGCATCTATCCCCCGTCTCTCAATGAGAGAGCCGCTGCAAAGTGGATGTATAGGACAAAATAGGATCCGCGCTCCCAGAAACATATGATGAAGCTAGCTTATTGGTACAACGCATTTCGCCCCGAATATGGGACTTTATCAAGTACATATCATTCTATTACAATTCATTCTATTTATAATAAAAGTTTCATTACCTTATCCATGTGCTGCCCCTGTAGTTCCGTGCTTGCTCTAGCGTCCGGCGGCGTCCCGCCCCGTGCCCTGCGTGCTCGTGACACTTGATCATGTGGTGCGATGACGTCACCATATTAGGCGCTGCCCACATAAGGGTCCAACCCCCTACTCAATGCAGGATTCACTAAATCATCCCAGACAGATATTTGTCCAGCCTTTGTTTGAACACTTCTATTGAAGGAGAACTCACCACCCCCTGTGGCAACCTGTTCCACTCATTGATCACCCTCACTGTCAGAAAGTTTTTTCTAATATCTAATGTGTGTCTCCTCTCTTTCAATTTCATCCCATTTCTTCTAGGTTTTCCCTGTACAAATGAGAATAGGGCTGATCCCTCTGCACTGTGACAGCCCTTCAGATATTTGTAGACAGCTATTAAGTCTCCTCTCTGCCTTCTTTTTTGCAAGCTAAAGATTCCCAGATCCTTTAACCGTTCCTCATAGGACATGATTTGCAGACCACTCACCATCCATGATAGTTTTTCTCTAATCTTTCCAGTGGTCATAACTTTTTTTTTTCCATTTCCAATCAGTGTAGCTGTATGATACTTTGTGTTTTTGAGAAACAAGTTCTAATTTCTATAGAAACTAATATCAGGTACATATAACGTATTTAATAACTTTTTTTTGCTGCGGGCATGGGGGGAAAAGGCGTTCACATGTGGTATAAATATTATGTTCATTTTATCCTACGGGCATATGATTATGACCACACGAAACTTGGAGGTTTTATTACGTTTACATAATATAAAAACGTATTTACTTCTTTTAACAAAATTACTTTTTGTATGTCACCACGTTAGAGGACCAGAGTGTATGTATACTTTTGGCGACAAAGCTGTATGAGGCTGGTATTTTGTTGGACAATTTGCAGTTTTTTGTTACCCTTTTAAAGTATATATGACTTTTTAATTTTTTTTTCTCCTGCTTTTTAGAAACAAGATAAAGAAAGCTGCTATATTGGAATTTTATTTATTTATTTATTTTTTAATGGAATTTACTGTTCTGGATAAAAAATGTAATATTTTATAAAACTGGTTGTTATGGATCTGGCAATACCAACTATGTGTAGATTTTTATTTTATTTTTTTTCAACATTTAAAGCTTTGCGTAAGAGGAAAAAGTTTTAACATTTTTTTTTCTGTAAGAATGTTTAGATGCAACAGTCGGCAATGACTGCAGGACCTGAAGGGTTAAACAGTGTAGAAGAGTAATTAGAGGATCAGATCCTCATCTTTTTCTCCTTTTAAAGAAAAAATGTGACAATTGGAGGGCAAATGTGTTCTCTGATTGATTTTTCTATAACAAGAAAAATTGTTACATCATCTGTTAAGCTGTCACCAGGGGCCTGAGAGTTCTTTGTTCCATTAGATGTTTGACATTTTGAAAGTTTGGTTGCGTTTTAAGCATGATTTTTGAGTTAGAGGGCTGTGGCTAATCACTGAATAGAGAGATTGATTAATTAATCGTTTGCTTGTTTTATTAAAGAATAAAAAGGTTATCGGATCAGATCAACAATTTTTTTAATAATGCTATGTGCCGTAATGCAATGTTGTACCACGCATAACAATCGAAAATGAAGAAATTGAATCAGTCCAAGATTCCACTTTCCGTGGTTCCAAGATCGACTGCAGTAGCGAATTGGAGCCTGAAATCAAATGAAGAATCAGCCAGGGCCGTAGTGCAATGCAAGGAATGGCGAAGATATGGAAGAGCAAAGGCATCAGCATCACAACAAAGATCCAAATAATTAATGCAATCATTTTCCAAATAACTACATATGCATGCGAAAGCTGGACACAAGAAAGTAGACAGAAGAAGGATCAAGGCCTTTAAACTGTGGTGCTGGCGGCGTATGCTGCGCATACCATGGACAGAGATGGTCACAAATAAGGCCATCCTAGACTGTGTCAGACCAAAAGTATCACTAGAAAGCAAAATCACCAAACAATGACATTCATACTTTGGTCATGTCATACGAGCCAATTCTCTGGAAACAACATTAATGCTCGGCACAAGCAGTGGGTCCAGAAGAAGAGGACGCCGGAGAACATGCTTGTTAGACACAATCAATGTTGACACGAACATGACTGTGGAAAATCTGAAAGAAGCAGCCAAAGACAGGGAAGCATGGCATATGCTGATCCACAAGGTGACCGAAAGTTGGCAACGACTCAACGGATGAATTATCATTAATCATCATCACCTTAATTCTCTATGTTCTTGATGATGATAGAGTCATTCTTCAAATTATAGAGGATTGGAAGAGTAGATGAGAGGAAATCATGAGGTCTGTACTAGTAGGCTTCTCTTTGCATCCTCTCACATATAGAAGCCTGGAGTCACTAAAGAGGTATTCTCATTTTTTTAAGTGATGGCATATCCTTAGAATTTGCTATAACTTATGATCACGGGAGGATCCATCTTCATAGACCACAGATCCTGAGACGATGGATCCACAGCGGTAGTCTAGTTGTGTGCCATTCAGTTTGAATGCAGCCGCGCTGTAGTTCCCTTTACAGCGAGTAGACAGAACACCAGCTCCTACCAATAAGAAAGTAATGGCATATCCTAGCAAAATGCCCTCACTTTATGTACAGCTTCCCCATGTATTTTATAGCCAATCTTTATGCGCTCTTGTGTTTTACCTTGTATCTTTATCGGTGTGGGACATCTTTGACTATATCCCATATGTATATAAAGAGAGTGTTTAATAATGGAACAGGTGAATGCTTTGGGGAATCTAGAGAAGCAGATTTAGGGCATCATCATTCATGTAAGCCAGATGTAGTTCCCAGTGTTTTCCCACATGAAGTAATTATGGAGGTGCATCTGGTTCCTTAAGAGCCGTACATCACCTGTGCACCAGCAGGACAATTAGAAAGTTAATTCCAAGGGAACACATCGTCTAATAATGACATGAAATTGGCTGATTTTTTGCTGTTGGAACTTTTTTTCTCTCTTCACCTTTGGTTATAAATATTAATTGTGCCATTGCTGAATATATAAAAATGATAAATATTAATAAAATGTTGTATATACATTTTTAACAAGAAAAAAATAATTATATATAGAATGTGATAAAATATGATAACCATACAGTAACAGTGTTAATAGTTTCATATATTGTTGCATACCTGTACATTTATAGAGAGCATATCACATGGGGTTCTGCTCTTATGGAGAACTGCATAAGCATAGGTTACACCATAGATGAATTAGAATATTTTAGAACATGTTTAAAACTGGTCAACTACTTTGACAACCAATTATAGACTATTTTTTTGAAATTTGGCCCATTGTATATAAAATCTACTGTAGCCACAGTGAGATCCTATCTTGTCCAAGTCATTTCCATGTATTGGATAATCGCGATCTAACAGGAAATCTGCAGTGGCAGACTGGTCTGTTTGGGACCCCTCAACATCGATTTAAATGCATCTGTCAAAACTGATGGTGGCATTTAAAGGGTTAACAGCTCCGATCAGCAGCAGTGCTGATTAGAGCTGTTGCGGGCGGGTGTTGGCTGTAAAAAAACAGCTGACATTTGCATTGTATGCAGCAAAATCAAACTCCAATTCCCCCCCCCCCCCCCCCCATACAAACCTTGAACCTCCACTACGCGAGCCAACAGTTAGTGACCGCCGGGGACCTCTGGCACAGCAGAGCTACAGGGTCCTAGCAGGCTCTGATGAGCTCTGCCAGTGACTGTCAATACAGGGAAGGTTTTTCCCTGTAACTGGAGCTCCTATGGATGCTACAGTGGAAAAATGTCAAATAAAAAAAAAATAAAAAAAAAAATAAATATATATATATATATATATATATATATATATGCGAATGTCCCCCAGAGGTCTTATATGACGTTTTGAGGGACATAGATAGTAAAAAGAATAATTACATGAATAAGTTAAAGAAAATTACAGACTAAAACAAGGTGCACATAAGAAAAAAAAATAACCAAAAGCCGACGCCAACCAAAACCATCGCTATATGTGCCCTGTAATCCTAAACCATACAAACGTCCAAAACAAAATGAGGAACCCGTTCCCATACTTTATTTAGCGTCAATGTACGCATTTAAAAAAAAAAAAAAAAAAAAAAATATATATATATATATATATATATATATATATATATATGTTAAATCATTTTCTTTTAGCTTTTTACCCCCAATAAAACAAAAAAAAAATGGAAAAAGTCAGTGAAAATAGCCCTATATGTCACAAGAAAAAAAACTCTGCACAAATTATTTTGGTAGGTAAAAGAAAAAAAAATAGTGCAGTGAAATTACCATATGGGTATAATCCGTAAAAAGTTCTGGTCCTTAAGGTACAAAACAGCCTGGTCCTTAAGGGGTTAAAGAAAGCTCTTTTTATCCACTCTTTGCCCTGGCTAATAAGTAAAGGTCATGAGCAAGTGACTCAGTTTTATTAACTTACAGTATCATGCCTTGACAGGGTATTTACAAGTGTGGGTTTCTTTAACCAGACACACAATTAACTTTTTACCAATTGAGGCTATTTTGGCGCTTATGGTCGCAGGAATTTTCTGGTTTTGGGCTATTACATTATGAGAGACATACCTTTTTTATTCTTTTGTTGTCGTAGCTGTAGCTTGTGTGTTGCATTCTCATTGTCGCCATATTGGCATATATGTGATGCATTGATTATCTCTTAACAACTTTTTTGGAGAAGAAGAATGAAAAACGAAAAAAAAAACCAGGGGTTTAGCTATACAGTTTACTGCGCAGCCTAATGTATTACCTCTTATGGGTCAGGATGATTATGGCAGTACCAAATATGCAACTTTATATTTTATGAAGTTTGCACAATAATATAACATTTCATGGTAAAAATAAGTTTTTATGTGGCTGCATTTCAAGAGCTACAACTTTTAATTTTGTGTTGATGGAGCTTTATGTGGCCATGTTTTTAATGGAACCGTTCTGGAGTACGTATCATTTGCATATGTAAAATATAATCCAAGTGCTGATAAAATTAATACCTAACAAGTGGCCTCTGTCTCATACAGGGAAGGCTATCCGTTACTGATTAGGACCGCCCACTAGGCGCAGAAAGAGCAGAGATATAAATGAATAAATACAAGATCTAGAGAATCTTCTCCCACAAAACTGTAGATCAATCTGCTCAGCTCCTCTTGCTCTATACCATGCTGCCTGCAGGTCTGACACCAGATTCAATGTAGCAGGTTCCCTTTAAGCCTTATTTGCAGAGCGCTACGGCCAGTTTATTCCTCTGCTCATCAGCCTATGGCTTGTTCTCTTAAGTGTATAAATCTAATCCTCCTTGGTGTTACAGCGCTTGCCATTTATTAGAAGCATTTGTTACTGTGCAGGGTAGAGATAACCTAAAGCAACAACTATTAGTTGAAAGCGTTTTTATCATTTCTGCACCTAAAGATTTAGATTTGGCTATTAGTTTAAGTATTAAGGGTTCTTCAATTATTCTGTTTAGTAGAGAGATGCTTTCAGTGGAGCCATTATGTATGCCGTATTTAAAATAGGCATTAAAAGCTAGTTTAACATGAGTTTCATTTAGCTGTAGTTTTACAGTGTTCACCTCTCCAGGCGCAGTAAGAAGGCAGCGGCACCAATAACTTTGGGGTAAAATACATTTTACAACATTTTAAAACATGTCCATCTCAAAGATATCTGACAGCAAATTGGTATTCATCATAAATGCTGACTATTTTTCCTCCCACTGAGGCACATCGTATTCTGATAAAGACCCCATCAACTTAGCTTTTGTTAGCTTGGTTTCACTTACTTTACATTGTAGCATGCTGTTTTTTATTATCTCAGTGTTTAGCTTTTGATATGGTATATTATGCCCGTATTATAGATATTTTTTTGAGCAATTGGTGCAAATCATAGCTTTGACTTTGTTTTTTGACTAACTCTTTCAACGTTTTAGATTAGCGATAGTTTAGGTTCTTTTTATGTGTTTTAATTCAGCTTTAGTATTTTTATAGTTTTCGGGATTTTTATGATGACACGGTCTAGTTAATGAATACTGGCATCTTGTTAGCACAGAGGCATTATTCATTTTAACTTCTTTGATCAAGTAGGTTACTATAATTCTTGCTCCACCCTCTAGTTATTGATGTTTTTAATTTAAGACAGTTTTTTAATGCACTTCATCTTCAGTCATAGCAGAGTTCATATTTTTTGTACTCTTGCATGCTCCCACCTATTGCCTCAGTCTGAAATGCAAAATCTTCAATTCTTACGTCCACCCAAACCTTTTAAAATCTCTCCATCACTGTAATCAAAAGGCATTGCATTCCTGTATCTATATAAACTGTACATTTACCTCCTTAAAAACCAGCAAAAAAATGTTGCTACATTTTTTGTGGCATACAGGGCTTTTTTAATAACTTTCTCCAGATTTGTTTTTCTGTTTGTAGTTTTATTATAGCTAATATGTACACAAAGTAAAAAATAAAATAAATAGTTCTTTATTTTAGCGTAAATATAACAATTTTGCAAAAAAAGAACAGGAATAGGCTCTCAATTTTGTTTCAGATGTTTTGATATATAATCTGTATAGCCTTGTATTACAGGGCAAATATAGTGATGGTTTAGTTTGGCATGGACGTTGGGATGGGTTGCTCTTTTTTTTTTTTATGCATTTTCAAATTATTCTGTAATTTATTTCTTTACTCATCATTTTTTTTTTTTTTACTTTTTAACATCTTTTTCCCCTATGGCATCATATGAGACCTCTGGGGGACATTCACAGTGTCATTTTTTTTCCTTTTATTTCACAGTTTTCCATCATAACTAAACTACAGCATCCATAGGAGCACCAGATACAGGGGAAAACATCCCTTCCTATAATGACAGTAGTCAATTGCAGCTCTAGGCTGGGGTCCCTGATAATCACATGATCCCATAGAAGAAATGGCTTCCTGTATTCTCTAATCCGGTATCATGCTTTTACTATGCCACAGGATTAGAGCCCAGGACCAAGCTCCCTATATTTTATGGTGCTTTGTCCTTTGTGGATTAAAGGCTATGAGCAACCCTGGAAGACCAATTCTTTTTCTTAAATTCATGTATTTTGGACTGACAATAATTCTTGTAATAGAGTTTATTTAAAAATGTTACATTTGTCTTCTGTAGCTTCTATATATCACAGTATATAGACACTGCAGTCTATATCTCAATAGGAGATTTGGCAGTGAAGCTCTACTGACGGGCTTAGGGTACTCTTACATGGACCAAATTATTGGCCTAATGTAACTAGCGGCGATTGGTGCTCAGTTAATTTTCTTTTGCACAAGCCAAGAATCGGCTTATGGAAACACATTATTGCTAATATGATCAATTGTCCCCATAGACTGGCTGTACATCTCCCTGTTCACACGGGAAGATGTACTAGTAAACAGCCAGCATTTTTATGCATAAAGGAACCAATTAGCTGATGAACAAATGTTTGCTCCATTCATCGGCTGATGCTTGGTAGCCTTACACGGCCAGATTACACTAGTCTACAAAAAAAACAACTATTTTTCTGTTACAAGAATAAAACACTGTTTCTGGAAGATAATTCTTCCCTGAATCCAGATCTCATTTCAGAATTTCTGTATCCGCCTCAGTTTTCATGTGATGATGGTTTTTGTAAATGCTTGCGTCGGCGCATGTAGCTATTATATGTATCTGGCAAAACGACAAGAATTCCAAAAAAACTGTGTCCGTTCACAAAGAAATCAAAGGTTAACTACATGAGCAATCAGGACTGAAGGAAATTCGTTGCCATTGTGAAGAAGTACTGCTTTCAGACTCAGGGTGCGGGCAGACGAGCGCATAAACGGCGCGTTTTTGCGACCAAACGTATATACGTGACCATCTGAGGCAATGGTTTCGAATGTATTCGTTCACATGGGCGATTTTACGGCACGTAAAAACGGCAACCCGAAAAAAAACCCGAACATATGCGACCAAAATACGCGCCATGATCGGTGAAAAACGTTCTCTCGGGCGATTATACGTTGCGCTCGTGCGAACGTAAATACGCCTACGCTCGTCTGCCCGCACCCTCACTTTGCTAGAAACTATGAACAAGCGCCAGTCATTGAAATCATAGGCAAGAGTCTCCATAATGGATTCAATATCATTACAAAAGACCATGTCACCTTCTTTGGAGAAATATTCAGAAAAAATAGCATGTCGGTCACGAAAAAACACTCACTTTCGTATCGCGAGAAAGAAGATTCTATCCTTTAAATCTCGAACCTAAAAGCCCAGCCTTTTGCTTCGACAGATTTAAATCAATAACACGATCATTAAAATCCCCTTGAGTCAAAAAGTGGGGCTCATTTGATTCACAGAGGTCCTGAAATGTTGGGTCAGTATGCATATCCCCTTCTCTGTCTTCTGCATGTTCGTCACTATATTCATCTTCACTTACAATCACATTCTCAGGAGGCACTGGTACTGGCAGTTCTTCCCTGTGACATCCAGGTCTTCTAGCAGATGGTAAGTTAGGATATGGCACAGTTTTCCTTGTTTTCAAGGTGACAGAAATAAGTCTGTTGTGTGATCTGTTGGTTTTCTCCAAATCATGGGAACAGCAAAGGGCATGTGATGTGTTCCTTTTAACCAGCTGGTCAGGAGTGTAACACATATGAAACAGCAATGTGTGGAGCCCATGTGCGGTCCTGTTCACTAACCTTACACCCGAAATACAGTTCATAGCACTTCTTTACAAGAAGATTAAAGGGGTTGTCCCGCGGCAGCAAGTGGGTCTATACACTTCTGTATGGCCATAATAATGCACTTTGTAATATACATTGTGCATTAATTATGAGCCATACAGAAGTTATAAAAAGTTTTTTACTTACCTGCTCCGTTGCTAGCGTCCTCGTTCCCATGGAGCCGACTAATTTTCGCCCTCCGATGGCCAAATTAGCCGCGCTTGCGCAGTCCAGGTCTTCTCCTGTTCTCTATGGGGCTCCGTGTAGCTCCGTGTAGCTCCGCCCCGTCACGTGCCGATTCCAGCCAATCAGGAGGCTGGAATCGGCAATGGACCGCACAGAAGAGCTGCGGTCCACGGAGGAAGAGGTTCCCGGCGGCCATCTTCACAGGTAAGTATAGAAGTCACCGGAGCGCGGGGATTAAGGTAAGCGCTCCGGTAAGCTTTCTGTACGTCCCTGCATCGGGGTTGTCTCGCGCCGAACGGGGGGGGGGGTTGAAAAAAAAAAACCCCCGTTTCGGCGCGGGACAACCCCTTTAAGTTTTCGTTTTTGCGATTTCAGAGTAAACTCTCCACAGATAGAACAAAAGATTTTGGGCTATTTGCACAGGTACGAGGCATTGCTTCTGAATTGACACAAAACACAAACCTTTACAAACGTAGAACTACAAGCAGTCGCTGCCAACACCAATTGTTGACTGAACTCTCAATGCTGACATTCAGATGGCAACTGACGCAACAGAATATGTTTGTACATGTTCCAGCATGACTAATGGGCAATGTTGCCAAACCTCCCTTATTTCCTAGTGGTGGCTTTCTAAACTAAGGTTTTGTATTGTAATTATTAGGATATTTCAATTGTTTTTCAACAATTACAACTGCTGAATTAAATTAAGCCACAGCAGAATACCCAAATGCAGCGTTTTCAAGGATTTCTATTAAATGGGTAGCGTGTCACGAGAAAACGGAGCCCGATAGGCAAAAAATTATTTCATTTTCGACTTCGGCACTCAAGACTACAACATTTTTTTTTATTTTTATTTTTAGATGCATTGAAGCAATAAAAGAAAATCTTGTTTGCAAAGATGTATCAGTTAGGGTGGTTTCACACGAGCGATAAAATCGTACAATTTCCACGCGATGTGAGTGAGTAAAAAAGCAGGTTTAGGAAACCAGTGATTTTCAATGGTTTTTAACATCTGCGATGTTTTTACTGATGCAGTGTTAAGAGAACAAAACATCCCAGCATGCTTGATTTATTTTTTTATTTTTTATTTTTTTGCGATGTGCTATTTTTTATCTCCCATGTTTTCCTATGGAGCCTCCTTTTTATTGCATCACAATGCACAAACTTGCGTTGTGATGCGATTTTAACATTAGAAAGTCCTAATAACTTTCGCAATAAAAAAATCGTGCAATTTTATCACAGACAGCAACTTTTCAAAAATTGCGGGAACAAAGATGTGATTTTGCCACGATTTTCTCGCACCAAAGTCGCAATCGCTTGTGTGGAACTAACCTTATGCTCACAAATGAAAGGAGCGGACTATGCCAATAACATACATAGGATTTGTGTTGACTGATAAAAGAAAAACAGCTCTTGAGTACAAACTGCTAGTAAGTTACTCTGAGGAGAACTGTACATCTTATTGGTTAAGTTTACAAGTCCATCATTGAAATCATGTCTGGCCTATCGCCTAGTAAATGGTTTTACTCGCCAATTTCTAGTATTTTTTTCTTTCGCATTGACCACAAGCTTTCATTGACCACAGCTTAAAGCTATCCAAAATACCTCAACAGATAATGTCTCTCTTATATTACCAACGACTATAACTGCGCTTTTCGAGCTGTGTGTTAGCCTTCTGTATAGGGGCATGACGTATGGCATTTAAAACCGCTTCTAATTGCATTCTCCTTTTCACCGAAGCTATGCTCATAATGGTCTTCTGTTGAAAGGAATTATCTACATATTTAGAATTATGCCTTTGTGACAAAATATTTCAGATTTGGAGCATGTTTGGCAGATTTTCTTTGGTATCTATGCATTATTCTCACGATACAAGCTTCATTGCTGATAGTGTTAGAACCATCAGAACTTCATCCATAATGTAGTTATTGTTCCAGCTATGAATAATTAGGAAGTCATCCCTTTTCATGTACTGCCAGCTGAGTAAGAGTGGACCATACTTTTAACTTATTCCCCCACAATGGCTTTATATTCTATTCAGTTAATGTATTTTCTGGCTATTCACACTGACTTTATCCAATATACATTGCAGTGTTTCATACTTGCTCACATGTTTTTGCATTTAGCTATGAATGGACAAAGATACCTACACCTTTTAATTTACCCTCTGCCTGCAGTGTGGTAGCCAATAGCTTCTTCAACTGGCAAACCAGGGATCATGGGCTCTCCGTCCTTTTTTGTGTATGTTGTTATCAGAGATGAAGAGGTGGCAGATGCCAGGCATGTTAAAAACAGTTTTGAGGTTAGTGAGCCAAAACGTCTACTGGATATTTATAAGACATGTCTGTATTTTCGGGACCCAAAATCTATCAGTGTTCTTCGATGGTCAATGGTATATATCTGTCTGTATATACACAGTAGCAAGATGAGCTAGTGTTTTTCTTTTCTGGCACCATAGATACCCAACTGGAAATGATCCGACCTCCCTGCTTTCCTCAAGATCTAGTTAGAATGAGAGGTTTGACCACCTACAGTATGCATCATCTGATACTGCATTGGAGAGACGGTCCGCTATTATGTATCACAGTACTGAGCAAAAGTTGTAGGCAGGTGTGGAAAACATGCTGCAGTGAACTCTAAATCAAATCAATATTTGGTGGTCCCACCTTTTACCTTCAAAGCAGTATCAATTCTTCTAGGCATACTTGCACACAGTTTTGAAAAACACTTAGGGAGGGAGAATCTTCTAAACATCTTGGGGAACTAATCACACATCTTTTGTGCACCGTGGCTTGCTCAAATCCTTCTTGTTATAGACTTGATCATGTTGAGATTAGGGCTTTGTGGGGGCCATATCTTTACTTCCAGACCACACCGTTGTTCTTTACACTTATGATAGTGGTAAACAACATGGGCTCTTTGTTTAGGGTTGTTACCCTGTTGCAGAAGAAATTTGGAATCTATCAGATGCCTTATTTTTTGGGGGAAAAAAAATCTTCTTTTGGATCATTTTTGGACAATACTGTTTACATTATAATTTGGGATTGTTTTTTGCCACTAAGACTATTTTTTTTCTTTTCTCCAGCTTCTACAATTTAAAGCACTGTGCTCCCAAAAGTGTTAAGATGGTTATGGTCCTTTGGGGCTGTACCTTGTGTACACATCTCTAGTGATTCATTTAATCTTATTAACTCCGACAGAATAAGAACAAACAGTGAATTTGTAAATTCCCTTTTTAATCAAGAATTGAGGCTAGTCTAGTAATTACCTCTTCCCCTGCCAGCATTACTAAATAGTGATCAGGGGCCTGACCTCTTCTAGGTCCTATTATAACCTCATTGGTTGATATTTTCTTTACTTTTCTTTAAAGGCGATAATTGTACAATAAATTCAAGAATTGGAAAACAAGGAGCTTCTAATTCACTGCAAAAAGAAAAAGTTCCTTATCTTTCAGTAAAACTATACAATATGTCTTCTGTTCAAAGATTGTTGTATGGTATTCTAATTAAATTGATTCATGAAATAGGATAGGAGTGGCCAAAGGTTTCCAGCGTGGAATCTGCTTCTTTGTATTGTTTTAGTGATCCGCCTGGAGCCCGTGAATAGTTCAATGTGGCATGTTAAGGATGCAGATATTTTGCATTCGCCATATGTAGAGATGAACGAACTTTTCAAAAGTTTGGTTCAGCTAGTTTGCTGAATCTTGTCAATTTAGTCCGAATTGGAAGTTTATAAACAATGTTGGTGATTGTTCAATGGATGTAGCTCAGTGGTTAGCACTGTTGATTTGAAGTGCTAGGATCCTAGGTTCAAACCTGACCAAGGACAACATATGAATGGAATTCAAAACCTTCATGTAGATGTTGTTCTTGGTCAGAAGCATTTAAACCTCCAGCTCTGCAAGGCAACAGTGCTAACAACTGATCCACCATGTTGCTTATTTTCTTTCTTCCTTTTTACTCTTGCTTCGGCCAGGATGAATTGCTTGAGGTTTGCCGTCTCGCTAAACTGAACTTTTAGTAAAATTTGACCCGATTTCCATTTTGGTTTGCCCATTTTTATCCATGTGCTCAAGTAATTCCATTGAATCGCTCCCAAGGGCTGCAAAAAGCCTTAAAGGGATATTGCACTGTTAAGATTTTTTTCCTCCATCATTCTGCTCTCCAAACGCCACAGTGACAAAGTTAAAACACAACGTTAGAAATCTTTATAATTTTTTTTTTTTTTAAATGGAAAAACTAACATTTGTTTAGACATACGTATTCAGACCCTTTGGTATGACACTTAAAATTTAGCTCCAGGGACCTCTAATTTCTCTTGATCATCTTTAAGATGTTTCTACATCTTTATTGGAGTCCACCTATGGTACATTCAATTGATTGGACTTATTTTTAAAAGACGCACCCCTGTTTATGAGGTCTCTCAGCTCATAATACATATCAGAGCCAAAACAAAGCCATGAGGAGGAAAGAACTGTCTGTAGAGCTCGGAGTTAGGTTTGTGTGAAGGCACAGATCTGGAGAAGGCTACAAAAATGTTTTGCTGCACTGAAAGTTCCCAAGTGTTAAGTGGCCTCTGTAATTCTTAAATGTAAGAATTTTGGAACAACCAGGACTCTTTCTAGAGCTGGCCAACCCATCAAGCTAAGTGATGGGGCTTGAGGAAGGCCTTGGTAAGAGAGGTAACCAAGAACCCAATGGTTACTCTGGCTGAGCACCAAAGATCCTGTGTGCAGGTGAGGAAACTTTCAAAACGTCAACCATCACTGCAGCACCCAACCAATCTTGTTTTCATGGCAGAGTGACCTGGAAGAAGCCTCTCCTCAGTAAAAGACACATGAAAGCCCACCTGGAGTTTGCCAAAAAGCACCTAAAGGACTCTGACTGTGAGAAATAAGATTCTCTGGTTTTATGAAACTAAGATTGAACTTTTGGCCTCAATTCTAAGCATTATGCCAGCACTTGCTCAATATCATCCCTACAGTGAAGCATGATGGTGGCAGCATCATACTGTGAGGGTGTTTTTCAGTGGCTGCTACAGGAGACTAATCAGAGTTGATGGAAATCGAATGGAGCAAAGTACAGAGACATTCTTAATGAAAACTAGATTCGGAGTGCAAGGGACCACAGACTTGGCAGTAGGTTCACCTTCCAACAACACAAGGACTCTAAGCACACAACGAAAGCAACACGCAAGTGGTTTAGGGACAACTCTGCGAATGTCCTTCAGTGGCCCAACGAGAGCCCTGACTTGAACGCAATCAAACATCTCTTTAGAGCCCTGAAAATGGAGGTCCATTTATTTAACCTGACAGCGCTTGAGAGGATCTGCATAGAAGAATGACAGAAAACCCCCAAATCCAAAGGCGCTTCAACCAAGTACTGAGTACAGGATCAATGTAAAATGTTACTTTTTCATTTTTAAACAAATTACAAGGATTTCTAACATTCTGTTTTCACTTTGTCATTATGGGGTATCGAGTGCAGAATGATGGGGAAAAACAAAAAAAAATTAACTTGCACAAGGCTACAACATAACAAAATGTAAAAATAATGAAAGCGTCTAAGGACTTCCTGGACCCAATGTATACCATAAATGATTGGTGTAGGTTCCACTTCCAGGACCTCCAACTGTTGTAAAGCATTGGCTCCTTTTTTTCCCAATCTGCTAATCAGAAATTCGGAAACCATGCTTATCATGGTTATTGTCGTTACAACCTAGCGCAACGCACTACAATTAAAAGAGCCGAATGCATAGACAGACAACTCTAACTTGTTTAGAGTGGAGTGCCAAACAGAAGTCAAGGGGCCCTATTATCATGATATGTGGGGGACTTTGAGATGGCTACATAGTAGACCATTAATACTTGTTTGTACCTAGGCTTGAACTTTTGTTAATCCTCTTTTTTTTCTGACATGGAACCTACATGGAAGCTGTCACACGCAGATTACAATTTTTGTGTTCAGATTAATGGGGCCCCACAGTATGGCATAAATCGCAGGCCACAAGTTGTACACCCCTGGACTAGAGTGCTAAAACCTAAACCAATGAGAATAAAGTTTTCTCGATACTGATCCTAGCTGTGAAGTTTAATTGTAGATCGCAATCTACTGTTTGGCTAATACTAAATTATGGGATGGGTAACATAATCCAAATACAATCTACTATAAAGGCATTATAGTAAACCACCTTGTCCAGTTATGCTTGATTTTGATTTTAATTTAATTTTGTTTGTTTTTGGTGAAATTGCAAAATATATGCCCTCACCAGATAGAAGGATGAATGAAGCATATTGAATAACAGTAACCCCATACTGCACACAGCTGTAATACATCGCTTTGGACCATATCCTGAACAGAACTGCCAGCTCCCCTCCACAAGCTTCAGGCAGCTTATCTCACGGGGAGAGAGATGAATTGAGCATGTGGAACATGCAGAGGCTCCACTATTGTTATCCCAGTGCAATGAAACAATGTGTTTTGTTCTTGCAGAATAAATTATCTTTCATAGATGCATATATATTCAAATGTTTTTGGCTTAGTTACTACGAGATTTGTGTTCTGGGCCTTTCTATCCAGTGGGCCTATTGTATGGAAAACAAGAGTTTTAGCATTACAGTTTTCTACAGCTCTGATTTGAAAAAAAGTCCCAGAATATAATTAATTTTGAAAAGCAAGAACACCTGAACAGGTGTAGGTGGTGTGCTAGCATTCTGCAGAAACATGACATTTCAGGTGATCTATGACATTTGATTTTTCTTTCATTTCTGGTGCATTTATTGTATCAAATATAAGCCACCGTAGGCATCACTGTCCTTGGTCTACAGAACCTCATATTTTCTTTCAGTGCCTATAGCCTATTCCAAACACTTATCAACCCTCCTGCTTACATGCATTTTAGGAAATTAACCCTTTGCAGCATAAAATTTAGTCTATTGTGTGTTAAAGACAGTAGGGCTTCCTGCTTCCTAAGGGCTCAGTCAGACGGGCGTTTTTTGCTGCGCATGTTTTTTGCTTTTGCAGTCCGCATCTATTAGAACCAATGCTTTTTAATGGCAGCATTCACATGTCTGATTTTTACCTGCGCACAAAAATTTTGCATCAGTAAAAATAGGACAACGGATTTTAAAACGCTAGTAACTGCGGAATTCAAGATTTGTTGGATGTGCAGCCCCCTGGATGCTGCCACATCCCAGGGTTTCACTTTGTGGTCAATGGGGCCGGCGGCCGCAGCAGCAGTGGCTGCATTGACATACAGAGAAGATCACGATCCTCTGCTACAGCTGTCACAGCTGTGGCTGAGGTTTTCTTCATTTCCGCGAGGCGTTCCCTCATCACCCAACACTGACAGCACTGTCATAGTGACAAGGGGACTCCCCGCAAAGATGAAGAAATTCTCTGTCACAGCTGTGGCAGAGGATCGCAAAGCTATCCCATTGAATTCAATGGAGTCGGCGCTACAGCCGGCTCCATTGAAAGCAGTGAAATGCTAGCAGCCCCCGCACTCGTTTTTGGGGAAGGGCTTTAAATATAAGCCTTACCCTGAAAAAACATTTCTAGAATGTGTAAAAAAAATGTAAAAAAAAAATATAGTCACCTCTCCGCAGGTCCCGGGGCTCAGCCGCGTGTAGCCGCATCTTCTCCCTGAACTGCTCTGAATCTCTTTCAGAGCTACTACTATGGTAGTAAAATAGTTAATGGGTACATCTCTGGTGGCGTCAGGCAGTAATGGGGTTAATGGTCAGATCCCTGGTGTCTTGTACAGTAAATTGATTAATTTTCGTACCCTTGGTTGTTTAGGGACTAATGACCATTTCCTTAGCAGTTTAGAATGGTGGAGAGCAGACAGAGGAATAACTGCAATGGATTGTGCTACCCCTGCCCCCCCCCCCCCCCCCCCCACACACACACACTTTGTACTTTAAAGTTTTTAGAAAGTTACACATTGAACATTTCCTTTTAATTTAAAAATATATAATACAATAACTCTGCAAGTTAAAATAATTTTCCTACATTACTTTTGCCTACATGTAATTGTTTAAATTTTACTGCAAAAATGCGTTCTCTTTCTCTGTAATGGTCGATAGAGGTCTGTCCGTAAAAGCTGTTAGGTCATATTTGTGATATATTATCTCCTGCAATGACTGCATAGAATATTGCTGAATGTGATATTAACAGTGTCTGTAAGCATGGATACTAATGTGTTGGTGTCATCTGCACCTTTTTAGATTTCCCTTTGGGCATCTGTAAATCCAGAGATGCAATTACTCTGCATTTATTTCTTTAGCAATATTACAGATGTAATTTTAATTTAAGGCCAGTACATGTAAATTAAGTATTGCCGAAGTTAATTTGAGTATTGTTTTTAGATGATTACTGCTACTATCTAGTTTATACTCATGTTAGTTCGCTGCAGCCTTAAGAGAGAGTCATATAAAATGTGCACTTTAGGCAGTGATTAGCCTCATAAATTCTGCTTCACATTGTAGCTGTGTAATTATTGTAAAAGCCTTTAGGATATTAATGGCCTATTAAATTCAGGTTTTTTCCATAGCCATAGTGGAGGATGCTTTTGTAATGTTTTATAAAGTAAGCAGAAAGTTGTTGTAAGATTATAATTGGCATAAAAAAGTTTTCAACAGATTGTTTGAGCCAAACATTTAGTGATGTTTTATTCATTTGCATTAAATGTTTGTTTTAATAGCTCCACAATTGTCTGTATCAATATTAATGTACGTGCAGCCTTGTCAAATATTTGTGGGCTCTCCTAGTGGCAGAAAAAAAATATCCCTGCTCAAACAAACTTACTGGCCACCGCTGTGCAGGTTGAATGGAGCTCTGTTAGTTCCCAGCAATGCAGATTGGCCATACACATTTCTGTGCAAGTAAACGCTATTTTGTTCCTGTAATCAGTGGGTGTACTCAGTCAAACTCCCATCATTTGGTAAGTGATGGCATATCCTGGCATGTCATCAAGAGCTGACAAGAGCCTCGTGTGGCGCAGAGTGGTTAGGGCAGCAGAAATGCTCTCACTCTTGATCTGAAGGTTGTGAGTTCAATCCCCGCATGGTTCAGGAAGCCAGCTGAAGCCAATGCGGAATAAGCCAATACGAGCAGATTTGAATTGCAGAATCCGGAGCAGGTGACCGCCTCCAGATTCTGCAGCAAAATTGATTCTTCATGCACACAAGCGGAAACCAATTGCAGTTTCCGCTCGCGGAGGAAAAGTCGCAGCATGCTCCATTTTCCTATAGTATCCCCACAGACGGATACTACAGGACTAATGTCAATGTCCGCAGTACAGATGAAGATCAAGAAAGCAGGGCTGGATTCCGGCTCTGCTGTGGTTCGAATGGAAGTCTGTACCTTGCTGATGGGACAGGACAAAAAGAGGTATGCATTTTTAGTAATCACATAATAAGTTCCCCATTTTGTGTGCAGACAGCAGTTATTCTTATCCGAATAACGTCTGTTCAAGAATAACTCCAGAAGACCCACCCTCCAATATTATGGGTGTTCTATATCATACAACTTGAATTAGAAGAGATCAATTCATCTTCTGTCTGACAGCTTAGTTGTAGAATTTGGTGGCGCCACCTCTACAGTACATCATCAAAAATAAGCAGGATGCTTGAGAACCACAGATGCCCAGGAGAGACTGCAGAATGTGTTCTGTGCAGCAGCATGCATGTCACAGGCAATATATGAATTTTTGCTAACTACAGGTGGAGGTATATGTTACTGGCTACAGAGATTCTGTGGCAACAGTAGAACACACAGGGCTATGTAGATTTGCAGTTGTCACCCAGTGTATTCTTCTGTTGTCGCTGTGCATTTGTCCTTTCATTTCCAAATGTTTGTTTTTGACTTGATGAATTGGTTTCTGATAAAGTCAAATTATCCTTTGTAACCTTCAGGCCACCGTTGATGCTTTCCCATAGCTTATATCAGAAATATAGATTTTCTTTTCTTATGTTTTTATTTACTATAGAATTGATCTCTTCGTGACACAAGGTTTGAAGACTAATGACAATGTGATTGATGGAGATACTCTTATGATTTGTTAACCGTTGCTTTCAAATCAAAGGGAACTTGTCAAGAATTTTATATAGCGCAAACCACAGACAGCATAAAGTACTAAAAGACACACACATTGCAGACATCTATGTTTTACTCTAGAATACTATGTTTTGTTGTTTTTTTATGTTTTTTTTTTTTTTTAAATGGCTCTGGGAATGGGAAGAATAGTCACCGGGGAGCCCAGCTTTTCCCCACCTGGATTGGCCCGATTGACAAGTTTATCTTTCTATTTGCTTACAGCAAGAGAGTTGTCAGTCTAGCCAATCCAGGTGGGAAGAAGGCATCAGGGAGCTGCCCCAATGATTCTTCCCACTCCTGGCTACTTTTTAACTCCTTCACGCAATCTGACATTAATGTCAGGTGTGCACAGGGATAGTATGAAGAAGGCTTTATACTCCGCTGGATCTGACTGTGAAATACAACTTAAATGTGGTAGGGATCATGTATTATGCCAATCCCTGCATATACCCCCTTAAATGCTATAGTCAGCAGTAACCTCAGCAATTAAATAGCTTGACAAGCTCATAGGGTGTTTTTAGTTGCCATGGTAGCCTGGGGTCTTGTGAAGGCTCACAGGCCTATCATGGATTTCAACCTATTAAGCCTTGCCTGTAGTGGCAATTATTCAATAACTGCCAGTAGAAGTCTCCTATGAGGTATGGGTACTATAAATAAAGACAAAAAGTAGGTTCAATAAAGTTCTTTAAATTATAAAAAAAAATATATATATATATTAAAAGTTCTGTTCCTTGGTGTAAGCATTAAAAATTTAACCCAATGAAAAAAAACATAATTCATAGTGCCCCGTCTATTAATACCTATTACATTTTTTTTTGTTGTGGTATGACAAAGTATATAAATTTGGTATTGCTGTAATCACTTTGACCCATTTCTGTAAAATTGGGCATTATTCACACGAGTGTGTATTTGAACGTACATACGTGCAGGCATAAACCGTGCATCTATTAGAACAGTTGGTTCCATACGGTGTGTTCACATGTCTGTGTTTTACAGGTGTGCAAACCCGTGCACCTGAAAAAGATGGGACATGCATGCATCGGGAATGTCCGAGCTGTGCGTAAATATTCCCCGTGGGGAGTCCCCTTATCACTGAACACTGTGACAAGGGAACTCCCAGCGGGGAGTAAAGAATCCCCTGCCACAGCTGTCACAGCTGTGGCAGAGGATTGCGAAGCTCTCCCGTTGATTTCAATAGGATGCTGGCATTCCCTGCAGTGATTTTCGGGGAATGTAAAAAAAAATATATACACTCATCTCTCCGCTGCTGTTGGAGCTCAGGCGCCTCTTATCTGCTTGGTCCCTGGCACTGTACTGAATCTCTTTTAGCATGCCGGGATTTAAAATCCCTGCCTCCTGAAAGGGCTGCGTCTGATTGGCTGAGCGCTCAGCCAATCACAGGCAGCCCATTCAGGAGGCAGGGTTTTTAAATTCCCGGCTGCTGAAAGAGCTTCACAACAGTGCCAGGGACCAAGCAGTTAAAAGCTACGAGCTCTGATAGCGGCGGACAGGTGAGTATGTTTTTTGTTTGTTTTTTTGTTTTTTTTACAGCACCTAGGGTTGATTTTTAGGGAAGAGCTTATATTTAAAGCCCTTCCCCGAACATCATTGCAGGGGTTGCCAGCATCCCATTGCTTTCAATGGGGCTGTCGGCAGCAGCCACGGCCCCTTTGAAAGCAATGGGTACGGAGCCTTGTTCATGCGTGTTTTGATATGTGCGTGAACGCATGGTTTTGCATGCGCGTATGTATGTGCAAATCCACGCTTGTGTGAAGGAGGCCTTACAGTGGAATTTTTTTCATGCCCTGAACACTGTAAAAACAAAATCTCCCCAAAAATGGTGCAATTGCATGTTTTTTCCGTTTCACACCACCTTAAAGGGGTTGTCCCGCGATGGCAAGTTAAGTTAAACACTTCTGCATGGCCATATACATGCACTTTGTAATATACATCGTGCATGAAATATGTGCCATACAGAAGTTATATACTCACCTTCCCTGCGCTGGCGTCCCCGTCTCCATGGTGCCGTCTAATTTCAGCGTCTAATCGCCCGATTAGACGCGCTTGCGCAGAAGGGTCTTCTCCCTTCTGGTCGGTCCGGGCACGAGCGGCGTTCTGGATCCGCCCCCTTCTACGCGTCATCGCGTAGCTCCGCCCCATCACGTGTGCCGATTCCAGCCAATCAGGAGGCTGGAATCGGCAATGGACCGCACAGAGCCCACGGTGCACCATGGGAGAAGAACCGCGGTGCATCGTGGGTGAAGATCCCTGCGGCCATATTGGAGGAAAAGAAGGAATAAGTTGCACAGAGGGGATTCGGGTAAGTAACATTTTTTTTTTTAATTTCAACACATCCCTTGGGTTTGTCCTGCGCTGAACGGGGGGGCCTATGCAAAAAAAAACAAAAAACGGTTCGGCGCAGGACTACCCCTTTAACATTTGAAAACATTTCTTAATATGTTGTTGTTTATTCGTTATTTGAGCTTAACAAAGACTCCGAAGGGAGTTGAAACGTTGCTGCTTTAGGCTACTCTGTTTTTGTACATGGATTAATAAAGAAGCATTGATTTGGACGACTGGTAGTGCTGCTCGGCTTATGCTTTGTTGTTTATTCATTCAGTCACTTCCGACTCACTGTAACCTCGTAGACCAGCCCACGCCAGAGCTTCCTGACGGCTGTTGCCACCCCCAACGCCACCAAGGTCCAGTCCGTCACCTGAAGGATATTATCCATCCATCTTGCCCTTGGTCGGCCCCTCTTCTTTTTCCTTCCACTTTCCCCAACATCCGCATCTTCTCCAAGGTATCCTGTCTTCTCATTATGTGGCCAAAGTACTTTAGTTTTGCTTTTAATATCATTCCCCCCAGTGAGCAGTCTGGCTTTATTTCCTGGAGTATGGACTCGTTTGATCTTCTTGCAGTCCAAGGCACGCTCAGCATTTTCCTCCAACACCACAGTTCAAAAGCGTCTATTTTCCTACGCTCAGCCTTCCTTATGGTCCAGCTCTCACATCCATAGGTTACTATGAGGAATACCATTGCTTTAACTATGTGGACCTTCATTGTCAGTGTGATGTCTCTGCTCTTAATTATTTTATTGATATTTGTCATTGCTCTCCTCCCAAGAATTAAATGTCTTCTGATTTCTTGGCTGCAGTCCGCGTCTGCAGTAACCTTTGCACCTAGAAATATGAAGTCTGTCACTGCCTCCACGTTTTCTCCCTCTACTTGCCAGTTGTCAATCAGTCTGGTTGCCATAATCCTGTTTTTTTCAATGTTTAACTGCAGCACAGTTTTTGCACTTTCTTCTTTCACCTTGATAATAAAGCTCCTCCTCGCTTTCAGCCATCAAAGTTGTATCATCTGCATATCTAAGATTGTTAATGATTTTTCCAGTGATTTTTAACTCCAGCCTTGGATTCATCAAGCCCTGCTCTCCGCATGATGTATTTTGCATACAAGTTGAATAGGTAGGGTGTACAAGGACGTTTTCAATATATGGTTATATAATCGTTAACATTAAAGAAAGACAACTTACCTTCCATACAAACAAACCGCCATGTGGCTAAATTAGAGGAAAAATAAAATTTAGTTTTTTGGTGGATTTTTAAACGGGATGAAAAGAAGAAAATGGAGAGGGTTTCACACACTTTTTTTCTCTTTTCTCCTAAAGCAGCCTATAACAGATGTCTGCAGTGTGTGTGCCTATTGGAATTTAATGCTACCTGTGCCTCAGGCAGCATACAACGTCTGCCATACTCTTAAGTTTTGTCTTAAAGCAGACCTGTCAGATCCAAATACACTAGACTCTAGCAGACATAATATTTATAACCCGCAAAAAAGTTGTTTTATCATAGTACCTTTTAATACTTGAATATTTTGCTGAGTGAAGTGCCGTGACCAATCAGTTATAATCTATATGTGAATCTGTTAGAAAAAGGTTCAACTCCCTGTCTCAGCTGAAAGGAAGCAGTAACAGTTGCTAGTGAAGTCAATGCGGGTGGCAATGTAATGCGTAGATGTGCGAAGTCCTCTTGATCAACAGACCAGTCTTTCTAGCTAGTCTTCACTCTGTCTGAGTTGAGGGTTTCCTGTAATTCCTCAATGAGCACTATGTACTAAGAAGTGAAAGTGGAAGTGTTTCTTCCACTATGTGAATTGGCAATCACGTGACCGCCAGGTCCCTAGTGTTGCAGCAGAGCTCTGCAGGGTTCTGGCAGACCCTGATAAGCTCTCCCAGTGACTGCTGTCACTGTAGGGGGATGTTTTCCCTTGTAACTGGGGCTCCTATGGATACCCCAGCTATAGTGGAAAAGTGTGTAATTAAAAGAAAAGAAATGTGACTGACCCCTAGAGGTCTTATATGACTTATGGGGGCGGGGAGGGGGGGCTTATATTTCAAGCCCTTCTCTGAAAATCATCACCGCGGTGGCGGTTTTCATTCCATTGCATTCAATGGAGCTGCAGCAGCGCCGTCCCATTGAATGCAATCTTTCATCCCCGCAGTACCCGTGGGGATGAAGGATTCCCCTGCCATAGCTGTCACAGCTGTGTCAGGGGAGTGCAATGTACTCCCTATGTTTTAAATGGGGCTGGCGCTTTTGCTGCCAGCCCCATTGAAAACAATGGCCGCTATCGCAGATTCTTCTTTGCAATGCGAAGTTACAGTGGAAATATTGTTAATTAGAATGAAAGCATTAAAATCCTTGATTTCATTATCACGCATTTTCACTCACTCTTGCATAGCAGGGAAGTCGTATCACTAGTGGGTGTGAGCCCTAAGTAATGTTAAATTTGCACATCTCATACCTGGTTAAAAAAAAAAAAAAAAGTTTTTCAAATGTGCATCCAAAATAAAGTAAACAGATGGAAATATATATTTGATCAAAAATGTGTGCAGTATGTTAGCACATATTTGATATAGTACAGTTGAAAATGTGAAAAAATACCTTTTTTTTCCCTAAATTTTTCGAATTTTGACACTTTTAGTAAATATACACAAATTGTATCGGTCTATTTTTTACCACCTAAATGAAGTACAATATGTGGAGAAAAAACATTGTCAGAATAACTTGATATGCAAAATCAAAGCGACACGTCAGATTTCCAAAATTTGGCTCCGTCACTAAGGTGCAAACAGGCTTCGTTGCTAAGGGGTTAACAGAAAATCTTAGAATTGCATCAGTATGTTTTAGCATTGTGGGAGGACACCACAATAAAGCTTAGAGCACAGGCTTGCCACACAAATTCTGACATAAAATTTAAAGCAAGTTAATACCAGAAGCTTGAAAATGACCTATTAGTAAATCAGATGTTACAGTAACTGCCCAACTTGGCCACAATACTTGTACTTACAGAAATAATGACATTCTTTCATTAGTTTGTGGTGGACACTTTTAAGAAAGGGACCGCAAGACGAGCAGTCTTATTAGTTGTCCATTTGAATTAGCTTCTTAGAAAGTATTATTTTGCCAACGTGTTCTGTCATTTACGAAGTGCCATGTTCCTTAGAAGCTCATTTTAACGTGAATACTAACATGGCAGCACTTCCTGACAACTAAATAGAAAAATGTCAATATCGCTGTAAGTAAATGAAACATAGTTACCAAACGTAGCCTATTGTGCTCACTTCAGATTTACTAATATGTGACCACTTGTTAACGTTTGTGTAGAAATTGTCATTAACGCAGACCAGTGTGTCTCCTGTACAGACAAATAGTTTGCTGTACCTGATATAGTTGGCAAACAATTACTTTTATTGACTTTTCTCCTTATGCCCCTTTTACACGGGCCGAGAATCTCACAATTCTCATTCGCCCGAGTGAATGGGCTGGTAACGTCACCAACAGCTCATCCACTCTCGGCAGCTTGTTTATACTGCACAATTCTCACTGAAATTGTGCAGTTCTCATGCACTGATCATTCCGGGTTTCACACTTTTATTAAACAATTCTGCTTTGTTGTCCAGTCGGCTCACGTTTAAACTGAACATAACTTTATTTAGTTTTTATAAGTTAAATGGGTTGGCCCACAAAAATGAAACAACACAGAGGGGTAGGATAAGGGATAACCATCAGACCGCTGGGACTGCCACTGATCATAGGAGTCTTTGAATGCATGAAGCAGTAGTCTGAAAAACCTATTGAAAGGTGAACAAAAGTTGCACTTGTGAAAATTAAATATACTATTTTTAATTTTGTTTTATTTGAAGATGCTAACTTTTCATTTTCTGGTTATAAAAAAAAAAACAAACCATGCCCACTTTTTAATATATTTGCCTAGCACTTTTCGAATCCCTGTCGTATATGTTACCCTTGCTGCATGAGGACATAATGGCCAAAGGAATGGCACATTACATGATTGGCTAGCCAGTCCCATCCTGCTATAGTGATTGGCTAGCATGTTCATGTAGCATATCTGCATGTAGCAATGTAACTAGATGATGTGAACATAATTTTACAGTTTGAGATCTTAGACATTTTTTTTTCTAACACTGAAAAACACCTTACATTTTTACGTGACTGAAATCTCCATTTTAGTGATTGTTACTTACTGGAAAATACAATTTCTGTATCACTCAATAAAAGTTTTAAAGATTTTTATTTTCCGTTTTGTTCTATGCTATACATAATATTTACACCAGTTCATCATATATTTTCAAAAGGGGTTGTGAGTAGAGATGAGCGAACATGCTCGTTTAGGGCAATTGCTCGATCGAGCATCACTTTTTTCGAGGAACTGCCTAATCGGGCGAAAAGATTCGGGAACCGCCGAGGGTGAGCGGGGGGTTGCAGGGGGGAGCGGGGGGGAGGGGAGCTCCCCCCTGTTCCCCACTGTTCCCCACTGCTCCCCACTGCTACACCCAGCTCCACCCCGGCGCCCCCCGAATATTTTCACCCGAGTAGGCAGTTACTCGAAAAAAGAGATGCTCGATCGAGTAATTGCCCTAAACGAGTACGTTCGCTCATCTCTAGTTGTGAGTTGTTTTTTTTCTCCACGTTTTCTATGTCCCCTAAGTGTAATCGTAATAAGCGATCCTACTGTGCATTCACCATTCTTGGCTCCCCGCTGTGTCCAGTGCTGCACCCGCCAGTCTCCTCCCTGAGTAAGTGTTTATAGGTTGAAGTTGGTTTGTGTATGGGATGTCACAAGTTACAACAGCCAGTCACAGATCTCAGAGTATCGCACTATACACAGACTGATTGCAGCCTGTAAACACTGTGTAAGAGAGGAGACCGTGGCTGCGGTGCTGGACAGAGTGGGGTGCAGGAGGAGGCGAGTATAGGATTGATTATTATGCTTACAAATGGGGAATGTGAATTTTAATAAAAATTCATTCGGACTCCCCCTTTAAGCATTGTCTGCTAATGGCGTTCTATACTACGTTCCAGCTTCTTTCTTGCAGGTTTTTTTTCCCATCTTCATACCTTTTGTTAGGATGGTGCCACATTTCCATTAATTCCCTTCTCGTTTATGGATTTAGCTAGCACAGCAGTAATAACATATTTTATTAAAAATCTAACTTAAATACATTGCAGTGAACTCCTATACTCCGCCCGCCATAGACTGCTGAATGAGCATGTTGTTTAACAAGAGCAGAAATGTTGATATATATTTTGGCAACCTGCTACTGATGGAAAAGCCACTTGATTTATACCTTAAAACAATAATCTGATTTCATGAACTTCACGGTTCAGATGCTGCTCACATGAATATTGGCTCTGTGAAACATTGAATTCATCCATGAAGCCGTGTCCTTCACCGAAGCAGGGTAAAAAGGAAGGTGATCCCAATTTATTTTCCCATGTTAAAGGAAGGTCACAATTTCAGATTAGGTTGTGATGTTGAATGCAACAATAAATCTTTTTTTGTTTCAACTAATGCTGTGCAAATTTTACTTTCTGAAATAAATATATAAATATAGTTTGCAAATTCATACCCATGGCATACATTTTTATAAAATATCCTACACATTTTTGTGCTCAGTTATTTAATTTCATGAATGACGATATCACACATAACATTAATTCTACAGCTTTTACTACTATAAATCATATTTTTTGTATAATGCTAGGATCTGCTGTCACTTGCTCATCAATAAGGGTCTGACTGTATTCAAGTAGATTGGAGCTTCAATACCACACAAAACCTGTTGACTGGTGTGGCACTGTAGCAAAAAGAAAGCAGCCATGTTTTTAATCCTATACGACTAGTAGATGAGTAAGGAATGTATCATTGGGATTCTTAGGCTCTATTCATGTCTAGGTTTATTATTTCCTTATTCTGTTCATAGGAGCAGAAAAATGGCGTGATAGCTTGGAATGGAACTGTCCTATGAAATGCAGCCAGACAGAACCCATTGACTGTAATGCGGTCTGTTGGCATCCGTGATGCGCTCCATTTTTTCCCCCTGATGGAATAGTGCAGCATGCTGCACTGTTTCATGTGGTATTTTGTAAAACGAAAAAAAAAGGTTTGATACCGCATTTCCTCCGGGATTTTGTGACCGGTATGTTGCAGATATGAACAGAGCTTTGAACTGTCATTGGGATGCTGAATTATCAGGTGCTATGCGGCCACCGAAAATTGCCAGCAGGGGCCGAGTAATAGAATTATTTTCTCAATTTAATTTTTATAATAGAATTTCCTTGTAAACATAAGAATGAAGTGTTATACAGAAATATACTCAACGGCGGAAGGAAAAGAAACAACTAGGGGATGGGTAGTATAATTTTAACTCCAATAAAGGGCGATAAGATAGAACTTTCTGCAGTCAAGACTCATAAGAAGCTGAAAGTCCTGCTGGGACAGGAGATTGGCTGAGCATACGGATGGGGTGTTGAGATCACTAATCTAGAAATGAGCACAGAAGTTGAAATATGGGGTGTATTAGTAAGTGGCATATTATCCTCATTAGGATTCATTGGTGTACAGTAACAATCAAGTGGCCAACCGAAGTTAGATTTTTTACAATATGGTGTTATCGTGAATCATTTAGTCTGTTATAGAGGGTTGTCTAATCGTTCCCTCTCTATATTTTTCCTAAATGGTAGACCCCACTTGCAATTGCAGCATCGTACAAAAAGTTTTAATATATTTTCAGATACGTTTTCTCACCATACACAACAACATAGAAACAAATAGATGTGTAAATTTTAAGAGCTACCTTCTCTTCACTACCTGCAGAAAACCCTTTGAAACCACAATGCACATGGTTGATGGAACCGAAACTGCGTCTACTGTAGATGTTAACACAGGAACCATGTTAATGAATCCACAGAACAGTCTCTTACATGACACTGCGACACTGTTAAGAGAAACTCCAAATAGTATAATACCATCAGATATCAATAAAAGGTTTCTTTAATCAGTAAACTCACAAAAGGTGTATAAAGGTGTATATCTGCATCCGAATACTGTAACAATCTTCATACCATACAGCAGCCCAAACCCTGGTAACACTATTCACTGTTTTGAATTTCTCTGGTTCTTGTTTTACTGCAATCCATGAGACTGTGTTCTCTGGATTCACAGATGAGGTTTCTCTTTTAACATCTACAATAGACACTTTGTCCGTTTCATCAACTACTTTCATCACGGTTTGAAAGATGTTTTCTATAGGATAGGTGTTGAAGAGGAGCTGGTCCCCGTAATTTTCAACTCTCTTCCATTTCTAGGAAGAAGGAAGGAAGAAAAACCACTGATGTAATGGCACACCTTTTTGGACAGACGTACATAAGCTTGAAGTTTTGAGGGAAAATTTATTTTCTTTAAATGAAAGCCAGCAAATAAACGCACAGCGTTTTGAGGCAGGCACGCCTTTTCTTTTTCATATTAATTCAATCAAATAATATAATAAAGAATTATTAATATCTTATATATATATCATCAAAAAATTCGATCAAAGAGTAAAAATATATCTAAATCTATAAATAGTAGGTTAGAGAGCAAAACTTCATTAAAAACGATTCAAGGAAATAAATATGATATTCTGAATCGAATTTACACTCGGCTCTTCTCCATACCGGATCCTCAGTTCCAAAAGTAAGTAATAGGCAGCGCCAGAAGTGATTGAAATTTCCTTTAAAAGTGCATCAGCAGATGCCTCTTTATTAAATCCAAGAAATCCAGTAAAACGCACAACGTTTCGGCCCGACTAAGGGCCTTTTTCAAGTGCATACCAGATCCTCATCAGAGTAGCTCCACCTCCTTTGTTTTTTTACCACTGCATCTATCTTACATTTCTACCTGGAAATCTATTTCAACTCCTATTTATTGCTCAACCTGCTCTGTAAAACGTTTAAGCAATGCTCTATTTTATATATTACTTTCTACATATAGGTTCCCTTTGTTTTTGTTTTTTTTTATCCTATACTTAGATGGACAGTTTCTGTTGTCATTCCAAAGGAGTTGTCTAGTTCTAAACTATTTTGGCCTGCCTTCAGGAAAAGTTATCAATAGTAAATCAACAGAGGTCTGTTGCTCAGAGTCCCCTCTAATCAGCTGTTTACCAAAGCCAGCATGCTTGTGCACTGAGCTGAATTCTGCAGGAAACCGTTCTGGTCTCATTGCAGTGGCCAGGTCTGATATTGCAGTAAAGTTCCCTTTTTATTACAGTGGGAACGTTGCCTGCAGTACCAAGCCTGGCCACTGTAGGGGAGACAGACCTGTGGGCTTTCTGCAGTAATTAGCTCAGTGTCCTGAGTATAGGTCATAAAAAGTTTGCAACTGGACAACTCCTTTACATTATATTTGCGGTTAGAGATGTTTATGCTGTTAGAAAATGACACATTGCTTTATTCTCAAAATGTTCTCACTGTTAAAATTTAGAAAAAAAATCTATGTAATAAAGTCTGAGTTTACTTAGTGATAGTATCTTACTTGTACTTACAGTTAAAGAAAATATAAGCATATTGTGTTTTTATAGAGGGGGCAAATATAGCTGAGTATAGCACATGTTCCTCAAAAGCCTTGACTGCATGAAATATACATGAAAATATGCATCAATACTAACAGGTAATTTGCATTTGCAGCAAGCTGTCAAATTTGTGCTAAAAGGCATGAGTTTGATTTGAGCAATTTTAATATGAAAAGCAGGCGTTAACTAGATAGACATGAATAAATAAAGCAGGACTAACAGGGATATGAAATATTTATGCATTACAATAGAAAATGATAGTAGCCAATTAACCGGTCCAATTCATGTCTTAGGAGGTTCAGATTTTGCCAATCTAACTATGCTTTGCTTATGAGCTATGAAGAGTGTTTATTAGATATCTATCTATCTATCTCATATCTCCCTATCTATCTGCCTATCTACGGTATCTATCTATCTTTCTATCTTCTATCATCTATCTATCTCCTATCTATCTCTCTCCTAACTGTCTCTCTCCTATCTGTCTCTCTCCTATCTGTCTCTCTCCTATCTGTCTCTCTCCTATCTGTCTCTCTCCTATCTATCTATCTCCTATCTATCTATCTCCTATCTATCTATCTCCTATCTATCTATCTCCTATCTATCTATCTCCTATCTGTCTATCTCCTATCTGTCTATCTCCTATCTGTCTATCTCCTATCTGTCTATCTCCTATCTGTCTATCTCCTATCTGTCTATCTCCTATCTGTCTATCTCCTATCTGTCTCTCTCCTATCTATCTCTCTCCTATCTATCTCTCTCCTATCTATCTCTCTCCTATCTATCTCTCTCCTATCTGTCTCTCTCCTATCTGTCTCTCTCCTATCTGTCTCTCTCCTATCTGTCTCTCTCCTATCTGTCTCTCTCCTATCTATCTCTCTCCTATCTGTCTCTCGCCTATCTCTCTCTCTCTCCTATCTGTCTCTCTCTCTCTCCTATCTGTCTCTCTCTCTCTCTCCTATCTGTCTCTCTCTCTCTCCTATCTGTCTCTCTCTCTCTCTCCTATCTGTGTCTCTCTCTCTCTCCTATCTGTCTCTCTCTCTCCTATCTGTCTCTCTCTCCTATCTGTCTCTCTCTCTCTCCTATCTGTCTCTCTCTCTCTCCTATCTGTCTCTCTCTCTCATATCTGTCTGTCTCTCTCATATCTGTCTGTCTCTCTCATGTCTCTCTCATAAGAGAGTAATAATCTTGGGACATTTATTCCCTTGATTGTACTCCCTATATATCATGAGGACCGAATTTCTCTTCAATTTAAGAAGTGTCCTTTTCTATAATGGTCAACTATACAGTTACCCTTCTATCATACCAACTGATTTATCAGTAATTATATGCATTACAGCTATTTGCAACCATCACACTGTCACCCAGTTATAATCCTACTATCTGGACGCTTTTGCGTTTCGTGACACAATTTAAGAGACTTACTGTATGGAAAGGATATTCATTATCCTTTTGTCTTTGTTTTGTTTGTGTGGATAGCCCGTATATGTTTCTTAAAGGATCCTAATAAAGATTTAATATTTTAGTCTATATCTGTGAAGGGCATGTCTCTCTCATGTCTCTCTCATGTCTCTCTCATATCTCATGTCTCTCTCATGTCTCTCTCATATCTCATGTCTCTCTCATGTCTCTCTCATATCTCATGTCTCTCTCATGTCTCTCTCATATCTCATGTCTCATATCTATCTCATATCTCATATCTATCTCATATCTCATATCTCTCATATCTCTCATCTCTCTCATATCTCTCATCTCTCTCATATCTCTCATCTATCTCATATCTCTCTATCTATCTCATATCTATCTTTTTAGTGACTGCATTAAAAGATACATAATTATCTATTAAAGGGCTATTTATATGTTCCCAGGAAATCCCAGCAAATTAATTTTAAGCTTGCAACCTTGGAATTTGGGAGGATTTTTCAAGTTTCCTAATGACGTTGCATAAATTACTGTAAATTATTTCAAGTAATAACCATTATTTCAGGATCAAAACAAGATACTTGAAATTGAATTCTACAAATGTGAAATATAAAGTAAATTAACTGTATATATATTATTCATTATATTCTTGTATTATATTGTGGTCATTTTTGTCCTTACTATTATTTTAATACATTTTTGGTTACAAAAAATTAATAAAAAGACTGGAACAAGATATTTGCAAAACTTATGAATGCAAATTTTGTAATTTTTCATTGGCTTTCAAATATTAGTACAACTTTTTTTGTTAATTATAGTACATTTCTGGATGTTGGTAAAAACTATTTAATACGTAGATTCCATAATCGATTTTATTTAGTAAATTATTTGATTTATCTATTGTACTACATAGCATTGTTGCAGAGTTTGAATAATATATTAATTATGCTTGATGAAGGCGTAAGTTACACCGAAACGCGTTGCATAGTATTGGAGTTTTTTGTGTCATCTTTTGTATTTATAAAAGGAGCTTGCAGGCTTCTATGGATTTTATGTTCTCTGCAAAATAAATAGTATTTACTTTGGATTGGACTATCAATCATTTATGTTCCTGGACGAGGCGATTCTATAAGGGCGCAGAAAGTTTTTTTTTTTTGTTTTTTTTTTCTTTTTTTTCGCTTTATTTTCTCCCGGCTTTTATTATGAAATTCGGGTTTTACTTGGACTGCAGCTCTCCAAACGATTGGATTTTGAGAGGACCTCTAAAAAAAACCCTGAAAAGGTTCACCTGGATTTGTGGTGCAGGCAGGTTATATCCAATAGATAACCTACTTAGCACCAGGTGAGTTAAATCTATGGTCTATACATATTTAACTCTATATTTACCGCAAGGTGCTCTCCTGTTAATTTTTTTAACGTAGTGTAACTAGGGCTTATTTTCAGGGCGGGGTCTATATTTTAAGCCTCTCTGAAAATCCTGAAAAATCAGGCTAGGGCTTATTCTTGGGAAACAGGGTAGGTGTAAAGATTATTTTTTGCCAAAAGTATGAAAATTGTCCTGACATAGAAAGGGTTCATTATCTGTTTTATGAGTGATGCAAACATACTGTAGCTTGACACATGTCCCTGTTTTATCTTGCCCAAAAATGATGTTGGCTGTCTGGAAATGTCTGGGTCTTTATGCTCTTAAAACCCAAATACCATGTGCTGTGTAAAAATTGGGTGTTCTTTATTCACTTGAATTTTGATTGGTTTCATATACACTCTGTATAAGAAACACACGTACTTTTTAATGGTGTTTCTATATTTTTTGCAGCAAAAATGATGCCACTCAATGTAAGCTGTTCATCAGTAGAGAAATATGGACGCGCTACAAACAGTGCAGTTATTTAGGTGGCATTTTTCCTTTTGCCTTGTGTATTTTTTTTTGGCAATCATAGCAAGCTGCATATTTTTTTCCCCATGCTTTTTCCATAAGTTTCTCAGGGGTAAAAGAGTGAAGAAAACATGTAAAAAAAATGTGTAAATAAAAAAATGTGGAGTATTACGACACTTTCTCTATTTTCCTACCAGCTTTTTTTTTAATAGAAGATGTAATTTATTTTTGTTTGTTATATTTCTTAATGCATTTGTTTTTGTAGAATGTAAATTTGTCTATGTTGAAATTGTTTACAATTTCTTTGGACCGGCAGTCGGATGTCTGTTGCATTCCTGATATGTGGGGGCTCAGCAGCTTCAGCTAAATTACTCTGCCAGCCCGTCATAATAATTCTGTTTAACAGTTTCTTTGAACAACGTCAGTTTACATTTTGGCTGCAGATCTGGGTTTTGTTGCATGAGATTAGGTTGCTGTCATTAGAAATGGCCAGGTCTCCATCCACAATTAGAAATCCTTGGATTTCCTTATTTTTACCACTTGCTAAGCAATAATAATTATGGTAAGTGTTTGAAAGTCTACTTTATAAACATTACTTGCCTGAAACTACAACAGGTTCAGATTGATTGCTCGTGTATGTGTGGGGGAAGGGGCATCTCGGTCACAGAGTAATCGGAGACTAAATAACATAATAAACACTTTAGTAAATGATTAACTGGACTGCTGAATGATTGTCCCAGGAGACTTTCAATAAAGACAAAAGTATAGCTAAATAGCATGGTACCATGTTAGTCAGAAAAATCTATGTGATATTAAGCCATTCCTATTTAGTATTATGTATGGAGTCGGCTGACACCCTCTTGTAAAACCTGCAGTTAAATGCATTTAAATGTCCCAATCTGAAATGATATGTCCTAAATGCTCTACCCCCCATAAGGAGATATCACTATGTCATCTGGGTGTTTTCCAGGAGCCATGTGAAGGCCTTTGTGACTGCCATGAATGTGTGTCTATTGTGTGACATGCCTTTGGCACATTTAAATAGAGTGCCTGTCAAAATACAGTATATTATAATACTGTATAAGCAGTCATAGGACTACAAACTTAAGTTCGTTCTAGGAACTAAAAAAAGTAAAATTAAAAAGAACAATGATTTTTTTTTAAATTAAAAAGTATTTGAAGTAAAAAAAATAAATAACACTTTTCTCAATCTTTGCAAAAAAGTAAATAAATAAATATTGGTATTACTGTATCCATAAAAGTCAAATTTAGGAAAATACTACATTGTTAATCTCAGACAGTAAATGCTGTAAAACAAAAAAAAAACAATACTAAGATTGCTCTCTCTTGGTCACCCTGTCTCCAAAAAAAAAAAAAAAAAAAGCAATGAAAAAGTATGTATCCCAAAATCAATAAGAAAAACTGCAGGCTGTTCTGCAAAAAAATGAGTCTTCACACACAACTGCAACGATGAAAAAATACACTTATATTTTGAGAGTAATCAAATTTAATTTTTTTTAAGGGATTTCTTCAAGTAGCATTTTGTAAGAAAACGGTATGTTTGGTATCGCTGTTATTGCACTGAGACTCAGAATAAAGATAACATGTCTTTTTTACTGCACTGTTAGCGCTGTAACAAGATCCCTCCCAAAAGTTGGGGCAATTGTATTCTTTTTCCAAATTCACCCCATTTAGTTTTTTCAAAGTCTTCCACTATATTATATGGTATGTTTAATGATACCTTTGAAAAAAATAACTCCTCATACAAAAGCAAACCCTCATGTAGCTATGTCACCAAGAATAAACAAGACAGGATTTTTTTGAAAAAGGGAATGGAAAAATAAAAATGAAAAAACAAAGCTGCAATTGGAAGGTGTTAAATACACTTCAATAAAAAAGTCATATCATTTCTCTGGTTAGGCAATAAATGTATCAGTTCTATATTTATTTGCAAGCTTTCAGAGCTCAAAGACCTCTTTATCTGGCTGGTTTACAAATGGATGGCTAAAACAAAAAAACAACAGAAAACTAGTTATCAACACATGAATAAAAGCAAGAGAAAATGGCGACAAAAACTTCAAGTTAAGTGTACTTGCACACTGAGCATATTGCTGCACAATTTTCGTACCCAAAAAATGGTCCAAAAATCAGACGGAAAAAGGATTCATTCCCTTTTTTGGCACGTGGGCATTTTTTTTACTTGGACAGAAAGTCAGAGTTAAAACAAGTTGTAGAATGTGCTATTTTTGTTCGATTCTCAGACAAAAATGGCAAATTTACATGGGAGGAAAATGTAGCGCGCAACTTTAAGAACACCCATGTGCTAAAAGCTCAATGCTGTAATCAGACATACATCTGTCTCTCGGATTTTAAAGTGAATCTGTCCCCAAATGAAAGAGTATCTATACTTACAACACACTTACGGTGGGTGGTGGTGCTTTGGTTGAACATTCCTCTGATCAGCCACTCAAAATATCATTCATTAGCAAGTGCCTTATTCTAATTACAGCAGCACAATACGTATTACCGCATTCATAACGACACAGACAATGAAAATATTATGTTATTTACCTTGCATGGTGAACATTGTGAAAATAGCTTTTAAAAGTAATTATTATTTTTCTCTTATCTTCCTCCCAAAAAATCCAATGAAACGCAATCCAAAAGTCATATGTGCTTCAACTGGTATTAATAAAAACTACAACACTTCCTGCAAAAAAACAAGCCCTCATATAGCTCTGTTGCTGGAAAAATAAAAATGTTATTGGTCCTAGGATGCAGGTTCAATAGTTTCTCTTTAAATGCATGGGGGTGATTTTGTGCAAAAGTAGTAAAAAAAAATTCTATATAAAATTGGTATTTTAGTAATCGTGCTGATCCATTTAAGAAAATTATCAGGTTATTTTCCCCAATGTTGAGTGCTGTAACAACATAATTTCTGCATGTTTTCTTCGTGTCTTAATCTTCCCACCCCAAAAAAATGAATAAAAGTTATACAACACCGTATGTATACCCCAGAGTGGTGCCATTAAAAATACAACTTGTCCCACTAAAAACTTAGCCTTCATATGGTTAAGTCTCTTACAGCGTGATGATAAAAATTACTTTGTCCTTAAAGGCGCTCTGTCATTAAAATAAAAAAAAAATCAATACTTATCTATTCCTTCCCCGTCAGTCTTTTTGCCACATCTTCTCCTTGCAGATCCTCTTCTGGCACCTCCAGCCGTCCGATTCTTCTTCTTCCGGTGACGAAGTGTCCATTGCCGGCATTCTCCTTGCTGCAGGTCAGTGTATGCTACATCCCTAGTGACGTAGCATTTACTGCCTAGGAGAGAATGCTGACTCCTATGCCACGTTATTGTTGAGACTGCACATTCGTGCTGTCTCACAAAAATAGTATATGAACACTTGTGGCGAGACAGTAAGCATGCGCAGTCTCGACAATATGCTCCATAACAGGAAGAAGAGAACTGACTATGTGGACCCTTGACCGAAAAATATAATAAAATATAGCTTTTATTAAAGAAATAAATTATTTCTTTAATAAAAGCTATATTTTATTATATTTTTCGGTCAAGGGTCCACATAGTTCGTTCCAAACTAGTTGGACTTCACTGCCTCTGTTAAATAACAGGAAGAAGAGGATCCGGCCAGCTGGAGGTGATGTGACTTGGGGGTCTGCAGGAGCCAGGAGATGATCAGTCAGGAGAAGACGTGGTAAAAAGACTGACGGGGAAGGAATAGGTAAGTATTGATTTTTATTTTTTTTTTGTGACAAAACCCCTTTAAGACACAAAATAAGCTGGTCACTAAGTAGTTAAATTATAGCAGTTTCCCAGCATTTTCACCTTTGGGGCACACCTGGGAAAATAATTTTTCTTTAAGCTCTACAAAAAAAATGTATGCAAAAATTATTAAAAGCATAATTTCCAAAACCTATTACTTAATGTTGGCTGCTAATGCATGTATTTTACTTTTAAAAAAAGCCTGCCAACAGCAACCATTTCACCAACTACCCCTCCCAGCAGCAGCCATTGCCCCCACTCCCCCCCTCCCAGCAGCAGCCATTGCACCCACTACCCCCCATCCCAGCAGCAGCCATTGCACCCACTACCCCCCCTCCCAGCAGCAGCCATTGCACCCACTACCCCCCTCCCAGCAGCAGCCATTGCACCCACTACCCCCCCTCCCAGCAGCAGCCATTGCACCCCCCCTCCCAGCAGCAGCCATTGCACCCCCCCTCCCAGCAGCAGCCATTGCACCCACTACCCCCCCTCCCAGCAGCAGCCATTGTACCCACTACCCCCCTCCCAGCAGCAGCCATTGCACCCACTACCCCCCTCCCAGCAGCAGCCATTGCACCCACTACCCCCCCTCCCAGCAGCAGCCATTGCACCCACTACCCCCCCTCCCAGCAGCAGCCATTGCACCCACTACCCCCCCTCCCAGCAGCAGCCATTGCACCCACTACCCTCCCTCCCAGCAGCAGCCATTGCACCCACTACCCCCCCTCCCAGCAGCAGCCATTGCACCCACTACCCCCCTCCCAGCAGCAGCCATTGCACCCACTACCCCCCTCCCAGCAGCAGCCATTGCACCCACTCCCCCCTCCCAGCAGCAGCCATTGCATCCTCTCTCCCCTCCCAGCAGCAGCCATTGCACCCTCCCCCCCCCTCCCAGCAGCAGCCATTGCACCCTCCCCCCCCTCCCAGCAGCAGCCATTGCACCCTCTCCCCCCCTCCCAGCAGCAGCCATTGCACCCACTCCCCCCCTTCCAGCAGCAGCCATTGCGCCCCCTCCCAGCTGCAGCCCTTGAATCCACTTTCCTCCTCTCCCAGTAGCAGCAACACCACTCACTTCCACCGCATCCCCTCAGCAGCTGCCACTGCCAACATGGCGATCGTTTCTATTTCCCTCCTAGCTGCCCAGTTAGAAAATAGTTTGTAAGGCGGGAACTCAACCCAGGTAATTTGTGTTTCTTTTCTTTGGGGTAAAAGATGTGGCTTCTCTCTTTGTTCTCATGCTCCTTTCTAGCAATGTGTCGTATGCGGTACTTCCATCTGGCTACTGTTGAGGCTCCTCTTGGTCGGCAGCATTGGGGAGGGCCAGGAGACGGGTGGAGACGTGTACTGATTTTTATTTTTTCCTAACCTGACTGCTGTAGCATCTCTGGCAGGTTCTCACGACACTCCAGTCTCTTTCAGTGGAGAAGAACTGTGAAGACACTGCCACATTTGTATTGAAAGTTGAGACCAGAACATGGCGCATTAAGATTGAAGGCATTCTACCGATATGATGTCTGAATGACACGTTATCAGGTGTATGTTCAGTACAAATCAACATTACATATTAGAATATCTACACAAGTCGCAACAGGTGAAACTCATTTAGGCTGCTTTCAGAAGAACGCATTTTTACTCCACATTTGGGCAGTGTTTTACGGACCGTAATATGAAGCCGATGAAAATCTGTTTATTTATGTGGACGTATTTCTCAAAAAACACATTTTTTTCAATACAGCATACAGTATATTTATCCATTTTTTGCCTCTGTATTTACATCCGTTGGTATTATTTTCTTTTGAGGAAATACATATCTATATTTACCCAGTAGAAAGCAAAACCAATAACAAATTCAGAGGCAAATTCAGAACAATGGTGAAATACTGATGACTTGCAGTGTCATGTGTAGCATGTCCAGATTACTGGCCTTGAGCTTTTATTTAGATAGCTTGAGAAATGAAGATATATAGTTGTGGTTACTTTTTAGTGTTCTAAAGGAAACCAGCACTTACAGGACAGACAATCATCTATCCATCTATCCATCTATCTATCTATCTATCTATCTATCTATCTATCTATCTATCTATCTATCTATCTATCTATCTATCTATCTATCTATCTATCTATCTATCTGTATATAGATATAGATATATAGATAGATATAATACACACACACACTCTGTGTGTATAAGAATAAGCTTGCAGTGTGGTCACTGGGGGATGCCGCACAAGTTTGAGGTAAAGCAATAAAATATGCATAGTGTAGATGGTTGGGAATTCAATATTTAGGTTGGGTTTATGTTAAACATTCATTACTGCAGGTGGAGGTATATTGGGACTAGCAATGACTTTGTACTACAGAGTTCTCGCCTTCACTTCATGTACTCGCTCTGCCTCCAAACATGAAATGCAGCTTTTAGCATGCATAGATGGATTCCCTCCTGTGTTTAGCTTTGTGCTCCCATTCATTGTCAGTACCTGCAGCAGTTGCATGCTAAAGAGTGCCCCTGCTGTTTTTCTTTAGTGAGTGGTAAAAGATATCAACATCTCATTAAATTTTAAAAATGCCCAGAAATAAAACGATGCAACAGAACTTCACATCATTTTCAGCTCCGCTTTGTAGATTCTTATTGCATTTGAAATTTTACTAGCTTAGGTGACAGCCATCAGAATTTTTTTCCTTAGAATGCGTCTTGCCTCAGGGCAAGTTATAATAAGGTGACAAACTAAAGTGAATATGGTGTTAACCCTTTCACTTTTCATTTATTTCACTCCTCTGCCTCCCTTGTAAAGACATTGTTTTGTGATTGAAGTACAGCCAGGTCGGTTTGAGTAAGAGATCCCTAAAGATTGGCTGCTCATATTCCATACTAATATGAAGATATACTCTCAGATAAATGTATTATCTTCAGGAAGAAATCAGATTATATCTGAGTTGTACAATTCTTTTTTTTTTTTTCATCCTTTCTAAAATGTTGATCGCCACTGTCGCAGCTTAATGGTGCTCAGCATGAGCAAATTTTAATTGCGGAACATAACGACTTAATTGCTATATTCAGAAGAATGCATTTCCCCAGTGGTTAATTCAAGTGTCCCTCTTTTTGAATTGATGTTCCTACCTATTTACATCCAAACGCAAAAAAAAAGAAGTAAAAGTGAAATTTAATCCAGGATACATCTGTACTGTATGGTTGTATGAATGTGTATATATACACTGCAGCACTGACTTGTTAAGGTTTTGACTCCTTAAGGCCCCTGAAGGTATCCTGTGGTATCAAGCACCAAGTCGTTAGCAACAGATCCAAGTCCTGTAAGTTGCAAGGTGGGCCCTCCAAGAATTTGACTTGTCTTTCAAGCATATTGCAAAGATGCACAGTCGGCACAAATTGAGATGTGAGGAAATTGGAGGTCAAGTTAACATCTTGAATTTTTGGTCATGTTCCTTGAAACATTCCTTAACCATTTTCGCAGGGCGGCAGGGTGCATTGTCCTGCTGAAAGAGGCCAAAACCTTTCGGAAATACTGTTGCTATCATGGGGTGTACTTGGTTGACAGAAGTGTTTTTAGGAAGGTGGTACACAAGGTGTCAAAGTAACATCCACATGAATGCCAGGGCCAAGGCTACCCAGCAGAAGGTTGTTCAGAGCATCACACTGCTCTGCCAGCTTGTCTTCTTCCCGTAGTGTATCCTGCTGCCATCTCTTCCCAGATAAGTAGCACACATACAACTTGCTATCCACACAATGTGAAAGAAAATGGGATTCACAAGATCAGGCACCTTCTTTCTTTCTGTAGGAGAAATTTAGTATAGAATGACCACTTCATTGGGATTGGACCAGATAGACTGGCCTTCACTTTTTACGCATATCTGCAAACTTTGGGTGCGCATGACCCTCGTCATCGATTGTCCTTCCTTAGACTACTGTTATTAAGTGCTAACCACTAGATACTGGGAACACCCAATAAGACCTGCCATTTTCTAGATGCACTGACCCAGTCATCTAGACATCACAATTTGTCAAAATTGCTCAGATGCTTAACACTTGCCCATTTGTCCTACTTCCAATATGTCAACTTCAAGAACTGACACTTAATGGTTTTAATCTTATAGGTCATAGGTGTGTATATGTTAATTTTAAATATGAGATCCATGAATAAGTGCATCTATCTCTGTTATTTTCTATGTGGGTTATTTTTTTTTTCATTTGTAGAATAAGATTTAACTACTAACTTCATGTATCAGAATTAATTTTTGGCAACTTTGCATTATGCCATCTTATTTGGACTACGCTGGGAGAGACTTTCAAACCTCTGCAATGTTTTCAAACATTATCCTCCTCCTCCATATGGAGCACCTTCCTTCTGATGCTTCATTGTGAAGTGCATATTTTTCTGGTGTGCTGTGAAAATTGCTCCATCATCAGGGATAAATAAAAATTCAGATTCCTTTCAAAGTGAATCAGTATTTCTCAATCTTCAGGACTCAAAGTGTACGGATTGCATTATTATTGACACACAGTATGTAGCATTTTCTTCATCTTTAGCACAGGGCATAAAAACATTGAAACATAAATAGTATAGGAAAATAAAACAAATATGCCAGAGACTAGAAAGATCAAGACAGAGAGTCCTATCCATACAATCTTTAAGTTTATAATATGTGGCAAAGAAAACATTTACCTGCCCCTGGAGCACACGTTACCTTACATTGTTTAATGATTCACAAGAAGAAAAGCAGTGGGAGAGAAGTCCTGGAGACAAGAGCTAAGAAGATGATCAAAGTAGTAGAATAAGGGTACTTTTACATGGGACAACTATTGGCCAAAAAATCCCTCAAACTAGTATTTTTCGGCAATTATTGTCTCATCTAAGCAAGGGACCCTTTTCCTTAAAGAGTATCTGCGCTTTCACTTTGGAGCACTCCTGCTCCATCTGCCATTTTTGGCTTTTTCTGGCATATGTATTAAAGATGGTAATATTTTAAATGGGAGATGCACAATTTCAGTAAAGTTGGGAGGATAGCCAAGAAAAGTGCTAGATGTAAACTTTTTTTGCAACAGGAGTAACCTTAATGGGAATTTTCTGTTTATTATCTTTTTTATAGCATAACAAATGTGTTTTAAAATTATAATTGGTTCAGATGCACTTCCTGGGCTGCTTCTGTATTTCCTATTTCTATAGGGCGTGCACAGGTTAGCTGACTACTACGAACACCTATTTAGGACCCATCTTTCTCAGGACTGGAGTCACCAGTTATACCATAACAAACCATAAGAGACACATAATTGTGCCAGAAAGCCCTAACACAGGTGTGAATGGGCCCTTAGTTTGTTTCTGAATAGTCACAGGGCAGTTTCCATGCTCTCTTGCGAGTTGCAGCCTACCGAGTCTTCCTTAAATAGAAATACTAATGTCAATAGAAATTTTCATATATGTCTATTGACACTATTCTAGTACCGTTAAATACAACTGTATGTGGTTTTTAAAGGGAATGTTGGGTGATAAACAGGTTTTTAAATCAATACCGTGACTCATGTGCTTTGTAGAAATGCTCTATGTAAATAGTAATCAACAAAGCACAGCAATATAGGGAGATATTCTTGAAAGACAGTAATGGTGTGTAATTTACCCCTGAACGTGTGACGCTTTTTCTGTGAAGAATGTTTCTATCTTCTAAATTCCTGCCATTCCTAGCAATTGGCTTTGATCAAACTGTTAAACAGATGTATTTAAGTGTGCAAAAATAAATATTCAAGGTAAACCGTACTCTGGAGGATATGATTTTACTCTGTTGTTCAATGGATTCACCACTCTGGATTTTGTTCTATAGCGTGGCCACTTGACATGTTCCATAATTACTCCTTTAAGGACCAAGCGTTGAAAATTTACAGCGCTTCGTCCTGGGCTTTAATCCCAGCTGGTAGCAGAAGTATGTTGCGGGATTAAAGCTCCTGCAATCAAGCCGAAGGGGAAAGTAGAAGTGGTTTTTAGCCACTTCTGTCTTCTCCTTTACAACGTACATAGTGCTCAATGAGTGCTTTGTACTAAAGCGAGAAAGTGGAAGTGTTACTTCCGCTATTAAACCCGGTGATGACGTGACCGCTGGGTACCCTCTGTCGCAGCAGAGCTTCAGCATCCTAGCCGACCCTGATCAGCTCTGCCTGTGTCTATTGTCACTGCAGGGGCATGTTTTCCCCTGTAACCGGGACTCTTATGGATGCCCCAGTTACAGTGGAAATGTGTGATTATAAAAAAAAAAGACAGTGAATGCCCCCAGAGGTCTCATATGACATAATGGGGGTCATAGACTGTTAAAACAAATAGTTACAAAAATTAAGTTAAAAAAATTACAGAATTGAATAAAAATATTGTTGCAACCCGGGAATCATTCGCTCACATCACAGGTAGACATCAATGGGTTACACTCCAAATTCTTAGTTATTTTCACCTTCACAGCAATATCATCTTGCTTCAGCACAGCACTTCATCAAACAAACTTAAATGTCATTTTGTTTCATATAATTCAACAAACAGTCCAACTGTGGTTCTCACTCACTCCCCATGGCAGCTTCACCTAGTTGTCTTCAGCTCAGGACTCACTCTGTTTTCCTCAGGAATGCTTCACCCAACTTTCTTGAGGCACACGAACAGTCTCTTCAGGTCTCTCTCTAGACCTCTTGCTGTCAGTCCAGGATTCTCTCTAGACCTCTTGCACTCACTCCAGGTCTCCTCCTGCACCTCTCTCTGGCTCACAGCCCAGGTCCCCCTCTATGGCTTGCAGCCCACTTCACCTCTGACTGTAGCAATAATGACCACCTATATCCTCCTTCCTGACCACACCTGTGGGTGTTTTCCCTTGTCTCAGGCACCAGAATGCCTGTCTGTTGCCCCCTACAGGCCATTCTCTGTAGTGCACCTCTACAATATATACATAAAAATGAAAATAACCCACCACTGGCACCAATCTAAACTGTCACCATATGTGCCCTGTAATCCAAAACTATACAAATTATATATCAAAACGTCAGAAAGAAAATGTGAAATGCATAAGAAACTATAAATGTAAAAAAATATATATTTTTTTTACCAATAATAAAACAAATAAAATAAGTCAGTGAAATTTTTTTTAAATAGCCCCATATGTCATGGAAAAAAACGCTGCAAAAATAGTTTAATGGCTGCAGAAAAACATTTGTGCAGTAAAACTATCACATGGGTTAAAATCCTAAAAAAGTGGTCCTTTAGGACCACAACACGCTAGTCCTTAAGGGGTTAAGCTGTGCTCTGTCATGAGGTGAGCCTATAGGTTGTGTTCTCCATTGGACTCAGTTTGTAGGGATGCATTCTCTCCTAAGGGACAATACCTCCCTACTAATGAAGTACTAGGGCAATTTTTCCTGGACGAATACCATTGTAAAAGAGTCCTATGAAATTAGAGACCTGTGGAGGTGAATTAATGGCACTATATACCTCTGAGAGCCCTATTACTGCTGTGTGCAAAACAAAGCTTTAATACAGCTGTGTGCATAAGCCAAGAGCTCGGTACACATTGTTTTTGGGCCTTACATTTAAAGTATATAGCAGTAAAAGCTTGCTGCTTGTATGTTAAATGTATCCATTGGCCTCCCATTCATTCAATGATGGCCAAACGAGTTCCCCTTTGGTCTTCATCAGTTTGCATTTGCACATCTTTCTTAACTGTATAGGAAAATTCTGCAAACTTTGCTTTCCTGTTCAGTTGACTCCTGCAAAAAGAAAAAAAAATGTGTTTCAGAAATGAACTGTAAATCAGGAGCATACAACTCTGAACGAAGGCTCAATGGGTTTGTGCACAGAGCCAAAGGCACATGTGCCTTACTCATAGTCTGAGAAGTGTATGTTCCATTTGCTATAGCTCAGACATTTATGAAATTTATGCATGTGTCGCAGAGTGTTAAGGCAGCAATCCCAGCTCTAGCTTTATGACTGTATGTGAGTTGCACCTGAGAAACTCTAGTGCAACTTGTATCTGACAGCACACAGACACATATCCGTGTGCTGCCCAAACCCCACAGACACTGTATACTGCATGTCCTATTCTTGTCCGTGTAAATAACACACATAGGATATGTAACAATTTGTTTCCATACAGACCATCAATCTGTGAAAAATCAGTAATGTAATACTCCTCATGGGCTATATTGGCGCTGTGTAATGTCTGTGGAACATACACTCGTGAATGGGCCCTTAGGCAAAGCTATGCCCAAAGACCCAGCCCCAACGCTATTCCTCTAACTAGGCCATGATGTAAAAGTACAAAGTGCATAGCTATGTATAAAAGTATACAGCAGACTATAGTGGATATGTTTTATTATAAGCATTCTCTATCTGATTAAAATATTTTAAAAATCTGTAATAAAAAAAACACTTTAATAACCAAAAAAAGTGGCAGTTGTTTATGCCACTTGAGTCATTAATTGAAAAAACAAATGCAATATTAATTGGTTAATTCGGTCTACTGATGTGTGTATGCGATTGCAGTGGCGCATCTTGATTTGTGACACAAACTAGCGCTTTGTCTTGCTCACATAATAAGATCTCCTGCATGAATACTTAATATGCAACAGCTTTATTTAGCATTTCAAACGTTCTAGAGTTTCTTGCCTAATTTATTTCAATTAGGTTCTTACATTTATGTGTGTAATTGTCCCTCAAAAACAATAAAAATCAGTTACACCAAATGATGATTTATAAATAGTGTTATAGTAAATTCACAATCACTTGGCGCTAAAGACCTAAACTTTATTGAAACAATGTAATGAACTGACTGCAGTTGGCAATGAATTAAAAAGTATTTTGGGGTTAGCAAGAGGCCTCTGCAGACAATATATCAATAAGTAGTTGAACAAAACTTTAGTATTTGTATCATCCAAACCATGAATTCACACTTTACAGATGAAAAAGACATATCCAATTTTCACAACAATTTTTTTATTACTCAATTGTGTCTAAGATGATAAATGAAGCAACTTTGACACTTGGTCTTGATTAAAAACTTCCTATCTGTTTGTACAGTTCATCTGCAGATCTATATGTTTCCATGGTAACAAACGGCAAATAAGCCGTGTTTAGTCAGATCTTGCAGTCACACTCCCCTCTATCCGTCCTGTACTTTTCCTAGCATATATTTCATAGGTTAATAGGAGGTAAAGTGCCATGGTGCAGATGGAGAAGGCTATTAGTGCTGGACCAGACTACACAGTTTGTTGTCTGTTGCCATGGAGACCCAATTCTGCATACAAGCTATAAGAATAAAACACCACATTTAATGAAACTACTTGCAAAATTGGTACATTTTGCATTGTGAATGCATCAGAGTAATAAAAAAAATCGCTATCAGTCCTGGTTTCTGAAATAATCCAGGCGTGAGAAGTATTGTATAATGTGAAAATGGAGGACAACTGCGTATGAGGAAAACAAAAAAAGCCTTGAGCTTTGCATCGTATGAGTCATCCTTGAAATGTATGAATAAATTGCTAATTTGACAATGGGGCCATAGTCTGGCACCAGTCTGTCCAGTCAGTGCTGGCAGTATCACACTGCATGGAGCCACACCCTATTAACAAGCTGGATTGTAATATTCAGATGTCATTTTATTCATATATTTCCAGGAGGAATAACCGAGCGACTGCCAATACAGAGTTCTTAAAAGAAGAAAATAATGCTACAAAATAATTGTTTTAAAGGCAGGTATTTATTAAAATGGACCTGTCTGAGATGGTCACAAGTCCTCCTTAAGGGGTATTCCATTGATTCAAGATGAAAGTTATATGCTTCATAAGATGATAATATGTAATTTTGCAAAATAATGTTGTAACTTGTCTTTTCAAGGCTGCCGATATACTCTTTTACCTGCTGTCTGTGCCCTGCTTAGTTCTCCATTAGTGTCCAATGGTGACGACCTGCATGCTCCACTGTTTTACCAGTCCGGCATATGTAGTGTCTTAAAATTTTGTAATGGCGACACAGTTTGTACAAATAAATGTGCACTCATCAGTAACTGTCAATGGGGCATTGTGGGAGATGTAGTTTTTGTTTTCCATGACAGCCATTTTAAATAGCAGTATTTTTTGTGGTTTAAAAAAATGGAACTGAATGAAAGCAAACTCACAACACTCCCTTAAAAAAAATAATAAAAAAATAGTCAATGAACTCTAAAGTGCTCAGTAGAGGAATACAAATCTATTCTAGATAGGAGGGATACCCAGTAATTCCTGTTCAATGTACCAAGCTTTGGCATGGCTTGGAAGTAGACATTTTCCCTTGTGTTTTAGGAGGGAGGATATTATTAAAACTCTCCAAGGTAGTAAAGAATTTTTTTTTACTTATGTCTCTTTCAAGAATTTTCATGAAGAGGGGATTGGGTTAGGGTAGATCCAGGTCTGCAGAATAACTTTCCTCACTGCTGCCAAAACCACATTTAAGAGCTTCCTGCCCCCTTTGAAACTTTATATACTTATCGGCAGTCAAGCCACCCAAAGATTACCCACTGTGAGTTGTAGGGAACAAAGTTAATCAAGTGATTTTGTGTGAACTGTCAAATCTTATTCCGAAAGACTTGGACCTCTCTACAGTCCCAAAGACAATGGGCAATATCTGTGATTGTTTGTTCGAAAAATAAATACTCATCCTCCAGCCTCTCGTTGGGGAAGCATAAGATCTATGTGAAATGCGCAGAGTCATATCTACATATCGGGCTGAGGGAAGTGTTTTAATGGTATAAATTAATATTCTTAAAAGATTTGTAGAGTCCAGATTAGGTGTGGTCAACCTCCAGACAGATAAACCTGTAGTCATAGAAGAGTAATATCCATCAGGTTGTGAAAATATTTGTATCAAGGTGATATTTGGCCTTTAGTGGTGGTCGGAATTGTAAGCATATTATAGAGGTTTTGGTCCCAATCAGAACCCAGCAGTCTACGGAGGCATTGGCAAACATGTCTAACCACTTGTAGGTAGGCGAATCTGGGGAAAGGGAGGTTAAGCTATTGGGATTGTAGAGCTTGTTGTATATGAAGTGCTGTAGTTCAGTGTTCCCCAACTCCAATCCTCAGGGACCGCCAACATGTCATGTTTTCAGGATTTCCGATTTCAGAGCATGCTCGCTCATCTGTAGTAAGGAGTGTGCAGAAAGTTGGGCAATGAGCAAGTCAACAAAAAGGCATGGTCCAGTATGGAATCCATATGTACCACAGTTGATTGTGTCCAGTCTTTTATTTCATTAACGTCTCTGTAGTTTGTTGCAAAACCTGAAATGAAAATTTGGACCTCTTCCCATCCCAGATATACTGTTTGTACAGATAATTAATGTGATTTTCGTCCCTGGGGCAAAGATATACCGGCAACACATGCAACCTATACGTTAGTTTAGGAATGTTGATCATCTTGGAGATTTACCTGGCCCACAAAGGTAAGGGGAAATTTCTCCCAGGTGGCTATGAATTCCTCCAGATTTGTGACATATTGGAATATATTTAAAAATTGGAAAAATGTGGGCGTGAAGGAGTACCAAGGAGACATTTGAATTGAACTTTTAATGAGGTATTTATTGCAGTGGTACCTGAATATACGCCTGATAAATCAGCATTCACACCAGTCCTTCTGAACCCAGACTGCCACCACTTTGTAGCTAGTTTATGTATCAGCCTGTCAGTATACTAAGTTTCATTGTAACTGAGGTAAAGGCCTGTGTCATTATGGAAATAGTTTGTCGGCCCAGACTTTGAAATGACTTATATGCAGTAAAATTGTTTTGGAAGCCTAAAGCACTATACGTTTTACCAAGTGATTAGGCAATTTAAGCTGCATGTTTATGCAACTGCAAGCAGCAGTGTCATCACATTATAGCGCGCTCCATCAGCTTCTTTGTATGATACTTATCAAGTATATAAATTGATAAAATACACATCTCTAGTTCTAAATAATCTTAGTGTAGTTTGCAAAGTTTCGAAAATATTTTTTTTTCCTTTTTGACAAAACCCATACAGAGCCAGTGTCCTAAGTCTTTGGGGCTGTGAGTAAGGGTGCTTCACATCTGTGCTGGGGATTCCACTTTCCTGCTGCGTTTGGGGAGCAGGAAATGGGAATACCCATTGAGCTCATTGACTGCAATGAGTTCCGCTTGCTTCCCACCCAGCTGGCCGGCTTTTGACCAGAAGAAAAAGTGCTGCATGCAGTTCTTTTTATTCTGCTATTTTCAGCCGCATCTGTGATGTAAACTCTGACCGGAGCTTCCAACACAGATGTGAAACCACCCGAAGAGATCTCTAAAACAGGGTACTTTTTTAAAATGCCTCACATATGTTGTATTATATGATGCTAATACAGCTCCAAACAGAATAACTATTGCCCTTCTCAGCCTTGTGTGAACTTGTCTTAAGAGGAATGTATAAGCGCTTTTTTTTTTACTGAATAGAACCAGATAGTGAAGCATATTCCGTTCCACCAATTTATTTTTATTTTGTGATTGTAGTTTTTTTTTCTTTTGTTGTTTTTATTCCATTGTCTGCACATGACTTTAGGTAGATATCTCGCCTGAGCTGCATTTAGAGGTGCTTTCATTAGGTTCCCATTTTTTAATGAGACAAGTTTTCTTTCAGTTTTTCTCTTATATACATTGAAATAGAAATTAATGGAGCGGGGGCGGTGAATTATTTGTATCCGCTTTTATTCTGTTTCTCTGCACCAAAAATGGAACAGAGATAAAACTACAACTGACAAGCCCTATTGGAAATATGAATGCACCCTCATCCGACGAAGAAGTGTTTGTTCGTTGGCTGATTGTTGGTCCTTTTACATGACCGAGTTATCAGGAGAATTAATATTTGGAAGCCTCTGTAAAAGGACCTTTAGTCACCATAATGAAAGCTGCAGGATTTTAGAATTTTTTTCTATAATAGACTGTGACATTGAAAATTTAAGAAAAAAAAAAATCTTAAAAAATATATTTAGCATAAATATTTTTATTTATACAATAAGGCTAGTTTCACACGGGGCGGAATTGCCACAGAATTTTCGTAGACTCTCCGCACAGAAATTCCACCTGCAGTCTTAAATCTGACCCTAAGCAGCAAAGTGGACGAGATTTGCAAAAATCTTGTCCACATGCTGCGGGCAGTCTGCTATAGTCAAGTCACGTGGAAACTGATATGCGGCGCGGAATTCAAATTCACAGCATGTCAATTGTATCACCGTTTCTGCTGCGGACTCTCTCCTCTCTATGGGGAGAGATTCCTGCAGGGGAATACAGGCGGACAAGCCACTTCAAACCTGCGTTGAATGGCGTGGGTTTTGAAGCTGGCTTTCCACTGCGGAAGTCTCGCGGAATTTCCGTGCGGTCCCATGAGATTTCCTTGTGATTTGTGCCCCTTGTGAACCCAGCCTAAGTCATTTTCTGATAACATATGCCCTTTAAGGACTCATGTAAACAAATATTTCTTGGTCTACATTAATAAAAATGATTAGATTTCATATGCATGCCGAGTATTCTCTATAGAAGTCAATAATCCCTTTATAAACATCCTTCTAGGACAATGCCATTTTTTTTTACTAGAAGTCCTGGCACAGAAGACTACAAATTAACCAACTTGGAAATTCTTATGTACGGAGTACAGATTGTCATACAGTAGTCAATCTAGCACATTTTCCTGGCCATACAGAACCCATAACAGTACCGCATGTTGATATAGATGTATGCATTAATATTTAGAGGTGTATCACTTTGAGTGAGAATCGTCAGTTTTATAACTAAATGTATTGTAATGGAATATATGTAAAGGGGTTGCCTCAAAAAAAGACTAGTCCTCTAAGCCTTGTTCACATAGTGCAGAATTTACTTTTAATCGGTCATGTTGGGTAGATTAAAAGAGTGGTTGCTGCTTTCACAAACCGCACTAAACCTGTCCATAGATTGTGTGTGGTATTGTAAGTCTGCCCCATTCACTTCAGTTTGGCCGAGCTGAAATATGACACACAGCCCATAGAAGAAAGCCATATCTTTCTTATCCAGCAAAACCCCTTTAATGCATTTTTTCCAACTAAACTGCGAGTTGATATTTTTTTTCTTTTTAGAATCCAGTCCTAATTTTAGCTAAATAAAATAATTGCGAAAACCGTATCGGTACTGCAGTGTGTGTATTTGTGTATACTCTTCTGCTCCTGTTTTGACCCTTCCCAAGTCCCCTGCACATCTCCGTACTTCCCCTTTAACCCCTTCAGTGGCACGCCCGGAAATTTTCCGGGACGAGCTCACTGCCGATAGTGATATAGCCCGGAAGATTTCCGGGCTATGTATCACTATGGGAGCTGCAGAGCACAATGCCACAAGCTGTGACATTGTGCTCTGCCTGCACAGTCCCACAGAGAACAAAGCAAGGGCTGTGAAAAACAGAAGCAGAAGATATTGCCGATCTGCCGGCAATCTCCTGCTTCTAAGTCTCCTGCTTTGTTTACAGGTTGCCATAGAGACTATCGGCTTGTCAGAAGCAAGCCGATGGTCTGTGTGGCAGGGAGAGCTGGTGCTTGGCTGTGAGAGGACAGCTAGGTACCAGCTCTTACAGCAGAGATCAGAGAAAACCTCCGATCTCTGCTGTGTTAACCCTTTACATGCTGCAGTCTATGTGACTGCAGCATGTAAAGGGCTGTCACTGCAGCATGTAAAGGGCTGTCACCATCGGACCCTGGAATGGGATCAGGGGGTCCTGATGGGTCCCTGTGGAAGTCCCCTAAAGGGACAAAAAAAAAAGTAAAAACAAAAGTAAAAAAATTATTTAAAAAAATTATAAAAACACTTGTCTCCCTTTACTTTGTAAAAAATCAAAAATAAAATCACACATGTGGTATCCATGCGTCGTAATGACCCAGAGAAGGAAGTTAATACATTATTTAACCCCTTAATGACATGGCCCCTTTTTTTCTTTTTTCCCCCATTTCTTTTTTTCCTCCCCCCTGTTTAAAAAATCACAACTTGTCCCGCAAAAAACAAGCCCTTATATGTCCATGTCAATGGAAAAATGAAAAAGTTATGGCTCTTGAGACGCAACTGCAAAATTAGTTGAAATTCAATGATTAAACCATTTTAGAAAACCTGCCCTGGTGGGCACGACAGGTGGTAGGAAACCCGCCACTCAAGGGGTTAATGTCAACGTGGATTTGTGATTGTCAATCACTGATTGGCTGCAGTGATCACACATCCGTGCTGACAGGAACTATAGAAACTGGCAGGGGCCTGGAAGGTATTGAAATGTAGGCAGTGAAGGCATGGCATGGTGTGAGTGCTATTTTTATAATTTAGAAATTTTCTGAGTATTTTCTTTTCTTTGAACTTGGCAGACAACCCCTTTAACAGCTTATAGATAACTCATGACTTCACACCTGTTAGGCTATGTTCACATCTGCTCTGGAGGGTCGATTTGGAGCCTCTACTACAGATTTGGCGCAGCATGATGTGCTATTATTTTGTACGGGAAGATGCAAGAGGACATGACAAAAGCTGGATGGACTCCATTACAGTCATCAATGAGTTCCGTTGGACAGCAGTTTGTGGGGATGGCAAAATCAATACAAGAGTTTTAGACGGGACTAGACGTCTTTTTAGAGCACTACGACTTTACAGGATATAGACATTAAATAGAAGGGTTGCTGATCAGGGGATCTTCTGACTGTCGAACCTGGAGTCAGGAAGGAACCTTCTCTGAAGAGTGTTTATCTAGTGATTATTCTGACTGCCATTATGGAGTCAGGAAGGATTCCCCCCCCAGGTTGGGTTAAATTGGCTTCTGCCTCATTGTTTTCTTCTTTTTTTTTTGCCTTCCTCTGGATCAACATCGGGGGTGGAAGGAAACATGCTGAACTGGGTGGACATTTGTCTTTTTTCAGTTTAGCATACCTTGTTACTATACTATGTTAATACAGTAGCTCAAAACAATTCAGTTTGCAGTTCTGGCCCTTTAAGATTGTAATGGTATTTCTGGGTTTCATAAAGATCCCAGTCCACATGTATGACTTCTAAGTAGGTTCTTCTAGTGGAATGATTGATGACCCTACTATGTTCCAGCCCCTTTTATCTTATCACTTGTTATCTCTATGTAACTACTATAGTCTCCCTGCAGTGTACAACTGCTTTTTGTAACTTGATCACTGTAAAATAAAAATTCCACCTAACGCTTAAAGCCACAGACTTCTTCAGCAACTTATTGCTTAAATGACAGAAAGAGAAAATAATTTCTACCGTATCTTTAGTTTTCCTCTTCACTTACCAGTTACCTATTGATCCGATGAAAATACTGGTACAGGAGCTAATAGCATACAATTGCAGCAATCAAACTGTGGCAGCCGGGATGTAAATGCTTCAGCTGCATCGCATCCTAACGGTACATCACATTTTCTCTGTTTGCCGGCAATTTATTTCATTGATTTGGGCTTTTTATAGGTTCTTGTCACTTGCTAGTTCCCACTTAATTCCTTCTTTAACTGTTATAGTAGCTTATCTTACTTTTTGACTTTGCTTGTATGCCAATAAGGAAATAGGAATGTTCTCGTAAATTGAGCTTAGAAATGTAAAAATGTATGTAAAACTGTTCACATCAGTTTTTATGTTTACATTTGATGTACAGTATGTGCCGGGAAAGCATATCAATTAGCGATTCGCTAAAAAAAAGAAAATTTATTTTGTGAATTTCGGTTTATTTAGTAGGACCCAAATACGTGATCCTGTAGTGTAAGTTTGACTCGCTGGATTCCTGAAATTAGGCTAAACAGTTCTGTCTTTTTATCGTTCCCTTTTGATCTCCCCATCAATATATTAAAGCAATTCTGTTTTCTGTTTTAGAAGGAAAGGGTATCCACTAATGATGAGAATGCCAAGAATGAAACATAGGGAAATCTCAAGCTTTGGTTTTGATTGCACATTTCAAATACGTTTTATCTACTACCACAGCTAACTTCACATCTGCAGACTGTCTGCATATTTCTAGGTCTTAAATTGACATTTAAGAAAAAAATGGAACCAGTGTAAAATAATGAAAAACACACTTTCATTGCTTGGAACGTGCCTTCAAAAAGGAGGGAAGGGAGGTGGGGGAGACTGTGCTTTTCTGTGATTGAGTCCCTATTGGCCTCCTACAAGGAAGGATTTTACCCCGCTGCATTAAATAATACTCTGCCTTTTGATCAGTGGTGCTCAAATTTTATGATTCAGAAAGCTATATTGGCAGCGAACAGAATTTCAGGAAGACAAATGCAAATGACCTTCATTTAAAATGTGAAGTTTAAATTTTGCTTGATTATATTTAGTGATATTCAAGAAATCAGTGATGCATTTCCTTAAAATGCATGACTTTACGTTTAGAAGAGATGAGCTTTCTCCTTTCCATAAGTGGTGTAATGTGTCTGCAGTGATGAATAAATGTCCGTAGTGATTGATTGTAATTATCCTTCATCCAATTGTTTATTACTTGTACACTACACGGCTCCAACATATTCTGCACAGTTGTACATACAATATGTTGATTGACCTTAATATGTATCATCAAGGAAGCTGATCTGCAAGTAGATCTTGAAGGAACTGATGTCGCAATTCTGGGGTTGATAAATGGCCTCATTAGGGGTGTTTAGCTACATAATATCTTCTCACCCCTTTAACAATAAAAAAAAAACTCTGTATATGTGACAATCAAAGAGTACCTATCCGGATGCGGTGTGGTGACATGAAAAAGAAATCACCTATTAGTCCCTGAGGCTCCCCGTGTCACTCTGCTTGAACCAGATACAAGAAGTAAAACTTTTCAAGCTGCTCAACAACTTCCAATGAAACTGCTTCCAAATATTACAGCTAGATTTGATCCTAGTACCATTTGAAAACTGAGCTCCTTTAAAGGGGCTGTCCCAATTCTAGCTGTTTTGTTGCAGGAAACAGGCTGTTCTGTTCATTGCACAGTGGCCAGGGTTGGTACTGCAGGCTGAGTCCTATTGAAGTGAATGAGACTCAGTCTGAAGTACCAAACCTGGCCACTGTGCAATGTACAGAGCTGTCTGATTCCTGCAGCAAAACAGCTAGAAATGGGTAACCCCTTTTAACATACCAAAGAGCTGACTATGGGACTTGTTCTCTGTGTGGCTTGGGTTGTGTTGAATCTTTACTCAGCCTTAGATTTAATCTTGGATTAGCTTGAAAAGAGAAAATGTAATACAGTATCTTATTGTAATGACTGCTTTGTGATGGTCTGCTGCATTAGATAGTAGATATATGTGAAGAAGACGAAAAAATCTCAGACTGGCGTAAAAAAGAAATCACATAATTAGGTGTTAACAAGTTTGCAGAAGCATGATTACAATATGTGTATTTGAAGAGACTCTGATGTATTTTACTCAGTTTTTTTCCCCCTTTTTTGTGAGGGGGAGCGGAAACGACAAATGGTTATTTATATGTATGAATTCTCTGGCTCATTCTTGTGAGAAATGGGTCATTCTGGAACAGTGAGAAATGTGATTGCTGAATTTCAAGCAGCTATTGCCGCTCAGTTGGAACTGCTAAAATTGAGAAGAGGGTCAAACTGGCACTTGTTGCAATGTTTTATTCACTGGCTTCAAAGTTAAACTTGTTTGTGTAAATATTATATCTAAATGCATACATATACACTATATATATATATAAAATGTGTGTGTGTGTATACTCAAACTCATCGTCTAAGTAAATTCTGCAGAAGTTAGTTGTTTGTTCCAGAAGTTACACTGCATTTAAAAGCAGAAAGAACCAATAAGTTAATATTTGACTACTTCTTATATGACCAGTATACAGTAACGCATAGCCACAGTACTGTTCTAAGGTCGGCTTCACACGAATATATTTGCATGCGCAATATGCAGTGAATAGGACCCATTGATTCAATGGGTTCGTTCGCATGCGTGTATTTTGTGTTCACATTTCAGCCACGCCAAAATATATATAACGTGCTCTATCTTTCTGCATATTTGTGCTCCAATGGTCCCCATAAAATTCAGTGGAGGTGTGCGCAAGTGCATGTACAATACGCAAAGAGATGAGTTAAACACTGCATAACTCCATTGGAAAAAGAACACACCTGGATCTAATTAACCATTTCAATTGGTGCTTTTGATTTCACGTGCAAATGAACTCACCCTGTGGGTAGAAAAGGTACAGTCAAATACGCTGATACATCCCCGAAAAAAAAACTCGTTCATAGTGCAAAAACATTATAGTAAGATTCGCTTAATTGCGCTTACACTCATGTGAACCTAAGTGAGCAAATATGAGAAACATCATTATTGAACCTTGAATACTAGTGGGGACCCCCCTTTAATTACATCACATGGGGCGATTTCTGGAGCATGGTCAGTGCCCATACCATGCAGGGGCAGCTAAGGGTCCGTTGAAGGCTCTCAGAACTGTCTGGTTATATTGCCTCAAAATAGAATGTTATTGCCACTGGAATACAAAGCGAAAAACATTTTCTTGTCTTCAAGGCCAAAACTTGTCTAGTCTGCATGCTTTTCTTTTAAAATTAACTTAAATTTTTCTTGATTTATCTTTATTTTTCCAATAGCAAAGCAAAGCAATTAGGAAAATGTGCAAACTAGAACATTAAGATGTTGTGAACCTGTGACTCTCTTGCATCATGGTCAATAGAGAAAAGAGGAGACCAAGTCTAATTGATAGAAAACATGTAGAAAGATAAAAGGAATCTGATCATCACCGTATAGTTCTGGCCCCCCACCCAGCAAAAGACATTTATTTGATAAGTTTCGGAGTAAACCCTGTTTTCTTCTGGGACGACTCTGTTGATAACCCATCTATGCCTATGGAGTATAAATTTAAATAGGAGATTGAGCAAAGCCATCTCAAGTAAAGGAAGAATATTTTTAGGACGAATTTTGGCTATTAATGTCGGTATATTGCGACAAAAAATTCTCTATTTCAGGACAACGCCAGGAAACTTTAAATAGATTTTCTTTGGTGCAGCGCCAGCACTAATCACAATAGTCGGTATTTGGCTAATCTGGCTGGGGTTAATTACTATCTTAGTTGTAGTTTGCCAATAGCCTCTATACTTTATGTGTATTTATTAGACCTTGTAGGAAAAAAAATTTGGTATTTTTCCCACCTGATCGTGTAATCCATTTTGCTTCTGGAATTCAAAAGTGGGGCTGATAGATCCATTTTCAAATGCAAAAACTTGCTAAATTTACCTGGCTGCCGACTTGTGAAGCTTAGTGATCAGCTCGTAGAGGGTAACATAAGGTCTAATCTGGAAGTACTGGAAGATAACAGAGCTCATAATATGTTTTCCTACAAATTTATCCTTTTTAATAGAATCCTGTCAGCAGCACTCAGTTAATTCAGGGGACTCAAAAACATGAGGTTAAAGATCCATATGTCACGCCACATGTCAGTCAGAGCCAATGACTATAATACCCAACCAGTGATAAATAAAGTGAGTGGCAGCATAATGAGGTGCAAAATATTCCAGCTAGTTATTCATCGATAAACACGATGTTTCGACCTGTATTGGTCTTTGTCAAGCTTGATAAAGACTAGGGATGAGCGAGTATACTCGCTAAAGCACTACTCGCTCGAATAATGTGCCTTAGCCGAGTATCTCCCTGCTCGTCCCTGAAGATTCGGGAGCTGCGGCAGCTGACAGGTGAGTCTCGGCGGGGAGCGGGCGGGAGAGAGGGAGAGAGAGATCTCCGTTCCTCCCCGCTCTCCCCCGCCGCTCCGTGGCGGTCCTCGAATCTTCAGGTACGAGCAGTGAGATACTCGGCTAAAGCACATTACTCGAGCGAGTAGTGCTTTAGTGAGTATACTCGCTCATCCTTAATAAAGACCAATACAGGTCGAAACATTGCGTTTATGGGGGATAAATAAGTGGAATATTTTGCACCTTGTTATGCTGCCACTCACTTTAATTATCTTACAAATTTATACCCTCATGTGAAGTAACATCAGTCATCATATTACATTTAATTAAGGCTTAAAGGGGTGTTTCACCATGACAGCCTCTTTTTAGTTATTGTGGGGTACATTGCAATCAGCCTTGCATTTTCTCTACAAGGACTAAAATGAATAACCCACCATGTAATAAATACTGTATGAAGCCCAAGTCCTCCCGAAACGGTTCTTGCTAGTGGTTCTCTAGCTAATGGTGGAGGCTGCCTGAGTGGGAGATTTGACATCTAAATGCTGCAAATGGGATGTGTAAATAGTGTTGACTTTGTGAGTTTTCCACAAAATTCAAAGTTTTCCTACACTTTGTTCTTATGTTAGCAATTTATCTCATTAAATTCTGATAATTTAGCAAAAATAAGTAAAATGCAGCTATTTTGCTAATGATATTTGTAACTAATGACTATTTTAAATTTTCTCATATAAAAACAGATCCCACATAAATAATAAACTGAGAATTTTATGTCAAATATCTTCTTTTTCGGCTCCAAGAAAATATTTTTTTTTGCTTAAAATTCTTTTCCCTTTTAATTAGATTTTTGATATTCAATTACTTTTATAGATAATTGCTGTGAAAGCAACGTATTTTAAAATCATTATATTTACAGTTTCACATGAAAAGTCAGTGTGGATTATTTTAAAGAAATAAAAGTATGGAATTGCCTCCTAGCTATTTTATTTAGTTTTAGTTTCTTTTACTCGTTTAATAGGATCTTACAACATGGTAAATGCCTTATTTAGTTCAAAAGCCAATTCGTAAATTACTGGAATTATATGGAAACAGTGTTGCATTGAAAAAATGTGCCAGTCTTTGACATCTGCATACAAACCACTTGTTCATGTTTTCCTTAAACGCCTTTTTTGGATCAAGCATACAGACCTTACTGAATGAGCTCTCTCTGCACATTGGCAAGGCCAGTAAAATGCCGAATACTTTACACTGAATGATGGAACATTGCATGGTCTGAACATTCTGGCATCAGAGCGAAGTCCGCTTCGAGAGCTAAACTGAAGAACTTCCTTAGTATTAAGTCTTTGTATCCCTTTGGAAACTAAATCTTGGCATACACACATTGCATTTGTAAGTAAAGTTTCTTTTATGAAGCTGGTGCTGAGGAATCTCATTCAACTTTGAAATGTTTTTTTGGAGACTGGTTTAATTTTTTATTCTAAAGGGCTGAGGAGCATTAAAGTTCTTCAGATGGTCCTTTTTGTCTTTACTCATTCAGTGTGGGTTACATAAACCTGTAAGTGACCTGGTTCATCAAGTGTGGATCTCTTTATTAAAACTGTTCACAGCTGGGGAAGGGTACTGGTTCTCTCTAAAGAAGACCAAATGGCTGTATGGAGACTTTTTTTTTTTTTCAGCAGTGTTCAATGGAAAAAAATAAATATGCAGATTGGTTCATGTCAGCCAAACAAGAGAGACCTTGCTTTTAAAAGTGTTATTTTTTCGTGCTTTGTGTTACTTATGTGATAATATAGCTACTAATAAGCAATTGTTACTACTAGGAGATGCTTTGAATGCATTGTTAATGGAATATTGGTGGCATTGGTGTAACTTTACAACACATCAAGAGAAAATAGTTGTATAAGAAAAAAGTGCAAAAAGGAAAAAGTTCTGCAAAAACGTTTTAGCAGTTATATGTTGCCTATACAACTTTATTTGTGTATGCCTAAGCTTAAACTATGGCTATGGTATGATTTCAGTTGTCAAATGAGTTGTGCTGCTGACATATCCATTGGCAGGAGTGTAGCTACAGGGGTTCCAGAGGTGGCAGTCAGTCGGGCCCTAGTGACTGAGAAGGCCTATAAGTCCCCCTGCCATTTTAGTATATTATTCTGTCGTAGGTGGGGACCTTGTTAAAGATTTGTATTAGGGCCTAGTAGTTTTATAGGAGTATTTCAGCAATTGAAAATGAAAGTTATAGGCTTCATAAAATGCTAACATGTAATTTTGCAATATGATGTTATATAAGGGTTTTACAGAGCTGCACAGATATTGCTTTACCTGTGGTCTCTTGCCCACTTAGTTCTCCATTGGTTTCCAATGGCTAAGACCTGTATGCTCTGCTGTTATACTGGTAAGGCATGATTAATGTCTTCTAATTCTGTCATGATGACACAGTTTGTACAGTCTTTAAGTGCACATGCGTCAGTAACTGGCATTGGGGCATTGTCGGAGATGTACTTTTTGCACCTCCTGGTGTCAATTTTAAATAACATTGTGGAAATCGGAAGCTGACTGGAAAGCAGTTGTGGTGTAGGTTGGCAATAAGTTAGATGGACATTTAGAAAAATGGAAATAAGTGGAAATGTTAAAGAAATTTTTTACATTTTGCACGGTCTTCGGAATACCCTTTTAAGTAATATCTCTATTAGAGATGAGCGAGTATACTCGCTAAGGCACATTACTCGAGCGAGTAGTGCCTTAGCTGAGTATCTCCCTGCTCGTCTCTAAAGATTCGGGGGCCGGCGCGGGCGACAGGTGAGTTGCGACGGGGAGCGGGCGGGAGAGAGGGAGCTCTCCTCCGCCGCTCCCCGCCCCCCGAAACTTTAGAGACGAGCGGGGAGATACTCGGCTAAGGCGCTACTCGCTCGAGTAATGTGCCTTAGCGAGTATACTCGCTCATCTCTAATCTCTATCAATAGAATTGTCCAAAATTATATAAATCAGTATGTTTGCAACAAGGAGATAAACTAAAAATTGGGCCATAATACGACTTGGGTGCAACATGGAACAGTTGCAAAATGGTTTCCTATTTACAGTAATTCTGTTGGAGCAGGAAAGGGTTGTACAGCAGGAGTTCAATTTTATTTGCACCCTCCAATTTCAGCCTGACATTTATCACATTTTATCTCACCAATGTTGTGTGACTAAAGTTGTCTAGGCCTGGATTTAAAAAGTTAGGGGCCTTTTAAACAGGGCAGTCATCGTTCAGATTATTGCTGGACCGTGCAAAACTGAGCGATCAGTGTAAACACTGCGAGGGACTGAGCGACATGCAATAATTTGTTCACTTATCCTTCATCTTTTAGTTTATGTAGGCATAAAAATCAAACAATGATCAGCCCGAGTAAACAGGCGATCATTCATCTATAAACAACTGCCTGTTTACTCTTAATGGAGTCAGGTGGTCAGAAGTAATCTCCGGCACGCTCCACTTCCACTTAGTGAATGATTACACTCTTGTGTGAAAGCACAGGAGAAATAATCGTTGGGACTTCCTTTTGTTTGTATAACACCAACAAACTTTACAATGATGTACAGAAATTGTCACCATTTAAGAGTCCCCAAAGGGGCTCACAGTCAAATTTCAGTATCTCGAACACACTAGGGCCAATTTCCTAGAAAAAGAAAATAACATATCAGTATATTTTTTATGGGTTGGAGGAAACTTGAGTACACAGGGCAACGCACAGAATTACAACCAAATTATGCTGAGGTTGCATGATTGGATATGAACCTAGTGCCATAGTTATGTTCTATAAGGCAGCCGTCCCAATATTATCTGATATTTTATTTTCATTATGTAAAATGACCGTTTTAATGTATGACAAAACTGAACTTTTATCTAGTGTTTGCATGAAGTCCCATATATGCTATTCCTGTATTAGACTTCTTAGTACATACTCCTTAAATGCCATGCCTTTAGTGCAATGTGAGAGTTATGGCATGAACTGCAAAAAATCTATTTTAGCTCAGGGGAAATTAAGTCAGACTGAATCTGCAACTTCTAATAACATGATGCAAGGATGATCTGAGACATCAGTGTTATCTGACATTACTTTCAGCTCTCTCTGGATATCAACGTAAATTCCAATGTCTGGCTCGAGTCCTATTTTTAATACAACTGTTCTACCCAATAAGATGCACATTGTACAAACTTTTTGGAGTGGCACTTACAGCCCTTCTTCTTAGGATGTAAACCATAGTTTTCTATAAATAATCTGCCAAATAATTCAATGTAAATGCGTCTTGTGTATTTTGATGTAATTCTCAAAATGAGACATAAATGGGTCTGTATCCATAACAACTGTCCTTTTGCGTGTTGTCTGTGATTTTCTAGGGTCTCCAGAATTAACAAGTAGCAAAATAACAATACTGACATAAGTATAGCTTTTAACCCAGCAGACAATAAATGAGTATATGAATACATCAGTTAAGCATAAATAAAGTCGTATTAACAAGATTCAGTAGCCACCAAGTCGCGGCTGCATTGCTCGTTTTGTCGCCCCCTCAGATGGCTGGTGCTGCGGCACATATACACTACAGCTTGGAATACTGTTGGGCAGGTGGCAGAGAGTTTAGCTCTGCTAAACTCCCTCTCTTTGCCCCTTGCCAGCTGCCGGCAAATGGAGGGGACGGAAACTAGCATGTTAAACTCTCATCCTCTCTCCGCCCCTTACCGGCTGCCGGCAAGGGGATGGGTTGGGAACTAGTGTGCTTATTTCCTGTCTCGCTACCTCCCTTTGCCGGCAGCCAGCAAGGGGCAGAGAGGAGGAGGCAAGGGAGTTTAGCAGAGCCGCATCTTACACTCTCTCCTGCATCCCTTTTCCGGCAGCTGTATTCCGTCCAAAGATAGGTTCAGACGTATCTTTTCCGGTCAGCGTAAAAGCGGCCAACTGGAATGCGTGGACCATGTGTGTGCTATTTTTTCCGGACGGACGAGTTTGACACTTCAAAAAATTCCCCATCTGAACAAATGCATTGGAATCCAATGGTTTAGATGCTCAAGATTTTCGGCTGGCGTTTTATCGTGGCAAAATCGCCGCAATAAAACGCTCATCTAAATAAAGCCCAAGTCTGGAGACTAGTAGTTGTATAGTATGTAAGGCTAAAAAAAGACATATGCTCATCCAATTCAGCCTAATAACCTGCAATGTTGTTTCACAGGAAGGCAAAAAACATTAAAAGACAATTTTCTTCATTTTAAGGTGAAATTCCTTTCCAATTCCAAATCTGGCAGTCAGAATAAATCCCTGGATCAACTATACTTCTAAATTAATCTAGTGACTATAACATGTAATATTGTTACTGTCTGGCCTATTTCAATTTACCAGCCGGCTGCTCTGCCACTGCTGAAGTAGAGAAGGGAAGAGGGCTGGTTTAGTTCTTGAAATGAGCCAGTCAGCTAGCCCCTTGTGATTATGTCACCAGTGACCAGATGGGGAAGGAAGAATACGTGACCCAGTGATTTGGTGTTTGCACTGCTGCTGCTAGGTATAAAATTTCTGTGGACAAAGTTTGTTAAATAATTAACCTTTAGTGGCTGCAAAGTTATATGACCGAAATAACTGGGGTCATATTCTCACTGGCAGCTATTTACAAGTGGTTGGTGATATAATATATGATCTGTGTAGGAAACTGCGTTTTAGAGTCCTTCCAATTCTTGTCACCGAACCGGAGTGAATCGGTTCAGTAGTTTTTAACAAGTATTGTAACAGATCCTTCATTGCAGATTCCATCTTTTGTGATGGAGAAAATAGTACTGCATGCAATGTTTGTAACGAAAATCTTAACGCAGATGTTAAGAGTCTAACCTGTTCTTTTGGCAGACTGCATGGCACCACACCACAGTTTACTGGCTTAATGTACAGTTTGTAGAAAACCCTTTAGTTCCTTGCCCAGAAACCACCATAAAGTAGTCATATTTTCCAGGACACTTAACAGCAGGATCACCATTTAACAGTCAGTCAGCTAATTGGACATTGCCTTAATCTTGCATTAAATCTGAATGTCACATGGCTGGCATAGCATATACAGCACAGTGTCTGCCATTATTTACTTATGTGTTCATTAGTATTCCTCTACATACCATTACGCTGCAGGCATTCCTTTGGTCACACACTTTGGCAGGAATGAGTTGGCAGCAGTATCTTATGACTGTCAATCAGGAAAACTCCAAATAAAATACTGTGCTCAAACTTAACCAAAAAATCCTCTGATGGTCTAATATTTTGCTTTCTTCCCCAATAGTAATGTGTAAATTATTTTTGATTGCTTACAAGAATATTTGCAGTTTTACTGTGTGCACTTCGTGAGAAATTAACTAGCTAGCATTAACTGCCTTGGATTGGCATATCCAGTTGTAGCCTGGAAAAGAGGCATTTTTAAGGCAAATGTGATTAGAGAAATGGCAATTAAACATCCAGTACTAAATGTCCATCTAATTTGGAAAAAGTCTCATCTTGGATATTTCCAATTAATTGGATCTTTCCATAAGTCTCATAGACTAAATAGCAACCATGAATCACTAAACTGAGATCACTGGAAGAGGATCCTAGAGGTGGATCTCACACCTATTATGTATTTTTGGTAAATGCGTAAAATAGGAATGCCCCTTTAAAGAGTTATTGAATTGGAATGATAATACAAAGGTTCACTAAGTTCTGGATAATTTGGCTCCAAATACAGTAGGTCTTTAGTTCCACCAAATTGGGAAAGTTTTATAACAAGGTTTTGACTAGCAGACCATAATACATCTTAAATTTGGTAATTTTTCAAAATAATGGGTACATTTTTGGGATTTTTTAAATATATAGGGACTATGGTCGTTGTACTTTTTGAAAATATTGTATACCTACAGTTGAGCGATCTGAAGGTTGGGTGTTTCAGATTATAAGCACTTTGAGGTTTGTCGGAGTTCTTAAGTCAAAGAGGCGGGACGTGTCCGGCTCTCCCCACTGACCACTCCTCTCCAAGCTTGTGTATAGTGAAAGAACTGTCACTCTACTTCTTGGTGGGGGCGGGGAGAGGTCTGTGTGCATTACCTTTTTTGACCTGAGATCTCCATTCCCAAGACAAATAGGCCAACTTCAAAATGTGTTTGTTCTGAAACATAGCAAGCATTCCAGAATAACACTTCCACAGGGCATTGTGTAGATCTGTCCTGAACCATGGGCAGCATGAACCCGGGGATGGGTTCAGTTTACATAAAAGAAAACATGGTTCTGATGGCTACAAAAAAGTTATATGGGGCATAGAACTGCAGGATAATGTGGAACCTTGCACAATCACAAAAAGGAGATTGAGTTGCTAACCAATTAAAAGGCTTTTCTAATGGAAAAATTGTCTTGATAACTAGAGTATCAAAATATAACCGTATAAGCAGTGACCCTTGATCTTCCTGACACCTGGAGTTGTATCTGTAATGCTTTTAATATTCCATGTATTGTGCTTCATAAAATTCTCCATTGTATGCACATGCTACAGATAATAGGATGAGCCTAATTAGCCCAAGAGCCGCATATAACTACAGGCATAATGCCAATCACTAAAGCACCATCGTGTTAGTGTTTCGGATTGCAGTTTAAACTTGGGTATTTGTTCATACTCTGTAATATTTTCTGGCATTCTTCAGCTACCCAGCAGTTTTCCTTCACAGTATGCCTGCTACGTCTCGACTGAAAGGTGTATTAAGATGTGAAATTAAATTATTTCCTATTGACACTAACAAGCTTCTTGCTGTCTTTGAGGAAATGGCTTCTGTAAAAGACTGGTATTATCCAGATGGTCCATTTTCGTGTTATAAGAGTAGCATTACCTGCTTCACAGTTTACTGATAGAATGGAATCATTTTCCGGTAAGATCTTTCCCACTAAACAGTTGATCTTTAATTTTGTGTGCTAACATATGGATAGAATTTGAATAGCATATAAGTAGTTTACAATGTTACAATCTCACAACTTCAACTTGTAATCAAAGTTATTCTGAATTGTACACTTTGTTTCCTACTTAGGTGTGTGCGCACTGGGTTTTTACTGCCGTTTTTGGTAAAACAAAGCATATGCACTGAATTACCACTTTATTAAGGATACTTGCTTTTTCATCATAGGAGTTTCCCTGTTTGGAAATTAAGCACATTGCCCCAGAGTGCAGCATAAAATCAAGTGAGCCAGTTATCCGTGGATTAGTTTATGTGAATGTCAATGGGAAAATCAAGTAATCCCAACAACCTCGAACAAAGCCTGGTCATCAATTCTAGACAACTAGGGCCCAGTAATTTCTACATTTCCAACCTCGTGAGGTTTTCTCACGCAGCGGTGTTGAGAGCATACTGAGATTAGTGTGAGCAAGAAAAACCATCCTTCAAGACGAGATCCTGTGAATCTAAACAATAAAAGAGGTCAGTGGAGGGTGTCAAGAATTGTTTTGATTAACAGGCGGTGCAAAGTCAAGCAAATTGCAGCTGAATGCAATGCTGCTACTCCAAATAGTGTGTTTTGAATGCACAAGTTGTCCCTCCTTAGCACCGATGGCCCATACTAGAGACTATCAATTCTAGTGTCAATGCTGTTTAAAACAATTAGAAAAGCAAGATTCCAGTGGGAAAAAGAGCAAAAATTGAATCTCTGAGCAGAAGAGAAACCTGGATTCACCTTCACACGTGATTATTTTACAATCACGTGTGAAGGTGAATCCAGGTTTCTCTTCTACTATACTAATATAGGGGGTCAGAGTATGGTGTAAGTAGCATGAAATAATAAACCCATCCAGTCATCTGTACAGACCTAATCAGTATCTCCATCTAATTTGCAGGATCACAAGCAAGATGGCTTAGTGGTTGGCACGGTTGCCTTGTAGCACTGGGGTCCTAGATTAAAATTTGACTAATGACAAAATGGAGTTTGTATTTTTTCTGCCCGTGTTTGCATGGGTTTCTGCCCACATTCCAAAAACATACAAATAAGTGAATATAGATTGTGAGTCTCAATAGGGGCAAAAATCCAACACGAAGTCATGTAAAGTACTGTGTAATAGGAATATTAGGCCTCATGTCCACGGGGAAAATAAGATCCGATGCAGATTCTCCATGTAGAATCTGCAGCGGGTCCCTCCTGCCCCGCGGACATGAGCGCCGAAAATAAGAATTTAAAAGCATTTACCTATCCGGCGCGGGCGGGGAAGGTCAGCTGTTCCTCACGGCCGGATCTTTTTTTTTTGGCCGGCGGATGAATTCCTCACGCCGGCGGCACGTCGCCGGCACGTCGTCGACGTGCCGCGCGCATGCGCCGGGCACATCCGCCGAGCCGAAGCAAGGAAGATGCGGCCGTGAGGAAGAGGAGACCTTCCCGGTCCGCTACGGATGGTAAATACTTTAAATTCCTATTTTAGGTCTCCCGCGGATCCGGACGGCTTCCATAGGCTTCAATAGAAGCCCGCGGGAGCCGTCCCCGCGGGAGACCCGCACGAAAATGGAGCATGGTCCAGATTTTTCCATGCTCCATTTTTTTTTAAATCCCTTTTATTGACGATCCGCGGGTATTTATCTACCCGCGGGTGGTCAATGCATCCCTATGGGGTGCGGATCCGCGTGCGGGAGATCCGCTGCGGATCTTAAATCATATTTTGCCCGTGGACATGAGCCCTTAGGGTGGCCCATAGAGATATGACAAAAAATAAAGTGGCAGCTATACAGCAAGACACCTTCCCAACGTGTTACATCTGCTCATAGTAATGTTAGGGTAGAGTTTTAGATCTAAATTCCACCTGCAAGATGGGGCTCAAAACTGATGTATATTATGAGAAATGGTGCTTAAGATTTCCGATTACACAGGCTACAGCATTGATATTAACAATTGGCTTTTGCAAAAAAACAAAACACTATACTTTAAAATATTAAGTATTGACAATGGCATTTGTCATGTACTAATATTAATCTGTCCTGGCAATATACACATGTGTGCTGTTCCAACAAAAATATCTCTAAATATATGATATCCCTAGATCTCCCCACTTTGATGTGTTGATGCCATACTGAATAAAAATAAGCCCTGAAATAAAATAAATAAATGTAACCTACAGGTCATGACATTGTAAGTAAATATGCATACTACGAGACGTACCTGAAAAGAACACAAGTTTCGTCACACCCCGTGGATTAGCATCCTATTTGCTGCATATATATGTGTGTAATTAATATATATATATATATTATCTCAGTGTTGTTAGAATTTATTATGTATGTGTATTAAAAAAAAGTGGCGCGTGTATTGTCTGAATAACAGGAGCTACAAGGTTAAAATTTATGAATAATTCACTGGATATGTAGACGTAAGAGGGATTACACAACGCATAGCTAAGTAATTATTGATATGGCTGAGATCAATCAGTTGAAAGAATCATTATAGTTCTTAGATTCTGGGTAGCTTTGCAAATTAGTAGCTTTATGAAGGTCTTGAACTCCAGCGGGGTTAAATTTATGTTTCCAGCCTCCTTGAACAGGGAGTTTGTATAACCTGAAGCAATATTGCAGAAAGAGCATTACTTACATTCAACATTATCATGGCTGACCTAATGTATACAAGTGGATAGAGCAGAGGTGGATCGTGATGAAATGGAGCTCTAAGGCCTCATGTCCACGGGGAAAATCGGGCCCGCTACGGATTCTACATGTAGAATCTGCAGCTGGTCCCTCCTGCCCCGCGGACATGAGCGCCGAAAATACAAATAAATGAGAATAAACTTACCTCCGATCCGCTCCGTTTCTTCTCTTCGCGGCGGCGTCATCTTCTCTCGTCGCGGCCGGATCTTCATTCTTCGGCTCGGCGGATGTGCACGATGACGTCGGTGACGTGCCCCGCGCATGCGCCGGGCCGAAGCAAAATGATCCGGCCGCGGCTGAGAGAGGATGGCGCGGCGCCGAAGAGAAGAAACGGAGCGGGTAAGTAAAATCTGATTTTTGTGTCCCGCGGATCCGGACGGCTTCCATAGGCTTCAATAGAAGCCTGCGGGAGCCGTCCCCGCGGGAGACCCGCATGAAAATGGAGCATGGTCCGGATTTTTTCATGCTCCATTTTTTTTAAAATCACTTTTATTGACGATCCGCGGGTATTTATCTACCCGCGGGTGGTCAATGCATCCCTATGGGGTGCGGATCCGCGCGCGGGAGAAGAGTTAAAATCCGCTGCGGATTTTAATTCTTCTTTTCCCCGTGGACATGAGCCCTTAGTCTTTTATATTGTGAATGAAACTTTCCTTAAATATTTCCTTGGTGTGGATCTAGAGGTTAATTTAATAACCTTCTGTTAGTCTTAGCAGTCAATAGCTCTCTAGGAAAGCCAGCTAAATAAGTGCACAGCAGGGGATTATTTCCTGGCTGTGGCATATATAATCAGTTTTATGACCTTTCTGGAATATTCTGATTATATATTAGTTGCTATGCACAATCGCTAAAAATTTTGCATGCTATATCTCTTGGGGAGTACTGGTTCACCTTTTGGAGGTCAAACAAGTGTAAGGGATCTTAAAGAAAATATACCCTGGGGAAAAATGTATATACATTAGCTCTCCTCCACAAAGACGACAACTGTCTGTCTAGTGCCACCTATCTGTAGCTTGTGTTGCTACAATATGAATCAATATTTGACTCTTTTCAAGCCTCTCAACCAAACCAGAGACAATCATCTGTAGACCACTGTTTAAACATCTTGTACCTCATCAGTAAAGAGCGGGTTAATGGTTCTAAGGCTTAAAGCATCTTACTCAGCTAACAAATACCCTGCTGTATACTGTCAAGGGGCAATAACCCCCGAAACAGCTGTCTTCAGATGGTTGTTTATTATTGGACTATTGTTTTAAGCCTGAAGAAGAACCCTGTGTTGGTTCAGATGCTCACTGTAACATTATGTATTTTTGTTAGCCACTAAAAGGTATCATATCTACAAGATTACGTGGTTTCTCTTGCTGGGAACGATCACATTTTACTCATGACAAAAAAAACACCGTATTAACCATATTAACTGCAGATCAGTGGGAATTCATTAAACACAGTACAATCCTTTTTTTTATTTTATTTTTTTTGCAGCCCTTCTTTTTAGGCCTCGTTCCTCAGTTTGGCCCCCTGCACACGGGCGGGATTTCCGCCGCTGGAAGCCTGCATAGGATTGCGTTAACAAACGCAATCCTTTACAGGCGGCCGTGGTTTGGCCACGGGAAATCTCGCGCGGCAAACAAACTGCGGCATGTCCTATTTCACTCACCCGGCACCGGCTACCCTCTGCGTCGGCTGCCCAGCAGCTGGCACATGAAAGAGCCGGAGGTGCGGGGAGCGGGTGAGTACGCGCTGGTCCCTGCAGGCGCTCGGGTTGGGTTCCGCGGCGAAAATCCTGGCCGCCGGATCCGACCCGCCCGTCTGCAGGCGGCCTTTGTGTGAATTGTTTGGAACCTTGGTGTTTTTTTTAGCCAAAATGTAGCATGCTTTAGGTCGGGTGGTGTTTGTTCTAAAAAGCGCTTGTGTATCGAAAAAAAGGCCACTGAAAATTGATGTAGTTTTTCTGCAAGCCTGAAAAAATGCCAAATAACACTCTGAAGGAAGCCTAATGTAGGCTGCAAGTAGTTGGGATCAGATTTATTCAGGATTATGACTGTCAGCCACACTGTCACTTCTATGATACAAGCCCTCTACCTTGTGCAATGATTACAAACTATATATAGCACCTACATGTCCGCCTTCCATATTTTGGTGTCCAAACAAATTAAAGATATTCTGTCTCCTGCTTTGCGCGTACTTTCTATAAAATATTGGAAAAATAAAGAGATTTTATACTGGTATATTGATGAATTCTCTAAACATTGAGACCTATTATTAAAAAGTTTATGATAGAAGTCCTCTTTATTTCTGACGTCAGTAGATATGAAGTGTTTGCTAAAGTGCGTATTAAGTCACATGATATCTCATGTCAAATGCCTTCAAAGCAGAGGTATTGTTTAATTGCAGTTTTGCTGACCCATTTTTGGAATCGCAGACCTACTCAAGTTGTTTGTGGATTACTTGAATATGTACATTTTTTTGCAAACTGTGACAAATAGGTTAAAAATTATTTCAGCTGAATAGTTTCTTAAAACAAAAAAACCTCTATGTATCATTCAGCAGAGTCCATTCACCCCTATATCCAGGATGTTGACCTGTGTTATCCATATTCCACCCATACGTCTTAACAAAGCTGGATGATAAGCAGGTTAAGAAATGATCTCTTCAGCTTGTATTTTACAATGTCTGTTAGTTCCATACAGCAAATTTTGGGGTAGATGAATTCCCCACAGGTGGACTTTTTTGCATTGGACTCTGCATGGAGTAGAAAGTATATGTGTTTGATATGTGGCCCTGTGGATGTACACAGATGTAAAATTAGCGCATATGCAATTTAAACTCTCGTGTTTGATACCGTAACATAATCTTAAGGTGACATTTTGGTATTTTCTAAAATTATTCTAACTAAACCGCTCAACTGTTTTTTGAGTGTTTTGCTTTATATGTTCTCTTTTTGTTGAATTCAGAAATCTTTCTACCAAGAAATAATGGCAATTGGATTTCTTTTACAAATTCGTAATATTTTTCCTCACGCTAATAGGATGAGATTATAGCCTTCCCGGCATTTATTATGCTGGATTTTTATTTTTAATTAGTGGGATTCTCTGGAGACAGAACCTTTTTACCACTAGGCTTTTAGAAATCTGCAAGATAAAAAGGAAAGGTTCTTTTAGAACATTATTTACATGATTTTAATTAATGATTATAATCTCTATGGTCATTTCTCCAAAAGAGCATTTAATCCTGTAACTAACTACTTGATTTGCATTTTCCAAAAAAAGGCAAAAAAAAATAAAGCATATAGGCCCCGTAGGCTTATTATCAATGTTTTTCTCCCTTTTCCCCTCAAACAAAACTTATTTTTAGAGAATTTGGTTTGTTCCTCCTCCAAGTCCCATTTCAGACCATAACACCTGTTTTTCATGCAGAGTAAACTGGTGAAAAACTAAAAGTTTGCTGCTTTTGCCAAGACAGAACATAGCCCTTGGCAAGGTTACCTTTGAAAACAGTTTTTCATGCAGAGACAGTATACAAGCTGCATCACGCTGCCAAGATCCTCTGACTAATGAAGGGTTGTAGCAATAGTGTATTCTCTTTTCATTGCTAGCGGCATGTATATGTAGCATTCTGGTGAGGAGAGTCACTCTGCCGTTTCAAACAAAAGCTAGAAGTTTAACCTTCTAGGAGCAAGGTCAATGTTAGTTTTGTATTGATGACACAAAAAAAGCAACTTCATAGAACAATAAAAGACTAATTCTTTGCTAGTTAAATCTGTGCAACAGCCTGTTTTTAACATAGTTTTCATCTAACTCACAAGGGAACTTTTTTGTATATTTGCAAAGTTAGTGCTCAAATGAGAACTGAAAAGCTATAATCAGATTTTCAATACATATTTTTGCAATGGTATTTAGAGGGGAATATCCACCCTAGAATATTAAATGCGGAAAACAAAGGTCAACTTGTCATTTCTTGCAGTGTTAGCCTAGGTTCACATTTGTTTCGGAGGCTCCACAGGTGCGGTCCAGGAGAGCGGATGCCATGACAGACACTCAACAGACCACAGTATAGTCAATGGAGTCCATTAGGCACCTTTCCTTTTGGTTTCTGTCACATGACTGATTTGACACGGTAATTTATTTCATTATTCTGCCTCTGTGACAGAGCAGTATAATGAAAATAACAAATGTGGTCCCAAAGTTGGCTTCGTCTCAATGTAACTGAAAAATAGTGCTAAAATGTTTCATTTAGATAACATTGGAGGAAGCAGTAGCTAGAGAACCCATACCTGGGGTTCTTATACATAGGACGACTGTCAGGTGCTTCAGTGCCAATCAGTCATTCTAATTATCACTCGTGTGCTTGCACACAGGAGCAATGATCACTCACTTAATGGAGGTTTGGCACACTGGAGATCTCTACCGGGCGCCTTCAGCTACTCATAGATGAACAACTGCCCGATTAAGCGGGCCAACAGTTCAGATGAGCTAAAAAACAAGTGACTCCCAAAAAGTGAGCAATTCTCATTTGTTTATCCGGTCGGGTCCTGTATTTACCCCGAAAGACATTTTTCTGTAAATAGCCTTTCTGAGCGATTACTTGGACGACTATCAGCCCATGTAAAACAACAAATTAAACTAATAAACAGCTTGAAGAGTAGGAGTGAGGGCCCTGCTTAGTAGAGCTTACAATTTGAGGAAATAGAAATGACACAAGAGGTACAAGTGCTTGTTCTCTACAATGGTCCAGCCATCTGTTTATATAAATAAAGTAGCACTTCATATAAATATGAAGTGCTGTAGAGTGTATGGGGTGGGGAGGATACTATGATTAGGTTCTGAGTGAGACTATGGAAATTGGAAAAATGGTGAAATAGACTATTGGATATGATATACCTAGCAAAAGAGAGATATTATTAGGACATGCTTAAGATTGTGGACCCAGTAATGTTGCTGACAACACATTGATGCACTGTGATAACCTATCAAAGCAACATCAGTCAAGAATTGATGGTTCAGGCAGAATCTTTAACCCTTTATGGGCCAAGTGCCACAAATATACAGTGCTTGGTCCTGGATTTTAGTCCCAGTTGATAGTTTAAAAAAAAATATGCAGAGGGTTTAAACCTCCTGCAATCTAGCTGAAGCAGGTCAAGTGCTCTGCTGTCAAACATGATCGTCGGCGACCCACAGAAGAGCAGAGCTGCAAAGTCTGCCAATGACTACCGTCATTATAGGTGAAAGTTTTCCCCTGTAATTGGGGCTTCTATGGATGCACCAATTACAATGAATAACTGTCAAGTAAGAAAAAAAAACTGACAGTGTGAATGTCCCCAGATGTCTTATATATCATGGAGGACATAGATGTTAAAAAATTAGTTTAAAAAATTATAGAATAATATGCAAATATATTTTAAAAAAATGAAAACAACCCACCAATTATGCCAACCTAAATTGTCACCATAGCTGCCCTGTAATCTAAGACCAGATGAATTTATATATCAAACTGTCCAAGACAAAGTGGTTTACCATTCCTGTTTATTTTTAAAAGTAGTATATTTACACTAAAAAAGTAAGAACTAGAAGTTAAAGAAGACTTTTGTTTTTGTAAACCTTATTCCTAATAAAGCAAAAAAAAGGAAACCCATTTCAGTGAAAATAAGCTTAAAAGATATGTCTGAAAAAATGAAAAGCAAAAATGATTTCGGCAAGAGAAAAAAATAGGGACATGGGGCCGTAAAACCACATGCAAAAAATCTCTAAAAACTCTGGTTCCCAAGGGGTTAATAGTATGTCACAACACAGAATTAAACATATAACCCTAACGTTGCCACCAGGCAGCAGAACATACTTGGTGGGGGGAAATAGAGCCTGTAATTTTATTCTAGGGTGCCCTGTGTCAGTGATACTTATAAGGGTTTAGAGGTCCAGACACTCCATCTTCATATGTCTCTTTACAGAGTTACAATGTATAACATCTCTAATCTTGTATTGCCACAATTGCAAATACGTAGAACACCTGTTTTAGTTTTTCATTTTATATCATAGACCCACTATATATTTAATTTTTAGTATGATATAATACAGTTTTCTGTTCTATGGCAAGCTGGTGAGAGGCTAGTTCACTAGTGGGGCTATATGAACTTTAAGTTTTGCTGCTACTTTGGAATCAAGTGCTTTCCGATGCTGTCCTTCTGTCTTTCTATGTTCTGGATTCAATTCATGGAAAACGCTCAAGAAGTGCCTGGATGTCTTTTTTTAAAAACTGTAATATTACAGATTACTGTTTCTAGATTCCTGGGGCAGGGTCAGTCGTTCCACTGTTTATTCTACCATATTTGCTGTTGGAAAATGTATTTTTTTACCCTCAAAGGAGGCAATTGGCAGTTGCTTTATTGTTTTGGGTTTTTTTTGCCTTTCTCTGGATTAATTATGTGAGATCATACATTAAACTCAATGGACTTTTCTTTTTACAAGTTTAAGATGTAACAAAGTTTAATGAATGGCTGATAACTTGCCAAAACTTATCTTATGTTAACACAACGAAAGCTATTGAGAAGTGGCATAGAGGTTTTTCTAAAAGCATTACAGTGGTTTTCCCATCTCTGGATTTTGCCCCCAATAGATCCTGAAGGTCTGGCAGTGGTAGCCGCACATGTGTGCATCTGCTCTATTCACCTCAGTGGGACCACCACTGAACCAAGCCAGGTAATTAAGCACTTCAACTCCGCAGTCTCCAGCAGCCCCATTAAAGAGAACAGAGTGGAAGCACATACATGTAGCCACTGCATCCAGAACTCAAGGAGACGCCAGAGTTGAAATCCCTTGATTAGGTGAGTGTCCCAGTGGTCTGACCCCGACTCATCAGCAAGTTATCCTCTATTCTATGGGTGGCATATGACTTGTTGAGATTGGAATACCCCTGTAAGTGTCAAATTTAACTCTTGCTACATTGGTACGTTATGTTGTATAACATGACATTTGGTCAAATTTACCACAACAATCAACATGAACAGTGACCATTCATGTAAGGGAAGAGAATCAATATAGCAATCTCTGTATTTAAAGCTCTCTCCATAGTGCTTATTCCTGAAGTTCTTCTCTTATAGTTCTAAAAATGAAATATGTTATAGGGATTATCAAAGTTTTGTAAAGCGTACAATCCTACTTCTTATTGTAAAAAAAAACAAACAAAACAAGCACCAAGGAGGAGTTGTCGGAATTGAATGAAACTTTCTATGTATGATTGTAACTTTGATATAAGTGATTATAATATCAAAGCAAAAGGATAATGTATTACAGACAACTGAACACTTGAAGGGAGGCTTTAGTACCCTGTTGGGCCACCTCTAACTTGGATTTAAGCTGTGATACGGGTGGGCATGAAGGCATACAGGTTCCGTATGGTATCCTGCATCATATCAATTCACATATGCTGTAACTAGTCCTCTAGATTGCGCAAACTCGTAGGCTCGCAAAGTTGATATCCCAGATAGTCCCATACATGTTTGGTTGGGGATAAATCTGGCAACTGGGCAGCCCACGGTAGTCTGGCTTTGTTGTGTAGGCATTCCTGTGACGCCATTGTTGTGTGCAAATGAGCATTATCTTGCTAGAAAACGCCTCTTGGAAACCACCAAGAGAGACAACAAATGTAGCTGCAGGATGTTCTGAACATATCGCTGAGGTGTCATTGTCCCTCATACCACTATTAGTGGTGAGTGATGGACTGTCAGATACGATGCCCCCACCCCACCCTTCTCTGGCCATCACACCAGCAGTGGAGGCAGTGTGCTGCTTCACAGCAAAGGCAGGATTGAGGTGCTCACCTCAGGTTTCCAGATATGAACATGGCCCTAATCGGTGCCGAAACTACACCTGAAGACAAACCAGTTCCACTCCGTAACCGTTCAGTTTCGTCATTCACAACACCACTGCAAATGGAGGCGATGGTGGGTGTCAAAGGCAGTGCATGTAATGGGTGCAGTGAGAACAAGTGGCCTTTAGCCAAGCTTCTGGAAGTGGTTCCTATAGACATAGGTGGCACCATTATTACAGGCCCCTATCTCTGGATGGACAACGAAACAGTTGGAGCTGCTTGTGCTTGTTGGACAATCCTCTACTGGTGGTCAGGTGAGGGTGTCACTACACCATCATTGTCCAGCATGTACCTCATTGTCCTGCCCCACTCCCAGTGTCTAGCACATAGCTCACTCTCCCCTCCCTCAGTATCCAGCATGTAACGCATTCTCCCCTCCCCCAGTGTCCAGTGCGTACCTTACTTTATAATCCTCACTCTAGTGTATACCTCACTACATCCTCATTTTCCATCATGTGCCTCAGTATATTACCCCTACTCTCCAGCATACATCTTACCATGCCCCCGCCTACTGTCCAGTTTATATCTCATATCCTCTCATATCCTTCGCTGTATCTGCTGGGGGTTCATCTGTGACCTGGGGGTCTGGAGGATGCAGAGTGGGTAGTAGATGTTGAGAAGAGTATTGCTGTAATGCGGTCCATGGATGTTGGAAGACTCAGGAGAGACAGAGTTCCTTTTTTCTGTGTGGCATATAGGAGTGTCAACATGGCAAGGGTTAAAGCTTCTTGTTACGGCATCTCAGTGGGAGCTGCTGGGCACATGCTGATCATCATATGTGCCTATCATCCAGCACATCTGATAGATGCAGGGGAAGCAACAATTTATTTTCCCCCCTCAAACTTAGAGCCTCAGAACAGCAGTAGCGGGGTAGTAGCAAATTGTGACAAAGTTGAAATTTTTTCTATTACAAGACCCCAGGGAAACGGTGGTATAATAGACAATTCACAATCTGTCTAAGGCAATATAGCACAAATTATGAGATCCATTTACTAAAAGGTATAAACCCAGAATCCTCCACATGCACTCTAACAGATATTAGTTATATTCCATATTTCCTAGATAGCTAGGTATATAAAGGAGGAGAAATCCAATCTAACTATTATTGTATACTAGCAGTGATTTGTGGCGTTTACTGAAAATAAAAAGCAACAAACAGCCACTCCAACATGTTTTTCAACACCTCAGTGGTGTCATCAGGGGTTTGGGGCCAAATGGCCATATTTTAGCCCTTTTTTTAATGCATACTAAAATAGCCTTTTTTAATGCATATCAATAAAGATTATACCTTTTAGTAAAAGGATACCATAATTTGGGTTATATTGCCTGATACAAAAGTTGAAAAGTTTTATTGCCTCTTGCGAATTTGAAGTTGCTTGCAGTTACATTCTATATTTCTAGGCTCCTAAATAGGTAAAATATTCCTGAGTCCTGTAAAATTCTGCCTGAACCTGGCACCTATAGCCTTGCTGACAGGATTACTAGTTGGTGTTAAACTGGAATCACATTACTGAGACAATTATAGTAAGTGTGTTATAAGTATAACTTAATAAAATGACTGTCAAAGAGGAAAGTAGTTTCCTTAGAGGCAAACATGAGAAGGAATATCATCAGTGAGGCTTTAAAGGGACAGAGGCTCAACTATCTTGCTGACAGAAAAGGAAGTGACTGACTCGCAGATAGGATGTGATTATTTACAGCCCTTAGCACTTTAAGCTTGGCTCTGTTAATGCATTCCAGTATGTGTAGTCTCCTCTCATATGAAACGTGCAGAACTGTAGAGATCTGTTCATCAGGCGTCACATGTTGTACATATCAAGTAGAAAAACAGTAATTCAATATTTTAGTGCTAATTGACAAATACCCATTCACTTTCAACAGCTCTTCTGAAATAAACCCCTAATGGCACGGTCGGTAAGTCACTTCCAGTAAGCCAACAAAAGTGTTTCTGGGTCTTTGTGTTGCTCCTTTACTCACATGACGAACTAATGACAAGAGTTCTGAGAGTTGCCAAAACTTGAGATCTGCAGGAATGATAAACTGTTCTGCTCTACTATATAACAAACCAGTAAACTACAGTTTTAGCATTTCAAACTATCCATGAAAATAACTTTGCCCTTCAGCCAACTTTCAGATACATCTGGAATGAATTGAAGATGGCCAATCAGAAGGAAAAACGGTGCTCTTAGCAGTGGCATTATAATAGGCATATGTGATTAATTACAGAGGGATACGTGGTACACAGCAAGATGCAGCTCAAAATGATGGATGCAAATTGAGAAGCAGGTTTTCGATCCCAGAATTAATTTTTAGTGATTTATTTGTAGCAATCAATTGTGAAATACCTGAAACAAAGTTAATAACTATTGCCATCATCATCCATAATATTAAGAAGATTACGAATCTCCCATAGTATTCCACCAAATTTCAATGTAGCAAGTAGAAAAATAAATGAAACCTAGATGACGAAACAAAAATGTAAGTTAAAAGGGTTGTACGAGGATTGTAAGTCATCCTCTATCCACAGAATAGGGGGTACTTGACTGATCGGTGGAGGTCTCACCTCTAAGATCCCACCAGTCTCAATAACAGGGGTCCCATTTGCCCAGTCCTCCTTACTGCAGGCTTACTGCATCCCAATAATGAGGAGAAGACTGAATGAAACGTATCACGCAAGCATGCTGCCACACTATTAATTTAAATATGTGACTTTCAGAGATAGCCCAGAATCAAGCAGTCTGATATTTCGGTCAGCCCCATTGAAATGATTGGAGTGGTGACAGCATATGCTTGGCCAATGCTCTATTCATTCTGATGTTACTTTGGGGAGTGAAGTGACCACACAGTAACAGGCAGAGAGTCACATGGCCCCTCTTTCTCGAGATTGGTGGGCTCCCATCGGTGAGCCCCCCCCCCCACCCATCAGCAAGTTATCCCCTATCCTGTGGATAGGGGATTACTTGTGACCCTGGTACAACTTCTAAAATAATAAGCTATTATATAGTGCTAACATATTCCTCAGCACTTTACAATTCAAAGGGTACATGTACAAAGTCAGGCATTGCATACAGGATGTAATATACAAGATCTCGTATAAATGCCTTAGCTTGTTCTTTCTAACCGGAATACTGCCACCATGTGCTTAAATAACTACATGATACACTAAGGCATTTATATACGTGGGCCAATAGAGGGGGACATGACCCCTAATTGTTTATACTGTTGAGTGGCCCACACTCACCAGCCCGGGGATGAGGGTTGAAGGAGAACAATGCCGCGCCTCCCACTCACCAATGTAGTGGAGAACGACCCCCTACTACACTCAGTCAGCACACATATTGAAGCGCTGTACTGGAATGTACAGCGTGGTATGGGCGGTTCCAATGTGGGGGGAGGGGCGTCTCATCTAAGCCCATTCCATTGTGCCCTGTCCTGTTTGCCTCAGTCGTTTCTGCTTCACAAACCTTTACCTACTGCATTTAGCACAATATGGACGGTACTAATCTGAGGGGGCGGTGCTCACCTGCTTCTGTGTCCAGCGGTTCATGCTGCATTCAACATCCACATGGGTGGTAGCAAGCACAAGGGGGTCTATGTTTAGCAGCCCCAGTGACAAGTGGTTGCTGCTGCCCAAACACGTGGGTGGTGGGGGAGGGCATTCTCCTCTCAGATCAGTGGCTGTGACAAGAACTCTGCCCTTATTATAGATCAGAAGAAGTGTGCACACTGAGTCCCTCTAGTTAATGGAGTGGCAATGCTTTATGAGCGACTACTGGTCCACTCACTTCTTTGGGGCTGTGGGAGATAGTTGATAGCTGCGCTCGACAATCTCCATACACAATAAATATGAGGAGGTCTAAGGGCTCCTTCACACTGGCAATCACAATTTTGCTGCAAGAAAATCACGGCAAAATCACGTCTTTTTCACTGTGATTTTTGATAGTCATCGCTGCTGCTCGCCCCTTCTTGAGCGTTTTTGTCTCGCTTTTTTTTTTTGTAGAGTGAAAGTCAATAGGACTTTCTAATTTTAAAAACACATCACATGAAATTCGAAAGTTCGTTCTTTGCGATGCGATAAAAAGGGAGGCTCCATAGGAAAACATGGGAGATAAAAAAATTTCAAAATCGCACATCACTGAAAGAAAGAACATGCTGCGATATTTTTCTTTCACAACATCGTATGAGTGAAAGCATTGCAAATGTGAAAGAAGCGCTGGCTCTGATTGGTTGAGCCGCGGTACTCGAGAACCAATCATAGCCATGTGATTTGTAGCACTGTCACATCGTGAGATAATCGTGCCGTTTTGTTGCCCTTGTAAAAGCAGCATTAAGGTCTCACAAGTTAGCTTTTCATTGTTTTTTCATTTTGCTTTCTTTTCTTTTTTTTCTCTTTAAAGGGATTCTGTACTAATAATGATGGCCTATTGAAAGAATATGCCATCAATATGTGATCAGTGTGTGGTTTTGCTTTTGTCAGCAAACTTCATTATGTACTACATGTACTTGTTCACGTCTCTCTGGAAGGGATATAAGAATAAAACCATAGGAGATGCAAAAACAGTGACTATATTTAATAACCTGTAATACACCCCACAACGCTATGATCAGTAAGTGTGTTCAGGACTAAAGGAGGGACTCTTACCACTTATCCATTTATATAGATGGTTTCATTAAACTTGGGGGTAGATCATTTTTGTGTACACTGCTAGCTATGGTAATATAGCTTGAAGTACCAAGCTCAGTCTCAGCGATGCCTCTGGATCTCCATTATGCCCCGAGGTTACGTTATGACAGGTCCGGGCCATCTGTGTCAGAGATTATGCACAATACAATAAAACACGAATGCTGGTAGAGTATCAGAGTTATCATCGCCGGACGGCTGCTTTAGTCCTAGAAGAAATACATCTGTCAAGTCAAGTGTTAATATGTATTATGAGGACATGAGATGTCTCAGCCAACCTGTAGTTAAGTTAGTCGTCTTGGTGAGAATCTGTAATAGACATTGTGGGACATGGTGTTTAAAACCAAATTGTATGCGGCGTGCCGACTATTTATAACTCATGGGAAGCGCCTGGATCGCCTCCAGCCTTCCAGCATTGTTTCTGGTATCGTTGGGCTTATGAGATATGATTTTACAACTGTGTCAACTGCAGAGGTCAAACATTAGCATCGCTCGGAGTTGTATAATTTTGTAATCCTTAAGTGACAGTTTTTGGTTATTATGCTGTGACAATTATTACGACATGATGTGGAAAAATCCAATAATGGGTTTGGCAAATGAGACTCCCAACCTATACAGATTTACGTGTATGTCATTATTAGCTGCATTTTATACTCTTATAAAAGTGTCAGGAAACTGTATCCAACTTAATTAGAAGGCTCGTCTAGACAATTCATTCAGTGGTTAAAAAAAAAATCAACATCTCTGGATTATAGTTGTATTAAAAGCTGCTATTCCCTGTGGGACAAAGTATAAAGAGTACAATATGGAATTTTCTGCATTCAGAAATTCCTAATATAAAATAGCCCATACTTTTAGATTTCACGTTTTGAAAAATAATACAAGACTTATCTCTTCAGTCTGTTGGATGCTCTAGCTATAGATGGGTATTTTTGTCTGGAATTATATTTATTGTTAAATAATAGGGTGAAGACACGAAGGTCCTAGCAGCACAGTCTGCATAGATTTGTCTCAGTGCTGCAGCCTTAGCCAGAGGGTTACTATAGTTCTTAGGTTTACATTATTACGAATAAATGCTGGCATAATATCGCTGTAACATGGCAGCATTTACATTGTCATAATGTAAGGCTAACAACTATAGTACCTCTCAGCCTAAGGCCGCAGGGCTGGGATAAATTATGCCGACCCTGCAGCGTGTCTGGTCCATCCCACACAGCATTTCAGCCAAGCGTGCTACGCGGCCGGCCCCTCACCTCTCCGTCCCGGCTGCCGCTTCACGCCTCCGTCTCGGCCACCAGCTGTCAGTGTCGGCCGCATCAATGGTCCGTGACGGCCGCTGATGGGAAAGCAAAGTAACTTCGGTTTTGCCTCCCTGCTGCCAACGGCGTGCAGCGCTTCTACACTGAGGGGGCTTCTGGCCACACACCGCCGCCTGCGGGGAAGGCACTTGGTCCTGGGGGTGCCTGGCTGCAGCGTTGCCAGCTGCATGGCTTCTCTATTAATGTTTAGTGTCCTTGCAGGACCTGGCGGTAAAGACCCTGTTCAGCCAATCAGGTACAGTGGGCGTGACCCCACTTGTGAATCTGAGGTCCACCAGAAATTCTTGGTGGCGTCAAGATACAATAATACCTCACTTGCCTAAGGATTGACGACCTCTTGGACCAAAAATAGACACCGCACATGTAGAAAATGGCTCAGGAGACTTGGAATTCTTTAAAACTGGCACCTGCATTTATTGGTATAGCACAGAAAAATGCATGTGCGTAGCATATAACACAAAGTCCATAATTTAGGGTTCACAAACCTACGGGGTCACTTTCACTAACCCCACCCAGGGTGTCTAGAGATGGGACATGGTGTTTTCCTCTATCAGACATGTGACAAGCCCAGACTGGTGCACACTAGACCTCAGGCTCCCAGCCCTGATGCGGCATCTCTCACTGCCTCTCTGGCTAGCGGCCAGCATTTTCCCCCTGAGTGTGGCAGGATCTCATCCTTTTATCTCACTTCCTGCCACACCTTTGGATGTCGACATTCTCTCACTAGTACCAGAAGGTCTGTCTGCAGCCCCCTACAGGCCCTTCTGTGTACTGCACTTATACAATATATAAATTATATATATCATTTATTCGTTTTCCAAGGCACACGAAGAGCAGTATGAATTGTCGTTTAACTATATGAACTATATGACCCCCCAGCTGTCAGAATGGTACTACTCTTGGTGGTTATGACCACTCTAGTAGTAATGTATGTGCACCCCTCCACTTAGCAGAACTGGGTGGTAATGTTGAGCTGCACCACTTCAACACCATGAAACTATCATATGCAAATATTTATAGTTTTGTTTCAGTTGTATCACAATTGTGACAAAATAACCTTTATCTACTGTACTTGTAGTAAGTTTGTAATTGTACTAAAACCTTATAACCTGGCATTAATGTGCTCTAAAAAATTCACCTTGAGGTTCTTTTATACAGGCCGACCATTCAAGCAATTTTCGCTACTGTGCTTCACACAGGAACGATGGTTGTTCAGTGAATGGAGGCAGAGGTCACGGAGACGACTATTGACTACTTGCATGCATTTACAGTAAACTGGCAGTCATTCATATATGAACAATTGTCTGTTTACGCAGGTTGATCGTTGTTTGATTTTTAGGTCTGTGCAAATTGAATGACTAACAATAAGAAAATGTCTTTGACCGTGTTTACACTGAAGGTTTATCATACAGATTTGCACGATTTAGTGATAAACCGAACAATAATCGTTCTGTGTAAAAGGGCCCTTACTCTTTCTACTCTGCTTCCCCACTTGCCATAACAGGCACCCAGTTACTCAATACACAAAATAGTCAACCACTATCCTAGTGGCTACAGTAGACACACTTGTCCCTTGCCCCAACTTCCCCACTACCAACAGTCTTCTTTCCCAGTAGTTGCAGATTTCCCCCTCACTTTCATAGTAATCATATCCGGCTCCCTCCTATTTTCCCAGTTGTCCCAGCAGCCCTCCACCTTTATCCCAGTAGTCACAACAACTGAATGATATCACTAAACATTCAACTACAAGTTGTAAGCATACTTCTTAAAAAAAAATCAAGATTTTCATTTATTACTATCATACAGTTAAATCATAGGGGAAATTTCTTTGGCATGCCCTGCATAAAAAATGGTGTTACTCAATGCATATTAGTGATAGACTTCAAAATGAATGACTATAATGTCAACAAGATAATATATTAAGACTACTATAAGCAATTGATTAACATAAAAGATGGGAGGGTGACAGGTTCTCTTTAAGGTGCAATATCTGAATAGACAGTATCCCAATTGTTCCTGCAGTGCTTCTTGCCTTTTTAATGATGATGAGCAACATGAGTTAAATGAATATTACCAAAGAACATAGATTGACAGTGGATACAATCCATCTGACTCACAATCTGTCAGTTTCCTGACCTGCTTTTTCACTGTACAAATAAATCAATACTTTGCTATATTTTGTGTTTAGTTAGGCTTATATCCAATGTTCACGTGGTTAGCGGTCTCTACAGGACGGTTCTGTTGTTTTACACATTTTCAGCTCCCTAATCTGATACATTATGAGTTTGTCAGCTGTGAACCGGAACAAACGTGGTTTAAAAAAAACATGTTTACCGTTTTCGTTCTAAAAGATTCATTTGCTCAGAGAGAGATCCATGTAAATTGTAATAAAATAATAATCATTGGCCCTCTGGAGGTATCATTAATGAGAATTTCTGCTTAGTGAACCACCCTCGCTGAACCACAAGTTATCACCAGTCAAAGGAAATAATTACGTTCTATTGTATAAAGTTCTGCAGTAGACAATGAGTAAAAGAAGGCAACTTCACACTTTCCCTAACAGTGTACATTATTAAGAGGAAAAGAAGTTCATAAAGGACTCGCAGTACAACCAATATGAAAACGTTCAACGGCATAAAGTAAATGAATCGGTCATAGAGGGTTATCACGCTAGTGACCCCCCTTCTGTGAGCTTGTAGTCACTGCCTTCAAGTAGCTGCATGCCTTTGCATCCGTGTACTACATGAACAGTCATTCATCTGAATGGTCCCCATTTCATGCAATACTACATTTTCTCTGCAGTGGCCAATGGAGAATTGGCTATATGATCCCCTACCAAAATTAGCTTGCATAGGAGATAACTCGCTAAACTGCAAGCTTTCTGTAACGTGTCAGTTATGCTCTATAGCTATATCTTACAGGCATTGATATTTGAGAAGTGTTGATTCATATTATGGTGGCATTTCCATAAACTTTTGTATAGACATAAAGAATTACTGTCCTCTACTCCATTTGTGTGGAAGTCCTATGACACCCTTGCATCACACATTATAAAGTCCTAATTTAGGTTTTGCTTTAAAGGGTCTGGGCCGTTCCAACCATTTGCTATGCAGCTAGAGAGAGGTTTCCAACTTGACACAACTAGCGTAGACAACCACTAGGAAAAGTTTGAAGACTGTGTATGGCCATGTAATACATGATCACCCTTTTATATGTTACTGCTTGAATTTTCCCGACGATATCCGCAAACCATTGGGAGTTTCAGTAGATGGACCTGTAGAGATCAGTGGAACTTCATTTTGGGCATTCATCAAGAGGTTTTGCATATGTTGACTTTAAATTTACAGTATATCGGGGGGCAGGGCCTGAATGGCACTAATGGCGGACATCATCTTGTGACCTCCGCTAAACAAATTCACCTTGAGCACCTAAAAGTGACTTCAGAGGACAACAATCACCTGTAAGAGCTGCTGGGAGAGTCTCTGCATCCAGCGAGGTCACGGCAGACCTACATACATGGCAATCAAACGGGTTTTTTTAAGGGGAGGCAGACATATTATGCCACTACAAGATTACTGGATGTGCTGGAGGAGATGGAGGCCTCTCAAGCACCTTGTCTGCTCATAACTTTGGATGCAGAGAAGGCGTTTGACAGAATCCATTGGAGATATGCTTTCTCAGTGTTAAGAAGGATGGGGTTTGATGGAGCAATTCTAGGGGCAATCCAGTCGTTGTATGGATCCCCCTCTGCAAAAATTCTAATAAATGGAGTCATCTCCAACCCATTTGAAATTACAAATGGGACGAGACAGGGATGCCCATTGTCCCCCACCTTGTTTGTTCGAACCATGAAACCTTTGGCCAAGGTGATCCATATGGAGACCAACATTAGAGAGGTGTCTCTTTCCTCTAGACAACATAAAGTAGGCCTATTTGCAGACTATGTAATTTTAATGTTGACCTCCCCGTTGGAGTCTCTCAGAGTGGCATCTAACCTCCTAACTTATTTTGGCAATATCTTTTACTATAAAATCAACCTTACAAAGTCTAAAATCTTGGCGATCAACATATCAGCAATGCTCCAGTCTCAAATTAAGAAAGAATTCCCATACGGGTGGGAGCCAACAGGAATCCAATATTTGGGAATAACAATTACATTTTCTTCAGAAAACACAATGTTCCTTAATATTAACTCTTTGATAGAGGAGATAGAGTGGTATCTTGAGGGCTACAATAGAGTGGAATTTTCCTGGTTAGGAAGAATTGTCATTTACAAAATGATGGTCCTCCCAAAAATCTTATATGGAGTTCGTACTATTGCAACTAAGTGCCCCTCCGGCTTACTTAAGAAATTACAAAGACAAGTAATGTCATTTATTTGGGGCAACAAGAAGCCAAGAGTGTCCGCATCTAGAATGTATAGCCCCAGAAGATATGGAGGCATGGGTGTCCCCAATATAGAAGCCTACTACAAAGCGAATATTATTATGCAATTAAGAGCATGGTGCATCCCACAGCTGGGGATCAGCTGGCCAAATATTGAGCAATGTGGTGTAGGGGAAAAAAATGCTACGTAATCTATAGTTAGCGACCAGCGTAGACCCCAAAATTGTGCCTCAAAAGAACCCCACAATAGATATAGCAATCACTACCTGGAGACTCCTATTACAGATCACCAAAAACCACTACCCTAAAAGGCCTGTTTTCCTTCCCATAGAAGTCCTGGTGTTCTGGTCCAATGATCTATACGTACACAATTGGAAAGCTAGAGGTATCACAACACTTTTGGACTTAGCAGAATTGAAATCCTTTAAATGTTTACATTTAGAATATGACCTCAGAGACAGAGACGACTTCTTATATCTGCAAATATCCAGTATTTGGGTTTCACTTGCAACTCTGAAACTTTCTTTACCGACATATTTATATAGATTTTTATTTGATTCCCCCCTCTTATAAATTAAAACTTAACCCTTTCCAATCCAATTTGTATTCTGGTTTTCCTAGGGGACTTACTGTTTTTCTGCCATTATACAACAGCGCTATATGCTGGATAAAGCCATGAGGTTACACATTGGATAGGCTCCGACAGCAGAGAGGCTGGCAATATACAGTAAGAGAACCCCGATGGACGTTTTCCAACATCAAAGCTGTACAGCCTTAAATCATAATGTCTTTAGAGGTCAGACAGTAGATTGGAGAGGGTTAAGTCTGTATATGAGATCTTTTGTAGCGATAGTGATTTTGATTTCTCCTCCTTAAATTTATAATTTAAGATTGCATCATTGTAACATCAATAATAACGATCTTAAAGAAGTAACATTCTTACAAGCATTCATTGTATTTTCTATTTCGTACTTTTGCCATATGTCAAAATGCTGTTGTCAGTCAATAAAACAATTATTGAACAGTAAATATACAGTATATCATTGCTTTTGGGACTTAGAACTGTGTCGGTGTTCAGTGCATTATCCGTTTTATAGTTGATCACTGCATTATGCACTTTTTGAGCTGATTAAAATGAATAATGTTCCATCACTGACACCTAGTCTTTCCTTGTAGCTCATCTGCAAGACAAGGCATTTACAAGATGCCAGGTCTTCTATAGGTTAGTGTCCTCTCCTCTTATAGGCTGTAGTTATGTTCTATAAGTTCTTGCTGAATGGAAGTATGTTCTCTGTGTTTTACGTACTATGATGTATATAGTGAGACTACGGGAGTCGTATATTCAGCCGCCTCACTGCAAAAATTAAATAATGAGGCCTAAGAGCCAAAGAAAAGTGCTTTCTTGACATTTCTTACACAACAGGAGCCCTTTGAGTATGTCCATTTTCCTGTCTGATTTGTAGGCATAATATATACTTTTTGTACATCTACAGTAGGTGGATGAACACAAATTGAAAAAATTGCAAGAAAATCAGAGTTTGCCCACCTCCGGTGAAAATTCTGTGCTTGTTCTAGAACTATAAATCCTTTACTTGTGGTAGCCTTAAAAGTACAGTTGGAAAGGAACTTTCAGAAAAGTATGTGGCGCAAGGTGATTATCATCCTCAAGGCAGTAGAGGCATTCATTCAGTATCTTGGCTTCTAATAATTATGATGGGTGCTTAATTTGATTTCTATCACTTGAGATTTTTGGTGACGTCTGCATTAAAGTTCCCTTCCTTCTGTACTTGCATTAATCTGGCTAAATAGATGAAGAGATAAAGTTCTAAACAACATGAACATGTATCTTGTTTTTCTTCTATCTGTATGTGTTATGCATTTTTCCATGTAAGGCTGTACTCCTAAAAATGTATTTTGTTCAGTCTTTTTCATCAGTTTGTATGCCAAAGGCAGAAGTGGAATCTCAACAGAGAAAAAGGATGTTTGAAAGATTCTCACATTTTTTTGTGCTTTAGACCCACTCTTCGTTTTGGATTACAAATATTGATGCAACATATTGACCAATACTTTACCTTAACATTTAATCTCTTTTCTCTGTAAATTGCCGCAGGGGACTGAGACTGATTCTGCAGATTTTTGCTGCAGAATCCAGAGCGGGCATCCGCCTCCGGATTCCGCAGCAATAACCCTCCATAGCTATGGAAAAACGATTCTTCATGCACACAAGCCGAAACCAATTGCAGTTTCTGCTCACGAATGAAAAATCGCAGCATGCTTCATTATACTGCGGTTCCCACACGGACGGCTTCCATTGACCTCAGTAGAAGCCGTCCGACCCACAGCCCGTCTGTAATCTGTACTGCGCATGTGCACCAGAACGATGGCCGACACATCCGCAGTACAGAAGAAAGAAGACACTGACAGGTATGCAGGGTCGCCAGGCACGGGCGGATTCTATGCAGGATTCCACATGTGGAATCCACAGTGCCATGGACTGAAAAAATAGCTGGGGTGTTCTTTTCAGCCCTCGGTTTGGGATTATTCGGTCAAGCTCACGTACAAAATATCCATTTCTAGGAAATTGTAAGAAACCAAATCAAAAATTTAAGTCACTGATAAAGGACCACTGTGCTCCTCCACTGTATCTTTTCCAAGATTTCCGACTTATCTTAGTGATGCCTCTCAGATAAAGATACTATGACTTACATCAAACAGCCATACATAACCTAAAACAACAAAAGAAGCAATACTTGCCTCCCTTCTTCACTCGGTATTCAGGGCAATGGCTGCAGTGGCTTTCCTGGTCTGTGTTTACAGCAGAAGTCAGGTGACTACTGCAGCATCACCATCCTAAACTTCCGGCATCATGTTGCCCGGGATGTGAGCACTGATGCCAAAAGAATGGGCAGTGACACAGTGGCCTCTGATTGGCTGCAGTGGTCACCTGACTTCTGCTGTAAACACAAACCAGGAGAGCCACAACTGCCATTGCACTGCTCACCGGGTGAAGGGAGGTTAGTATTTCTGCGTTTGTTGTTTTAGATCATGGCCAGCTGTTTAAAAATAAATAAATAAATGATGTTTAGGTGGGATGAGATTTTTTTCATTTTTAATAAACTTACTTTACTCTTGGGCCTCATGTCCACTAGGAAATTCGGGCCTGTGCGGATTCTCCATGCAGAATCCCGCAGCATGACCCTCCTTTCCCATGGGCATGAGGCCTGAAAAAAGATTTAACTCATCTGTCCGGACGCTGTGGGTTCCCGTCCGTCGCGGCCGGATCTTCTTTCCCTCTGCCCGGCAGATGCGCTTGGCAGGCCGGTAGCGTGCTGTGCGCATGTGTGCGCCGTGCACTTTTTTTTTCTTTTTGAACTCCTGCGCTCCCACGCCGGAGAGCAGAAATTCAGCTGCGGGTGTACCGCGGGACCCGGCGGCTTCCATAGGCTTCTATGGAAGCCTGCGGGAGCCGTCCACGCTGGAGACCCGCAGAAAATGGAGCATGCTGCGTTTTTTCTCCCGCACGTGAGAAAACGCAAATTCATTAAAATGCAAATTTCAATTTAATTGACCGCGGATGGCCAATGATTCCCTATGGGCAAAATTGAATGCGGATTCTGCAGCGGAAATCTGCATTCCTACTTTCAAAAAGTAACATAGTTCGTTAGGCCGAATGAAGTCAATGTCCATCTAGTCCAGCCCGTCTATCCTCCTGTGTTGATCCAGAGGAAGGCAAAAAACCCCAAGAGCAGAAGCCAATTAGCCCTTTTGGGGAAAAAATTCCTTCCCGACTCCCTAATGGCAATCAGACTGTTCCCTGGATCAACCCCTAACAGTTCCTACCTGCCTGTATACCCGGATTAACAGTTAACCTAAGATTTATAACCTATAATGTCCTTCCTCTCCAGAAAGACATCAAGTCCCCTTTTAAACTCCTCTATGGATTTTGCCATCACCACTTCCTCCGACAGAGAGTTCCACAGTCTAACCGGTCTTACAGTAAAGAATCCCTTTCTATGTTGGTGATGAAACCTACTTTCCTCTAAACGTAGCGGAATGTTATCATATGATTCTGTGAATAGACTACAATGGTGGCACTCGGCATGCAGTACTGTCAAAGAATTGATGGCACAAATCGGGCAGAACACTTTACCAGGTTTAGTAGAAATAGAACATTTCCATCTACTTCTCCTTTGAGAAGACTCTACATAGACTCCATTAGACATGGGTAAAAAAACAAAAAAACATCTGTGTAGAGGTGTGCTTACACTAAACCTACACACCCTTAATACTTCCCACAGTAGCACAAATGTGTTACTTGTCCTGATAATTACGTTTTATCTGCACTGATACATTGTATAAGCTTGCAGTGGAGACGGTTTAGCTCACAGAGGATTGACCAAATCCAACTGAAGCAAACTCGCAAATGAAATGTGCAACGCGGCCTGGGCATCGATTACCAGCAGAATGGGAGAGGCAGGGAATCCGGTGCGATGAGTGTGGCTACTTTTATCATTGTACAGCAGGCTGAGGAGTTTTTTAAAGTTTTTTGGGGCCCCAATAACCCTTTAAATCTCCATGTGTTATCATGCTCTGGATATAAATATTATTTTCACTAAACAGAAGGAAAACAACATCTTTGGAAAGTATGAGGAAACAGCACACAACTTATATTAAAAAGTTCCAGAACTATTCATCATACAGTCATTAAGCGTTAATTTACTGCACATAAAACCAGAAACTCTTGTGGGTTACGCCTTATTCTGCAGGTACAGATGTCCGAAGCCTTTTTCTTTTATCGTTTTACTCCATTTTAACCAAAGCTAAAATTTCTGCCCAGAAAGTCTTTCTTTGTGTGAAATGTAGATATTTTATTGTTGTGACCTGCATATCGTGCAGGAAGGATAATGGAATGACCTTTCCTTTCCTTGGGCCTTTCTGCATTCTAATACAGCTGCTTTTAGTCCCATTCTACTACTGTGAATTGCAGTGAATATGTGGTGACTTTACTTCAGTGAGTCTACCAGCGTACTGTATATTGTACCCATATGGAGAGTGTTGTCAGTCCTGACACATGCACAAGTGATCACTAGGGATTGTGGTTAGAAATATGATTTATTCAGAAAAGGTGAAAATAAGACTGGGATGTAAAACAGATCGCCTCATTAGAACAGTAAATCACAAATAACAGAAATGTCATCGGAGAAAGATAAGCGCACTCAGCGGTGCTTCATTAGAGTCATTTGTTTTCCTGTGCAAATATGTTATCAGGAAATCAATTCGCATCAAGTACTTCAGACGTGGTCCAAAAGTAGAGTCAAAATTCAGACAAAATACAAGATCTAGAAAGAGATGTGCTATTCGTGACCATGTCTGAGAAACTGCTGATCTCATGAGATTTTCATATATAATGGTGCCAAATCTACAGAAAATGGGCATTGAAAGACATTGATTTTTCGAAGTTTTGCTCACATTTGCATTTAGAATTGCGGATTCCGCGAGCGGAAGAGAAATGCTATATTTCACCACGAATTCCACATGTTTGAGTTACCTTGATCTCCATGGCTGAGTTCAGTCCGCAGTGCATTGACATTGTGTATGGACATGGATTTGCACGCAAGTTTCTCGGAGACTAGACACACAAGGAATAAAGAAAGCAGGAATTTGTAGGCAGACCATGCAGGACGGAGTCTGGGGAACAACACGCCCATCCAGACTGCTGTCTGCAACCTTAGCTTATTTTTTTGGGCTGCTCCTCTCGAAGAAGTGGTTTTGGTTTTTTTTTTTTAAGTGGTTTATACTACTTCTAAGGGAATGTCGCCTAAGTGATAGAAGGGAGTTTCCAGGGTGTTGGGCAGCTTTCTGATGTCATTCCCAGCTTGCGATCTTTCTTTCACGTGGACGATACACTGTACATGCGCAGTACATCCGTGTGGAAAACCGAAGGCATATGTGACCAACACTATTCCTTTACGCGATCATTCGCAGGTCTTCCGCTGAGGATATCCGCACGTATAAGCCCGACCTTAGAGAATGTTGTAGTGTTCTCCACTCTGTTAGTTTTCGTGATGTAGTTCTCCTTTGTCTCTATCTAATTCTCTAGTACTTGATAGATATTTCCTCTTCACCACGGCCCTATTTGAAGTCATATCCTGTGCCTAAACCTTGAACTTTCACAGGTTTCTGGCAAACCTCATGTGTTTGTGAGCACTGTTCATTGCATTGCTATTCTCCGCTGAGAAATACTAATGCATTTACAGTATTCTCCGTGTTTATGCTTGAGTTGGCAGGGCAAATGTGTTTAGAACCTAATATGAGGATGAAATATGTGCAAAGTAAGGAAATGAGGAAAAGACTAATTACATATGATAATTACAGGGGTTTATTACCAATTATGTAATTTACCTCTACTCTGAAGTAGCATTAAACATCTTTCAGCTAATGGTTGCATTGAAGTTAAATGCTTTACTTGCTTGGATTTGAAATTATCCCTCTTAAAAATGATCTTTAGGTTCAGATGTGTAAAAGGTTTAAAATACATGTGTATGTTGAAACCGGAGAGCGAAAATTAAAAATGAGGAGAGGTTTTGGTTTATTTCCTTAAAGAGATATTCTGCCCTCAATGGAGTTACCGTATATGCTGAACAATCGATTAAAGGTGGAACGCAACGCGAACCTGCGATTTTTATGCAATGCGGTTTTAACATTAGAAAGTCCCATTGACCTTTGGAAGAAAAAAAACCTGCGAAATTGCAGCGAGAAAAAAAAAACGCTAGTGGGTAAAAGTTCTTACATAGCATGAACTGTATTTGTAGACGCCGACCACGGGTTCCGCAGCAAAAACCTGTTCATGTGCAGCCAGCCTTACAGGAAAGGCCTCATGTCCGCTGCACGCGCAGATTTTTCACGCGGATTTTCTCCTTGGATGTACTGCGAATCATCATTATATTGATTTTTTTATTGCTTGTGGAGGATCTAGGATTGCGGGGTTTTTTTTCATGTGGATATACGCGGATGCCATGCGGATCATCCGTGCGGAAGAAATCCACAACCCCACTTCCCTAATAGATTTTAACCTTCAAATCCACAGTGAATCCACAAATGTATTTGTGGATGTACTGCGGATCGTAAGCTCACATAAAGATAAATGGAGCACATCCGTCCGTGATCCGTGCTAAAATGGAGCATGCTGCGATTTATTATCTGCGCGTGGCATCCGCAAATCAAATGAAAACAAATGTACAAGTGTTAACTGAAGTGTGGACCCCAAATGCTTCCCTATGGGCGGCTTGGTTTGCGGATCTCACGTGTGGGTGCCACACACGGATTCCACAAACGCAAATATGCCCGTGGATATTGGGCTAAAGCCATTTTCTGTGGAACTAGTGCAGTGATGTTCACCCTTCCCTATTAATCTCCCAAGCAGTATATATCTCACTAGTTGTTTAAGACCTTCATTTGTTAGTAATATTACAAAAACCTTTTTTTTTTTTACATCATTATGGGCTCCACTTCCACATTTCTTGATGCACTAAGCAATATTTGAAATCCACTTCTCCCTTGCAAACTATCTGTGTCCATTTGTTTCTGTGACATTTTGTAGACAGTCTATTTTTGCTCCTTTTGTCATAGACCATAATTAGTCTCATTTAAACTTTGCACATCAGCAATATAGTGTTACTGGATTGACACTTGTCAGTGCTATACTCCATAAAGTCTGACATGGGCTTTCATTGGACACAGCCGTGAAGGGTATTGCTTATCTGCCTACTTGGACGCCAATATGCCAATATTCTCCATAGGAAAGTGAATCGATACCTGAAGACTAGAGCTACACGGAATGTTTTTCGGCAAAAAAAAAGAGATCTGTGTATTGAAGTGTTAAACAGTAAGATAATATAAAACTGAAGATTACATCTAAACATCTCAAGTCTGCTGCCTGCTTACATGTGGTGCAATATTAAAGCTGTCTGCTATATTTGTAACAAGACACAGTAAGTGCTTTCTAGTGCTGCTTGTGTTTACTGCAAAACAGAAATAGAAGTAACTGTGCCAATAACAAAGTTCTTAGTGAAAGAAACTCTTTTGTTTTTATCTATCAAACTATGGGAGATTTTATATTAAACCGTACCAGGCTAACTGTTAAAGTGTACCTAACTTTTCAGGTTTACCTTCAGAATAAGGCCTCCCTCACACAGATGTTTTTGTACATCGTTTAACGCTGCACTGAACGCTGTACAACGCTCCCATTGATTTCAATGGGGCTGCTCACACAGGTGTCAAAACTCAGTGACTTCAACGTTGCGCTTTGACAGCGATGAATATTCTGTCTTTGGCTGTTTTCAGCCCTGCGTCACCCAGGCAAGCCGCCGGGCACTTGTCAGCGCTGATAGACCATTGAAACCCCTGCCTCCATCAAGAGATTGCTCTGATTGGCTGAATGGGCGCTCCTGAACCAATCAGAGCCAGCGCTTGATGCACCAATCACAGCCATTCATTTGAATGACCTCATTGAATGGCTCTGATTGGTTCATCGAGCGCTACTAAACCAATCAGAGCAGTCTTTTGCTCGAGGCGGGGATTTCAATGACCGTCACCAGCAATAGATGGTCTATCAGCGCTGACAAATGCCCGGCAGCCTGCCTGGAGCTCCGGAGAAGAGTGGTGGCAACCCCAACGACACCTGCTAGGGGAGTATTACTTTTTTTTTTTTTAGAGCTTCCTTGACTGCGTTTTCAGTTTTTTATCCTGAAAACGCAGCCAAAATGCTGGTAAAATGCATGCCAGCGCTGCTGAAACCGCAGTAAACGCAGCGTTAAAGTGCTGCATTTCTGCTAACGACTGTGTGTGAGGGGCTAAAGCTGCCATGTGTCTGTTTATGAGGATTTGCTGTGAATTTTATCATATGCATTGTAGAGAAAAATAGTATGGTACTGCGTTACCCAGAAGAACCTATGTCAGTCTTGTGTAAAAAAAAAAAGACAAAGGTATTATATAGTAACATAGTATGTAAGGCCGAATGAAGACATTGTCCATCTAGTCCAGCCTGTCTATCCTACTGTGTTGATCCAGAGGAAGGCAAAAAACCCCAAGGCCAGAAGCCAATTAGCCCTTTTGGGGGAAAAATTCCTTCCCAACTCCCTAATGGCAATCAGACTGTTCCCTGGATCAACCCCTAATAGTTCCTACCTGCCTATATACCAGGATTGACACTTAACCTAATATTTATATCCTGTAATATCCTTCTCCAGAAAGACATCAAGTCCCCTTTTAAACTCCTCTATGGATTTTGCCATCACCACTTCCTCCGGTAGAGAGTTCCACAGTCTAACTGCTCTTACAGTAAAGAACCCCTTTCTGTGTTGGTGATGAAACCTACTTTCCTCTAATCGTAGCGGATGTCCTCTTGTTACCTTTGTGGTCCTGGGTGTAAACAGATCACGGGAGAGATCCATGTGTTGTCCCCTCATGTACTTATACATGGTTATTTGGTCGCCTCTTAACCTTCTTTTTTCTAGAGTAAATAGTCCCAATATTGATAACCTCTCTGGGTATTCCAGTCTCGTCATTCCATGTATTAGTTTAGTTGCCCTTCTTTGAACCCCCTCAAGCACTGTGACATCTTTCCTGAGCACCGGTGTCCAGAATTGTACGCAGTATTCCATGTGAGGTCTGACAAGTGCCTTATATAATGGAAGGATAATGTTCTCGTCCTTCGCCCCTATACCTCTTTTGATGCACCCCAAGACTTTATTTGCCTTTGCAGCAGCGGACTGGCACTGGTTACTCCAGTTTAGTCTATTATCCACTAATACCCCCAGATCCTTTTCCATATCACTTTTCCCTAGTGGTACCCCATTAAGTGAATATTTGTGACATCCGTTCCTCTTGCCCATGTGCATAGTCTTACATTTTTCAACATTGAACTTCATTTGCCATTTTTCTGCCCAAGCCCCCATCTTATCCAGGTCCATTTGTAGCCGTACATTGTCCTCCGTTGCATTAATTATATTGTATAATTTTGTGTCATCTGCAAATATTGATATTTTGCTGTGCAGCCCCTCTATCAGGTCATTGATAAATATGTTGAACAGAGTGGGGCCTAATACTGAACCCTGTGGCACCCCGCTAGCGACTGTGGTCCAATCAGCGTACGAACCCTTTATTACCACCCTCTGCTTTCTATCGTTGAGCCAATTTTTTACCCACTTACACACGTTTTCGCCCAGTCCGAGCTGCCTCATTTTGTATATTAGCCTATTATGTGGCACGGTGTCAAAGGCTTTAGAGAAGTCCAGATATACAAGATCAATAGATTCTCCCTGGTCCAGCTTAGAGCTTACTTCATCGTAGAAACTGATCAGATTTGTCTGACATGAGCGACCCTTCATGAATCCATGCTGGTGAGGAGTTATTCCCTTAATCTCCTTGAGGTACTCATCGATGGCGTCTCTCAGAATCCCCTCGAAAATTTTTCCCGTTACTGAAGTGAGACTTACTGGCCTGTAGTTACCAGGCTCACTTTTGCTCCCTTTTTTGTAAATTGGAACCACGTTGGCAATGCGCCAGTCCAATGGTACTACTCCGGTCTTGATAGTGTCTAGAAATATTAGGTATAGCGGCCTAGCTATCTCGTCACTTAGTTCCTTTAGTATCCTTGGGTGTAATCCATCTGGGCCCGGTGATTTATCAATTTTAGTTTTCTTTAGACTCTTCCGCACCTCCTCCTGCGTTAGGTATGAGATATTTTGTGAGGGGTTCGTTTTATTCCCCTGCATCCCGTGTGGCATTTCCTTTTCTTTGGTGAACACACTTGAGAAGAAACTGTTTAGTAGATTTGCTTTCCCTTCGTCATCATCAATGATTTCTCCTGCATTGTTTTTTTAAAGGGCCAGCGCTCTCCCTGCAAATCCTTTTGCTGTTTATGTAGTTGAAAAATAGCTTCGGGTTGTTTCTGCTCTCTTTTGCGATCCGTCTTTCTGCTTCCTCCTTGGCAGTTTTGATCGTATCTTTGCATATTTTGTTTTTTTCCCTGTATGATTTTAGCGCTTCTTCGCTGCCTTGTTGCTTTAGTAGTTTGAACGCTTTCTTCTTTTCGCTTATTGCCCCTCGTACCGTCTTGTCGAGCCACATTGGTTTCCTTATAGCTGAGTTTCTTTTATTTTTAAAGGGAATGAACTGCTCACATGAGGCGATTAGGATCCTTTTGAAGTTTTCCCATTTTTCCTCCGTACTGATATTTTTGAGGATGTTGTCCCAATTAATGTTCCCGATAGTAGTTCTAAGCTCATCAAATTTTGCTTTACTAAAGTTTAGTTTCTTTGCCACTCCCTGATAAGGCTTCCTATTGATTGACAGCTGGAAGTTGATTATATTGTGGTCGCTGTTCCCCAAGTGCTCCTCAACCTGCACCCCCTTTATACATTCCGGTTTGTTAGTCAGTACTAGGTCCAGAATGGCCCTCCCTCTTGTTGGTTCCTGCACAAGTTGGTTCAGGTAATTGTCTTTAATTACTCTCAAGAACTTATCACCCCTGTGAGATTTGCAGGTTTCGTTCTCCCATGTTATATCTGGGTAATTAAAGTCCCCCATGATAATTACTTCGTTTCGTTTTGACACCTCTTCTATCTGCCTTAGTAGTAAGTCTTCAGTTTCTTCTGTTGCTTTTGGTGGTCGATAGAAGACCCCTATCAGGATTTTGTTATTTTTTCCTCCCTGTATTTCTACCCACAGAGATTCCACCTGTTCGTCTCCTACCCCTATATCCTCCCGTAGCCTCGGCTTCAAGTTCGATTTGACGTACAGACATACCCCTCCCCTTTTCTGGTTCCTTCGGTCTCTTCTGAAGAGATTGTACCCCTGCAAATTCACCGCCCAATCGCACTTATCATCAAGCCATGTTTCAGTAATTCCGACTATATCATAGTTTTCATCAGTCATTCTCGCTTCAAGCTCACCCACTTTACCGATCAGACTTCGTGCATTCGTGGTCATACAATTTATATCATTTTTTGTTGTTTTTAAATTTGTTTTGTTGCTATTCGTACTTATGGCTGATCTATCAGTTCTAACTGTACTAACCCCACCCCCTGCTCGTCCCCCATTCCCTTTGCTTGGACCCGGATCGCTAATTACACTGGCTACCCCACTATTTCTCATTTTACCCTCCCCCCCAGTCCCTAGTTTAAACACTCCTCCAGCCTTCTAGCCATCTTTTCCCCCAGCACAGCTGCACCCTCCCCATTAAGATGCAGCCCGTCCCTACGGTAGAGCCTGTAGCCGACCGCAAAGTCAGCCCAGTTCTCCAGGAACCCAAATCCCTCCTTCTTACACCAACTCCGGAGCCACTTGTTTACCTCCCTAAGATCCTGCTGCCTTTCTAGTGTGGCTTTAGGTACAGGTAGTATTTCCGAGAAAACTACCCTGGAGGTCCTTGCCCTGAGCTTGGACCCTAAGTCCCTGAAATCATTTTTGAGGGCCCTCCATTGACCTCTAACTTGTTCATTGGTGCCAACGTGCACCATGACTGCTGGATCCTCACCAGCCCCTCCCAGTAATCTGTCAATCCGATCCGCGATGTGTCGAACTCGAGCGCCAGGAAGACAACACACCGTTCGACGATCCCGGTCTTTATGGCAGATTGCCCTCTCTGTCCCCCTAATAATTGAGTCCCCCACCACTAGAACCTGTCTAGCCTGCCCTGCGCTCCCCGTCCCCGTCTCACTGGAGCAGTCATCCCCCTGGCGTTCAGAGGGCGTGTCGTGCTGCAGCAGTGCTGGCTCTGTAATGGCATCCCCCTCATCTGCCAATCTTGCAAATTTGTTGGGTTGTGCCAGTTCAGGACTAGCCTCCCTGGTTCTCTTCCCTCTATCCCTCCTTCTTTCTGTCACCCAGCTTCTTGCCTGCTCCCCCTGCTCTTCCGTACTACCATCCGCCCCCGCCTCTACCCCAGCGAGTGCCTGCTCAGTGAGCACCAAACTTCTTTCCATGATGTCAATGGCTCTCAGTGTTGCCAGTTGCCCATTTAGATCCAGAATTTGGGCTTCTAAATGTGCGACGTGCACGCATCTTGCGCAACAGTATGCACCCTCGATCGGCTGATCAAGGACCGCATACATTGCACAAGTAGCACACTGGATGGCATTGCCAGGCATGGAGCTCATCCTAATGGGGATCTACAATTTACTTGTGGAAGTAGTGAAGATAGACTTGTTCACACTCCGCTCACACGCTGCCGCAACCGCTGGCCCGCTGCCGCAACCGCTGACCCGCTGCCGCAACCGCTGACCCGCTGCCGCAACCGCTGACCCACTGCCGCAACCCCTCACCCGCTGCCGCAACCCCTCTCCCGCTGCTACCTCTGTGCAACCACTCACACGCTGCCGCTCTCGCGCAACCTCTTACCCGCTGACACTTATGCGCAACCAGTCAAAAAAGATTTTTATTTTTTATTTTTTTATTCCCCCCTCACAAACACTTAGACCCCCAGACACACACACACACAGAAGACACAACTAACCAGATACACAGAAGACACACACTTAGCTCACAAACACACACAGAAGATACTTATCAGCTCCTCCACTCCTCCGCTCCTCCTGGTGACGTCACCCGCTGTCCCGGCGGCCGCTCACTCTGCCCTCCTGTCTCAGCTGCTCTGCTGAACTCCTGGTGGCCTCTTGGCGCCAGCTGCTGCGCTCCGGTCTCACTGGTCACTCCTGCCCCCGCACCTGCTTCGGCTGCCGCTGCCCCCGCACCTGCTTCGGCTGCTGAGCTGCTCCGCTGTCCCCTTCAGCTCCCCGCTCGTGCCTCCGTCTCGTGCCGCTGCTCCTGCTTATGGTGGTGTTAATGGCTAACCAGAAAAATTATATATGCCAGCTTTTCAGGCTACTAAGCCTCATCATCAGACTGGTGTAGCAACTTATATCCGAAGAGAAACAAAAACTAATATGTATGTATACATACACACATGACAAAGTAGAGACATAGCGTTCGTAATTTGCATTAAAAAAAGGACAGTATAACATTTGAGATGCTGAGAGGAAGAGTCGGCATTTAAATAACGATAAACCAGAGTGAAAGGAGTAAGGGTTGTGTGTAAGGGCGCTTTTGGACAGAAAACATACTGTTCAATTGAGCAAAATTGAACGATCAATTGAGCAAAATTGAACGATAATCGTTCAGTCTAAAGGCGAACCAATAACTGAACACAAATGAGAATCATTTACTTTTTGCCCTTCGTTCATTTTTCTGGTTTTTCAGGTTGGCGTTCAGCACTCGATTAACCAATCACAGCCATTCAATGATTGGCTGTGATTGGTTCATCATGCACAGCGCCAACGAATCGAAGCCGGTGCTCGATGAACCAATCAGAGCATTAGCTTGCTGGAGGCAGGGTGTTCAAGCCCCGCTACAGGAAGAATCACCCTGTCAGCGTGCAGGAAGACACAGAATTCTGCAAAGCGCCACAGCCCAACGCGAGGCCCTGAATGCTGGCTGCTAGGTGAGTATTGTTTTTTTGTGTTTTTTTTTAAATGTGGTGTAGCTAGGGCTTATATCTATTTTTTTTTGGGGGGGGGGGGGGGATTATATTCCCCCACCCCCACCTCCACCTCCTGAAAATCAGGGTAGGGATTGTAATCGGGGAAACACGAATGCTCTATACAATGACATCTGACGTGCACTGTATATGTATGGTGCATATTGGACAGTGGTGAAACGGGTAGTTCGGACGGGAATATATATCACCTATCCATGGAGAAGTTAATAATTGGCAAGAGTGTGACTAATGGGAGCAGGGCAGGCCTTAATAATGTGAGACCTATGTGGTGCACTGAGCCACCTTTGCCGAAGTGGACACCACAGAAGGTCGGCTACCTGTGGCTGATATGGTTTTTATTTTAGGTGCTTTTAATTAGGTGCTGTGTTGAATGGTTTTTTGTACACTTTGTTACTGTACACCATATTGGGTAGTGCCAACAGAAGGTATTTTTCAGGCAACATTTTAACAAAAGGCCGCCCTGGCTGAAAACCCCACAATTGTTGCATAGCCACACACACACACACACACACACACATCAATATCTACAGCAGGGAGGAGGAGTTTAGTCAAGGTTGTACTTTCTTATATACTGTTGCATACTTGTCTAAAGGCCCATTTACACAGAGCGATGATCGCTCAAAAATTGCTAAAAAGTGATCATTTGAGCGATAATCGTTGCGCCTAAAGGTGCACTGCTAGCTGATCGTTAAAATCAGATCAACCTAAAAATCGTCATGAGGTCTTATCAGGACCGCATGCTGAGTTCTCTGTGGGTAGTGCTGAAGGCTTCATTTGCACACTTAATTGCTGTTAAGTAGCTGAGTAGCGGTTGTCCCGCGCCGAAACGGTTTTTTTTTTTTCAACCCCCCCCCCCCCCCCGTTTGGCGCGAGACAACCCCGATGCAGGGGTTAAAAAAGAACACCGGACAGCGCTTACCTGAATCCCCGTGCTCCGGTGACTTCTTACTTACCCGGTGAAGATGGCCGCCGGCATCTTCTCCCTCCGTGGACCGCAGGGCTTCTGTGCGGTCCATTGCCGATTCCAGCCTCCTGATTGGCTGGAATCGGCACGTGACGGGGCGGAGCTACACGGAGCCCCATTGAGAAGATAAGAAGACCCGGACTGCGCAAGCGCGTCTAATTTGGCCATTAGACGGCGAAAATTAGACGGCAACCATGGAGACGAGGACGCCAGCAACGGAGCAGGTAAGTGAAAAACTTTTGATAACTTCTGTATGGCTCATAATTAATGCACAATGTACATTACAAAGTGCATTAATATGGCCATACAGAAGTCTATAGACCCACTTGCTGCCGCGGGACAACCCCTTTAATAGTTTATGCAAAATGATCGCTTAAAGCTGTCACTCAAACTGTCGTTTGAGCAATCATTGCTCCCTGTAAATGGGCCTTAACATTTATGACAACTGATGGACAAAAGTTCTTGGTTGTAAGGCCTCATGCATATGTCAGAGCCAGAAGGCTGTATGGGATACTACCGGACCACAAGGACCTAATGTTCTACTGTATGGTGCTCTATTAGAAATGTATGTGGAAGCATATAAAGCAAAGGCTATACTTCTGGGGGAGAATAGCTCCGTATTACGGCGTGCCACAAGCTTTGTTTGCATTGCTGAGGCATGTAAATTATGTGGCGTTTTTACACGATTGCTTATTTCTTTCATGAATGGTGGTGGTGTGGAAACGCTCTTAGAGGAGTTTCTGTTCCACAGCAATCAATAGTTAGCAGCAATATTTAAAAGGATTTCTTTTTAAATTGCTGCCTCCCTTTCCCTGATTGCAGCCAATCCTCCTTCCCCTCCGTTTTTGCATCTTCAGTGTTGTAACATATAATCAGTTCACAGGCAAAAGTGATCTATTTACATACCATCTGTTTTGTGAATGCGCTTTTTACAGATGTTCAGTGAAATGGGCTCCTATATATCATTCTACTTGTTATACTTCTCTATATAAAATGTACTATGATTTTTGTTGTTATATTGGGCCTGGCACATGACGGCATTTATTAAACCCCAAAGGCTTTTCAGTTTTTACTATGAATATCATACAAAGAGAAAAATGAAGGCTATTAAATACAAGACAGTATTGAAATACCCAAGGAAAGTACATAGTAAAAGAAGAAATATTAGGCTGCCAAAGCATGATGATATCATTTTAAATGGTAATTTGATGATGAATAAAGATATTGAACATGTGTTCGGATAATATGTGACTTAACATATCACAGGGGTGATTATGGTCTCCAGTGTGCACCGAGAGCCTAAAAAGGGGAATTTAGTCATAGCCTAGTTATATTAACTGTTTGGGAAATGTACTTTGATTTTGATATAGTGACACAGGAACTCATGCTGTGTTTTTCTTCTGGCCTTCCATTAACACGAGAAGTGTAGAGTAGCATGCCAAGAGGAGCGAACCTAAGAGTATTTCAGATGTGGTGTAATCGCTGTGGACATTCGCTACAGAAAACCCGCTGCAGTTATGCTGAAAAACCGCACGGGCCAAATCCACACCTAAGTGGTGTAAATTGGGCTGTGTTTTTTCTTGCAGATCTGCTGCGGGATTTAACCGTTATATTTCAAGGGTTAAATTCTGCAGCAGGAAACCGCAGCATAAATAGACTTGCTGCAGATTTAGAATTTGAGGCGTTTTCCAAAAATGTTGCCGGTTAATTATGGAAAATTTCCCATGTAAAGGTGATTTCTGAAATCTCTTCCGTATGGCTAGTACTGTAAGCACTGGTGAATTTCCGCAGCAAAATCCACTATGGAAATTCTGCAGTTTTTACGGCCCGCAACTCTGAAAGCAATGCAATTGCTTTAGCAAGCTAGTAAAGCAAATATTGTAAAAATATGACATTCACCTATTGGCCCTCACCATACTTTGGCTTTTCTGTTGGCTTTGACTTTTCTTAATATTGCTTGGTCTCCATTGTAGACAGAATAGTGATGCATATGGAGTGATAAAGCGCCCATTAAATAATTTCTGTTAACAGTGTGGAGGGCAGCAGTTTTTAGTTTGCTTACATGGAAGGTATGGAAACAGAAGCAGAAATGGCAATCAGAACAGCCACCACCTCGGTGCTCATGCAGAGCTTTTTTAATGTTTTAGAAGACAGCAAGATTTCATGGCAGATGTTCTAATGTGGAGAACATCATCACATCACTTCTCCAAAGATGGTCCGGACAGCCCACCGCAAATGGTCCGGCATGACCACTGGGCCTCTTGCCTAAATTTGCATATAGCACAGGACAAATAGAAGTCTTTCTTTTATAGGTATTAGTGCAACTGTCTGAACAAGAAAGCAGCTGTTAATATGCTGATATCATCAGGGTTTAAACGGTGTAGGAAGCTTAAAGGGGTTGTACCGCAAATCAAAGTAAAATTAAACACTTCTGTATGGCCATATACATGCACTTTGTAATATACATTGTGCATTAAATATTGGCCATACAGAAGTTATATACTTACCTACAGGGGGTCCCCCCCGTGTTGGCGTCCCCTGGCGCCGACCAAATCCTTCTCCCGGCTCGAATAGACGCGCTTGCGCAGTCTTCCTCTTCTGTCCCGTGGACGCGCCAACACAGGGGGGGGGGACCCCCTGTAGGTAAGTATATAACTTCTGTATGGCCACAAAAGGTCCACAAATCAAATCTGCATGCTTTAATTCAGTTGCGGACACCCATGTTTCCCTATGGGCGGCTTGAACTGTGGATCATCCATACGGGTGCCCTATACGCATTCGCAATTCAAATCCGCCCCTGAACATTAGGCCTTAGGAATAAAAAGCTGGTGACAGGTTCTCTTTTAAGTGGTTTTCTGGAGCGTAAAAAATGATGAACTTAACATAATGTGACCTGCCAGATCAAAGTTCCTGTTAAGTCTAGCGGCGCTGCTGTGCTTCAGCCAACAGCGCCACTAGGGAGAGTCAGGGCTCCATCACACTGGCGAGGATGATAGCGGGTCGTGAATCGCGGCCTGATATCGCCTTCACAATCTATGTGGAAACCCCTGGATGCGAGGCATTTTCACATGGAAACAGCCTTGCATCTCTGCGGGGCTGAAGGAATTCCCCGGCGCGGCTGTCACAGCCGCAGCAGGGGATCGCGATGTTACCCCATAACAATGGGCAATATCACAAAAAGGTAGGACTTGCTGCGATTTTTCCCTGCATAGCATCGCCATTTTAAGTTTGCGTTGTGAACATTACATCAGTCTAGTATCTAATACTAGACTACTGTAGTAAACTGAAGCATATAAACCTGATGAATGCTAGGCATTGGAGTCGTGTATATACGAATACAGAAAGGTTCTCGTACACAGTATTTGATCCTTACTTGAGAATTGGTGCCTCATTCAGAACGACTGCTAAATCCGTGAAAATGTGTTATGTAATACTTTAGAAAGGGGCCTAATCATCAGATTATCACCACTTCAGTTTATTATGGATATGTGGAACAGATGTTTTCCACAAGGTCCATCAATTGCTGCTCTTGACGGTTGGAGGGAACAACATATTTCATGAGTAATTTATATTTTACATAAACTGAATGCTGTGTTACTGAGAAAATAGATGTATCTTCACCGGTGTAGTCTCCATGGGGCAGCATATTATGTGCACATGTCAGATATTTGTCGTATTAGATCGCACTTGTATGTAACATCCTACTATTAAGATTAGCGAAAAGTGGATAGATCACCTTCTGAATATTCATCTCCACACTGATGTAGCTAGTGAACCTTGTATATCTAGAATAGAATGATCACCTTAGGGTTCATTTTCATCGGTATATTTCTGCTTGCGTATTACGCATGTGTTTTTATGCACATAATGCGCAGCGCTGAAACCTTATTGATTTACATTGTCTTATTTTGGTCCCTATTACGAACCAAAATAAGCAATTGAAGTTAATAGGAGTGCGGAAATGTGCAGAGAATATTCACGATACAAGCTTATTTATGTATGGAATTAAAGGGGCGTTTTTGTGCATGTGAAGAACAGGATGAACATGTGCGTGAAAAAAAAAGGTAATACGCAGACTTTTGGTTAGTGAAAACACTGCATATTTTCCAGACCAAAACTAAAGGCGCATAGTCTTTCTTTTCAATACAATTAAGGCAACGGGATTCTGACACGTACTGCCCAAATGTATGCCAATTGCATAATTTTTTTAAATATATTTGGTAGTCCATTAACAGCCACATGCAGTACTAATGTACAACAATCTATAGTCTGCACCCCAGGGACAAACTCAAAACAATATTTTATTTGATGACGGCCTCAAGGGCCGTTCCTATGTACTGTTTTCACGGAGCTAGTTCAACTACAAGGCATTAGTGATTTTGCGAATTGCAGCATCTTGTAGAATTTTTAATGCATTAACCCCTTCCCATCTGACCTGCGGATATATACATCCTAACTGCACATACCCCATGCAGTTAGGATGTTTATAGCTGTCCACAACATTTGCTGTGTAAAGAGCAGGCTTGGGAGCTTAACCTGCTCCATACATGGCGGGTATAGTCCGTATTTGACCGCGGACTGTTGCCTACAACAGCTATGATCACTAGGAAAGTGGCTGTTAACCCTTAAAATACTGCTGTCCGTTCTGACAGTGGCATTTAAATTTCCTGATCGATCATGGGCATGCCACCCAGGTGTCATGACAGTCTTAGGCCTTCTGCCTATAAGGGATGTGCCTGTGGCATGTGTTTAATAGACAGCCTATTTAAATACAGCATAATGCAATACTGACTTGCAACAGTTGAAGGGGTGGGGAGAAAGTAATGGGGGGGTGAGGTTGAATGATAGGTCTGCTCTGGTCTAGTGAGTATCTGTGCTTATCGTTCAACATCCTTTGGTGAACTTTTTTGGGTGTTCTGGAGCTATGAAGGGTGTATTACCTATTTATATAGACAGATGTTTTTTTAACTATTTACAGCAATTCCCAAAAAAAGTAAGAAAAAATTGGAAAAAGATTTAGGCCATATTAGTGAAGATAAATGAGCATCAGTGTTGCATATGATTCCAGTGATATCTCTCTCTGAAAGTCAACGAGTATCACAATTGTATTTAGCACATAGTTATTTTAATCCATTAAAGTTTTGGGTATTAAATTAAACTTCGACTGTGAGGCATGGCCTAACTACAGAGTTATACAGATGCATGCAAGCTCAGCTCCTACATTTCCATTCCATATTCCTGTATTATTCTGCTGATTATTATTTTGAAGCAGTCCTGCTCTGACCTGTTGTTTGGTCTACTGGCTGGATAGGGACTGCAGCTCATTTTTTCCAGTGCCCAACATCTGAAGATACTTGAGGGGGGCAACCTGGTTCTCTTGGGATTTCCCAGCTGCCGCGCTCACGGTCCTTCCACATATACGGTGATCCTACGGAGACACAGAGGGAGCTACTTGATCTGTCTAACTCACACATGCAGCTTTCTTCTCAGGGTAAGGCTCAGTGAGGCATAGGAGCCATGGACTCTAGGGTCATGTCATTTGGGAGGTGGTAGAGAATGGGACGAGTGCAGTCCAACATGGTTTCATGGTGGGAGACTGCATTATATTGTGGCGGGAAGCTTATCTACAGAACATCATACCACCTTGCATCATCTTGGTGTGCAGAGCATTGTGTGGCTCCACACAAGCTTAAGCCTATATCTCCACAGGAGTCTGCCCCAATATTTCCTCCTCTAAAATAAAGCTCCATCTCTTCATATCTTCTGTGCCACCCACTAGAAGTCTATTGGTCTCCTTTTTCTACCTCTGGATAAGGACGAGTCCAACAGTGGATAGATAAATGTGACTTGGACTCGCCCAAGTTCGGGCTCCCATTAATACTGATTGTCTCAAGCCAGGAAACATTTCTGCAATCTTTCCTTTTCTACTACTGCTTGGATCTTCTCTGAAAATTCCACATCACCGACGTTCTTACAAGGGGAAACCCCTAGCCAGATCCATGGACCCTTCCAAACAGTTGCTGGTCACAGGAAAATTAAAGGAAATTTGTTTGGGACCCAGATCCAATTGGCTGTAAAATATCTAACATGCTGCAAGCTATTACCTCTAAACAAGCAATGTCCAAACAAGACAAGCAATCTAAATCTCATGCTGAAACAAAGTTTACACTGAAACAAGTTTCAGACCAATTACTGGCTGCCATTACGATGTGTCGCACTTCAATAACCGGCAAAGTCGAGGAGGTCTGTATAGATGTTGGACTGCTGCCACAAGATCTTCAAAATTTGAGAGACCGAGTGACCTCGACTGAGGAGCTTATCTCTGCTATGGAAGATCACACAGCCAATGGCTCTTCAAGAACTTAAACATAAAGCTGACCTGTGGAGGCAGAAAACTAATGATCTGTAAAACCATCTTAGACATAACCTCTGAATCATTGGCCTTTCAGAGAGCGCTGAAGGTCAATGCCCTGATGTCTTCATTGATAAGTGGTTGAAAGAGCTTATTTCAGAGTGCCCATTTTCAACAGCCTATGCAGTTAAACAAGCCCATCGGGTGCCAGCTAGACAGCTGCCACCTGGATCTTTACTTCAGTCATTACTGACGAGATTGCTTAAGTGTAATTTTAGAGATTTAGTGCTATAACTGGCGACCGTAAGGCTGGAGAAATCAAGTTTAAAAATACTGTGATTTTAATATTTCTTGGATTTTTCTCCAGAGTTGCAAAAACAAAGAGCCTGCTTTTACATCATTTAAGCGGCAATTGCGAGAACTACCAATCCTATACTTTATGGCATACCTCACATATCTGAGAATGATTGAAGGGGATAAAGTGCCATTCTTTACTTCTCCAAAAGAGGCACACGAGCGACTTAACCCTTTCCAATCAAATTTGTATCCTGATTTTCCTAGGTGGCCTACTGTTTTTCTGCTTTTATACAACGGCGCTATATGCTGGCTAAAGTCAGTACTACATGAGGTGACACGTTGAATAGGCTCCATCAGCAGAGATGCTGGCAACGTACAGTAAGAGAACCACGACAGATGTCTTCCAACATCGGAGCTGTACAGCCTTAAAAATCATAATGTCTTCAGAGGTCAGACAGTGGACTGGAAAGGGTTAACAGATGGAGCAGAAACAGATGTTGATGGTGGTTCTGTTAAATGGCCTTACAAGTCTGCTTTCCCCCTTTCTTTCCTCCGTGGCAAGAGGCACCCTGGACATTCATGTAATTACCATTGGATTTTGAGTATATTCTATTCATTTTCAAACTTAAATGTGTGACTTTCTGAGCAGTGACTTTCTCTCCTCTCCTTCTGCGAATCCTCTCTTCTTCCTCCCTCCCTCCCTTTTCCCTCTTCTTTTCCTCTCATTATTGCTAATTATAAATGCCATGGTTTACTGTATTTACTGCAAGTTTTTTTTGAAAAGCTTGACCTAAGAATGCCTCCCGGTGGAGCTATACAGGGGTTGGAACATCAGCTTCCACTCTGTACCATTTATATTTTGCCAGTCACAGCATGTGCCGGTTCAGGTGATTGGTCAGGGTCCTGAGCGATGGACCCCAGACAATCAACTATTGATACCATAAAAACTTTTAGTACCATTAATGTATAATGCTACTAGCATACACTGTTGTAGGAGCCTGGATCTATCTTTTCGCAAAACTCATGGAAAATAACAAGGTGTTCGCTTTCCCAGAGAATGGTCCGTGATGCATCAGTCAGTTGAGTTATTTGGCTTTACTACATGAAGTACACTAAGTGCACTTCCATCTTGATATGTTGTTCATTTGACATTGTTAGGTGTAGTTCTATATAAAGTGAAGTTGCTCCTAATATTCTATAACTCACAGATGATTCATAATGCGTTGAGAAATATCCATCTGAACTTAATAAATCCCACAAAGTCTGGAAACCTCTATAAAGTTATTATTTATCAGAAATTCAATGGAACTCCTATCTAGTGCATGTGCAGTACTTTCCTGCTATGTATTATTTCATAATTTTTATAGAACAGTGATATTCATAAGAATATTTTATACAGAATTCTGCAATATTCCCTGACTAGTTGAATTTGCAATTGAGATTTAGAGCCTGGGGCTCAGGGACACAAAGTAATGTGTCCAAGGTCACAAGGAGGTAAGACTGGGATTTAATCTGGGGCTTCCAGCAAGTCTCTTCATGTCATTGATGTACAAGTACATTCAGCATTGCATGCATCCTGCTTCTTCCCCTGCACATTCTTAACTAAATCCTTTGAAATTTGGCTTCCAGAATTTTTCCATAAGTGTGTTTCAATATTATATATGCCTTTTGTTTGTAAGTAGTTTCTTCGAAAATTCAAAACTCCTGTAGGTTTGTATGAAAAATCAACATCCCACTAGCAAGTGCAAAAATGACAGGAAGCAGCAGCATGTTTAGTACTGGATTCAGATAAACACATTTTGAAGTTTTATATAATGTCTTTAGAGAGCCAACTATATATATACGTTTTTTTTGTACATCCTGTCCCATAGCAAGTATAGATTCAATTGGAATACGAAACTATTGTTTTGCTTCTTTATTGAATGCATGTACTGATATTAAACATTTCTTACTGCCAGTACATTTGTTAAGGGCCTCTCTGGTGAATTGTTTTTCCTTCTTAATGTAACTAGTACCCCTATATAAAAAAAAAAAAAAAGTCCGCTGTTATCACCTTGTTTTGTTATACCTTTCTGTCTGAAAGTTCCTAGAATCCTTCTCATCAAGCCGGTCATCTGACCTCATTGTGACTATCCCATATTTACTTGTTTTTATGTATTGGTAGGAGTCAATTTTTCATTCATCAGAGCCTACTGTACGATGCTATTGCATGAACTGTTGCACACACTCTTCACAGGAGGTAACACAAACTTCCATCTCAGTTACTGATCATGATTAGAGGCTCCTCCTGTCCTACAGTTATAAAGAAGGAGATGATAGTTCAATCTCCCTGATGGTATACTTGTGGCCTGCAGTTTACTTAGGTAAACATACAGAGTAGTGATAATCAAACTGTCCTCCCAGCAGGCACAGATGGTACGGGCTCTAGCTAGACGTGATGTTGTGCTGATGCATCATGTGAATGATAGCAAAGAATAGTGAAAGAGAAAGCAGGGGTTAATCTTCTCAACACCAAGATGGTGTCTGATAAGTATCAGATCAGATGTTGTACTGCATGGAAGGGGGTTGTTCAGAGAATGACAGGCAATCAGGTCAGTGGTGCAGTGATGAAAAATGTTTTTTTTTTTTTGCTGGAGTGGCCCTTTTAATTAATTTATTTTATTTTTGCTCAGGTTTTAATATTATACATCAGTTTTGTTTTTTTATTCATTAGACGTCATTTTCTTTCTCATAATGCTACTCCTTTCCAATTTACTGACTGAAATTCCGGTTTTCTTGGAATCAGGAAAGTATGGAAAAGTGATAATTATCTTGTATCTGCTTCTTATCCATCTCAAAACAAATTGATGTCATCGGTAGGAGAGTGACTCATAAGTGCAGCATCCTGTACTTTCTAGGCTGACACAATTATGGCCAGAAATGCACAGGGAATAATTAGCTAGCAAGTACATCCGGTACTGATTGAGGTAGTTCCCCAGTACATGACTGTTTTGATTAATACATTTATTAATGCTACACTAGCACTATAATGTGTAGTATCAATATATGTATTCATCAAGCCAGTGCGCTACGTCTGTTAACGACCTCCATCAGCCCCTTCTGTTTTTATCATGCTACGCGCATCCCTTGGTTATGGATGTCTCTCATGGCGCCGGTCAGCAGGCAGAGCAGCAGTGGAATATTTGGTACTAAAAGCTTTCAGCGGTTTTGTGTTATTTTTCCAAAATTTGACGAGGAAGAGCGTGTTATTGTTTACCCGCGCAGACAGTTTCTTTTAAGTATGCAGTATACACTATGGAACGCCTTGCCTTTTCTTTTAACATTTTGCCCAGTGAGTAATAAACACACAAGAGTGTATATGTTTGTGCTGCCTATGGTAACTTAGAAAGTTCTAAAACAGCCAAAAAAGTATACATTGAAAGCACAGCGACTGCTGCATTTGGTCCGCAAATCCTACTACATTTCTCCTTATTGTATATAGCCTGATACAGAATAGAGCTGCACAACTACACGCTACACATTTTACTTGCTCACTGACCACTTTAAATGAAAGCATGCTTGAGCAGCTATTGACAAAAGGTTGAGGAACTTAATTACAGATTCCTGAAAACCCTACACATAATTGGTATCGCCACATCCATAACAACTTTAACTATAAAATATTACATTGTTTATCCAGCGCAGTAAATTCCATTTAAAAAAAAGACAAAATAGCCATTTTCTGTTAATCTTGCTTCAGTAAAACAGGAATAAAAAATAATCAAAAAGTCATACATACCTCAAAATGGTACCAATAAAACTCTAGTTGTCCCAGAGGGAAGAAAAGTCCTCTTACAGCTCAATCAACGGAAAAATAAAAATGTTTTCCTGCAATTTGGCGCTACACATGAAATGTTTATACTATGCAAACGTAGTAAAACATAATTACACCTCTATATTTCATAATCATAAGAATAAAGGTAACATAATATTTATACCACATGGTGACCACCTTAAAAATAAATCCCAAAAAACAACGGTGAAACTACCATATATACTCGAGTATTAGCAGACCCAAGTATAAGCAGTGTCAATAAGTTTTATCACAAAAAAACTGGTAAAACTTATTGACTCTAGTATAAGCCTAGCTTGGTTTAAAAAAAAACGCAATTCTCAACTCCCAGCCAGCGCTCGATTATTCAGTTATTCAGTCATTCAGTGAATGACACCACTGAATGGCTGTGATTGGTTTATCGAGCGCCAGCTGTGATTGGCTGGTGCTCGATCCAATCACAGAGCTTAGTTACACAGCGCTGACGGCGGGGGAGTTCAAAACTGAGCTAGGGAGATGACAGTGGAGAGAAGTCTGAAGCAGTTTGCTGCACCGCCGAGCAGAGCATCACACCGGGGACACAGATGCCGCCTGGGAGGTGAGTATTGCGTTTTTTGGTTTTTTTACCTCACTTGAGTATAAGCTGAGGGGGGCTTTTTCAGCACAACAAAATGTGCTGAAAAACTCTGCTTATACTCAAGTATATACGGTACTTTTTTCCATTGTCCCCAGCAAAAGAAAATAAAAGTTATTTAATACATTATATGTATCCAAAATTGGTTGCTTTTCAGTCCAGGTCACACCGTTTTGCAAAGTGTGTCTGTCAAACACTATTTTGGTTACATGTTTAACTTAGTTTAGTAACACATAAAGCTAAAATATTCACACTTAGGGCCCAGTATCCGCTGGTAGATTTTAATTGCAGAATCCGTGTGGAGAACCAGCACGGATGATCAGTCGATCAAGCCGCCCATAGGGAAACATAGACGTCCGTAACTAAATTAAAGCATGCAGATTTGATTTGCGGACCTTTGGGTGCAGAAAACAAATCACAGGATGCTCCATTTCAGTGCAGTTCCTGCACTGACGGCTTCCATTGAATCAATGGAAGCCGTCTGATACGCGGTCAGTCCACAACTGACATTGTGTATGGGCTGTGGATTCCGTGAGAAAGCAGGAGTTTAAAAAAGCAAACAAACTCTACTACGCATGTGCAACTGAGAAAAAAAGAAGAGCCGGATGGGTAAGTAGGGTGCTCAGCCCCGGGCAGTGTCGGATTCTGCTGTGGGCTCCCGAATGCGGAATCTGACCCGCCCTTAGGCATGAGTCCTAACTTGCTTGCTGCTTATTCCTAAAACAAAATGTGTTTTAAAGTCAATCTAATGTTCAATAGTGTACATAACCCTTTACAATCCACTGTCTGACCTCTGAAGACATTATGATTTAAGGCTGTACAGCTCCGATGTTGGAAGACATCCGTCGGGGTTCTCTTACTGTATATTGCCAGCCTCTCTGTTGTTGGAGCCTATCCAATGTGTCACCTCATGCAGTGCTGGCTTTAGCCAGCATATAGCGCAGTTGTATAACGGCAGAAAAATAGTAAGCCTTCTAGGAAACCCAGGATACAAATTGGATTGGAAAGGGTTAATACACGATTTATAGCCACACTCTTTAACCAAATCTTTTAAAATGTGGATACATTTGAGACATTAACCCTTTCCAATCCACTGTCTGACGTCTGAAGACATTCTGATTGAAGGCTGTACAGCTCCAATGTCGGAAGACATCCGGCAGGGTGTTCTTACTGTAAATTACTGGCCGCTCTGTTGTTGGGGGCCTCTCCAGCATGTCCCATACCACAGTACTGGCTCTAGCCAGCAGATGGCACAATTGTATAATGGCAGAAAGAGAAAGCCCCCTAGGAAACCCTGAATCCAAAATTGGATTGCAAAGGGTTAAGAGTGTGTCATTATTGCCCATTCATTCATTGCTATGGGCAGCACAGGGACTTTTTAAAATCTGCAATAGTTTTTATACATGAGGCTCCTTCTACCTATTTTGTCTAATATGTTTCATTCTGCGATTTAACTATGTTGTCATTTTTTCCCTTCAGAGTGAAACATATCCACGCTCTTGTGTAATTCTAGCAGAGTAAATAAATTAGTGGAATTAAAAATTTCTCATCCTCTTTGTTTATTTATATCTTTCTGGGATGTGTTTTCGTGTCTGTATTTACTATTTGATCATCACGTAATTAAATCCTTATTGCAGACTTGTGCACGCACAAAGCTGTTAGGAAAATTGATCAGATGATTAAGGTTTAACTGAAGGATGATAAGCTGATAAAGGAAATCTTTTTGTTCATTTGCTCGTGAAAGTTTCAGGACATCCTGATTGCTTTTTAACATATCTGAAATTCATTACATTGCAGGGGTTGAATTAGTAATTGTAATTTTACAAAAATCATTTTAGCGATTTAAGTTACAAAAAAAACCCTATTGTGGATGATGAAGCTGACTTATTAACCCAGCTGAGAAGTGTTCATCATCGAGCTGATTAGTGTATTGTGAATGTGCTAGTTGTTCTATTACTTATGTCTTCTGTATTATTGTGACCTGAATTTGTTCCTTGATGGATACTAAAATAGAAGCGCTTTATGAAAAAGACTTTTCCAACTTCAATCTATTTGAAAATTCTAAATAATGTGCATCTTTTGGTCATTTTAAATAATATTTGGTAGTGCAATATTCGCTAGTTGGTATGTTTTCAGGTATCCAAATTAAGTGTTAATGTTCAAGCTTGAGAAAGCTTACACACAGCATTGACTGTGATAGGAAGTCTCCATTAATAGCTAATATGCACAGATATTTGAAACAAGGCTAGAAGACGCCTAACGTGTAATGATTAGAATTTCTTATAATTCATTGATCATCATTGGATATTAACCCCTGAAGGACATGTCCCATTTTTTCCATTTTCGTCCCCCCACCCCACCCCATTTTTTTAAAAAATTATAACTGTTTTATTTAGCCATGTAGATGTCTAAAGACTTGTTTTTTTTTTCAGGAGGAGTTGTATTTTTCAATGGTACTATATAATGTACCCTATAATGTACTGAAAAACTGTTGAGTGAAATGGAAAAAAAAGGAATTCTGCCATTTTTGGGTGCATTTTGTTTCTATGGAATTCACATTGCAACAAAAATGACATAACGTTATTCTATGGGTCAGTACGATTACTATGATACCAAATTTATAAAGGTTTTTTTGCTGTACTACTTTTTTTCCCCCACAAACATATATAATTTTTTAAAGTTGTTTTCTGCTGCCATCTTCAGACAGCCATAACTTTTTTATTTTCCGTCGACATAGTTGTGTGAGGGCTCATTTTTTTGTGGGACGTCCTGTAGTTTCTATCGGTACCATTTTGGAGTAAATACTGATTTTATGGCTTTTTATTACATTTTTTTCTTGGAGACAGAGTGACCAAAAAAGCCCAGTTCTGGCGTTGTTAATTTTTTTTCTGACAATGCTTACTGTGCGGGGTAAATAATGTGTTACTTTAAAAGATCAGACTTTTATGGACGCAATGATACCAAGTATGTTTTTTGTTTCATTATTTAGGTTCTTTTGTTATAACATGGCAAAAGTTTTTTTGGTTTGTTTTTTTACTTTTTAATATTTTTATTTTTTTACTTATTAAAACTTTTTTCAACTAATTTTTACATTTTTATTTATGCTCCCTATAGAGGAACTTGCAATGCTTTGATCGCTCCTGCAGTATGATGCAATGCCATAGCACTACACTATATCACGATCTGACAAGCAATCTATCAAGCCACACTGCAGGCTTGATGGGCAGCAGATTTTTTTTAGAAGGCCCCTGGTTGCCCTGGCAACCAGACGGCAACCCGCAATCTCATCACGAGGAGCAGTGCTGGACACTTGCACATTGGTCAGGACATTTAAATGTCACTTTCAGAATTGACTGCAGCATTTAAAGGGTTGACAGCTCCGATGAGCGGTGTGGCTTATCTGAGCTGTTGCAGGCAGGTTTTAGCTGTAAGAAACAGCTGGCTCCTGCATTGTATGGAGCTGAATCTTGTAGCGTTAAGAGGTTTAAAACTCAGCAAGTACCTCACATTGGGGTGGCTGGCATCTCTTTAGAGGCAAGACTTCTCTCAGACCATTGAAACTGTTTCTTATGGGACTTCAGTAAATGGCATTGGAAAACAGATTTGCATTCCTGTGATAGAAACCATTATAATATGTTAAGTAAAGACTGAGAAATACAGAGGAAGAGCAGGTTACAAGACTAGATGGAGGATAGAAAATATTATAGCTTCTCTGACATCATCAATGAGATAAGTTTACAACAGACCTCTATCCAAAAGTCTCAATCCTAAATGATGTCTCTCTCCCTTATTCTCCTTCAGGCTTCTATTTAAGATCAATAATTTTATATTAAATGGTAAGACAATAGCCCTATGAGGCATCATAGGCATGTACTCTAAAGTCTTCCACTTTCCCTTCATGCCAATGTTAAACAGTGTAAATACCCTTCCAATATAAAGCCTCTTCTGCTACCTAATGAGCACATCAAGATCTGTAGAAAGATAAAGACTAGTAGAGCTGATGGAAGAGTTATGTCTGGAAATCACAATGCAGGAGATTCTAATGTGATGTTACATAGGTGGAAGGTCCTGGCAGGGCACTGCTTAGTTCTTTCCATTTAGAAATGTCTGGAGAAAAAAAGCAGAGCTCGGAGTCTTGAATAAAAATACTCAAAAACACATTAGAGCTATGATATTTTTTTCTAAACATACTCTACACTGTAAAGCAAATTCGCTTTAGTGGTTAATATTGGGTATATGTTTGTGGGGGCACAACCACTGTGACCACCCACCTGCCTGACTGTGGGAAGCAAGAGTTTGAATGGAGCAGTGGTCAAACATTGCTTGTTACCACAACATTTGGACTCCATGAAATTTAAGGAAACAGCTAATAATTGTTTGGTGAAAACCCCTCTAAAATATTCACGCTTAAGGCCCAATATCCGTTGGTGGATTTGAATTGCAGAATCTGTGTGGGGAACCAGCACGGATGATCAGTCGATCAAGCCGCCCATAGGGAAACATGGACGTCCGTAACTAAATTAAAGCATGCAGATTTGATTTGCGGACCTTTGGGTGCGGAAATCAAATCACAGAATGCTCCATTTCAGTGCAGTTCCTGCACTAACTGCTTCCATTAAAGTCAATGGAAGCCGTCTGATACACGGTCAGTCCACAATTGACATTGTGGATGGGCTGTGGATTCCGGGGGAAAGCAGGAGTTTAAAAAAAAAACAAACAAACTCTACCGCGCATGTGCAATTGAGAAAAAAGAAGACCCGGATGGGTAAGTAGGGTTCTCAGCCCCGGGCAGTGTCGGATTCTGCTGTGGGCTCCGAATGTGGAATCCAACCCACCCTTAGACATGAGTCCTAACTTGCTTACTGCTTATTCCTAAAAAAAAGTGTTTTCAAGTCAATTTAATGTTCAATAGTGTACATAACCCTTTCCAATCCACTGTCTGACCTCTGAAGACATTATCATTTATGGCTGTACAGCTCCGATGTTGGAAAACATCTGTCGGGGTTCTCTTACTATATATTGCCAGCCTCTCTGCTGTTGGAGCCTAACCAACGTGTCACCTCATGCAGTACTGGCTTTAGCCAGCATACAGCTCCTTTGTATAACAGCAGAAAAAGAGTAAGCCTCCTAGGAAAACCAGGATACAAATTGGATTGGAAAGGGTTAATACACGATTTATAGCCACACTCTTTAACCAAATCTTTTAAAATGTGGATACATTTGAGGCCAATGTTAATCAGTGTAAATACCCTCCCAATATAAAGCCTCTTCTGCTACCTAATGAGCATATCAAGATCTGTAGAAAGATAAAGACTAGTAGAGCTGATGGAAGAGTTATGTCCGGAAATCACAGAATGCAGGAGATTCTAATGTGATGTTACATAGGTGGAAGGTCCTGGCAGGGCACTGCTTAGTTCTTTCCATTTAGAAATGTCTGCAGAAAAAAAGCAGAGCTCGGAGTCTTGAATAAACATATTCAAAAACACATTAGAGCTATGATATTTTTTTCTAAACATACTCTACACTGTAAAGCAAATTCGCTTTAGTGGTTAACATTGGGTATATGTTTGTGGGGGCACAACCACTGTGACCACCCACCTGCCTGACTGTGGGGAGCAAGAGTTTGAATGGAGCAGTTGTCAAACATTGCTTGTTGCCACAACATTTGGACTCCATGAAAATTAAGGAAACAGCCAATAATTGTTTGGTAAAAACCCCTCTAAAATGTTTATATGCTGAGAACAACATACAGAGCTTACCTTATCCTTTGCCTCACAACTGATTAATCAGGTAGCTCATCCACTCTTGGTATGTTCATGGGGAAGTTGGAGGAACATACAATAACTGTTGGCTGAATGAATTTTCAGCTATAATTGAATAACCAAATTATGGTCAGCATAAATTGCAGCAGTATGTTTGGATTTTAAAGGTGAGTGCATAGGTGCACTTGTAGTAGTTGATGTAGTGTTCAACAACTATTTAATAGGTCTACAGGTAGAACCTGGAGAGAGGTTCACAACAGTACACATTGAAAAATGTCAGCTGCCTTGTAGTGTATGCTGTTCTTTGCAATCCACCCACAAAATTAAAGCTTTGTACGTGATGCAAACTTAAACAGCTATTTATCCTTGTAATAATGTCCCACTGTCAACAAGACTGGTGCACTCATTGTCAAAAATATCAAACACCTAGAAGGAGTTGTAATTTTTCTACAAAACTTGGCATTTCAGGTAGATATGCAAATGATTCGATTTGTGGCATGAGGAGATGAACAGTCGTACTACCTGAGGCCCTAAAAGTACTTCCTCCCTCAGCCTATAAAAAGGCTCACAGAGTTTACTTGTGTGTAGTGGACCTCTTTTTCCCCTTGTATAGAGCTTGTTGACCACTAGATGCCTGTGACACAATTGGTGAGATGTCACCCAGTTAACAGAATTTGAGAGGGGGGCATTATTAAAATATGAGAAGTCAGATGGTCGTATTGATGAATTGTCTGGGCCATTCTGACCAGACTGTTATGTGGTGTTGGGAACAGGCTATGTGTGAGGGCATACACGTGTTGACAGGGCTCAGGACACCCCTACAAACCACCAGTAGAGAAGCTCGTCTGATCATCCAACAAGTATGAGCAGCTCCAAGTATTTTGTCTCCATCCAGAGACAGGTGCACCTCGTTACAAGCCCCTGTGTCTGTTACAATCATTCCCAGGCGCTCCACTGAATAACATTTGGTCCCACTGCACCCATAAACTGCTACAGAGTAGAAGGGGGTGGTCTTCAACAACAAATCCATGTTCCATTTGGACACTACAATGGTTACATTCAGGTGATAGTATTAAAAAAAAAACTAAACTTAAACATTGGTTTAGCATTTTTTTTATTATAAATCAAATGTTATACAAATAGTAGAAGAAATAAATGTCTGTCCGCTTACATTAAGTATATGTTTTGGATTGATGCACCCATCGTAATCCCGTATGTTCTAAAGAAATATATCACCTGTTTTTAGTAATGTATTAAATAAAGCCTGCGATTCCATTTTCATTGCAGTGCATGCTGGGAATTGGAGAAGTTACAGGTTTAATTTTCTTAGCTTAGAAATTGCTTATCCTATTTCTATAGAAAAGTTTCCTTCAAATGCATTTTAAATCTCAGATTGCCTTTATTGTTCTGATGCTTTCATAATTTACATTGAAATTCAAATTTTGGGCTCATTTTTTCCTAAGGGTTTATTTGCTTTGAATTACAAGTGTTTGTGGAGCAGAACATAGATACTCACAATAAAACATTCTGGAACATTGGAGAGGGGAAATAAAATAAACAGATCGATAATAGGAGAGCAATGGATAATGTTACCATGCTAATCCGCATTTCTCACTATGTATTTCACATTCTTATTCAGCCCTTTTTCATTATAATTAAAAGGCATTATCATCTTGAGTTCAAATAGCTTCCAGCCATTGATGATTTTCGTATTCCCCTTTGGAATCTTGTTGACATAAAAATCAATGCTCTTGTAATATTTGCACAAATATTGGTGTTCTGAATGCAACGTTTGTACTCGGCGCTGGTAACTTGCACAAATCTGTTAAGTATTCAGAATATTGTCCTCACCTTAGTCTAAACTTTACATACTTACAGTGGGTAAAAAACGTCAACCTACCCGTTAAAATGTCATTTTTTTTTTTTTTGTTCAACAAAGATGAATAATTTTAAATTTATTTCCAACTTCACTTTTACCAATTATCTGTATAATTCCATTGTAAAACAAACTGCAATTATTTAGGCCTATCTCACACAGTCTCCATTCATTTCATTGCAGCCTCTCAGATTGGAGTTTTAGCACGCAGTAAATCAAGCGTATGTTCTATTTTACAGTGTTGCAGGGTGTCAAAAACACCCATTGAAATGAATAGGGTGCGCTGAAAATGCTGTAAAATGCGGTTTAACAACAGTAGCAGCTTAATGCGCCTGTGTTGATGCTGCACAAAATATGTAGTAAAAACGCAGGCAAACCCTCACAAAAACGCTGCTCTCAATGCTGTAAAACGCTGCATTTAAAAAATGCAGCGTTTTTACAAACGCTTGTCTAAGAGTGGACTTCGGGTGGAAAGAGAAAGATAACAGCACTAAAATAACGTGTCAGCCCCTTATATTTAGGAAAGTGGTTGCATTCAGAATCAGCCAATCACATTTAAACTAATGTTAAATAGTAGTTTGTACGCCACTTACAAGAACTTACAACACATCTGAGGGATCTGATTGTTGAAAGGTATCAGTCCAAAACATTTCCAAGGCATTACATAAACCATGAAACACAGTCAAGACGGTCATCAAAAAGTGGATAAATTTGGCACATTAGTGACATTACCAAGAGGCTGACCCCAGCCCAATACTAGTAGGTGAAAGTAGTCCCGTGTGGCGCAGAGTGGTAAGGCAGCAGAAATGAAGTCATAAGCTCTTGCTCACGACCTGAAGGTTGCAGGTTCAATCCTTGTATGGTTCAAGTAGCCGTCTGAAGGTTGCCTTCAATCCTTCTGAGGTTGGTTAAATGAGTAGCCAGCTTGGTGGAATAAGTTGGCACTTTAAGATATCCCAAGATGAGCGGCCTGGGATGGCCAGTTTGAAAAAATAAAAACATTTTCGGTTGTTTCTCATGCTGTATGGAGTAGATTTATCATACTTTTTTGGCATAAATAAATGTGCTCAGGCCCGCTTGTTCAAAAATGTAGCAATTTTTGGCAAGTACGCATTTCCATGCCACTTTGTCCAAAAGGGGGTGTGGCTTGTTGTTCCTAGCCTGATACAATGTATAAGTTATACCATTAATTTGTGTAAATTATACCAGAAATCTACACAGAAAATCTGAGATGCGACTAATGTGTGAAGAGATGAGCGAACGTACTCGGTAAGGCCGATTTCGCAATCGAGCACCGCGATTTTCGAGTACTTCACTACTCGGGTGAAAAGTACTCGGGGGCGCTGTGGGGCCCCTCTGCAACCCCCCGCTCACCCACAGCGCCCCCGAGTACTTTTCACCCGAGTAGTGAAGTACTCGAAAATCGCTCATCTCTAGTGAAGAGGCATGCATCTCTTGATATATTAGGTACATCGTGCACCAATGGGGATAATATTAAGACTGGTGTTTAAATGTCGGTCTTAATAAATCTCCCCCTGTGTGTCTATGTGAGAATGTATAGAATGTGTGCCTTGAGAAATTGGATGCTAAATGCATAGTGTTATATTACCTTGAAATATTATGCTTATACTTGTCATTTTATTTTCTGGATAAGAATGATGTTTTCTTTTTAAAAAAGGCTGGAAATGGTAAGGTATGGTAGCACTTAGGAGCACTCCCAAAAATACTGATACTGTGTTAAAAATGGTGCAGACCCTATTGTGCCCTGCATTTGACATAACACGGTGTATCAGACTTTTTTCAGTAGTGTTCATTTAAAATGACCTATTTGTTTTCTGTAATTGGTTAACTATATGCCCATAACTGAAATGGCGTCTTACAATATTGAGTTTACACACTGCGCTGGATATACTTAACAGGATTGATTAATTTGAGATCTATACTAGCCTTTCTTCTCTGACTCAATAAGACCTGCTTACTTTTCAGTACAGAACAACATCTTTCTTTTTAAGTAACAGCCCAATGCAATGTACAGTGTATCTCTGGATTGAATTATTTTTTAGTGACATAATCAGTCACTGGACACCATCAATGTCCACGCTGGTTAAAAATAGACAGAACTATAGCCTAGCGCATTATGGCTCTAACTGTGAATATCCCGAAGGCTCGCAATTCTTCACCACCTTTAACCTTTTGAAGTCCAAATGGGATTGCTTGACAGGCTGTTATTTAAACATCAGTGATTGTGTAGGATCTCTCTGGAGCTCTGTTACTCATTTCCTTTCACAGGAACGCAGATATGCTGTTTGCTTTTAAGCAAGGATCTGGCAGCTAAGAAATTGGTAGTGCGGTGTATCAATCAGTGATTGTGATTGCATTTCAGGCACATTATTGTTAAAAATGGAATTATGACTGTGTATATGTTCCATGCAGGAAATGTTAGGGGCAATATTTTACATGATGCAGTGAGAGGATACGAAAATTACATTGTGTCCTATAGATTTCAATCAGCAAACGTACAATATTTCTAATCATTACTCCTTACCAAATAAACGCACTAAAGGAAATCCACCATTTGGTTTGCTAGTCTTGTATAATACAGACAGCCCAGTGATATGAATAGGCACTGTATAACACCCAATGTCCATGGGCAGATCTGATTTGCAGGTAACCTACGCGGAGGGAGGTATGGGCGCCCGAACATGAATAAAAGCATGCAGATTTGTTTTGCGGACCTTTCCATGTTCTATTTTAGTGCGGCTCCCGCACAGACGGCTACCATCGAAGTCGATGGAAGCCATCTGACCTGCGGCCTGTCCACAATTGAATTCCGAATCGGCCACGGATTTCCCGGGAAACCAGGCGTTTACAAAAAAAACTCCTGCGCATGTGCGACAGCCGTGGCTTCCACACACATCTGCAGTGAAGAAAACAGAAGACCTGGATAGGCACGCAGTGTCCTCGGCCGCGGGCAGGGTGGGATTCCGCTGCGGGCTGAGGACATGAGGCCTTAGAGATCATCTACAGCAGGCAACCTGTTTAACCCACAGTATCACTTACATCTACATCAGGGAAAGGATCCGCGATGTATGTGATGGCATTCACACAGGCCCAGAAGCATAGTCTATGATCACCATGGGAGCCCAGCTGTATCTGATAGCCAGAGCCCCACTGCAACAGCTGAGATTGGAGCTAGCTCCAATCCTAGCTATTAAATCCATTTGATGCTGTGATCAGTGCCAACTGCTGTATCATAAGACTTTTAGAGAGAGCTCTCTTTCTCACCGTATTGGCCATTCTGTCATACGATCGTGAGGTTCTAATGGTTGGTTTCCTGCTGCCATAGCAAACAATAGTCCCCAGGTCTTCCATTCACAAAGGTCTACTAGACCTGCCAGGGGCTGAGCCTAGTAGGCTTATTAGTCAGTGTGAAGAAATTATAGTGAAACATAATACACTGCACTACTTAGGTAGAGTAATGCATTGCTGTGTATAAGCGATCAGCTGATCGCATTTTCAAGTACCCTTGTAGGACTAATAAATGCTGTAAAACCCCCAAAAGAACCCTTACAAAATTGGTAGCTAACATTTGTAACAATCTGAACTATAAAATAATTGTTATTTAGCCAGCAGAGCGAATGCAATAATAAAAGAAAAAACCACAAGATTGCTGTTTTTGTTCATATTGTCTTACAAAAAATGATGCAAGTGACTGTACCCAAAAATACTATAATTTCAATTCATTCTGCAAAAGACTACCAGAATAATGTGACACAAGATTTTGAAAATAAACAGATGCTTTTTTTATACACAGGTGGTAAAACATACAAAGACTTTATACAATTGTTATTACCATAAATGTATCGCCCCACAGAATAAAATAAACGTATTGCATGCTAAAAGCTGAAAAAGTAAAATACAATGCCAGAATTGTTGATTTTGACCATTTCACCTTCCAAAAAGCTGAATAAAAATGGATCAAGTTGTCCTATGTACCCCAAAATTGTACTATTGAACACATTAAAGGGGTTGTCCCACGGCAGCAAGTGGGGTTATGCACTTCTGTATGGCCATATTAATGCACTTTGTAATATACATCATGCATTAAATATGAGCCATACAGAAGTTATTCACTTACCTGCTCCGTTGCTAGCGTCCCCGTCGCCATGGTGCCGTCTAACTTCAGCGTCTAATCGCCCGATTAGACGCGCTTGCGCAGATGGGTCTTTTCCCTTTGGCTTGGTTCGGCAGCAGCGGCGTTCTGGCTTCGCCCCCTTGTACGCATCACCGCGTAGCTCCGCCCCCATCACATGTGCCGATTCCAGCCAATTGGCTGGAATCGCGTAGCTCCGCCCCCGTCACATGTGCCGATTCCAGACAATGGCCTACAGAAGTGCATAACCCCACTTGCTGCCGCGGGACAACCCCTTTAAGTAATTCTGCCAAGAATAAGCCCCCATGCTGTTCCTTAGACAAAAATATTTGATATCCTCTTAATTGTCATTTCTACCACACAGTGAACGACATACGAAAGAGTATAAATGTCAGTTAAGTTTTTCGCACATCTCAGCTCCCAAAAAAGTCTTCTGTTCTCTAAAATGCTACCAATGAAAGTCAATAAATTCCTCCTGCAAAAAAGCCTTTTTACACAGCTTACAGACAGAAAAGTAAAACAATTTGTGGCTCTTTTGAATATTGTGCTGAGAAATGGTTTTATTTTGTTAAAGCAGTAAGACATAAAAAAAATAAAAATAGCCTATTAATTTGGTGTCACTGTAATACTTCTGATGTTAATATTTGATTTATACCTTACGGCAAATACCATAAAAATAAAATTCATCATACAACAGAGAGCGAATTGCTGTTTTTATGCACCCCCCCCCCCCGAAAAATAATTATGCAATGATATACTCCATATAACTTATAGATTAGATTCTTAGACCCCTAGTTAAATACCCTAAGGGGGACAGGCTAGTTTCCATATTGGGATCACTTTTAGGGAACTTCCACTATACTAGGACTTCAGGGGCTCTGCAAACGTGACATGACATCCAAAAATTATTCCTGCAAAATTTGAGTCATATACCTCCTTTATATAGTAAATTGGACCATACTGGCATACCCTGGATATTTCCAGTATACGCATGTACGTGTGTGTGTGTGTGTGTGTGTGTGTGTGTGTGTGTATATATATATATATATATATATATATATATATCTCAAATATATATATAAAAATGTGTGTTTGAATGTATGTATATGTGTGTGTGTGTGTGTGTGTGTATATATATATGTGTGTATGTGTATATATATATATATATATATATATATAATATACAGGAGATACACAAGTTCTACTGGCATGCTCCATATCACTATAAATAATTATATACTTATATACCTGCATAGTCCATATTACTATATATAGCAGATGTACATCCCCTTGTATATGATGTTATGGAACATGCTGGCATAACCTAGGCATCTCCTGTATATAATTATACATGTACCACTGGTATAAGTTATACATCTTCTATATATAGTGATATGGAACATGCTGGTATAACCTGGGTATCTTCTATATATAATTATATATGTACAACTGGTATGTGTTATACATCTACTTTATATAGGGATATAGAGCAAGCCTGAAAAAGTAGCAAAAAAAGCCTATATAAATTTGGTATTGGTGTAATCGTAATGGCCTGTAGAATTAATTTAGCGTATTATTTTATAATACATAGTGATCACCGTTAATAATAAAAATATAAAACATTCCAGAACTACAGATTTTTTTTAGTCTTGCCTCTGGAAAAAAATGAATAAAAAGCAATGAAAATGTTATATATTCCCTAAAATGGTGTAAATGAACACGAGTTCATTTTGCTAAAAAAAAAAAAAAAAGACCTCAAAGAGCTCTATTAATGCAAATCTTTAAAAGAAATAAATGTTTTTTGTGTACAAAAATAGCAAAACCTAAAAAAAATTATATAAACTTGGTATCGCAAGAATCACACTGACGCAGAGAATAATGTTAGCAATTATTTTGCACACTGAACGCTGTAAAAATGAGACCCAAAAAAACAAATAACAGGATTTGATTTTTTTCCCCCTCAATTCCCCCTAAAAATTAAATGTTTTACAATACTTTATATGTACTCGATAATGATGCCATTGGAAAATACAACTTGTCCCGCAAAAAACAAGCTCTCATATGACTATGTCTACGGAAAAATTTACGTTATGGCTCCTGGAATGAGACAATGAAAAAAAAAAAAAAAAAAAAGTAGTTGGTCATTTAGGCGCAGACTTTGTCACCAAGGGGTTAAAGGAGTATTACAGCTTAGGCGCATTTCATACTAAACTATATCCACTATATAGGTACTGGTGTATCTTGACGCCACCAGAAGATGGGGGTTTGACAGGGCTTGCATGGAGGAACGCCCCTGTCACACCCCTAGCTCCTGATTAGCTGCATTCCTGAAGGTCCTAGCAGCAGCATCTGTATTGATTTTTCCCTGCCCTGCAGGGTTAGGGTTCAGGTAATTTTGTCCAGTTAGGCTTAAATTATTAGCAGTACAGGCTTCTAAGGAAGGCCGGGAGTGAGGTCACTGCAGGGGAGACGGCCAAAGTGGGGTGGATCGCAGGTGGGAGAGGACTGCCGCTGGAAGCCAGCCCAGTAAAGGGGAGACTGACAGCGGGGAGCGGAGGTGGCAGAGGATAGCCGCTGAAAGCGAGCCCGCTGTCTGCTACTGCGACCCTGCCTCCTCTACTTGCTGCAGCACTGACTGCCAGGACCTGCGAGAGAAGGCTGCCACCGGCCAATCAGGTACAGGGGGCGTTAACCCCTGTCAATCTTGTCTCCACCAGTACTTCCTGGTGGTGTTGAGATACACCAGTACCCACTATATATCTAATAAAGCCGAAATGGTCACTGACCTGTTTCTTTCATGCATATTGAATATTTGCTTTCAGTGCATTTGTAGCTTTACCACATAGTAACACAATATATATACCAATACATTGTGCTTGATAACAACACCATGTATACTTCATATTATAACTGTGTATGCAGATTGATTTGTGTGTCCTTCAATGCCTTTTTGAGTCCTGAAAGATAAGATTGCTGCTGGCTACATGTGATGAACCTTGAGAGGTTGTATCAATTCTTTCTGAATGAATGTTTCATTTATTCATGGACAGCCATTTCTTTAGTGGTAGAAGTATCAAGAATGAGCTGTAGTCTATTTTTTGTACTGATATTTTATTAACTACTTTTGTGTGTATTACATATATGTCCATCTCTTTTGGGCAACACCTTGCAGTGTACAAAAGTGTTAGAGTGCTTCTATGTTATGAATGCAGTCATTGTTTGTTTTTAAATCAGATCATGTTTCTTGAAGTTATCGTTTTGCATACAATTACCCCTTCATTTCTACACATTTTATGCATGCATAAGCATTATATACATAAAACATATTACCCACCCAAACAATGCAATTAAACATAACTATATGTAAACAAATCCTATTCTCCCCCACCCCCAACAAAAGCAAAAAAAAAACCCTCTTCTCCACCTGCTCACCTCTCTCCGTCCCCCTCTCTGAATCCCATCAACTTTTCTGCAATGCTTCAATCCGATTTGAACTATCCATCTTCCCCAAATTTCCTCACAGTCACTTTTTTGATATCGCCCTTTCCAACGATACAATCTTCTTACCTTTGTGAAAAAAATCTACTTTGGGGGCATGCTGCATCCAGCAGGCGGTAAGCATCTTCTGCACCTGATACAGTGCTCTTTGATTTCCCAAAAGAGTGTGCCCATCAAGAATATCCATCATAAAAATGTCAAGATTAAGACCAATATTGATACAAGGTATTTTTTTTATTCTCTCTAGTACCCCATTCCAAAATAAATGCAATTTTACACAATTACAGACCATATGCATTAAATCTGCACCATCCATTTGTGTTTAATCTAATACCCATATTAAGCAACTGTAATGGAGTGCAATAAACTCTGTGTACTAAATTCAACTATTATACTTCTTGACTTTCAGATACAGATATCATTGGAATCATACACAACACTGCGATCCATTTATCTTTGCTAATTTGGCCTAGTTTTTTCCCCCCATTTTACAGTTATTGGAACTTGTAAATAGTAAGTAAAGATCAGTCTATATAAATAGGATATTACACCATTCATAGTTCTAGAACACTCAAGAAAACACACCAAAGGATGTTGAACCATAAGTAGAGATATTGACCGGGCCTGAGCAGCAAACGCATAGATAATAACTGAAGAAACTAGAAAAATGTACACTACCGTTCAAAAGTTTGGGGTCACCCAAACAATTTTGTGTTTTCCATGAAAAGTCACACTTATTCACCACCATGCGTTGTGAAATGAATAGAAAATAGAGTCAAGACATTGACAAGGTTAGAAATAATGATTTATATTTGAAATAACATTGTTTTTACATCAAACTTTGCTTTCGTCAAAGAATCCTCCTTTTGCAGCAATTACAGCATTGCACACCTTTGACATTCTAGCTGTTAATTTGTTGAGGTAAGCTTGTGAAATTGCACCCCACGCTTCTAGAAGCATCTCCCACAAGTTGGATTGGTTGGATGGGCACTTCTGGCGTACCATACGGTCAAGCTGCTCCCACAACAGCTTAATGGGGTTCAGATCTGGTGACTGCGCTGGCCACTCCATTACCAATAGAATACCAGCTGCCTGCTACTGCTGTAAATAGTTCTTGCACAATTTGGAGGTGTGTTTAGGGTCATTGTCCTGTTGTAGGATGAAATTGGTTCCAATCAAGCGCTGTCCACTGGGTATGGCATGGCGTTGCAAAATGGAGTGATAGCCTTCCTTATTCAGAATCCCTTTTACCCTGTACAAATCTCCCACCTTACCAGCACCAAAGCAACCCCAGACCATCACATTACGTCCACCATGCTTTACAGATGGCGTCAGGCATTCTTCCAGCATCTTTTCATTTGTTCTGCGTCTCACAAACGTTCTTCTTTGTGATCCAAACACCTCAAACTTGGATTCATCCGTCCACAACACTTTTTTCCAGTCTTCCTCTGTCCAATGTCTGTGTTCTTTTGCCCATCTTAATCTTTTTCTTTTATTGGCCAGTCTCAGATATGGCTTTTTCTTTGCCACTCTGCCCTGAAGCCCAAAATCCCGCAGCCGCCTCTTCACTGTAGATGTTGACACTGGTGTTTTGCGGGTACTATTTAATGAAGATGCCAGTTGGGTACCTGTGAGGCGTCTGTTTCTCAAACTAGAGACTCTAATGTGCTTATCTTCTTGCTTAGTTGTGCAACGCGGCCTCCCACTTCTTTTTCTACTCTGGTTAGAGCCTGTTTGTGCTGTCCTCTGAAGGGAGTAGTACACACCGTTGTAGGAAATCTTCAATTTCTTAGCAATTTCTCGCATGGAATAGCCTTCATTTCTAAGAACAAGAATAGACTGTCGAGTTTCAGATGAAAGTTCTCTTTTTCTGGCCATTTTGAGCGTTTAATTGACCCCACAAATGTGATGCTCCAGAAACTCAATCTGCTCACAGGAAGGTCAGTTTTGTAGCTTCTGTAACGAGCTAGACTGTTTTCAGATGTGTGAACATGATTGCACAAGGGTTTTCTAATCATCAATTAGCCTTCTGAGCCAATGAGCAAACACATTGTACCATTAGAACACTGGAGTGATAGTTGCTGGAAATGGGCCTCTATTCACCTTTGTAGATTTTGCACAAAAAAACAGGCATTTGCAGCTAGAATAGTCATTTACCACATTAGCAATGTATAGAGTGCATTTGTTTAAAGTTAGGACTAGTTTAAAGTTATCTTCATTGAAAAGTACAGTGCTTTTCCTTCAAAAATAAGGACATTTCAATGTGACCCCAAACTTTTGAACGGTAGTGTATTTGTATTTAACATCATAAACCTCTCTAAATTGTTCAAAACTATAAAAAAGACCCCCCAGAATGTCTTTGTTAGGTTCTTCCATTGTGAAAATCCCTCCAATCTAAAATCCTCTGGCAATTTACAGTTCCTCCAGAGAGGAGTATATTTAGTAAATCCATCTAGTTGCAAAATCTTCTTACATTTATTCTATAACTTTGATCATTAAAACAATTGTTGTAGATATTCTTTTTTTTCTTTCTTTCATACCTCTCAAATACTGTCCTGGGGGGGGGGGTGAGAGGTGATGGGTGACTACAACCTGTCATTTTATAAACTAATTTGTCGTTCAACCCCACCCCATTTCTTTCTTTTGACCCCTTCAACTTCCCCCGGCGTTCTGCGGCACTGCTGCAGGCTGTCGCTGCCTCCTCGTCCCCAACAGCGTTGCTTTCTTGATGCGGGGCTTGAAATCCCCGCCTCCAGAAAGCTAATGCTGTGATTGGCTAACACACGTGCCGTCAGCCAATCACAGCATTAGCTTTCTGGAGACTGGGATTTTAAGCCCCGCATCTAGAAAGCAATGCTCTGTCGGGGACGAGGAGGGAGTGACAGCCTGCAGCCGCGCCGCAGAAGGCCGGGGGAGGTGAGTACTGTTTTTTGTTTTGGCTTTTTTGACACTTTTTTTTGTATAGCCGGCGTATAAGACGACCCCTGACTGCAGAGCAGATTTTTCGGGGTTAAAAGGTCGTCATATATATATATATATATATATATATATATATATATACGGTACGTGAAACTTATTAAATAAAATAGATAATATAAGTAGCTTTTTAAAAAATCATAAAAACTTGTATAATAACTTTAGTAAAGTAAATAAAAGCAATGAGGTTTAAGAAAAGGAATCACAGGAACATAAAACCAAATGTGGAAAAAATGTCGAAAAATAATACAATGGTTGATGAATATTTATTTCGAACAGCGTAGGAGTAATTAGGGGGGAAAATGTTTAAAAATATTTCTTAAGGAGACGATTTTGGACTAGGAGATATCTGTATAGAGGTGGAGATGGAACACAACTCTAGATTTTCTACAAAACTATTTAAAGGAGATGTCCCGAGGCAGCAAGTGGGTCTATACACTTCTGTATGGCCATAATAATGCACTTTGTAATGTACATTGTGCATTAATTATGAGCCATACAGAAGTTATAAAAAGTTTTATACTTACCTGCTCCGTTGCTGGCGTCCTCGTCTCCATGGAGCCGACTAATTTTTGGCCTCCGATGGCCAAATTAGCCGCGCTTGCGCAGTCCGGGTCTTCAGCAGTCTTCTATGGAGCCGCTCGTGCCAGAGAGCGGCTCCGTGTAGCTCCGCCCCGTCACGTGCCGATTCCAGCCAATCAGGAGGCTGGAATCGGCAGTGGACCGCACAGAAGAGCTGCGGTCCACGAAGGTAGAAGATCCCGGCGGCCATCTTCAGCAGGTGAGTATGAAGACGCCGGACCGCCGGGATTCAGGTAAGCGCTGTGCGGGTGGTTTTTTTAACCCCTGCATCGGGGTTGTCTCGCGCCGAACGGGGGGGGGGTTAAAAAAAAAAAAAACCCGTTTCGGCGCGGGACATCTCCTTTAAGCAAAGTATCCAATACATTTCCTTCATTTTTAAGTAGAAAAATTCCATATATGGAATTTTTCCCAAGGAAGTAAGACGCATTAAGGATGTATCCCTGTTGTGGTGAATAGAGAAGTGTCAGGATATACTGTGTTGTTGGAAACCGTTCTGGATATTCGAACGGCATTTAGTAGCCCTAATTCTACTAAGATACTTTTCTGAATTTCTCCGTACTGCAATTCAACTCTATCAGGTGATTGGCTTATCAAACCAGCCGAGGGCTTGATTGCCCTTCTCTAGCACCATCTGTCCCAAAACACAATCATTTACCCTCAGCATTGAAGAGAGCAATGTAACATATGGCAAAAATTTCTCACCAAAACCCATCCTATGAAGAACAGTCCCAAAATAATTCCACTCAGTGATGTCAAAAGCTTTGGCAGTGTCGAGTGAAAAAACGCCCCTGCTCCCACAAACTTAATAGCATAAAGCTGGACTGATCCTCATATATTAAATGAGTCATTACTAAAAGTAATCTATTTGCAAGTACTTTTGCCAAAATTTTAACGTCGGTGATCAATAGAGATATTGAATGATAGGAATCGGAAAGAGACAAATGCTTCCCCATCTTAGGTATTATGAAAATTGTAGCATCTCAAGTATACCTTCTTGCAGTGATTCATGACTGTCAATAAATGTGGCAGAAGCATATCTTCGTAGCGCTTAAGAAATTCATTTGGAAGGCCATCGGGCCAAGGTGTCTTTTCATTGGGGAGTGTTGCCACTGCATCCCTTAACACATTCAGCATCAAAGGAGCCTCTAACTTCACTCAAACAAAATTGATGTATTCTAGAAAGTGTACTATGTGAACTGCAATAACAAGAGTATTGTTGAACTTATGGATTTCTCAACCTCCCCAGATGACATAAACCTAATTCCATTAATAAGCATGCGATGGCAGTTGGGGAAGGAGAAACCACTAGAGGGCCTTTATTGAATCTATCCAACTGGTGATCCAGACAATTATTAAAATCAACCACAATTAACGTAGGAACAGCAGGGATATAGCCACAAATTCCATCGCCGCCTTACTACATTCACTCTGATACGGATGGGATTTATCTTGACACTAAACAATATTTATTTTGCACAATGATAATTCTAAGACAAATGAATTTCCCCATGGAATCTATAAAAAAAAGGATGACTCCCATTTATAAAATTCATTTTAAATCCCAAATGAAAAGCAGCAATGTGAGGCAGCCATGTCACATTAGTTGGGGCACGCTTACAATGCTTTGATTTGCAAGCAGCAATTATCCACTTAGTTTGGTATTGAATTTTAGTTAAGAAAAAGTACTATATGCTAATTATGTAATGGAGTGTAGAAATATATAAGTGGACACATTTGTTTTACAAACTATTCGAAAGATAACAAAAAAAAATTGTCTCAAAGAAGCAGAGCAATATTTTCAAAATGGAATAAAAGCTAACTAGCTCTGCCCTTTCTTTTATCAATGAGCTTTGGCTCATTGCCACCCAGAGCTGAAACTTGAAGAGCTATTCAACTTCATATTTCATAGTGGTTTTTAACATGGAAAGCTTTTATACTGTATAGCTCGAAGCAGACAGAAGATGTAAAGAATTTTATCTATACCTGATTGTTTTGTAGTCTTGCTTACATACAAGAATGGAAATATAGGTTCCTGATACAGTGTTTCCCCGAAAATAAGACCAACCCTGATTTTCGGTGGGTGAGGGGGTTGGCTTTGAAATATAAGACCTCCCCCGAAAATAAGCTCTAGCTACACTACATGAGTTTAAAAAAAAAAAAAGCAATACTTACCTAGTAGACTGTGTTCAAGTCGGCGTTCAGTGCTCGATTAAAGGGGTTGTCCCGCGCCAAAACGGTTTTGTTTTTTTTCAATAGGCCCCCCGTTCGGCGCGAGACAAACCCAATGCATGTGTTAAAAAAAAATAAAATGTTTAGTACTTACCCGAATCCCCGCGCTGCGGCGACTTCTTCCTTACTTTAGCAAGATGGCCGCCGGGATCTTCACCCACGATGCACCGCGGGTCTTCTCCCATGGTGCACCGTGGGCTCTGTGCGGTCCATTGCCGATTCCAGCCTCCTGATTGGCTGGAATCGGCACACGTGACGGGGCGGAGCTACTAGGACCAGCTCTCCGGCACGAGCGGCCCCATTCACCAGGGAGAAGACCGGACTGCGCAAGCGCATCTAATCGGGCGATTAGACGCTAAAATTAGACGGCACCATGGAGACGAGGACGCTAGCAACTGAGCAGGTAAGTGAATAACTTCTGTATGGCTCATAATTATTGCACGATGTACATTACAAAGTGCATTAATATGGCCATACAGAAGTGTATAACCCCACTTTCTTTCGCGGGACAACCCCTTTAACCAATCACAGCCATTCAATGATGTCATTCAATGAATGGCTATGATTGGTTTATCGGGCGCCAGCTCTCATTGGCTGGTGCGGTGCTCGATAAACCAATCATAGCTATCACTTGATGGAGGCGGGGTATTTAAGCCCCGCTACCAGGAAGAAATGCTTTGTCAGCATTCAGGACTACACGGAAACATGCAGCAGTGTCAGAGACCAGCACAAGGGACCCAAATTCCGGTTGCTAGGTGAGTATTATAAGACACACCCCAAAAATAAGACACTGCACCTCTTTTGGGGCAAAAATTAATGTAAGACAGTGTCTTATTTTGGGGGAAACATTGTAGTCCTAACACTGTAGTACTCATAATGTCCCATATTCCTGAATGACAAATGTTTGTAATGTACGGCTGTACGACCCAGCTTATGATATATCTGTTGGTGTGAATTTTTAATGTAGTTGTATTTTCTATAAAGCTCAGAAGAACAAAGTAGTGTCGTGTTGATCGGTGAGGTCTAAGTTATGCTTAGTGAAAGGCATTATTAGAGACCTATATCCGTAATCAGTTCAGATCATTGGAGAGTAAAGCACAGTATGTTAGTAACTAGTGGTGTTCGTAAATTTATACAACTATATGTCAATTAGAAGAAAAATTAGATTTTAATATATTATGTCTTCTCAAAATTGTCCCTGCAAGGGAACCGCTCATTTGACTGATGAATGACTGATGACTATAATTATTATAAGCCTCATTTACACACACGTTTGTAATATCTGATCACAGAATGTGCAAATCAGTGTATGAACAACTGTAATTGAAGTTAGACATGTATTGGGACACTTCCCAAGTGCATGACTCTCCTTGCCCTCTATTAAGTTATTATGCCTTTTTTTTCTGGAAAATGTATGAATTAAAGTGGCACCCTCCTGCAATATTGCTTGCCATTTCGCTAACTGATATAAAAGTAATTAGTGTACATTCTGAAAGTACACAATAGGGAATATGCTTGTACATTAAATCTAAAGGTTTGGCAGTAACCCCTGCGATTGGCAGCTATTTAAGAAAAATAACATTAAAAGATGAAGTCAATTTGCTATGTATTATGTAAAGACCTTTTTAGGTAGATGAAGGGGCAAGTTTGCATTATTAACTTGGTATATTTGATCTGAATTATCCGCAGTGGACACCCTGAAGAGATGATTATTTTTTGCTTGCTGCGTAAATAGTCATGTTTATCTGATAAAGTCATGAAGACAAAACAAACCCATGCCTAAGAATGGCAAATGTTGATTTTTGTCATTTGTGATATGATTCATACAATGAATGAGTTGAATGTTCTTCACCTACAGGTATTCTTGTTGTTCTATAGTTATGCATATAGCTGAATCAATTATGATTTCAGTTATGCCATAAGGAAATTTTCTCTGAATGTCGATTAAACTCCAGGCAGCTGAAAAGTACAATATGTGCTCATGTTCTCCTAAAGGCTGCAGTTACTACTTATAATGTTTTTCATGGACCTCTCAAACTTCTTACATGACCAAGTAACTACAGTTGTAATATAAAGTTCTATGTGTTGCTCAGCATTACATGAGTTGATTACAAAATAATGCAAATTTAACAAGGCATGCCTGTCCAAGCAAGTTGTGGGATTTGATTAAAAATGCGTCATGATGTGTAACAATTGAAGGCTGTGTTGTGCTGTATATGTGGTAGGTAATTTTAGTGAAGGCTGTATCAAGGTTGGTAGAGTCCTCTGGGGAAGGATTATGAGGAGAACCCTTCACACTTTTATTGCTGTTCTTCAATAGTAGCCACTCCACACTAATCTCAGATTGACTGAAGTGAGTTTCCCTAAATTATGCTGAAATTGTATGAATCTCGTGTCTGGCTTAAAGATGTTTTGTAGGGCACCAGCTGATACTGGATGTTCAAGACCACTATGTTGTGTAAACCATTGGGAAATTGCCCCCTTGCCCTCCCTATATTCCGACCCTGCTCTTGGTTCACTGACTTACTACTAAGTTCTAAACAAGATACATTAACTGCTATTTTAGAGGCAATAATAGTAAACAATAATGAATTTATGTAGCTTAGTTTAATCGTACTTGACAGACTTCCTTTCTCCTCTCACATCCTAACTTTATCATTTTCTCTTTTCCCCTTATGTCCACCCTATTATTTCTGTCCTTCCCTAACTTAATATTCACTTTCCATCAGCTTCCTCTCTGATTCCATCAGCTTCCTCTCTGATTCCATCAGCTTCCTCTCTGATTCACTCATTTGCCCTGCTCTCTTCCATCTATCCTTGTCTTTCTGCTTCCCTTCTTTTTTTCTACCATTCCATAATTCTTCTCTCAGTTTTAACCTGCGTTTATTTTGTGTTCACATCTTCATTGGAGGCTTAGTTCTGCTGAGATCTGCTTGGCCTTAAAGAGATTCTGTCATAAATAAAGTAGAAAAAAATTCTATACTTACCTATTCCTTCCCCATCAGTCTACTTACCAGATCTTCTCACCAATCTCCTCCTGTCTCCTGCAGTCCCAGGAGGAGGGGGTGGGAGGGTCACCTGATCTCCATCTGACTGATTCAGCGGCTTCCTGTGACATTACGTACATTTACAGGCAGTCACCTTCCTGCCCGGCAATGTACGCTTTGTCACAAGTTCACAGTCCAGCACGGAGTGCCGAGTTATTGCAGAGATTGCTAAAGCGTGCTGTCTCTGCAATAGATCCTCATTCTTTCCTAGCCGGTGAACGCTAAGTTACAGGGACATGACGTTCACTGGCCTGCAAGAAGAAGAAGGTGAGGAATGCAGGCTTCATAACAAGCCGACTGGCTTGCAGTGAGGTGACCCAGGGCACTGGAGAAGCTCAGCGATGAGAAGATGCCATAGGGAGACTGCCTGTGGAGGAATAGGTGGCCTATTTGTGAGAAGAACTCCAACTGCAACAAATAATTATGGTTCTCTTTGCCTATCTCTACTATTGATCTTGACCCTGACCTTAGCTTTATTATTGGTTATGCTTTTGGCTTACATTTTGGATTGTTTGCCTGGTATTTGTTGTTATACTCCTGGCTCTAATTCCTAACTATGTTCATGTCTTATTCCATGACTCTAAGCCTCCTAAATTTCTCCCCTTGGCATTGTTTCTATCTGCCCTACTGCCGCCAGTTGATGAATATTTTTGGGATTGCAACCTGGGGGTAACTTACCAGCAGCAAAATCGTCACCTTCTTGCAGGGTTAAGGATAGAAACCATATAAAATAAAAAATATATATATACTCACCTGCTCCCGGCAGCCGGAGTTCCGCGCGGCCGACCTGCAGTGGGTGTGAGTCAGACCTACCCCCTGATTGGCTCAGTGCTGAGCCAATCAGAGGCAGGTCTGACTCACACCCATTCATGAATTCATGAATGGGTGTGAGTCAGACCTGCCTCTGATTGGCTCAGCACTGAGCCAATCAGGGGGCAGGTCTGACTCACACCCACTGCAGGCCGGCCGCGCGGAACTCCGGCTGCCGGGAGCAGGTGAGTATATATTTTTTTTTTATTTTAACACTTTTCTGGATGAATTGCAGGGAAGGGCTTATATATTTAAGCCCTTCCCGACAATTCATCCTGCGCTCGCCGGCAGCCCATTGCTTTCAATGGAGGCGGCTGTATTGCCGGCTCCATTGAATTCAATGGGCAAACATCGTTCTTCTCTGCCACAGCTGTTACAGCTGTGGCAGAGAAGAATGATTTGTCTTCTATATGTTCTCAATGGGGTCGGCGTTGCTGCCGCCGGCCCCATTGAGCGCATATAGAGAAGAGAAGAGGAATCGCAGATCGCAGATAGGTGCGATCTGCGATTTCTGTTCTATAATTTATCGGACGAGCGCATAAAAAGCGCTCGTGTCTGATATCATTGCAAAGCAATGGTTTTAAAAAATCGCCGGACGCATGCGCAAATCACGCGAAAAAACGCCCGTCTGACTAAGGCCTAACAAAAATGTTATGGCTCAAGAGAAGCTACAATAGTGAGAATCAATTTATTTGATTACCTAGTAATTGAAAAGTGTTTCTTCTGAGATTAAAACTCATTTTCTCCTCTGTTGTAAGTAGGTGATAATTCTGAGTATTATTTTACATTAATTTTTTTTTTTCATGGCAGCTCACTGAATTAGTGCTACTGATGTACTGTTGCATTTGATGTGAGAAGAGTTGCCTACTCTAAACTCCTGCGATGTCATAAAACAATGGACATGATTTGATTTTTAATGTTGTGTCTAAATCCTTCATAAACAGTTAGGCCGGCTGCACAAGACCGGGTCGGATCCTGCATGCTGGATCGCACAGCGGAATCCGGCTGTGACCCACCTCTGGCGACCGCGCATATCTGCAAAATCTGTAATGCAGATGACTGCAAAGGCTCGGAGGCGATCATGTGCAGTACAAATAAAAAAAAAAAAATTATTGTATTTCCCATGCCATTGCTAGGCAATGAGGTGGGTTCCCGCTGCCCACCCACAATATTAATTGACTTCAATGAAGGCTGTCTGCAGCAAATTAGGGCATGCTGCGATTTTTTCCTCCACTCGTGTACTACACAATTCGTATCCGCATGTGTGAAGGAAAAAGCGAAAGTGCATACTTTTCAATCTGTGTGATTGACTGTGGATTCCACAATAGGAATACGGTCATGTGGAGCCAGCCTGACTGTCAGGGTGCGAGAGATTTATGCGAGTTTTGTGCCCTGCGTGACACCCTAAACTCGCACGAAAATACGCCCCATTTTTTGCAATGGGTGTGTTTACATGAGTGTTTGCAATGGCTGTTTTTACACAGAACATGCTGCGATTTTTCCATTTTCGTGCAAGTCTCAAATGAGATTAGAACATGCAGATGTGCAATCTATTGCACAGCACACGGATGGAGTGTCCATGGGCTGTATAACGCGAGTCGTGCCCGAGAATATCCAACGCAACTCGCCGTCGCCTGTGTGAATACATCCTAAAGGATAAGGAGCCACTGATGGACCGCTGTTAATGATGATTCTAATTACCATTAAGCATTACACTTAGTGTCATGCTATAATTGTATTTAATGTCATATTATCATTGTAATTTACATGTTCAGCCTGTCACTTTAGTGACTTGACCATAACTTTTTTCTGGAACATTCTGAATTAATAGAGTGCAAAAATAATCGAGACTTGCAAGGCACATTCAAATGTTAATTTCCAATTTCATCAAGCACTACATTAATGTCTCTGATGGTGCCATTCTCTTTCACACCTCTGGAGGTGATTGAAATGCGGGCCTTTAAAGTGAAGTCTGATAACCAGCGTATGGCAACTCCAATTAGCTTCACTTTGCCCTGAAGTGCATCACAAACAGTAACAAGGTCTCCTAGGACCACTACTTTTGCAAGCTCCGTAGTCATTTTTCCTCATTAGTTCCTTTCAATTGGCACTAATGCCATGTACCAAACATCTGAGTGATAGACAACAAAAAAACATGAAGACGAAGAAAGAAAAAAACTTTGCCTGTTCTACATACAATTATTTTCCATAATTTAAGTCTCTCTTGAATTCGTTTGATAGTTTTGAAGCCGACATTTCTTTATTCTATTAACCTTTCCACCTTGTGGAAGTCATAGAACTTTTTAGTGTGGCACTCTGGTGAGTTTTTATGCTCTTTTTTTTTTTTTCTCCTAAGCATGTTCAGGAATAAAATATGAACAAAATGTTGTTCATGTCATAATCACTATAGCTTTCAGCGTTAGACACTGAATCTTTTTAATAATATGTAACTATGGAACTCATTCACTGCCAAGTACCAAGTCCTTGGATGTTAACTTTAAGTCTAGCATATGAATATAGTAATTACAAAAATAGCCTTAGGATAGTAATAGCATAAACATTACACCGTGGGCACAACTAAACGAATGCAAAAAGTTCCTATCAAAATGTAGCAAAGCACAAAAATAGCGTACCTGAAATAGGTGAGTCTTTTAATTAAAATGTTTATTCAAATGAAACAAATTATTTATTTTAATATTTAAAATATCAATAAATTATTTTTACCATGTTTTAGTGAAATAAAAATGGGAAGTAGCGGTTTCCCTTGAGAAATGTATTGGTATAGGTATTTACTTTAGCGACATCTACTTGCAAAATATGTGTACTGGACCTGAACCCTTAAATGAGCGTTTCCAACCAGGGTCCTCTGGAACCTGGTGTGTGATTCCACAAAAGACAGAAGCAGACTAAGCATTCAACGTTGGCCAGAATATAGAATTCAAAGCTACTTTCCTAGTCCCCCCTATACCATGTTTCTTTCAGATAAAAATGAGTTGTTTAAAGACCCCCCCCCCCCCCCAATAGTATTAAGGTTTAAAATAATCTCTCTAAGCCATGATACAGGCCTGCATGTGTATGTTAAATGCACTAAGCTAAGCATGGTACTGTAAAATAACTCTTGTACACCTTCATTTCAGGTAAATGAGACTGAAATCAATTCATGTTAACTACATCCCTGATAATAATATAAATTTGCATTAGAGGGTTAAAGGGAACCTGTCAACTTCTTTGAGCCCTGTAAACTGTTGTTAAATTGAAAGGTGAAGGGACAGGGGTGGGGGGCTGTGTTAAATACTCACCTAGTGTCTAGAGATGAGCGAGTATACTCGCTAAGGCACATTACTCGAGTAGTGCCTTAGCCGAGTATCTCCCCGCTCGTCTCTAAAGATTCGGGGGCCGGCGCGGGTGACAGGTGAGTTGCAACGCGGAGCGAGGGGGAGAGGGAGATCTTCCTTCCGTTCCTGCCCGCTCTACCCCGCCGTCCCCCGAATCTTTAGAGACGAGCAGGGAGATACTCGGCTAAGGCACTTCTCGCTCAAGTAATGTGCCTTAGCGAGTATACTCGCTCATCTCTACTAGTGTCCCATTCCAGAACAGTGTTGTATCCAGCACTGTATCCACACAGACATAGCTTGATTATTGTCAGCCGGCTCTATGAACGCTCACTCATATAATGAATGCGAATTGCTGACTCTGAGGCGGGATACGAAGGCTTCTATTGCACGCGGGCCATGTGGGCAGACATTAGAAACACCCCCATAGTAATCAAATGGCTGCAGGACGGCACCTGTGAGTAATGCATTTAAACATGATAGAAAGGTAGATACCCAGAAGCAAACACCTGGTTCCCCCTTCCCCACTTCCCTTCCTCGGTCCATATGTCAACTGAAGAGTCACGCTGCTTGCGTGTGCTAACTTCAAGGGGGCACAAGGCGCCCAATAAGCATGAAACACAGCTCTCCAGACTCCTCTTTTCCTTAACTTTGAGCCCTATAATGTAGTTTATCGGGCTTCAAGGCAAGGACAGATTCCCTATAAGTCTGCAATTGATGTGATGAATATCAGTTAGATTAATAAAATAAAATGCAATTCCTCCAAACAGGGTTACACAAATATATCAAATAGATGTTCAGAAATAATATGAAATTATTAATAAAGATCACTGCAAATTTACATAACAAGAGACAAGTATACAAACCATAAAAATGAAAACCAGGCAATAAATACAGGCGCATTCTACATTTACAGGGGAGTTGCTGCTGTTGAAGTCATTTTCTTGTTTGTCACTATGGCCAGCAAAAAGGATTGATTTTATACAATCTTGGTGGGGGCCTCTCCCGATCCAAAAGGCGTACAACTTTATTTCCTTTATCTCAGAAACTGAAGTAAAAGGATTGTATCATGATTGCACAACTGCATTGATTCTCATTTATTGCTATAGGCTGGTGACTCTTGTAAATTGTGCCCTAATTATACTCCATTTTTGTTTGTATTGCATAATGACTCTAATACAGGGGTGCTTGCATTTTAAAGCACTTCACATTAGAATATTCCTTTCTTCTGTTATATGCTATAGTCACTAGATTACTTCAGAAGAGTTGGCATTCCAGTAATTTATTCTGGATGCCAGATTTGGAGTCGGGAAGGATTTCTTTCCCTAAAATGAGTTAAGTGGGCTTCTATCTCATTGAGGTGTTTTTCTTTCCTCTGGGTCAACATTGCAGGATATTAGGCTGAACTGGATGTCTTTTTCAGGCTTGTATACTGTGTGATGTCGGCACATCTCTGCCACTGCAGTGGGGGTACCCTGTATTCACTTTCCACTGCTCAAACAAATCGCTTAAAGGGGTTGTCCCGCGGCAGCAAGTGGGTCTATACACTTCTGTATGGCCATATTAATGCACTTTGTAATATACATTGTGCATTAATTATGAGCCATACAGAAGTTATAAAAAGTTTTTTACTTACCTGCTCCGTTGCTGGCGTCCTCGTCTCCATGGTGCCGACTAATTTTCGCCCTCCGATGGCCAAATTAGCCGCGCTTGCGCAGTCCTAGTCTTCTGCTCTCTTCAATGGAGCCGCTCGTGCAGAATGCAGGCTCCGTGTAGCTCCGCCCCGTCACGTGCCGATTCCAGCCAATAAGGAGGCTGGAATCGGCAATGGACCGCACAGAAGAGCTGCGGTCCACGGAGGAAGAGGATTCCGGCGGCCATCTTCACAGGTAAGTATAGAAGTCACCGGAGCGCGGGGATTAAGGTAAGCGCTCCGGTAAGCTTTCTGTACGTCCCTGCATCGGGGTTGTCTCGCGCCGAACGGGGGGGGGGGGGGGGTTGAAAAAAAACAAAAACCCGTTTCGGCGCGGGACAACCCCTTTAACTTACCCAATAAAAATTTCATCGTCCCTTTTGACTTTTTCCTGATATCAACACTTTAGGTGAAAAGTAAAGCCCATTGTTACCACCATCTGTTTATGTGAGGCCTGTAATTCTGCATCCTCTGTCTTGTCTGAAACTTATTGTAGTGGCTTAGAATGGATCTCTGTTACTAGTAAGCCTTGGGCTTGTCCTAAAACCAGGGATCCACCGTATCTACATACATTTCAACCACCAGATGGAGTATTTATTGATCATCTCACTGATGCATAGTTTTTTTATGCATGATACAATACATTTGCTATTTCAGCATTTCTATGTATTACTGGTTATTGACAGTCATGGATTCAGTTCTCTGTATATTTTTTCCTGCTTTATTTATCTACCTGCAGGATATGTATTTTTCCTTTAGGTTTCCCATCATTCTTTTCTCTGCCTCAGTGGATTCAGTTTTTTTCAATTTATGATGAATTCATTTTTGCAATATATTTTTTGAATCTTTGGTCCCAAGCTTTTTCTTTCTCTTGGTGTTTTTTTTAACTAAAATACAATATAATGGCATTTTTATGTATATAGTGGAAATCCTCTTTCATTATTTAACACCTTCCCAACCTTTGTCATATGTATACAATGGATGTCACAGGGAGTGTTATGTCAGCCTGCTCTGTATGCAGCCAGTGCCAGCTGTATATTATTCTGATAACTTTGAACCTGGCGAGTTAACCCCTTAGATGCCACTGTCAATCGACCAGGACATGTCAGAGGTTTGACAAAAGAACTGACTCCCCCATTGGTCAAAATGCAATCACAAGGTGCTGATGGGTTGCTATGGTCACTGTGGGACAATTTAAAGGCCCACAGGCCTGCCATCTTAAAGGTGGTTTCACACAGCTTTTAGTAAAAAATAGTCTACACTTACTGTGTCAATTGTTCATGCAGTTTTTGAGTCAAAGCCATAAGTGGATTCAGAAGAAAGGAGGAACACAAGTTTTTTCTTTTATATTTTCTATATCTTTTGAATCCCTTTCTTGCTTTGACTCAAAACAGTACATTAAAAACTGTCTTAAAGAATGCAGCTGTAAAAAAAATGTGGGGGGATCAGCCTCTTCTAGGTATTTTCACACACAGGTTTTTATGGCAGTTTTTCATCCATTTTTTTATCATCCAAAGCCTAAAATGTATTCCAGAGATATTACAGAAGGACTAATGCTTCTCCTAATGTTAGATCCAGTTTGGGATTTGGTTCAAAAAACGTCCACAAAAACGTGTGAAAACCACCTTGATGCTACTATTAGGCTTGTTTCAGACAAGCGTGTTGTAACTGTCTGGAATAAGGATCTGTAATTTGGGCGTGTTACAGATGGCATTACAACTGTATGGCATCAGTATTTGATCTGTATTTGCCCAGTAGAAAATAATACCAATACAAAAGCAAAAACAGACTTAAATAGGTCATGGTGCGTTTGAAAAAAAAAAGTTTGTGACAAAAACAGCCATGTGAAAAGATACATAGGTTTATAATAGCTCCGTATTATGGTTTGCAAAACACGGACCACATATGGAGCTAAAATACGCTTGTCTGAAGGCTGCCTTGATAGGATTGTGCTAATGGAAAAAATGCACTGAATACAAAATTATTGCAGTGCGTTAGTCAAACAATTTCATAGTTTATATTAAAAAAAAAAGGTTCCAAGTGAGACTAAAAAAAACTCAGAAAAGTTTATTAAACTCTTCAAAATTATTTAAAAAAAAACAAACCTAAAAAATACTTTAAAAGCTCAAAGAAGATTTCATTTAATGTTTTTATTAAACATTTTTCCAATTAAACAGAATCTCCGTTCACATACAGGGTTTGCAGTAATAATCATAATTTATATTGAGCTGTTTATCAGATTGCATAGTACAAAAGTTTTAGGATATACTTTCATCAGGAAGTCCATTATTGCTTTTGGAACTACTTTTCTTTGGGTGTCTGCCCCAGTATGTGCGGAGGGGTGCAGGGGAGGGTTGGTGTGGAGGCAGGGAGTGGTGAATTGAAGGAAAGGGGTGAGTGTAAGGTTAGGGGCCTTGCCTTGTTGTGTGAGATCTGTTTTATTTCGACAAGGTTTTATCAAGCATCTTTCCATTGAGCAGGACATGCACTAAGGGATACATTTTATGTGGGGCTGTATACATTATTAATTATATCTTTCGTCAAGACAACTCCAGATTTCTCTTTTTCTCCTTTTCCCTTAGCGTACACAGGGAGGGGCAGGGGGATCAAAGAATCAAGGGGTTGGGTGAAAACCTATGTAGGGGTCACATTACTTAACCCTCTACGGCAACATCCTTGAAAATAAACCAATTTGACACCTGGTACATTACTAAATCAATTTCTTACTTCTCTCCTCCTCTATGAATATCCAGTCCAATTGTATCTTCCTTATATAGATATGCCTATTTTATGTCCTGGCGCACAGGCCCTCAAGGTGTTCCCCACGTCAAGTCCCACTAACCGGGTGGGTCTCCAGATATAGATCTCTCCATATGCCATATGGTTGTTTTGAAGGATTCCTCGATTGCCCTTTTCACTCAGTGCGGTAGGACATCGATAAACTCTCCCACACCTCAAAGAATCCTTTCACCTGCGCCTCCTTCTGAAAAGAGGCCTCAGTCCAGTCCATTCGAATGAGAAAGGACAGTTTTTCCAGAAAGAGCTTAAAGGGGGGAGGGTTCATATCTACCCATGACTGCAGGACTGTTTTCATCCCTGCGGATGGATCCAACGGAGGATCTAACGGAGTTGCGGAGGTCAAATGTGTCGTTGTATAGCGGTGTACTCTAACCCAAAAATTCGGGACTATCCCACAGACAGTAATGAAGGCCCGCCCCAGTCATCTGGCATCTGAAACCTCTGTCATTATTGTATAATCCCATTTTTTGTCCTCGCTGTGGGGTAATATATGCTCTATGGTATATCTGTAGGGTCATTTCAACATATCTACTAAAGGGTAATATAGTCAGACTATATTTTAGCATTTTTAAGAGTTGTGGTACGGTGAGTCCCGTCAAAAAAGATTATAAAAAATTGGTAGCGCCACATCCTTAATGATTTGAACTATCAGAACATTACATTGTACTGTGCAGTAAACATTACAACAATGCCAGAATTGTATGTTTTTGTCACCTTCCTTCCAAAACATAAAAAAAGTAATCAAAAAGTGATTTTCTCCAACTACAATTAAAACTACTGTTCACTCCATAAAATAGACAAGCCGTCACACAGCTTCATTGATGAAAAGCTCTCAGAATAAGTCACAGAAACTTATGTTTTTAAGTGAGTTTTTTTTTGTACAAAAGTAAAAAATCACTATGTAAATTTGGAATCCGAGTAAACTCACTGACCTGCAGAATAAAATTAATGTGTAATTTTTGCCACACATTCAATGCAGTAATAACAAAACCCCCAAACAATTCTAATATGTTGCACAATCCCCCCCCCCCAACCTTTATTTTTAAAATTTCTTTCTACATAATATGGTATGATACATTAAATAGTGCTATTAAAAATACAACAAAATACATCTCATCCCACAAAGAGCAAGCATTCATACAAGTATGTCGACAGAGAAATAAAAAATGTATGGCTTTTGGAAGCTGAGCCGGAAAAAAAGTGTGACAGTCTGCACCAAACTGGCTGTCATGAGGAGGAGTTAACATAGCAGAACAACTGAAACTAAAGAGAGAATATCTTGGTTATAGCATCATTCCTATCTTGTCTATCATATTGCCGTCTGTGAAATAAAATAGAAGATCCCAGACCAAATTATTATGCTAAATTCAAAATTGTGTTTCTAAACATGTTTGAGATTCTTGGGTACACCGTCTTCATTCCACATTCATCTGCTTATTCCAACTTTCAATTCTGCATAAAGATCTGCAACCAACACTGTTTCTTATTCCTCAAAGCTATGAGAAAAATCTTTGAAGATGAACTTTTAGTGTTAATCACAACCTTGGCACATTGATGTTCCACCAGGACAACACACAGCTTCTAAATTCATGCTGTTCATGAACTTTGCTATGAGCGGGAGTCTCTTAAAAGTATGTTAATGCGATGTCTAGTAGTGAGAAAGTAGCAGAGCTAAGAACCTGAGGTCTCGTCCTTCAAAAGCTTCCACTTTCCTTGGCTTCGTTTTGACGTCTATAACATTTCATTCTGATGGCGGAGAGAAACAATACCAGGAGGAAAATGTATCAATCAATCAAGCTGTTTTACAGAATGTTATGAAAAGGTTTTGGTAAATTGACAGCAGCAGGATGAGTGTTACACTTAAATTAGGTTTAACATTTAACTTTAAGAAAGTTGGTTTCAGAAGCGCTGATTCTCAGAGCAGTAGAGACACACAAACTTTTCTAGAGGAAACTTAAAATATAATTTTAAAATGATTTTATGGCAATTTACAGTAATTATCTCAAATGAAAGCAGAACTGATATCATAATCTTACAAATGGCATGCAGTATTCATACACTGCTGTGAAAAATTATTCGCCCCTGCTATTTGTCACCTTAAATGGTTTCTTCACATGAAGTACAATATTTGTCAATGAAACCTGATAAACACATGCGTTTTTGCATTGTTATATATAAAATATGAATATAAAATATTTAATGACTTTTCCAAATATTGTTATGATGCGAAACAACAAAACATGAAATTATGCTGAGAAGAAATAATTGGAAATATGATTCCGTAACAAAGGTCTAAGTCAAAAGCATATACTGTGGGTCCAAAATGTCTTTAGACTCTTTCACTTTTTTAATATTTTATTATGTTGTGGCTTTGTGCAAATTAAGAAAAAAAAAATCAAGTTTCTCCCCCTTTTGTATGTGTGATTGGAATGTTGATATTAGAGCAAAAAGATAATTTATTGTAGAAAACTGAACACTTGAACGGAGGCTATTGGGCCGCCTCCAGCTTGGATGCAAGATGTGATGCGGGCAGGCATGGAGGCCTACAGGTTCCAAAGATTATTATTATATGGTATCCTGCTGTATATTGGTCTACATTTCCTGCAAATGAGCCTTTAGGTCGTACAAACTCGTAGGCTGTCAAAGTTGGTATCCCAGATGGCCTCATACATGTTGTATTAGTGATAAATCTGGCGACCAGACAGGCCACGGAAGTGTGTAAACATTGTGACAGTATTTCTGTGACAGCCTTGCTGTAGGTGGCCAATATCCTGCTGTGAAATGCCTCTTGGAAGCGTCGTTCATGAAAGGCAAGACTTGCTGCTGCAGGATGTCCTGAACATATCGCTGAGCGGTTATTGTCCCTCCTACCACTACTAGAGGTGGTCAGCTGTCGTTTGCGATGGACCCCCAGAGCATCATGCCTGCAGTGGGAGTAATGTGGCACTCCACAGCAAAGGCAATCTCTATACACCATTGTCAGTGTCCAAACTAAATCTGGATCCATTGCTAAAGACAACCCAGTTCCACCACTGCAAACGCACAGTGGGTAGGTGTCAAAAGCAGTACACAGTGTCATTCAGCCAAGCTCCTGGAAATGGTTCCGACAGACACAGAGGCCTGTAATGATGGTGCCACCTGTTTCTGGATAGCAAACAGGGAAACAGTTGTAGCTGCTGGTGCTTGTCAGACGATCCTCTCTACTGAGCCCGGTCGCCTTGTGTGCATGCCTCCATGCATACAACGGTCCCAGCATGACCTAGTAGCCAGGTGGTAGCGAGTTCATCTAATCATGCAGCAGCTCTAATCATTTGCATATCTGTCTGAGATGTAACCATGCCAAGTTTTGCAGCAAAACAACTCCTTCCCCCTTTTTTTTTAACAAAGCGTGTATAATGTTTAAAATCTTGGTAAATTTTTAAAAAAGGAAAACAATTTTTACATTGACAGAAGTATTCTTACCCTGAACTCAGTACGTAGTTGATGTACCTTTGGGAGCAATTACAGCATCCAGTCGTCTTTGGTATGAAGCCACAAAATTTGCACACCTGGACATGGGGTTTTGTTTTGCTATTTTCCTCTACAAATCCTCTCAAGCTCAAAGTTAGGGCACTGGCTGCACCATTAAAGGACATTCTCAGAGTTGTCCCTAAGCCACTCCTGTGTTATCTTGGCTGTGTGCTTAGGGTCATTGTCTTGTTGGAAGGAACTATCTGCCCAGTGTGAGGTCTCTTGCCCTCTTTTCATTAAGAATATCTCTGCACTTTGCTCCATTTCTATTAACCCTGCCCAATCTCCCTGTCCCCGCCGCTGAATAACATCCCCACAGCATGATGCTGCCACCACTCTGCTTCACTGTAGAGATGGTATTGAGTCGGTGATGAGCAATGCATGGCTTCTTCCAGACATAATTCTTAGAATTGAGGCCAAAAGTTCTGTCTTGTTTTATCAGATCAGAGAACCCTGTTTCTCACAGTCAGAATCTTTTAAGTGCTTTTTCGCAAACTTCAGTTGAGCTTTCATGTGTCTTTTTTACTGAGAAGAGGTTTCTTTTTGACCACCCTGCCATAAAACCAAGATTAGTAGAGTACTATAGTGATAGTTTACCTTCTGGAAGTTTCCCCCATCTGCAAACAGGATCTTTGGAGCTCAAACAGGATGAGCATTGGGTTTTGGTCACCTCTCTTACCAAGGCCCTTATCCCCCAATTACTTAGTTTGGTGAGTTGGCCAGCTCTAGGAAGAGTCCTGATTGTTCAAATCTTCCTCCCTTTAAGAATCAGAGGCCACTATGTTCTGGGGAACTATCAGTGCAGCAGAAATTTTTGTAGCTTTCTTCAGATTTGTGCCTTCAGACAAACCTGACTCTGAGCTCTACAGGCAGTTCTTTTCTCCTTATGGCTTTGTTTTAGCTCTGATATGTATTGTGAGCTGGGAGACCTTATATAAACTGAAGTGTATCTTTTAAAATGATGCCCAATCAACTGAATTTACGACAGGTGACTCCGATCAAGGCATAGAAACATCCCCTAGATAATCAAGAGTCCGAATACTTATGTCAAAGCATAATGTTCGTTTTTCATTTTGAAAAAATGACCCAGATTTCTAACATTGTGTTTTCACTTTGTCATTATGGGTATTGAGTGCAGAATGATGGGGAAAAACAAGGCCACATCATAACAAAATGTAAAAAAAAAAAGTGAAAGTGTCTGAAGACTTTCTGGTCACACTGTAACTGAGAGCGTACACGTTATTACTGAATTAATGTAATTAACATAAACCTATCAATCTCAGGTCCCACACAATCATACCGCCTCAAACCATTTTTGACTCTTGCTGTGCGCTAACTGCTGGTCATCACATAGCCACCTCTATATCGTCCATCGTACATAATAAGGGTTGTCCTTAAGGGTTACATGTTTAAACTAAATAGTTTGGGATGTGTCTCTTGCCATTACTAGTAATGTTCAAAAATGGCACAGTATGAGAACTGCATGTTTGGTGCCAAGAATGAGACAATCCCGGAAATCCTTTCCTGATCAAATATTTGAGAAATTTTTTTTATTTTTTTTTTACTTAAGACCACATCTAATTCTCTTGAAACTAAATACAGTATCTATAGTTCCTGTAAGGAGCACTCTAAGGGTGTAATCACTTAAAGCTGATTTGCTGCACATTTCTCCCTTTAATTCAGATTAAAGAAGTGAAATCTGGGAATCTGTACCAAAATCTACAACCAAATAAGCAGCAAGTCAGCTGCCCTAATAAATGGTTTTGAAACTCTCTGCATTCTCTTTTTTTTGCTGAACAGTATATTTTGCACACTTTCCATTTAATCCAGTTGCTACAGGTGTCACTCAAAGGTCCCACAACTCACATCTACCACTTCTTATGATTTGTAGAAGAAGGAGATTAGCGCTCCAATGTGAGGTGGAGAAAATGGCAGGGTAAAGAAAAATAAACGGAAATCCAATTGGACTCACCCCAGACGTACCGGACCCTGTGTAAGGTCACGGTGCGTCTAATGATCCTGGCAGGCAGTAATATCCACGGTCAGAGCTATGATGTCATCAAGGGGTCCTGATCGCTGGTCTAAATGACATCCCAATGGGGGAGAGCATCGCAGGGTGACTCTAGGTAGAATATATACCAGAGGCAGCAAAGGCAATAGACAACAATTTAGAAAAAACCCCCGTGCTCCAGTGATCGGATAGGCGAAATGAGAAGGCAGAAGGAACTTACTTAGCAGGGGTGTCAGTGCAAATGACACCCCTGAAAATCCAGGTCAGCTCGTAGAAATAAGGCTTGTCCAGGTTATGACGTTTATAAAGGTTCTTTATTCACAGGGTGCAACGCGTTTCGGTTGAAACATCAGCCTTTATCAAGCTTCTTATGATTTGCTAGAAACGTTGACAGCAGTTTTTTTGACAGTCTACTTTGATGATTCTGTCAATCCAGTTTGTCAGGATAAAATAATGGCTTTCAAAAGGTTCCATTGGTGTTATATTTTGGGTCCATTTAATATAATTTTTTTATATCCAGGTTTATATATTTTTTCTGATCGGTAAAATGTTTTTATTAAATATATTTGAAATAAAATTCATTGAAGCTAGAAACCACATGACAACTGGCTTATTATGTAACTATTATTATGTAACGTGGTAGTTGATTAACACACGTCCATTATAAGTATGTAATTCATATAATGTACACTACCGTTCAAAAGTTTGGGGTCACCCAAACAATTTTGTGTTTTCCATGAAAAGTCACACTTATTCCCCACCATGCGTTGTGAAATGAATAGACAATAGAGCCAAGACATTGACAAGGTTAGAAATAATGATTTGTATTTGAAATAACATTATTTTTACATCAAACTTTGCTTTCGTCAAAGAATCCTCCTTTTGCAGCAATTCCAGCATTGCACACCTTTGACATTCTAGCTGTTAATTTGTTGAGGTAAGCTTGTGAAACTGCACCCCACGCTTCTAGAAGCATCTCCCACAAGTTGGATTGGTTGGATGGGCACTTCTGGCGTACCATACGGTCAAGCTGCTGCCACAACAGCTCAATGGGGTTCAGATCTGGTGACTGCGCTGGCCACTCCATTACCCATAGAATACCAGCTGCCTGCTTCTGCTGTAAATAGTTCTTGCACAATTTGGAGGTGTGTTTAGGGTCATTGTCCTGTTGTAGGATGAAATTGGTTCCAATCAAGCACTGTCCACTGGGTATGGCATGGCGTTGCAAAATGGAGTGATAGCCTTCCTTATTCAGAATCCCTTTTACCCTGTACAAATCTCCCACCTTACCAGCACCAAAGCAACCCCAGACCATCACATTACCTCCACCATGCTTAACAGATGGCGTCAGGCATTCTTCCAGCATCTTTTCAGTTGTTCTGCGTCTCACAAACGTTCTTCTTTGTGATCCAAACACCTCAAACTTGGATTCATCCGTCCACAACACTTTTTTCCAGTCTTCCTCTGTCCAATGTCTGTGTTCTTTTGCCCATCTTAATCTTTTTCTTTTATTGGCCAGTCTCAGATATGGCTTTTTCTTTGCCACTCTGCCCTGAAGCCCAAAATCCCGCAGCCGCCTCTTCACTGTAGATGTTGACACTGGTGTTTTGCGGGTACTATTTAATGAAGATGCCAGTTGGGTACCTGTGAGGCGTCTGTTTCTCAAACTAGAGACTCTAATGTGCTTATCTTCTTGCTTAGTTGTGCAACGCGGCCTCCCACTTCTTTTTCTACTCTGGTTAGAGCCTGTTTGTGCTGTCCTCTGAAGGGAGTAGTACACACCGTTGTAGGACATCTTCAATTTCTTAGCAATTTCTCGCATGGAATAGCCTTCATTTCTAAGAACAAGAATAGACTGTCGAGTTTCAGATGACAGTTCTCTTTTTCTGGCCATTTTGAGCGTTTAATTGACCCCACAAATGTGATGCTCCAGAAACTCAATCTGCTCACAGGAAGGTCAGTTTTGTAGCTTCTGTAACGAGCTAGACTGTTTTCAGATGTGTGAACATGATTGCACAAGGGTTTTCTAATCATCAATTAGCCTTCTGAGCCAATGAGCAAACACATTGTACCATTAGAACACTGGAGTGATAGTTGCTGGAAAGGGGCTTCTATTCACCTTTGTAGATTTTGCACAAAAAACCAGACATTTGCAGCTAGAATAGTCATTTACCACATTAGCAATGTATAGAGTGCATTTGTTTAAAGTTAGGACTAGTTTAAAGTTATCTTCATTGAAAAGTACAGTGCTTTTCCTTCAAAAATAAGGACATTTCAATGTGACCCCAAACTTTTGAACGGTAGTGTATGTTATTCATTGCATGTACATATAAAATATAAGCGCTTGAGGCTTCTTTGTTGTTTGCTTCTTTTATCCAGATGACCTCAACATCCCGAATAATGAGTGGCTCTAAGCCCATGTTTAAAAAAATATTCGGGTTAATATTAAAATCATCTGTTCATAACATGAAAAAGATGTCAAGTTTCTATCATAACTGCGACACCAGGATAATTCAAGAGGTCTGCTTGGTTCTCAAGGCTTGCAAACTAAAAAAAAATGTATGAATGTACACATTTGGACCTTTATATAATCAATGTCATTGCTTACTTCATCAGCTTGACAGATGTTACATTGATTGGAGCATTTTTTAACACTGGTTGTAAACGAATCACAAAAAAAGTCATACAAGTCCAAAGACACAAGGGCAAGTACAAACACCAATATTCAGCAGCTTCCAGAAACGCAAAATGCTATATGTTAGGAGATAGCACAAGTGCAAAACATTGATGAGCAACCATTCAAGCACATGCCATACATTAGTATTATACTTGCACACAGATAAGGCTTTTATAGGGAGCAGTAAATGGTGCACTACACAGATATGTGTAGTGCACCATTTAGGCTTATAGCCCATTAGGGTTTTTTTTTTTTTGTTTTTTTTTACATTGGTTGTAGCAGTATGATAATAGTAAGGAAACAGAAATGTTCCCCTTGCTTCCTATGTGTCATAAAAAAACAGTAATAGTTACATAATAAGTGTGTTATATCTTAGTATTGACTTTCACTTTTAACAACTGTTGAACAAATGATTGGTCATCCAATAGCTGTTTCCTCTGCCACCCCCATACACATGAATGTTTGACTCTGCCAAATGTTTGTGTTTAGGGAGTAGAGCTGCAGGTAGAAAGGCCACCTGCAGACGGCCGGGTCAGATCCCGCTGTGAGAATTCTCGCAGCAGGATGCAGTCCCGTGCCCCTGCAGAGGCCTGCGGCTCACCCGCTCCCGGCGTCTTCATTCTTTGCTACGCGCCGGCCAGCCGGCACATGTGCAGAGAATAGCCGGCCCGTCACCACTGCCATTTCTGTGCGGGCCTCTGCGATCCTAATGCAATCCTATGGCAGCGCCCACAGGCGGAAATTCAGCAGGAAATCCCACCGTGGAATTTCCGCCCGTGTTCAGAGGGTCAAAGGTTTGGAGCTGGCCTATCTCCCGAGGAACAGAGGGATTGCAGGTTGAAATTCAACACCCCTGATCCATCCTTCCACCAATGTCATGTTTTATGCAGCTGGTCTTGCTCTGACAGGTACATGCACAGAGGATCTGTACTTCTGTACATGCACCTGCAGTAGGACAAGCAACACAGAAAGAACAATCTGCCATCCCCCACACTGCAGGAAGAGGCTATAAGGTACCCAGTGCTGTTTGGATAGTGGCACTGGGAAGGCTGCCCAGATGTGCCGAGGAAGGGATGCCTGGTGCCTGTACGGGAGAAGGAACCAGGCACCAGCCCTGACAGATGGGCGTGTGTCAATATGAGGAAGCAGAATGATGCATAGGAGGAGGATAATAGCTGTTCACTAGCGTAGCAGTCATTCATAGTCTATGGAGGGCATAGAATCTGTGGTCTCTAGGGGTTTCCTCTGTAGTTTACAGTTGCAGCTATAACTGGTGACAGTCGGTGGCTCTCTCTCCTAGTCACCTTAGGGAAACTGTTAGGGGACCAAGATGATTGTGGGTGTAGTGGCCGAAGTTTAGCATTGATGGTGTGTGGGAGAAGGATACAGGCAAGGAGGTTATGGGAGACGTACCAGGAGCAGCACAAGTAGTCTATTAACAAGAAATACAGGATGTGAACAAACAGTGCACAGTATGTTCCTCAGAATGAATATGAGAGTAGAAAATCAAGAATGGATAGATTTACTACAGTACTGTGTGATGATTTATGACTATTTTGAAATTTGACTTTTGTCTCAGACAACCCCTTTAAGTGCCCCTTTAGGGTTTTTTCAGCAGTTTTTTTTTACACATATTGTAAATAAATTCCTCTTGATGACATAATTACTGAAGATGATAGAATACGCTCTTTACTCCAGAGGTGCACTCCTCACGAAGCAACAGTTGTAAGGTGCAGATTTGGATTTCTAAAGTATCCATATCTAGTTTGTAACGTTGTCCTAAAGAAGTTACAGAGACATGAGCTTTCACGAATTCTCTACTGAACGGTCTTGTTGTAAGATATAAGTAAGGAAATAACTTCCAGCGCACGTCTTATAGCTGCATCATGCCCTGTCTTTGATTTATTCACTGTAAGATGATGGAAATCTAGAAAATAGCAAAAAAAGTCCTGAGAAATGTATTGTTGTCCATTACAGACAGGAATCAGCTGTATCAGTTGCAGCACTACAGTCCCACCTTGTATATTAAGTGTTCAGTGGTTTGTACTGGTAAGGAATCCTATGGATGTTTGCATTCTTTTAGAGAGATCTATCTGATGCTGGAAACATGTGGCTTTTATTTTCCTTTTGTGGCTGCTAAACACAAGTAAGCCCAGAGCAGTGAAATCTTCAGCTCCCCGGAGAGTCAGCGGAGAGTTATGTATCAAAGTAATAACTGAACAATTTATTGTTCCATATGTTTAATAACAGAGACTTAAGTAGGAAAGGAATACTTGGACGGCGCATTGCTCCATGGTATATCATGATTTACTGTAAGTTACATTTGTAAAAACAAATCCATATATGTAGCTTAAATACTGATCACAACTTCACATTTTCTCCAGACTGCTTCCATTATATGGATTAAAAGATCTTCTTTCTGCTAGAATCGATAAATTAAAATATCACAAAATAATTAACAAAGCTTGATTATGCGTTTTACTTTATTATTTTTATTCATTAACTTTAGAAATACAGTGAAACTTCTTCAAACGATCACTTCTTTGAGCAGACCACCCCCTTATCCAGACCATATACTTTGCATACTGGCCATCTTCTATGAGAGAAGATCACGCTGAGAATGGCATAAGGGGCCGTCACTGTAACCAATGTGGCGTCCCACAACACACTCGCATATGCGCAGGAACGACTCTCCTACCATAAGAGATGATAACATTCCTCTCTGTTCGAGTCCAACTGTACATGTGCGGGAGTTTTATGTCTCATCGCGAGATCATGCTGTATAGAGCAGTCGTTAAAGAGTGCATTACCTCCATCACCATCACTACGGTAACCCGATGGTGATGGGTAAACATCCACTGTACTTGTCCTAAATTTCAATATCTGGCCAATCTCAGCGTGATCTACATATCATATAAACAGGTGGTATACCCAGTTCTCTCATGTAAATCGAGATCGTTACCCCTAAACAGCTACCAATGGAGAATAGATACTCGCACCATTGATTAGTTTGCAAACTATTGTGTATTCTAACCTCTTAATGTGCATTACTTATTGCAAATCTGAATCGTAGCTTTACACAAATATCGCAAAGATGTCAAAAGTGTTCCACACCACCTCCAGTCCAACATCGGTTCTCAAAAAGATGAAAGCAACCATGTAAAATCAACCACATCAAATGTGTCAAAGTCCCTATTGGACTGTAGCCGACAAATAACGTTCATATTATAGAAAAGGCAAAGGATTGTATTCCAAGTTAAAGGGGTTGTCTCGCGCCGAAACGGGTTTTTTTTTTCTTTCTGCATAGGCCCCCCGTTCAGCGCAGGACAAGCCCAAGGGATGTGTTGAAATTAAAAAAAATATTTTACTTACCCGAATCCCCTCTCTGCAACTTCTTCCTTCTTTTCCTCCAAGATGGCCGCCAGGACCTTCACCCACGATGCACCGCGGGTCTTCTCCCATGGTGCACCGGGGGCTCTGTGTGGTCCATTGCCGATTCCAGCCTCCTGATTGGCTGGAATCGGCACACGTCATGGGGCGGAGCTACACGATGATGCGTAGAAGGGGCGGGGCCAGAACGCCGCTCGTGCCCGGACCGACCAGAATGGAGAAGACCCTTCTGCGCAAGCGCGTCTAATCGGGCGATTAGACGCTGAAATTAGACGGAGCCATGGAGACGGGGACGCCAGCAACGGAGTGGATAAGTGAATAACTTCTGTATGGCTCATATTTAATGCACGGTGTATATTACAAAGTGCATTAATATGGCCATACAGAAGTGCTTAACCCCACTTGCTTTCGCGAGACAACCCCTTTAAGGCCCCTCGGCTGCAGTGTGTCAAGGTCATATATCCATTTAAGTTCAAGGAATTTCAGCTGTTTTTCCCTGTCACCACCCCGTACTTTTAAGGGCACTGAATCAATGACCCCGAATTTTAATTGACTGACCGTGTGTCCTGCCTCCACAAAGTGTTTCGTTACTGGCACATCTGTCCCCCCAGTCCTGATGGTACTTTTTGAGTTTGGGCATCTTATTTCTAACCACCACTGTCGTTTTGCCAATGTACAGTAGTCCGCACGGACACGTAATCTTAGAGATTGCAAAGGTTTGAAGGCACGTATATCTGTGTTTAATATGATACATTTTGCCAGTGTGCGGATGTGTAAACTTGTCTCCTTTCGTCAAATTATGGCACTATGCACATCCCAAGCATGGGAAGTCACCTGTTTTCACAGGGGCCAATGTGCGTTGTGTCATAACAGTTCTAAATTTTTTGTATATTGTGGACTAACTTGTCCTTCAAATTCAGTCCACGGCGATAGGCCATTAGAGGTGGTTGTCTAAATTCTACAATCTCCAGATGACAACGGGTTAGTATGGACCAATGTTTAACTAAAATGTGTCTGATTCTTCGGCTATGTAGACTAAAGAACGAGACAAAAGGAATACGAGTTAGAGCCTTCTTATTTGTCTTGGGTGTTCGAAGTGTCTTACGATCAATATCACGTGCTGTCTTTCTAACTGTCTCCACATGTTCTATCGGGTAACCCCTAGAGCAATATCTATCACACATAGCTGTCAGCCATTCGTCAACATGTTCCTCATCTACATACGCGACATTGTGCTATTTTTCTACAATAGTTTTGGCATGTCTCTATGATATGTTAAAAGTTAGTTGTAAGTGTGGCTACTCTTTAAAGAATAAGCACACTTTAACAAAACTTTTAACATGTCAAGGAGACATTTTAGAAGTTTTGATTGGTTGGGGTCTAGATGCTGAGACTCCCATATATTGCTTAAATGCTACTCGGCAAAAAGTCTATGAGCCTATCTTCAACTGCCGGGGAAGATGATCAGAGAGGCTGGGGCATAGTGCTTGACTGAGCACCGTTTTGGTTCAGCAATCAGTGGGTACCTCAGTGTTTGGACCTCCACTGGTCAAAATATCTGACATGTTTCTCTTGCATGTCAAAAGTTTTGTGAAAATGCAGTTACTCTTTGATGTCACCAATGCTTTTATAGATTGGCAGATGATTATACTGAGAGAACAGAGTCACCTACAGATTGTGGAACCTGTTGCTAAGCAGCAGCTCCAGCACTTATGTGTTCTATCTAGAAAGTACAACCTTTAATAATAAGTCTTTATTGAAACTTAAGAACTCCCTATTAAATAATTACAATGGGAAACTCAAGTTTTTATCTTTGTTTTCTTTCAACCTTTCACTGTTAGGTTTTTCTCCGTAGATATTTGCTATATTGGCTGATGGCAGCCCTGCCTGTTGAGCAGTGTTTGATTAGAAGTGTGCAATGGTCACTGACATTTCACACAAACTTGTGGTTATGTGATAGCCAGTGAAAGTGCAAATCACTTTATTTAAAGTGCTGGTCACTAGGAGTCTCTCATCCTTCTAATTTGCCTGTTGTCATGTGAAATTTGTCTCTAGTAACAGAGACACCAGAATGGATTACAGGAAGTGGAGGTGAGTTTTTGGCTCATGCTGCCCTTAGATGTCTATGGAGACGAGAAGGAGAGAGTAGCAGAGATACACGAAATGTAGAGGGATTCCAAGTCACCATGGCAGTTTCTTCAGGAAATCTAGCTTCTTTATTTGTACCAATACAGATTCAGAAGAGTAATCTCATATTCTGAATTGTGAACACAAAAGGCATACACTTTTTATACAACTTGAACAATAGAAATTCCTTTCTTATCTATATATATGCCGGTTGGTCATATTTCGCCGCATTGCTATGCAGGCATAGTAAAGTTTTCTTCATACAAGCTGCTGTCTCATTTCCTCACCCTTAAATAGGCATACCTTCGTCCTCCATTTTATGGCATCTGCCATTTTACTTGTGTTAACTATTTCCTATCCAAATCTCAGCTACCATATTTCATTGTTGCTGCAGCTAATAGTGTTCACTTTCTCACGGGTACTGAAATTAAATTTACATCTGCTGCTCACTACAGCTCTATAATGTCCTCCTTGCTGATGTTACTTATGAGAAATAAAGGCAGAATATATCCTGCTTTCCTATATGTGCAGTGTATGGAGCCATTATAGCACCTAGTCTACATCCACTAGCTATTGGATCAGTGAAAAATCCACAAGTACTGAAATAATGGCCAGAAATACTGACAATCTTCTTGTACATGCACGGTTGATTATGCTGAATAGTCTGGTACACTTAGTTTCTTGGTAAATTCTGTATGTAAGGGCTCATTCACATGGGCGTATGAGTACAATGCTGCGAGTCTCGCAGCATTGTACTCGTTGCAGCCCCTATGCTCTGATGGGATTATGATGTCAGGAACATGCGCAATGTGATTTTTTTTTTCTCAAATCCTCCACTTTGAGCAAAGAGGCGGTCTATATTATATGCTGTCCATTCGCAGGCATTACAAAGAGGCAGTGTTTTATTATGCATTTCTGTATGAAATGCAGAGAAATAGAGTATGGTGCGATTTATTTTTTCTGCAGTTTTTACAGATGTCCGCTCGCAGCTCCAACGCAGGTGTGAATGGAAGAACGAAAGTTCATAGATTTTCATTGCCTCCATTCACCACGTGTTACACACAGGAAATACACTGATACATGGTGACAATACACCCATGTAAATGAGCCCTAGTAGTGATTTTGTAGTTAGACATTCATCTATCACACTGTCCTGTGCCTATTCTATATTAGTGCAATGTTTCATGATGAATTTCAGGCCGATGTTGTGATCTCATTGGTTCTGTATACTGCTCTAGTTATAAATCGACTCACCAATGCCAAGGACTGCATGTATCCAGGGTTGTGCATTTCTGTGCAGCGGTGTAGAATGATAGAGGACATTCCATCAGTAGTGATAGCCCTTCCCTAAGGAACCTTTAATCTATGTAGGGAAGGAACATTAGTCACAGGAGGCGCTGCTGCATTTTGTGAACATCAGAATCAGGACAGCAGTAACCTCAGGAAATGAGAGCAGCCTCATAAAACTCCTCAAGTGGGAAGTGTGTTGGGAAATTGTAGGACTTGATCCAGTACATTTATCTGATAAGCATCAAGGCGTGATGTTTGGAGGATATGGCAAGATTTGGTACAAGTAATGATAAAAAACTTTGTATCATCGCAGAAAAAGATAATTAAAAAATTGCAGAATTGCTACTCCTGCTGTTGCAGTGGCATACGACACACTGGTTGTGGTTGCGAAAAAACTTTCAAACTTCAGTTTTCTGCTTTTTGAATCCGCACATACAGACAGTAGTCGTCTCATTATGCCGTTCCACTGTTACCCCTCCTGAAAATGTATAAAGAAATTGATAATGGAGTGGTACCATTCCCTTTGTCACTCTGAAACTGTAACCCTGATTATAGGATGTGGGACACACCGCATGGCACATCCAGGTATCATAGATGTATTTATACTGTACATTTCCAGGAGGAATAACCTAGTAGCGACATAAGATAATTTTTTAAAGAAAATGTTTTCTAGAATTTGTGTTTTCTGGGGAATCTAACTGATTAGTGAAACAGAAGTGGAGCGCTGATAGGTCCTCTTTAATGGTCTGTAGATGAGAGTTAAAGCTTAATTTAATTTATATTTTTAATGTTTCTTTACAGATGTGTGGAAGTTATTGCAAAGGAAGGCCGAAGCCTGAAAGAGCTCTACTTAGTAACGTGCAAGATCACAGATCACGGTATCTAATTCTTTATTCCTTTTGGCAGCTGCATCCACTTAGCCACGTTTATTTATGAGCTGTTTTAAGAACATGTTCAGCTTACTGTGAAATATTGGTGACGGGCAATAAATGCAGAATTTACAGTATATTGCACCTTCCATACCTACGTAAATTGTGTGAGCTGACAAGGCTCAAGCAATTAGGAAATTAACTTGTTTAGTAATTGTTGACCTGTACACAATACCTGAATACTGATAGCGCTTACAAGTAATTACATTTTTCCGCACTGAAAATTTATTGAGCAACTAGTCAACATCTGTTGTGTACATTAATAACACAATATAATTGTCTCGTTTTCCTGTAGTGTTAATGGATCTTGTGGAGACATCAGCAAATATTGACTGTATTTTATACATTTAAGTGACGTGCATTCATTATTATCCCAGAGCTAAACATGGAGCATTCTAGGCAGTCGTTGCCTGTGTCCTTCCATTGTGTCCAGTATGTTCTCCATGCTTCATGTAAAAATAAAATTAAAAAAGGGGAAGAAAGATTGCATAAATTAATCTTTTAGACTGAAAATTAGGCACAGCTTCTATGATAAAGTCATGATTAGGATCCATCACACAATGGTCTATTGGTTTGGAGCTAGGACTCTACCTCCGACTTTTTAGCACTCCCTACAAAATAATCACTGTGAAATCGCTGACCGTAGGAAGGCATTGGGTAGCTTTTAAATCTCTTCAAGATGTCTCCAATCATGGGAGTTGCTAGGGATTTCTTTTTTAATCATTACATGCTGGGATTTCTGAGAGATTTTAACCCCTTTCGATATTCAACATAAATGTACATAATAGTGAAATAAAGCGGGCTTGGGCATTGAGCCCATTCCAGATGTAGGGAGTTCCAGCTGTGTTGCACATCTAACACCCCCTGCAGCTGCCAAGAACAGACATAACTCTAAGCTTGGCCGTTTAACCGCTTTGATGCCACTGTCAATACTGACCATGGCAACTAATTAGTTAGAGGGAGTGGGTTCTCATAGTCAGCCTTCCCCAGTGATATGATCAAGGTTTGCCAAACGCTGGTCATGGCAGCCAAAGGCCTCGTGAAAATCTCCATGACTGACAACGTGGAACATCTATGAAACATCGCATAGGATAGCATGGAGAAGCACAATGCACTGTAGTTCATAAGTATTGCAGTGTATTGTACAAGCAATCAAGGGATTGCATGTTTGAAGTCTTCGTATGGGACTAAAAAAAGTATTCCAGTTTTTAAGACTATATATGAAAAATATTAAATGTTACAAATACAATTTTCCATTTTGTAATGTAAAAAAATACAAACTATTTAAAATAATGCACTTGTTATTGATAAAGTCCAAACTATTAAACTATATCATTATTTACACGGTGATAGAATTGCCTTTTTTTTTCTTTTGAATTTCTCCCCCTTAGTAGTTTTAAGGTTTTAAATATGATATACTGTGTGTTAAATGGTAAATTTAAAAGTAAAACTTCTGCAAAAAAACAAGCTTTCTCATGGCTGTTTTAACCAAAAGTGCTTATGGCATTTGGAAAGTAGAGATGAAAAAATGACAACAAATGGAAAAATGGCTGTTGGCTTTGACAAGAAGGGGTTAAATAGTGGCGACTTTTTTTTCTTTCCTATGCAAATCTCTTGGAAATCCTTTCGATCAGGTTTTGATTACTCTATAGAAAGGGCCTTACTGCAAAAAGTCTAAGGGCCCTTTTAGACATAACGATTATCGTTCAAACGAGCAAAAGTGAACGAATGAACGACGAACAACGATCATTCACTTTTCGCTTCTCGTTAATTTTATGCAGGCCTAAAAACCATCTTTGGCTCGTTCACTTATTGTTCAGTTTAAATGGTGCTTTTTCATTCTTTCTCATTCAGTTTTACAGTGAATGTGAATAACTGAGCGAGCTTGGACGTCTTTCACTCATTCAAACAATAATCGTTTGGAGTAGACGGACTCTAAGTGTAGCCGTGGGCCTCTTCCCCACAGCAATGTTCCAGTCCGTATTTTGCATCAGTGCTTGTAAGCCAAAGCTCGGAGTGGCTCCACGATGCTGAAGAGGTGGAAGTCCTTCTATTAGGCTGCTTTCACATCAGCATATTTTCCATCAGTATTCCCTTCAACCATAATTTTATGTCCAATAAAGAGCTAATGTTAATCTATGAATCGAGTTACACGAATCTAATTAATATGCATATATTTTAAAAATACAGGAATCACTCATTTTAACCTTTTTATGGATGTTCGGGCTCGTTCACATCTGCATTTCCTATCTTCCGTTTTTTACTCCATTGATTTTAATAGGTTTAAAAAAAAACAACTGAAGGGTTACTATTTGATTCGCCTCCGTTCTGTATTTTTTTTTTTTAATGGGACCATTCACGCTGTCAATTGCACTTTTTATTCTGCTACACAGAACCGAAATGGAACAAAATCAAATTGAAACCGTTCCATTTTTTTGAAAACCTGATGAAATCAATGGGGGGAAAAAAACTGAAGCACTTATCTCCGTTTTGAATTTCATTTTTTCGCTGCAAAAATGGAACAGCCAAACGGAAATCGAGCAGAAACAGCAAAAAGGAGCCATAATACATCCTTTTGATGTCTGATGAATGATTAAAATGTAGTTACGTTGAGTATAATACCGATAATATGTAGGCAAGTACAGATGACATACTGGTGACTTATTGATGTAACTTCACCTGTATTGCCTCTGCACTGTGGATCTGTATTTTATAGACATTTGCTAATATGCTTGTCTGAAAATGGCCTCGGTCTTCATACCACTCCTAGCTTCAGCTTAGAAATAATGTAATGCTGTAATGCATGCATGCACCATTAAATGAAATTTATCACCAGGTTTCTGCTGCCTCATCTGAGGGCAGCATAAAGTAGAGACAGAGACCCTGATTCCAATGCTGGGTAACTTACTGGGCTTCTTTCAGCAATTACTCTAAAACATGGTTTATATGCTGCCGCACTGCTAGTCTGCTCAATGCCGAGTGTGTTTTGTGTAGTCCTTGGCCTTCATGAACTGCAACTCCCAATGCTGCTGATTGACAGCTTTCTGCCTACACTGTGCATAGGTAGAAAGCTGTCCATCAGCGAAGGTGGTTGGGCAGCATAAACCTGGCTAAAGATTCTTTTTAATGGCCACTTTTAGGGCTTGGTCAGTTTTTGTCAGTTTTTTTCTGTTCAAAGGAACAAGTAGGTCCATAGCTGTCATTTAAAGTGAATGTTAAGTTGTATGTTTGTGTCATTGTCATCAGTTTGCATAAGTCACTCATTTTAGCTTTTTTAGTCTGTTTTTTCTCTTTATTAAGTATTCTTTTTTTAGCAAAAAGGAAATATATACAAGACAGAAGATTTGTTATGTGTGTTTATAAACAAACGTAATATTACAGTATATACATATATACAGTGTCACAGACTATATTGCCTGATCCAGAGAAACAAACCTTATTATAGTGGAATTAAGGAGGGTGACCAGGAATTTAACAAAATGGCCACTGTATGTGCAGCTCGTGGAAAGCCATCCTCAGTGGCGGGTTAAAGGGACCAAAGGCCTGCAGCTGCTGAACATGCCCCCCTTCCCCCTCCAGCAGAATGTTCTTGGTCCCAGTAGTGTTCATGGGTCAATTCATCATTGACGTGACCGTTGAAATCAATCACTGGCTTCAGCGGTCATATCCGCATGTATGGATGATTGGCACATGACTACTGAAGGCAATGATTGCCTTCAGTGATCAAGTGAACCACGAACTGATCCGTGAAAACCGCAGGCGTCTCCTGAACCAGAATGGTGACACTGGACAAGACGGACGTTTACAAGGAGAGCATAATTATTCCTTTTCTTGAAGGGGTTCGTACACATGAGGGACTTGTGACCACATCGCGTTGCGAGAAATAAATCATGGCACGTCCTATCCTTGAGCGTGCTCTCGCATCGCATCCCCAATTGTTTTCACCCTTTCAATTGACGGTGGAAATATCTGCATCGAAATAAGCATCTCATGCAGATTTTGTCACAGATCTGCAACAGACTTCTCCTTGGAAAATGTGAAATCAGCTGTGGATCTGCGCTAATATCCACACCAAATGGTACAGATTTTGACACAGACTTTTCCATTGTGGAAAGTCTCACTAAATCTTTTAACCCTTTCCAATCCACTGTCTGACATCTAAAGACATTATGATTTAAGGCTGTATAGCTCAGATGTTGGAAGACATCCGTCAGGGTTTTCTTACTGTATATTACCAGCCTCTCTGCTGCCAAAGCCTATCCAAAGTGTCACCTCATGCAGTACTGGCTTTAGCCAGCATATAGCGCTGTTGTGTAGCGGCAGAAAAAGAGTAAGCCTCCTAGGAAAACCAGGATACAAATTGGATTAGAAAGGGTTAAGTGGGAATGAACATGAAATAAATTCCACAGCAAATTAGCATCATTTGGTGTGGATTTTGGTGCTGGTCTGCAGCACATTTCACCCCTTTAATTTGAATTCAGCTGAAAGGGTTAAATCTGCTGCAGATCAGCTTCTGCAGTGTTAAAGCTGCAGCTGACTTCATCTCTTCCATTGAAAGGGTGAAATCTGCTGCAGATTTTGGCGGAAATCTGTGCAAAGGGTATTTTTACACACGTGGCGGATTTTCTGCAAACTTTCGCAGTGTGAAAATGTGCAGCAAATCCACATCAAGATCAAATGGATTTTAATGTGGATTTTGCTGTGGATTTGCTGAAGTTTTTCTCCTGCAGAAAATCTGCCACATATATAAAAATGCCCTTTTTTGATCTGATTAGCCCTTAAACGTTATTAAAGGGGTTCTGACATGAAAAAAAAAAAATTGTACTCACCTTGCCTGGCCTGGCCCGATCGCCAGGCATGTCCCCTCCAGCCGGCATCTTCTTCTGTGCCTTTAAAGCAGAGCAGGAGCGGGTCAAAAAGACCGCTTCCTGCTCTGGTCCGTCCGTCAGGCACTTCCGAGGTCAACGGACGGACCGCCACAGCAAGCACGTCACAAGCAGTGCTTGCTGTGGGCGGCCCGTCCGTCCGGCTGAACTCCGGAGTGCTGCGCATGCGCAGTGGAGACGCAGCCCGTCCTGACTCCTGTCAGAGGGCACCTATCCACTGCGCATGCGCGCGATCCCGGAGCAGCGCGGCTGCTGGAGGAAGAAGACTGCATGCCGGGAGCATATTACCACATTCTGCTTAGGTTAAGCAGCGCTGCTGATTAGAGCCACCTGATTGGCTCTTCGGCACCACGTGACTGCACAGCGTGCACCAATCAGGTGGCTCTAGTCAGGCTGCTTAACCTAAGCAGAAAGTGCTAATATGCTGCCGGGAGATGACCCCCGATGTCAACAACAACAGGAGACAAGGTAAGTATAAGATTTTTATGCTTTAGCAGCCATTAACCCATGGGTTCCCTGGGTCCATTAGGCAGACCAGGGAACAATGGCTGCTAAAGCATAAAAACATTATTCATGTCAGAACCCCTTTAAAGGATTAAATAAAACAGATACAGGAAAAAAGATGAGAAAAAAACTTCCAAAATGCTGATAAAAACAGATAATAGAAGTCTGTTATTTCTCTGCATTTTGTTCTGTATATGAAAAAAATGTACATTATCAATCCTATATGCTTGAATTCTTCAATTTGGCTAAAAAAGCAATTGAATGTGTTAATATATATTTTTTTGAACAGTTTCAAAATATAGGGGTATGAAAAGAGGAATTGGCTTTGTGCCACCGTTAAATTGTGTGCTGAAATCATGATAGCATGGTGAGATGAAACGCACTACAAAACACGTCCTCGGGCCATCTGAGTCCACCCAGACGGGAGAAAAAAATACATTTCAATATGCTCAGTGTTTTCATGAGGTATCGCTAACCTGAATTAATCCTTTGGCTTCTTTTTGTCTTCTTGCAGTTTTCTTTTATTTCTTTTCTTATAGAATAATTGCATTAGGCAGGGAAAAGGGAAAGGGAAGAATGGCAGAATTGAAATAGGCAGCAGATGATAAGTTGTTAACTGCAAGGAAGAAACCCATCTTTTACTAAATACTGGTAAGAGTCAGCTGCAGGGGAGAGTGTGTGTCAAATGAATTACTCTGATGGCAAGATGTATCTGTGTGCGAGAGGACAGGGCTCATGGATAGACTTGTGAATGTGTCTTTCCAATTTTCTGCTCTACTTCTAGAGTTCACTGCTTCCCTGGGCTGTAGCACTTATTAGCAAGGAAAACCTGCTTTGCAGTATATAATATGTCTGGAGGACAGGGACAGATTGTCATTCCTCTATGTACGGGTCACATAGCTGCGCCGCTGACACGCAGGCACATGTGTATTTATTACTTGTCCTGTCTGATTTTGTATTGTAATTGTCCCCATGATGCTTGTAGAAGGAGCAGACGTCCATGCCACTGACACTATAACTAGTTGACATTCATTTTTCTTGCGCTGCTATGTTTATTGTGGTTTTATTATATGTTGTTTAGTTTCCATTGGTAGGCTAAGTTGTGCACAAAGTAACATTACCCCATAGGCACATATAACGTCAGTGTTAGGTTTTTTGCTTCTAAAGTTCTGCACTGGGGTCAACATTTTACTAGGAAATAGATTTTTTTTACAGATGTGAATGTACACAGGACTATGTGTATAGGGGATGGTAAAGGAGAATTTATGGCCCAGGATAAAATGTATCCTTCGCAGTTGGAAGGAAGTAACTATAAGATGGATATGGCTGCCTAAGTAGGGGAAGGGCGATCTCTGTACAGTGTATGGTGGCTCAATTTGGAATTTGTGGATTCTACATTGATCTTCCTTCTCGGTGACTCCGTAGTTAAGGTGAGTTTGAACATCACATTGTAGAATTGCTTCACAAAGGAGCTATGCAAGTCTTTCGATGACTTTTACTAGGTCACGAATAGGAACAGTGTCTGGACACTGCAAGGTTTATGGAGCTGTTAGCTTTCACCTCCATACACACTGACAGCAGCCATCCAAAAGGACTGATGGAGATCATGTGATACCCACTGTGACTCTGCAGAAGTAGGAAGTTCTTACCCCTCTCCCCTTCTTTGGCACTTGGGGGTGGTGTTGGTGGCTGTAATCGTACTCAATATTATATTCATTTCAGGCTATCATATAGAGCGTCCTTATATAACTCGCTTTGTCTTAGTAACACAGTGTGTGAGCCTCACAATAGGCCTATATCCATCCAGTTCAGTCTGTTATCCTGCAATGTTGATCCAGAGGAAGGCAAAGAACTCGAATGAATTAGAAGCTGATTATCCTTTTTTAGAGAAAAAATTCCTTCCTGACTCTAAATCTGGCACTCAGAATAAGTCCCTGGATCAGCGACCCTTCTGAAGTGATCAGTGACTATAACATGTATTATTGTTACACTCATGAAGGTGTTCAGGTCCCTCTTGAACTCTCTGTTGCACAAATGTTTCCGTATTAGGCTGTGGGGATTGTCTTTCAATTCTTTCCACAGAAATTCCAAGTGCTGGATGTGTTAAGCAGAATTTAAAGGGGTATTCCCATCTAAGATTTGTGGTCTATCCTGGGATTTGCCATAAATATCTAATAAATGCAGGTGCCGCCTATCACCACAACGTAGGTCCCCCAACCCTGTCCTGGCTTACCTTCATGGCCACTTGTGGCCTGGATTATACAAACAGTGAAACTGGCTGTCCTACACTGTTTCTATCATTCCCATAGAAGCTAATGGAAGTTATGGAAACAATGTATCACAGTGAGCTACGCTGATGATTTCCGCAAATTGGGAATTGTGGAAACAGCATTTCTTGTTCCGCTTCACTTTCCGTAATTTCCATTGACTTCTTTAGGAGCTACAGAAATGGCGTAGAGCAGCCAGCTCAGCTGTTTCTGTAATTCTGGCCAACCCTGTCTGTGGCACACTATCTGGTATTCCTGAACTCTCCTTTAAAGCATTATGATGTGTGTCGGTTAATAAAACCACTATTCCTTAATATAACAATGTATCAACAAATTGATTTAAATATGCTTAAAATGCTTTCATGGTAATTTGCTTCTTACTGAATAAGGGTGTCTGCACATGAGTGTAATTCGCTGTGTGCTGCCCGCACTTGACAGTCGCGTGACACACAGCAAGTATGCAATGACATTGTGTACTTACTGTGGGACGCTGATCGCCATGCACTAAATTGGCTCGTATGCGAGTGTAATACATGTCAAGATAAAACATCATGCAATCTTTCTTGCGTCCGTCTGTTGAGCAATATGTGTAATTGGTAGCATAGGAGCCAATAGCAGACTGGTATAGCGTTTTCTGTGTTCAAAACTCGCGCGTGGAATACGCCATAACAATATGTCTGTGTGAAAGAGCGCTAAGTGTCCCATTATTTTCTGTAGTTGAATTCTGGATCTTTCGCATTAAAAAAAATGACATCATCTCTGTGCCATTAGTCATAGAAAGGGCCTGTAAGCTCTCCTGACATGTTTGTCTGCGGCATTTCGCTAAATGTTCTGCAACTGCCCACAGCGGGTGGGGACACACCCTATTTACAACAAGAATGGTAGCGCATTTCCAGGAGGGATAACTGAGAACTAAACAAGAAGTAAAAGCATTATTTCATAGAGAATGCAATTATTGAATATATCATACATGTCGGGGAGATGGCAGGTCATGTTCAATTCTTGTACATGTAATAATTCTACACTATACAGGATGTAGTCAAAAAGACTGATCCACCAATGGTGACACATTGAAATAACAATAGTGCACTTGCATATGAAGGCATGGATGCTCTACATGATACTATGGAGCACGGGCCCCTGAACATGGATTTCAATTTTGTGTTGTGGCTCCTTAAGGCCTCATGTCCACTGGTAAAATAAAATTAAGAATCCGCAGCGTTTTTCCCGCAGCGTGATCCGCGCGCCCATAGGGATGCATTGGACACCCGCAGGTAGTTAAATACCTGCGGATGTCATTTTCCCCTGAGGCGCGGATTGCGTCTGCAGGAAAACACCCGCGGCATGCTCCATTTTTAGTGCGGGTTTCCCGCAGGCTTCTATTGAAGCCTATGGAAGCCGTCCGGATCCGCGGCACACCCGTACCTGAATTTCTGCTCTCCGGCGCGGTAGCGCCGGAGAGCAGGAGTTCAAGAAAAAGAGTGCCCGGCGCATGCGCGCTGCATGCTGCCGGCGTGCCGATCACATCCGCCGGCCCGAAGAAAGAAGATCCGGCCGCGACGGAGGGAAGATCCGCAGCGTCCGAACAGGTAAGTTTAATCTTCTTTTTAGCCTCATTTCCGCTGGAAAAGAGGGACCCGCTGCGGGATTCTGCATCGAGAATCCGCGACGGGCCTGATTTTCCCCGTGGACATGAGGCCTAAGAGACAGAAACTAAAACCTGATTGCAAATTTGAAGAGTAGCATATGACAAGCAGAAATCCGCTTTCCGTGTTACAATATATGCATGGAGCCGTTGTTGGACCTGTGTTCACTCCTGGATCTCAACACGGATCGGTGCCTGAATTTCCTGCAGATGACTTCCTGGATGATCTGCCCCTATCTTGGCCACAGGAGGCCACTTCCAGTACGCTTTTTTTACTTCAGTCATAGCAGCGGTCCCATGGGACTTAGAGAGATGCGGAAAGCGGATTTCTGCTTCTCACATGCTACTCCTCAACTTTGCAGTTGGGTTTTACTCTCTATCTCTTACAGGCCACAATACAAAATTAAAATCCATGTACCGGGGCCCATAGCTGTATATTCATGTAGCAGATCATGCCTTTCTATTCAAGTACACTATTATTATTTCTGTATAAGACACCAGTGTTGAGATATAGTGCTGGATCCGTCTTTTTGACTATACCTTGTATATAAACCTAAATGTTATCTCTGTATGTATACAACCAATATCTACAAGTGAAATTGGCAAAATTGAATTGCTGCAGCTTTAAGTGGGTAAAATGTTACATGCGCCAACAGGGGACAGCAATGCTTGCTTTAGCTGAAAGTGAAGGTATACAGTGCTGATTAGTGATGTCAGGATTAGATGACAGATTCGATGTATCATATCATTTGTCTTGATCCTGGTTTCCCAGGGCACACAAAAATGGCATTTGGCATTCAATAATTGAGCCCAAAGAGATCTACTTCACATTGTATATAAAATTTTTACAAGTGGATTGGGATCATAAAGCAGTGTAGCCAGACTTTATAAGCCAAACATTTCTTGCATTTTTATTATCACATTTGTATTATATTTTATTATTTTCTGTTTGTTTTCTTCATGATATGTAATTTATTTCTCCATTTTCCGATCTCGCTGTGCTTCGTCTGTAAAAGTACATATGTTTCATTTTCTTATTATGATCAGTCTAGTTTTATCTGGCAAAGTGTGATTTTTATCCTCATTTCGTCTTTTTTAGTGTTATTATACTTTCATAACTTTGCTTTTTTTAGAAGTTTTAATTAGTTGCATGTTTCCTTGGGAAATAGAGCAGAAGTTGCCCATCCAGTCCCCTGTGTATTATAAACAATTATCCTTTGTTACATGATATTCATTAAATGTAATTTCCTCCATGGTTAGCTAGGCAGAGCTGGCTTGTACACACTGTAAGGTGAGATGCTGCCAAGTACCGTATTGCTGATGTAGTTTCTGCCTGTATAAAGTGGTAATGGTGCCAGATATTCAGTGGGATATAATACTTGACATAGGATAATCGGCAGTGTCCAAGAACAGGAATTTCAAAGCAGAATGCTAGCGCATTCCAAAGAAAATACTTTGCAACATGCTAAAGGACAACTCAAGAAAATGACAAATGGAGAAATTGAACAGCTCGCCTGTTTTCTCATGGTGCACAGACAAATCTTTATGGCAGTATAAAGATCCAGGATACAACACAATTCCACTTTTTTATCATGCAACGCTATGAAGACATCCAGACTAAGATTGCTTAGGTGCTTCAGACAAGTCCTGTTATATTGAACCATAGGCTAGCTACCTATTGGAGGGTAGCTACCCTAAAGTAACATACCGTAGTATGTTAGGCTGAAGGTAGACCATGTTCAGACTGTTGTCACCTTGTTGATCCAGAGGAAGACAAATAAACCCCAATGATGCAGAAGCCAATTTAGCCCGTTAGGTGGAAAAAATTCCTTCCCAACTCCATAACGGGAGACAGAATAATCCCTGGATCAACGTTTTGAAAGTTCCTACCTGTCTACAAAACCCTGCTGGTTATTTAATGTCTATATCCTGTAATATCAGAGCACTCTAAAAAAGCATCTAGTCTGCTTTTAAACTCCTCTATCGATTTTGCCATCACCACGTCCTCAGGCAGAGAGTTCCACAGTCTCACTATAACTCAACACAATGTGACTTGTAACATGACTAAGGATATAAGACAAACCAGACTAGTCCTTGATACATACAGCTGTTTTGCCCCTCATCGGAGCACAGTAGGGTTCTGGCTGGCTAGGTAAGAAGCCATCTACGTGAGACTATGGGGCAATGCTTCTCTGGAGAGACCACCACGGCCCTGAAACAGCTGTATGTATATGGATATTCTGGTTCGGTTTACATCCATAGTTGTATTGCAAAGCCTGTTAAGATGTCAGATATACTCATAGGCAGTTCCCTGCTAGTATGTGGCAATGTGGAGGCATTATTCCATCACTTATTTGCATACCTTTTTCCTGTGGTATTCACAAGGAGAACCATTACACCTCTTATATATAGTTCTAGAAAAATAACCTTTTACACTTCATGCTTATCACATAAACATTCAAGTATTTATGAAGTGAACATAGAAGCTTTTAGCTGATCACGTGATGAATATTAAAACCTATGTACAGTATTATGAGTAGCTCAATAACTGCATATCACAAGGCTGGCTCTTCTTTTTGCCTTGGACACTTGGGGTCATAACTTGTCTGAATGGTCTCTGAATCTCCCAATAGAGCGATTTATGAAACCTGATAATCCTCCTAGCATTGTGGAGAGTAGGAACGTACAACCTTTTCTGCTTTGAGGGCCACATAGCTTTAATCTTACAATCTCAATGATACCAATAAAACTTTAAGGTATTACTATTTGAACCATTTATGAAATATCAAAGATTTATGCCATATGTGTATACCGTATTTTTTGATTTATAAGACGCATCGGATGATAAGACGCACCCCCGTTTTAGAGGGAATAAATAGGCAAAAAATATTTTTAACTCGCCCAGGCACAGTGCAGGAAAAAGTGCCTGGTGACCGAGCAGAAGGAGCAGCAGAGGTCTGAAATCCCAAAGGTCCGTGTCACAGCAGCACTTGTCCAGCAGGAGAAAGAGAAGAAGCCAACTGGTGGAAGTGGGAAAGCAGCAGTTCCTGCCGGTGCTCACCACCAATCAGCAGCACATATGGACGGCAGTGGGAAGGAGAGAGAACTGGTATCTGATCACACATTTGTTTGCTGGATCGCAATTTTTTTTTGCGCGACTGGTGAATAGAGGCGCCTTTCTCGAGCATAAGAAATCTTTACATTCATACTACTAACGTGAAAGGCACATTGTGTTCCACAAGACCACGTGCGACACGTAACCTTCACAAGGAGGTAACCCCTCCATAACTTGATGACGTCATGACGCATCAATCTAGTGTCTAGCGCGGATGACCTGATGTAAGTGTATCTATTTGTTTATATATACTTGATGGATGTAAAGATTTTTTTTTTGGTTGAGAAAGGCACCCCCATGCGCCAAAATGCGTTGCTGTCATTCCTAATAAAATATAGTTAGATCAACCATCATATCCTTGGGATAATTTTGTTCTCCCCCCCCCCGACCCGTGAAGCGCAGAGTATTTTTCATTCCTATACCTGTTGCCTTACGTGAAGCTCCCTATACTAGTGAGCTTTCTTTCTCTCCAAGATGTTTCTCCAGGACCTCTGGAATGTGGAAGGGGAGCATAATCAATATGCAAACCTGGATTCTGGGTGCTGGTGGGTACCTGATAGGTGAACCCAGCTTGCACTGGGTGAGTGTTTACACAGAGATATACTTTTTTGAGAGATATATATAATACACACACACATTCACACATTTATGTGTCTTCAGGTGGGCTGCTCTGTATGTATATACACTCACCAGGAAGGCAGTGTATACAATGTTGATTCCCCTTGATCAAATTCTTTTAAACTACAAGCAATTAAACCATCACTTAAAAAATGATCATCAGGTAATTGTCAGTGTACGCTGAGCCAAATAAGCCTCAGTAAGGTTGTTTTCTGTAACTCATCTACAGTGTGTGAATCCCCCTCCCGCACACCCAGTTTGACATATGTGAAAAATGGCTGGAAGATCTTCATAAATCCAGTGTTTCTTCTTGTAGAAAGAGTGTTAATCACTGGTCCCCATAGGAGAAGCGATTGTAGAGCTATTACTGATTTACATCATCGTTGACCCCCAACCCCCATTTAGGTTTGATCCTATTCTCATGTGCTTAATCCATGCAAGAGTTGAGTGGTTGTTTCAAAGTAATTAATCACTCCTACAAGCAAACCACAAGCTCTGCCACTGTGTTCTTGTATTGGCATATAACCATGTTTATATGTTCAATGGTTGGATTACACTTTAATTACTCTTCCTTTGCATTCTTCTGTATTGCAGTACTAAATTGAGCGGTTTTTATTCTACCCACATTCCCCACCCCCTTCTACTATACATTGGAGATTGATTCATTCATCATACTAAAACTGCAGTATCTAAAGTGCTATATATCCTTTTGAGGAAACCATGCTGTGAATATTATGACTCTTGTACATAATCATAGAACCACATACTGTGTTAGGAGGGAAAACCTACGTAGTTTAGCTATACAGAAATGCATCATGGGAAAAGGAATATGAGCTTGGCAAGACTGAAGTCTTAAAGGGAATCTGTGAGCTCAAACATGTTGTCCAAACTGCAGCCATGATGTTATAGAGCAGGGAGAGCTGAGCAGACTGATATATAGTTTTATGGAGAATGATTCAGTATAACTTAAATTATATTCATTTATATCTATACACATTTCGAGCTGAACAATCCAATGGGCGGAGCTATCAGTGATTGGCAGCCTTCCTTGTATGTACAGTCATACACATACAGTCACTGATAGCTCCACCCATTGGACTGTTCAGCTCATAATGTGCAGAGATATAAATGAATAAAATACGAGATATACTGAATCTTTCTCCATAAAACTATATATCAATCTGCTCAGCATTTCCTGATCTATAAGATGATGCTAGTGATTTGGACAGCATGTTTAAGCTGACAGATTATTTTTAAGCTTTAGATTAGATTGCAGTCTTATTTTTATTTGCATGCAGGATATAAAATTGTGTAAAACTGATCTGTAGATTGCCACACTGAGTCCCTAAGATTCTGTTCTGTGGAGCACTAATCCTTACTTATGTAACTATATCTCAGAGATATTGTTCCCTAGAAGTGTAGTAATGCTGCATGGGATGGTGGAAGGACACAGAGAATTGAATTTACAGAATAAACTTCTTTTTACTTCATAGTATGTAATGCTCATCCATGAGCAATGCTGTATCTGCAGCTGCAGGCTGGCAGAGTTTGTCAGAGTTCGATAATTACCTGATTTTAGGTTTTACTTAAATGCCTTGTTAACTGCAACAATGTGCTTCTCGAGTATGTTTAAAAGTGGAATGTACTGGAGTTTGTGTTGCATAATTAAATTCACAAAGCAATACCATTTAAAGGGGATTTTGAGGGTGAATATTTTGTAGTAATTATTAAAAGGAATCTGTCACCATGTTTATGCAGCGCTATCTGAGCGCGGTATAAAGTAGGGACAAACCTGCTAATTTCAGCAGTGTTCCACCTGTCAGTATGGCGTGGTCTTCATAAAATGACAATTTTTTTAGGTGTAGTGTGAGATTAGTGCTGCGTGAGCCAGAAGACCACATATTCGTTAGTGGTGGGCTCTACCTGCTCTCCAATGCTAATCTTTATTAATGTGCAAAGGGTCTCAGTAGAAAGGTGCCAAGTCATGAATCATTATTCTCCACTGATAGTAATGCAGTTTCCCAAACTCAGTTGTGTCCCTGTTGCTTAGCCTCCGCTGATCTGACTTATAGGATACCTGATTTGGATAAACTAAGTTGTTTATGGGAAATTCCTATTAGTCTTGGATTTTCAATTTTATAGCATCCCTTGGGTAATTGACAAACAAGGGTGGCCTACTGCTTTTCTAACTACCTGATGCACAATGAGTATTAGTATGCATCATTAATATAAGATGCTACATCTGCTTTGATTGACCAGTGTTGGCCATATGAGCAGAACTGACCAGTCAGAGCAACATGTAATGTCTTAGACTACTCATACCTACTAATGCACAGTCTGCATCTGGTAGTCAAAGAAGCTGTACAGCCATTTTTTTGGTCCATTACTGGAGGGTCGCTTTAAATATTGACTGACATCTGTAGTTCACAGGACAGCACTCAATTGCTTGCAACTCGTGGTATTTCCCTAGGCTTCAACTGAAGCTTGATACCTCTTTCATACAAGCTACAAAATCGCAAGATTTTATAGCGATACAACATCACTACAAAATGCATGTATGTGAAGCCCATGGTTTCATGTGAAAGAACCAACTGAAAACCATGGGCTTCACATACATGAAACATTTCTACAAAACCTTGCGATTTTGTAGCCAGTGTGAAAGAGGCATGATAGTTAAAATTGGAAAGTCATGCTACAAAAAGTCTCCATGTAGCCCCAACCTTAATCACAGCTGTTGTTTATTAACCATTAGGTCACCTAGGATTGTATAGCACTTGTTCTAAAGAAATTGCATCTATGCCAGCCACTGTTCTAACTTGCCTAACTCCTTTTCTATCAGGCTGCCTTTGGCTTTTAGTGATCAGAATAGCAGCATGCTGCACTATTCCATAAAGTTATGGGGGGTTAAAAAAAGACATAATTAACGCCATGGTCCATCATATCTTTGCAGATCCTGAAAAAATGAAGGTTTGGTTAAGGATTTGTAATTCATTAAGGATGAAATTGATGTATTAGAGAGAGAGCCCCCTTTTAAAATGGAGCTACAGAAGACAACCGGCTTATTACTGCTGATTTTGCCGGGGAAACGATGGCATGTTAGACATTTCCCCTTCAGCTGTGTAAATATACTGTTACATAGTGTCCATTCAGATGAGTAGCTGTGCTAGTAGCACAAAGTCGACCAGAGTCCACTAGAATGGAACCACGCTTGTACAGTCCGACTCCCCTCTAAATGGGACATATGGATTGGGGTTTCCTTCATGAGATAACCCATTTAATTGCTGCATTTCATTGGCATTTAGAGTTAGTAAACTTTGTAAAGACCCTGGTTTATCATTACCTTTCATGTCCTTAAGCTTCAATCTTAAAGCAGTTGTCCAGTTATAAAACAAAATGATGGTCTGTCTGAAGATGACTGGTAGATTGGTGGGGTCTGCCACCTGAGACCTTCGACGATCATTTGTGCACCAGGTTAGTCTGTCAGACCACTCTGTCCCCAATCCAGTGGCCAAGTTTGGCACTATAGTCATTGAAGTAAATGGGAACGTTGCCTGTAATACCAAGCCTGGCTACTGCAGTGAGAATGGAGCTGTCTGCTTCCTGCAAAAATTAGCTCAGTGCATGAACGCACTGATCAGCAGGGGTCCTGAGTGGCTGCTATCAGTGATCTATCCTAAGGATAGGCCATCAATAGTTTACAACTGGGCAACAGCTTTAAGGTATAGGGTATGACTTCAGAGCAGTACTTTGCATAAACTCTAACAGTTCACCATATGCATTTTATTTTCTAAGCTGGTACAGTCAAATGTTCAGAGTTTTCCCTCATATACTTGATCCCTACCGCATGGGGAGATGTTATTAGATACTAAAAGTTGCCGTTTCTTCCATGTAGTGAAGGAAATGGATTACATGCCCTTCAATACATTCATCTAAGCCATTTAGGTGACTACTATAATTGTATGATTGTGATCACTGCAGGAAACCAAGTGGGCGACAATACATTTTGGATTTCAGTAGACCTAAGGGATCTTCAACATTAGATTTCCTGATCAGAGAGACCACTATATCTAATGGAAATGGATATTTGTAGGTAATATATTTTCACTTTTAAATTAAGTATGAAGCCTAGGGACTTTTTATAGGATAATTACATTACATACATTACATGTCATTTACATCTTGGCCTGCTGGAAACCACTGTGCTTTTTTCTCTTAATACCTTTCATGCTGAAGTGCTCAGAGTATAAAGAGAGAGTCCTTCAAAAAGAACATGAATAATTTCCTTTAAAGACATTGAATTGAATGCTGAGCCTGTTATGTTTGCTCAAGATGCTTTTTTCTTGCCTAATTCAGTGGGTTTTATTTTATTCTGCATTTTTCCTGTGTATTATGTGTACGTTTTAATTGCTTTCATTTAATGGAGAAATGGGCTGCAGTATTCAGTACATTCTGTTTTCCTGTAGATTAACTTAATTAGCACAGGGACTAAGTCAGGCTTTACTCGGTGACAAACATTAGATAATTGTATCTGTAAATCCTCTATGGTGAAATTAGGACATGGGCCTAGAGTATGAAGCCTGCAGGAGTCGATATATTAGCAACAGTAAAATGTATCTCTATTGACAAGCACTATGCGTGCAGCTATTCTTCTAATAGTCTATAGACAGTTACATCACAGTTATATAAGGCCAACAAACTAGATTTCTCTACTGTTGCTCTGTAAAGTAACACAAATTTCCTCTAATATATGCATTTCGGATAACTTAAAGGGGTTGTCTGATTACTTGACCCACTCTGCTAATGTAACAAAAAGAACAATACTTACTATCCCCATCTACCATCATCTAGTGTCGCAGTCCCGCCATGGTCCTGGTGTGTGTTGTGGCAGATGATGTCAATGGAAGTCACCTGACCCTTGCAGCGTCACTATCCATTCTGGCACGAGCATTCACATCCTGGGCAATATGATGCCAGGAGTTTGGAGTGGGGATACTGCAGTTTTTGATTGGCTGTAGTGGTCCGGTAATGACATCTTCCACAGCAAACACCAAGACCATGGCGGGGCTGCAGTGCTGGATCGTGGTGGTAGTGGATGATTAACTAATGCTCCTTTTGTAATTTTAGCACAAAGGGAATGTTGTCCAGTAACCAGACAGCCCCTTTAAATAATATACATGAATGATGATGATGAAATGTGGCCCCTGATCTTGGGGACCTTGGCCATAAGCCTGGACAATATATGTTTTGCCGGCATGACCATATTGTAGGATAAAGTACTGTGTGTGTGTGTGTGTGTATATATATATATATATATATATATATATATAATACATGTACATTATAATATAAAAATCTGCATGAGGCCCCTGATGCCATCCTATGGAGCATCCAACTGTCTGGTCACAAACATGCTTGTATGTCTGGTGACTGCTCACATGTATTTTCCTTGTCAGTGAGAAGAGGAGTGATGCATAGTGTGGGATGATGGATAAGTACTAATGGTACGCTATGTGGACATCTCTAGGATCCCAATATAATGGCAGAATGGTTGTCTCCTGATCCCCTATGTAGCACCCCAGAAAGGAGGAGGCTAGGTGGCCATAAGCATGCATTTGGCTGTCTTCGTTGTCATTTATGAAAGTAGTAAATCATTTGGCTGTTTCAGCAACTCGCATAAACTGCAATGGGAAGAACCTCATGCATACGTGGTCTTTTAGTTTCTGAAGAGCAAATGGAGGAGATAGGGACCCCATTCTCCTGATAGGTGCTGGTTCAACTCCCAGGACTCCCATCTATCAGACATTTATGGCAAATACCTTTTGATAGGCCATAAATGTCTTAGGTGATAATAATTGTAGCCCTTTGGATTGGCTCAATCTGAGGATAAGAAAAGGTTGTGTACCTCTTCTCTGCCAGATCTAAAACAATAGAGGTTTTTAAAGGTTATTGGCCACTATCTTATCCACTTTCTGAGGCTTTGTTCACATCTGCATCATGGCGTCTATTAGAAACATTGACAGAACTGAATTTACCTTACCACTAATACCACCAGTACCCAGTGGTACCTGTTGACTTACAGTTCAGTCCATTAGATTTCCTTTATGGTGCCCTCCCAAAAAATCTGACAAACTTTGCAATGTACTCCAAACAAAACCTCCAAAAATGTGAACAGATCCTTCTCCATCATCCTGAGGTTTAAACTAAATGAACGCCAACTCTACTTCTGCGCTCATGAAACACCCTATTAGCAAACGCCCTATCAGCTGATCTGGTAAGACAGATCTGGTAATAGGTAAGACAACTCTAGTTGATGAACATTAAGTAATTCAGAAACACTTGATTGTTTTGGCTAAGAAACCGTATTGGGCAGTACATGGTGCAGTATATGCAACCACTAGTCCTCACAACCACTTGAGTATGGAGGCTGTACATGATTGTAAACTGAAAGACTAATATTCAGTCGAGAGTTGGAGTGCCCACACCAAACCTTAGCTTATTCTCTTTCCCGGGATTAGCCTTATGGTCCTTCTATCTAATTGATCAAATAGCTTCCAAAAGTGTAATAAAGGCTGTATCGTAAAAGTAATGAATTGCATAGTTCTTTATGTCAGTAAGCGTTTTCCAGTCGAAGACCAAAATAAAGAAAAGTTGCCATATTGCCTCCTCCTTCCATTATGTAAGCAGCCATTAACATTCAATCCATGTATAAAAGTATAGTTTTAGAAGTCAGACAAAAGCTTTTTTGGATGCAAATGTGTTAATGTCTGGTAAGAAGAATGATACATTTTCATTTCTCTCTACACAATATAGTTCACATATAAGGAATTGAATGTCATCTTTAACCGCTGAATAAGAAAAGAATTATTGCTGGAGATAGGTCTTGTACTCACAATTCCCCAGCCAGTGCTCCTGGCAGTGTGAGCCGCACACCCTGAAACTCCATCCTAATTTGTCCTTCTAGAACAGTGTTATTAGGCTTTTCAAGTGTTTTGAATAGTGAGAAAAAGATAGGTTTGGCACATTGGGAAGGATTAATTTTGACATTGTTGATTTTAATGAGGACTGAAATAAAAACATGAAATTGAACAGACAGACGTCTAGGCGTTTTGTATTACCCGGCATAGCGATGATATACTTATTATTGGAGGAATGTGTTGTTTTTATTATTGAGTTGTCTACAGTGATGTTATTATTGAGGTACATCACAAGTATAGATGACTCTCCGATTGTAATTTGAGATTTTATGCAAAATATATTTAACGCACCGCTGTGTAATAAGGAATATGAAGTTTATTAGCCGTAAACTGTTCTTTTATTTTCCTAATTGGAAATTTTAATTTACCGCTGTGCTGTATTTTAGTTTTGTCAGTGGGGAGACAATAAAAGGGCTGTTCGTGATCAGAAAAAGGTGAGGGTTTTTTTAAAGTGTTTTTTTTATTTTTGTCTTCCTTTGCTTAGAAACGTCTGTCTATGGCTGTGTCTACTATTTCAGTTTATTCTTAAGCGAATGGGGCTAAACCGTAAAACTAGGCACAGCCCATGGACAGATGTGGTGCTGTTTTCTGGGGAGGGAGGGGAGTGACAGATCCTTTCACTGATCATGGACATGTTTGTATCCATGCTCTTGTAGGGATCATCAATCCCAATATTAAAGCAAACACTCCCACAGAATCTGTATCTGTCTCTGCCACAAGACATGTCCTTGCACTTTATGTTCCTGTAATCACTTCTTTATTAAGAGTGTTCCTTCTAAAATATGCTTTGCAACAAGCTCTAATGGCTGTTATTGTAGTTCCAGTTTCCACATGGACAAAATTAATAGAGTCTAACCTTCCTCTTTACAATCTAAGGCCGGTGATTATAGCACCATATTGCAGCCACATTTTTGCGTCCGTAATACAGACGTGTGTCCCGGCCTCACCATGGGTCACCTGACCCGAACTCCAAGCATCATAGATTCTAGGGAACCTCTGACTGCTTTTTTAAGATATCAATTCTTGCTACATTTAAAAACTGCAATACCAGATACTGGTGACTAGTCTATGCTAGATGACCGTTGAATGATGCTAGGGATAGAGATCCTTGAATTTTGTCTAGAGGTACAGATGTGTCCATCTTTTTCTTGAATTTCATTAAGGACTCCAATTTCTCAGGCTACAAGATCAATACAATCACACACCATCCAGTAAAAACACATACCTTAAAAGTGTATACGTTTTTTGAATGTGGCAGCTTTGACTGACAGATGGCTTCCATTAAAGGAATTCGTTATAGCTAACCAGCAAAAGTTCTGGATGTCCAATGCATCAGTAGTCTGACTGTTCATACTGCTGTTAGGTTAGCTAGTGCTGATCCTTTGGGCTCTGCTGGCCAAACAAAAAGCAGCGTATTGTGTCGTTATAAGGGGTTATAGTAAAGGATCATATTAACGCCTTACAATAAAGATCTCCGATTAGTCATAAATGTTCTTAAAGGGGTTTTGTCATTAGAACAAAACCCCATCCACCTGTTTGGTCCGGCCTAAAGTAAAAAAAGAGGGCATACGCGCCTGCCCTGTAGCCCTGTGATGCAGCTGAGACCCGCCGCCGCTATCGGCGGCGACTTCCGGGTTGATGGCACGGCTGAACTCGTGTGTCGTCTACGGCAAATCGGCTTCTAGTAAACCTGTACAGTGAAGCTGTGGCCTCTGGCCGCAGATGACACCTGACTTCCACCGGGCCATCTACACGGAAGTCGCTGCTGATACTGGTGGCAGTTCTCAGCTGCATCCCAGGGCTCCAGGACAGGCGAGTATGCCCTCTCTTTTTATTTTAGGGCAGGCCAAGCAGAGCAGATGGACGGGGTTTTGTTGTAATGACAAAACCCATTTAACCATTTGCAGTAGAAAAAAAAGATTTAAAAAAAAGGATTAAACTTGCAAAAATAATACAATAGACGTATGTGCTATAGGGTGAGGGGCAGTTCACTATTGGCAAAAATGTTTAAGAGGTAAAGGAGTACTCCCAACTTAGATATGTATGGCATATCTATAAATAAATGTGATAAATGCTTGCCCTACCTCTGGGACTCTCACCTATGTGGAGATTGGAGGTCCTCACCAGGCCAGGTATTATATATAGTGTAGCAGTATGCATCATACCATAACATTGTAAGATGTTACAGCTTGTCATCTTCAAACTTTATCCGTGGGCGATGCCAATGAGTTGTGTCAGACACGGCACATAATTGTGTATGTACGAGCTCCAAAATTAATAGAATTGCTAAAATTATTCTTCTTAGTATTCTTCTAATGATTTGTCTAAGTCATGGAAAGCTGAATTTGGTTGGCATTTATTCTTAAGCATGGATGACAGATGCATTTAGAAGTTAAATGTAATTTTAATTCAGTCACTTATTCAGAAAGTTTGGTCAGAGTCTATTAATCTGCACTTTCAGTCAAAGGTACTTAGCAGAACTTATTGTATTAATGATCCTTTTATAAACTAATGAGCCAGGAAAAAGTTGTGCCCATTTAACTTCATGGCAAGAGAACAATTATTAATATGTAACACATTAAAAATGGATTGCTAGAATTCAACTTTTTTTAATGTAAGGATCTTGAGCTGTGTATGTTTAAGTGCATTTTATTTCATCACCCTTGCTAATAAAGTGCAGTTTATTACTTTATATACATGTATAGGGCAATCTAAGGGCTCACTCATATCTGCGTTTGATATTTTTGTTTTAATTCAGCCTAAGGCCTCCCTCACACAGGCGTTGGCAGAAATGCTGTGTTTTTCAACGCTGCGTTTACTGCGGTTTCAGCAGTGCTGTCATGCATTTTTTACAACGTGTTGGCTGCGTTTTCAGTGACCAAAAAAACAATACTCACCTAGCCGGTGCCGTCCGGGTCCCTGCTGCTGTTCTTTGGAGCTCCCGGTACTTGTCATTGCCAACACAGGATCTTTTGCTAGTGATGGGATTTGAAGACTCCGCCTCCAGCAAGAGATTGCTCTGATTGGCTAAGTCTGCTGACAGCCAGCACTCGATACATTGAATGGCTGTGATTGGCAAAGCTGGCGCTCCTGAACCAATTAGAGCAATCTCTCGCTGGGAGGCGGAGATTTCAATCCCCGTCACTAGCAAAAGATGCTTTGTCTGCTTGACAAGTGTCCGACATTTAGCATTGCCAACAACATAGTACCAAATTGTGCCATGTTTTCAGCAGCGCTGAAACCGCTGCCCATTCATTTTAATGGGCAACACAGGGCTGAAAACGGCCAAAGATAGAACATGCATCGCTGTCAAAGCGCAGCATTGGAGACGCTGCATTTTGATGCCTGTGTTGGCAGCCCCATTGAAATGAATGGGTGTGTTGTATAGCATTTAGCGCAGCGCTGAAAAGACGGGGCTAAATGCTGTCCAAACAGTCTGTGTGAGGGAGGCCAACCCTTCTGTTTTTGAAGCAGAAAAAACTAGTTCAAACGGAAGTAAGCATTTAAATAACTCACATAGCGAACATCAGGTCAATCTAGTATATAAAACACAGCAAACCATTTTGAACAGTCTGAATACAATACATCGTATACTGCATATGGCAACCTATAGGAGCTTATGCCACATAACTATAAGCGGTAAATGCAAATGGGAAGACAATGTTTAAATGGTGGAGTCTTTGAGTCATCAGTATTGGAACAACAGTTGAGGAGAAGACCTCAAAGTCTATCTACTTGTGCAACACTTTTCTTTTTTCCAATGTATATGACTTAAAAAAAAAAAGCAGCTTTGCGAATAGTTTTGAATCTCCAGCCGTTTTGTGTATACAAGCCTTAAGCGGATTTATGGTTCCATGTGCATAGATAACAAACATACCGTGTCTTAAAGGGGTTGTCTCGAGGCAAACCTGAATTTTTTTTTTTGCCCAGTCCCCCTTCTAAACCAAACATTACTATGCACAAGTGTAAATGGCTTTTAACGATGGTTTCAACTCACCGTTCTTGCGTTTCAGCAACTTATAAAACTTCTTCCAAAGATGGCCGCTGGTCCTTTCCCAGGGATGCACCGCGGTTTTCTCCCATGGTGCACTGCGGATCTTCTCCCATGGTGCACCGTGGATGTCTTGCGTTCCATTGCCGATTCCAGCCTCCTGATTGGCTGGAATCGGCACACGTGATGGGGCGGAGCTACGCAATGATGCGTAGAAGGGGGCGGAGCCAGAACGCCGCTCGTGCCCGGACCGACCAGAAGGGAGAAGACCCTTCTGCGCAAGCGCGTCTAATCGGGCGATTAGACACTGAAATTAGACGGAACCATGGAGACGGGGACGCCAGCAACGGAGTGGGTAAGTGAATAACTTCTGTATGGCTCATATTTAATGCACGATGTATATTACAAAGTGCATTAATATGGCCATACAGAAGTGTATAACCCCACTTGCTGCCGCGAGACAACCCCTTTAAGGGCTCATTCACAGGGCCGTATGCATAAACCGCTGCATGTATTACACAGCATGTAATCACTACATAGTGCAGTGATTGCGCACACGGCACATGAGAGCGTATCTCACACACTGTCATGCGAATTGTAACTTTTTAAAAAATTCTCTGTCTGTTAGTGGCACTGCATATTTGCAGCGTTTATTATGTGGCTGTAGAGAACAAAAGGGCTTTATCGCGCGTATTACACTATAAAATAGAACATGCTGTGTTCTCTTTTACATGTAGTATACGCAATGAAATAAACTAGTGGGAGTGGGACATGCACAAATCAATGCATTTCAATTGCCGCCATGTACCGCACATTGTGCGCATAATATGCAATTCAAGTACGCTCGTGTAAATGAGCCCGAAGTCTGACTCTGCTGGTGTTTATTTCTTCCTTCTAAATTGTATTTCTTGCTATCCTACTGTAGAGTGTATGTTCTTTTTAGTTTTTCTGTGTTTTTAAACATTATTTGCTTTATCATCTTTATGAGCAAGCATGGAGATCCATGGCTGCTAGTTACCTGTTTGATTAAAGAAATGTGTATCATTACTTATGTCATAAGTGTTCTAATGTTCAGATAGACTCATCAATAAACTGCAGTGGGCAAGTGTGGACATGTCAGAGGTTTCCATCAGTGGAGGGATACTTTCTGTGACTCCCACCATTCACTAGGAGGAAAATTAACTAAAGTGCTCTTTAGAGAGCATAACAGTTGCGGCTGCGTGTAGCTTTAAATATACCTAGCTTTTCAGCTGACTTTTCAGAATAAGCTACCATGTATCTACATGAGGAATAACCATATTTCCGCCCATTATATGACTTGTAGCATATATTTTTTCTCCTATTTTCCTCCTCGGCTGGGTGTATCTATGATTTTTAATTCTCTCACGACTTGTGTTGTGTTCTATATACTAGGGTGCAAAGAACTGCAGATCCTGCTCTCTTAACTGTATAGTGTGATTGTTCTCCGTAAGAGAAACCAGATAATCTTGTAGATATGATACCTTTTAATGGCTAACAAAAATACATGATGTTACAGCAAGCAAGCTTTTGGGTTCTTCTTATCGATCCTCCATCAGGCTAATGAAATAGGTATGGATGGGACCCAAATACAGCATACAAATGCAGAGGGGAGGGGGGGGGACACCCCTCTTGATCTAAATAAATGTTCACACACACGAAATTTGAGACTTGAAATAACACCAGACAATATGAGCAAAGAGATAAATAATAGATATGAGCAAACCTACTCGGCCACAACCCTTTTCGCCCGAGCGCCGTGATTTTCGAGTACTTGGGCGAAAAGATTCGGGGGGCGCCGTGGGTGAGTGGGGGGTTGCAGCGGGGAGTGGGGGGTGCTACCCCCAGCTCTGCCACGCCTCCCCCCGCCCCCCGGTACCCCCCGAACCTTTTCACCCGAGTACGGAAGTACTCGAAAATCGCCGTGCTCGATCGAGTAATTACTCAAAACGAGTATATTCGCTCATCTCTAATAAATAATTAATCAGTCCACTGAGCTGAGGAATGTGACAGTTTTATGATGTCTGTTATCAATACTTTACAAACTGCACATAGGAGATGGAAACACTACCTCTGCAGCACCACCTATTGGATGACTACATTAACATTTAGAGACATAACATTGTTGTGTAGGAGTGTACAGCATTACTGAGCAGTGTACATGTAAATAAACAGTAACATATAACTTACTAATAGCTCCTGCGTCGCGTTTTTGTATGAGTGTCTCTACCTTCCACTGCTCCTTCCTCCTCTCTGCTCTCTATATAGTTTCAGTCATTCATTTAACAGCAGACAGCAAGCTAGCAGCCAGTGGTTTAAGAGGGATTTTCAGCACCAAAATGTAATTTTAGGCAAATAAAATAAATCACAGTTTTGATATGTATCACACTGGCTAACATATAAGCACAGGTTATTTGCAAAGTTTGTGTCCCTTGAAGTCTTCCAATAGATTTGCATCATAGTCTATGAGTCACCCTAAACATTCCTGAGTAAAGGCAGTCAGAGTTGAAACTGATACCACTTTAGCGGCTCCATTCTAGTGAATGTCTTAGATCCGAGAAACCCAACAATGAAAACTTCTGATAGATCTGTAACAGGAGTCTTCTATAAGTAGCGGTACCCTGATCAGTTGCCATGCATCCAAACAGTCACTTATGAAATTAACTGATAATATGGATCAGTAATATAACATACTATTAGTGTATTGTACTTTCAAGCTAAGTGATAAAATTCAAGATGCCATTCCCCATCACAGTGTTAGGAAATGATTTGTTGCTCCATCACAACTTACATTGCACTGAGATAACAAAGTATCACTCAATAAATAGATGACATCTACAAGGCCCTAGAAGACACAATCACTTCTATAGAAACAGCAGAAAGGCATTTGCAAATATGTAATGTATGTTTTGAAAGGCTGATTTGTGTGATGAAAAATTGGCAATTAGAGGTATCAGGTGCCTGAAGAGAGACAGCAATCTGCTTTTTGAAGCTGAATACATATATTTGTTTTATCTTTAAATCTGAGGCAGCAATCTATATTTTTATGCACAAACTTCTGTTACTTTCTGCACTTCTTAATTAAAACTGAAGATCTATATATCTATTAACCCTTTCCAATACATTTATTTTTTCTCACCCATTCTCCCCAGCTCCAAATAAATTGGAGCTGGGGAGAATTGGTGAGAAAAAATACATTTTCCCTGCACCCTCCTGAACTGACAGAGTTCAGGAGGGTGCAGGGAGGGACCTGCTTACCTGTCCGGCGTCTTCCGCATTCTCCTTCTGCCTCCCGGCTCGGTGATCATGTGACCGCTGGGGTCAGGTGGCACCTGGCGGTCACATGATCGCCGGGCCGGGAGACAGAAGGAGAATGCGTAAGACGCCGGTCAGGTAAGCAGGTCCTCCCACAGTGCAGGCTCCCGCTCGGCGTTCATGTGACCGCCGGGGGTCAGGTAACACCGGCGGTCACATGATCGCAGGCCGGAATCTATGCATTGCATAGCGCTAATTGAGCGCTATGTAATGTGTAAAGGAGAAGGCAGAAAGGGTTAAAAACCCTTATTGCCTTCTCCTCGGGGGTCCTCGATGAGGACGAGTGCAGGAGAGCATCTGCACCCGATGTGTCTGATGATCGGGTGCAGATCCACTCCTGCACTGTAGTGTCGGGCCTGTCCCGACATCGGAGCTGTGGAGGGAAATTATGATGTCGGGGCAGGCCCGACATTGGACTGGAAAGGGTTAACGCACACACTTTTACCTCGTTTTAAAATCGAGGTGTCACTTCACAAGGGTTCTTTAAAGATAACCCATTCTTACATTCTTCAGGCATGGTGCTGAACTGGTGACATGGATCCAGTTTGCACTGGAAATATGTCCTTGGAAAATGGGGATTCCAACAGCATTTCATATGTTGGATGCACACAGTCTTTAATGCAGCCCTGAAGCCCTTCCCCCTTTTTCTGTATAAAAATTTTTTTTTTTCTTTTCCTCCGTCTTAGCGTTTCCTACATCTTATGTTTGTTACTGTTAAACAAGGCCACCATATTCCTTACACTATTTTGTAAGCTGATAATGATGTTTTTTTCTTTTGTTGATGTAATTGCTACTTCAGGGCGCATTCAGACAACTGTATATCGGCCGGCGGCCGATATATGGCGTCTCTCTCTGCAGGGGTGGAGGCTAGAAGAGCCAGGAGCAGTGCTCTGAGCTCCCGCCCCCTCTCTGCCTCCTCTCCACCCCTCTGCACTATTTGCAATGAGAGGAGACGGGGGTAAGTTGCGGGAATTAGCTCTGCCCCTGTCCCGCCTCTCCTCATTGAAAATAGTGCAGGGGGATGGAGAGGAGCCAGAGAGGGGGCGGGAGTTCAGAGCACTGCTCCCAGAACTTCCAGCCTCCACCTCCTGTTGAGAGAGACGCTATACATCGGCCGGCGGCCGATATACGGTCGTCTGAATGCGCCCTCAGGGTGTTTTTCTTCTAGCTGTTGATAGTGATGGTATCATGACAGTCTTCAATTAGTATAATTGTATAAAATCTGAAAACCATTAAAATGAAAAAAAAAAGAAACAGTCAAAAATGTTTTTTTTATTAAATGTATGCCGACACTGGGGATATTAACAGTCTCAAACTCACTTCATGAGCTATAGAACTATAGATGACCATGTTATATTTGAAGGCTTCACCTTAAAGGGGTTGTCCCGCGAAAGCAAGTGGGTCTATACACTTCTGTATGGCCATATTAATGCACTTTGTAATATACATTGTGCATTAATTATGAGCCATACAGAAGTTATCAGAAATTATTCACTTACCTGTTCCGTTGCTAGCGTCCTCGTTTCCATGGAGCCGTCTAATTTTCAGCGTCTAATCGCCAGATTAGATGCGCTTGCGCAGTCCGAGTCTTCTTCTTTTCTCAATGGGGCCGCTCGTGCCGGAGAGCGGCTCCGTGTAGCTCCGCCCCGTCACGTGCCGATTCCAGCCAATCAAGAGGCTGGAATCGGCAATGGACCGCACAGAAGAGCTGCGGTCCACCGAGGGAGAAGATCCCGGCGGCCATCTTCAACCGGTAAGTAAGAAGTCACCGGAGCGCGGGGATTCAGGTAAGCGCTGTGCGGATTTTTTTTTAGGTCCCTGCATCGGGTTTGTCTCGCGCCGAACGGGGGGGGGGCTGTTGAAAAAAAAACAAAACCTGTTTCGGCGCGGGACAACCCCTTTAAGCTCGAAACCCTATTTTCAGAAAACACGAGTTTGGATGTAGATCTTTGTAGTGTAGTACGCAGCTGTGTGTTTCTTTGCAAAGACAGGCATCTAAAAAGCTCATTCTATACATGGTTTATATCAAATAATGTATTTGCAAGGCCAGATGATTGCTTATAGATGCACAATATTACACAGCAGTGCCTGGCATTTCACTTAGATGGGTGTGCTGTCCTTTTGCTTAGCCGAATATGCTGGCTAAAGTGTCCATATTTTCAGATAAAAACCACTGGTAAAGATATGTTCGGCTTCCGTGTTTTTGTGTGCAATCATATTAAATTTTGATATCAAAGTGAATCACATAACAGTGCACATCTAGGGATCACTCTTGCATAAAAAGAACTATACCAATATGTTGAACCCCAAGAACAGTTTACAGGGAAGGGGGATAGGCTATTCAAACATTGTTGTCATCGGTAGTCTGTGCGAATGATTATATCCTTTCCATAAAGCCACGTGTATTATTGACAGCAGCATTGAAGGTGTTAAATGGCTCCTGGATATTGTGAAACGGCGTCGGGTGTAGATTGTCAACCCTGTGACATACATCTCCTATCAGAAATGGGCTAAAAACCTGAATCTTTAAGTGTTTCAGTTAGTTGAACTGATATCACCCATTTAACTTTTCCATTAATTTTCTTAAGTTTCTTCGTTCAAGAATTTGAATGTCATGTTCACAAACATATCCTGATTGTAATCATTTGATATTTTAATTTCATAAATACACATTTGTTGGACTTTTATTAAAAATTTAATCTCCTTTATTTATGTTTAAAACTAATTTCAGAAACCGTATAAAAATAATTTGGCCCAGACCTTAGAAACCACAGATGCTTTGTTCCTACTTCATCTCACTCTTGAGGCATGAGCAAGTATGTTTTCTATAAAAGAATATAAAACACAACATATTTGAGATCACATGAGATATGCATTAATAAATAATGGCCGATACTTAATTGCAAATCCAGTCTGACATATTTCTGTAATTAACCAAGTTATTCCCAGTATTCGACATTAATCTTATACTCTCAGTAGAATTCAAGCTCTCCCTCTGTAAATATATATATATATACTATGTATGTATGTGTGTGTGTGTATATACATATAATATATATATATATATCATGCATTGTTTATTTCTATAAATCAAAGCAAAATGTTTCTAGCTCTTGGAAATGACCTACCACAGCTAATAACATAACTCGATTTGTAATTCTGTTTCATGCCGTGCCACGCTCTTGCTTATTTATGAGTAGAATGCACTAAGCTACATTGCAGTATTCACATAACTAATAACTAATTAGTGGATGTCAAGAGCTTAACAAAAAACTGTCTATAAATATGTAAGCTTGAGGTTGTTAGTATAGATAGGATAAATGGGGGCACAGAGAGACAAGCTGTCAAAGCCAAGTAAATAAAACCCTTTGAGATGCTGTTTCCAGATTCCTAGAAGCTAAAAGGCAGCATATTTTAAATTATGTAGTGTGTTTTCTTTCTTTTTTCCCCATTCATCTGTTTTATATATCTCACTAGTGCTAATAAGAAGAAGTAGTGATGTTTCCCTTCAAGCTTTCCAGCAATTGTCTCTGTGTTCTGCTCAGAGAAGTTGTAAGTTTTGAAGTCTAGCACCTCCGCATGTACCCGGTTAGTCTTGCCATACAAAGGGTCAAATCTGCTTTTCATTTTCCACACATCTCTGCATTTCAACTATTACAGATATCCTTTGTATTGGCTGGGAAACTAGATAACACACTTAAAGGGGTTGTCCCGAGGCAGCAAGTGGGTCTGTACACTTCTGCATGGCCATAATAATGCACTTTGTAATGTACATTGTGCATTAATTATGAGCCATGCAGAAGTTATAAAAAGTTTTATACTTACCTGTTCCGTTGCTGGCGTCCTCGTCTCCATGGTGCCGACTAATTTTCGCCCTCCGATGGCCAAATTAGCCGCGCTTGCGCAGTCCAGGTCTTCTGCAGTCTTCTATGGGGCTCCGTGTAGCTCCGTGTAGCTCCGCCCCGTCACGTGCCGATTCCAGCCAATCAGGAGGCTGGAATCGGCAGTGGACCGCACAGAAGAGCTGCGGTCCACGGAGGAAGAGGCCATCTTCAGCGGTGAGTAGAGAAGTCACCGGAGCGCGGGGATTCAGGTAAGCGCTCCGGTGAGCTTTCTTTACCTCCCTGCATCGGGGTTGTCTCGCGCCGAACGGGGGGGGGGTTGAAAAAAAAAAAAACCCGTTTCGGCGCGGGACAACCCCTTTAAGGCTTCAAGATGAATCATTACCTACAGCTTGAGAAACTTTTTGTGCATGGGCCCTTCTAGAAGTAGTAATATGGAGCTGCTCCTAGTGAACTGATTTGTAGTTGTCTATTACTTTTTATGAATGTGAAAAACACGAAAATGCATTGAATTTGACATAGGCCTTTATCTGATTAAATGAAGAATGTAACCCCACCACCTTCGCTTTTGAGATTTGTAGAGGGTGCACTAAAGAATGCTTCCAACACCTACCATGAGAGATTGATCGTTTGAATGTCCAGTGCCAAAATGTCTTGAAAGGGTTGTCTAGGACAAGTAAAAAGGCCTGTTGCTTCTCGAGAAACATCGCCATATCTGTCCATGAGCTGTGTTTGACATTGCATGTCATTCCCATTCAAGCACATGGACAGACATGGTTCTGTTTCTCAAAACATAGAAGACTTTTTTTTCAGTCCTGCAGAAACACATTTAACCCTTTGCAATCCAATTTTGGATTCTGGGTTTCCTAGGGGGCTTTCTCTTTCGGCCATTATACAATGATGCCATCTTCTGGCTAGAGCCAGTACTGCGGCATGTAACATGCTAGAGAGGCCCCCCGACAACAGAGCAGCCAGTAATATACAGTAAGAATACTCTGCCGGACGTCTTCCAACATCGGAGCTGTACAGCTTTCAATCAGAATGTCTTTAGACGTCAGACAGTGGATTGGAAAGTGTTAAATTGACTTTGACATGTAGAAGTTGTAGGAGGGTTCAGGGCACAGGGTTGCTATTTGGTCTAACACTGATTTAAACAGTCTATGTACTGCTGCTATAAGAAAAAGCTAATTGTACCATGAAATTACTGTACTGACCCCTTTATCATACCTACTACAATTTGGAACTACAGTTTCCTGATGACTATTTAAGATAATATGAAGATTATCCCCATTTCTTGCTATCTTGAAGCCTAGCGCATGTCTTAGAAAAACAGGTGAAGAGTGCTTTTCACATATTCCCCTTCTTCTTGCTTACAGAATTAACCTTTCTCCTGTACTTAAAAGGCTTTTCTAGAAGTTTAAAAAAAATTGGGTAAGGGCAGATAATTGACTAAAATAAAAAACTAAGCCGTATTGACCACTAATTCTTCCCCCCTCCCTCCTCAATCCAGCAGAGTGTAATTTTATTAGAATTATAAAATATTAATGATTGCATTCTCACAACATTTTCATATAATGCCTACATTGTAAAACTTGATAGTTATCCAGGGCAATATATAGTTGGATGTTGATCGAGTTGCATGCAAGTAAATGCATCAGAGCTGCAAAGGGTTAAGTTGAATTGATGAGCGTGCCTTCTACCCCACAGTAGAATACTGTGATAAATCTAACCAGATAACCTGCCTAATGCTGAGCGGCTCACTACCCATCCTATCTACAGGATATTCAATTAGGAATTGCTAGGAAAGACACCTATCAGCTTCTTTTTTGTAGCTTGCAATTGCAGTCAGGCTGTCATACAGAAGACTATTGTTAGCCACATAATGACTCTTGTGGGATGAGGAAAGACATGTCGAAACATACAATTACTCTATAAAAGGTTTCTTTGAAAGAATAGTTAATGGGAGTATGTTTGTATTTGCTTTTTATGTGCTTCTCGTTTCCTTGGTAACCCGGTAATATTTGTACCTCCGTGTCGACCATAATAAGAATATGTATGCATTTGGTCTCCTACTAAACAAGTCCCCCTGATATTCTGATATATCATATTATAGATGATTGATTCGAGGACTTTTTCCCAGTATTGCTTGTTTGAGGTTTAAGAAAAACACTGAAGCAGATGTACTTGTTGTCATGCCCTTTAAAGAAAAATTATCCTTCCATTTTCTAGGCATGTTAATTCTATACAGCTATTTGCTTCCCAATCTGTCTTTGTTGCCTTCCATTAACTATACATCATTGAAAAGTGGATAGGCTACACCTATCAAACCATCACTCAGCTCTGTACAATATCTATTTATTAATGAACATACACTTCCATTAGTATACCTCAAGAAAACAGGCATGGGGAATGGTTCAGTGGTATTACATGGGGAAACCTAGTGTAGATGTGATATATAATGCATATTTCTATATTATGAATGTCAGTAAATGAGTAATAAAACGTTCCAAGACAGGAGTAGCGTGCAACTTCATGCATTATCTGCATTATAACCAGATCAGAGACAAAATGGTAAGCATTCATGAAGATAATGTTTATTTACTGTTAATGCTTGTTTGTTACCATTACTGTCCTATAAAGGGCCACTCGGGAATTTTTTGTTTCATAGGGTATGTAACTATTCCCTATGCATATGTATGCGTATAAATGATGTGTGTATGTTTTAGCGTTATTATCCTTCTCTTCAGGTGGGTGAGGTGATCTCATAGTGGTCTCCTGGGAATTACTTGTCTCTTTGTTCTCTCCAGGAGTCACTATTTCAGTTCTCAGAGTTTCCTATAGGATGTAACTGCATGGACTGTATCACATATGGATCAGCTCACCATCTACAAGGTTAATTACCAGCATCACATGCTCAGCAATAGAAAAATAACTTCAGCTGCAGCTCTACATAGCCATGAAAGGAGGGTGGAATTAAATGGAAAGTTTTTGAAAACACCTTTTTAATTCAGTAGAGAAAAAAATGAAAACACTTCTTTCCATTTGAGCTTTGTTTTTCTGCTCCAAAAATGGAATAGCCAGACAGAATTAAAAAATAAAAATAGCAAATGCATATGTGAACAAGCCCTTATATATGCTGTTTCGCACTGTTCATGTAGCTTGTATAATAAACCCAGCAAACAATTTTGAACAGTCTATTTAAAATGCAGTGTGTACTAAAGGGGCCCTTGAAAGAGGTAATGCTGCTAATTATCTACTTGTGGTCACTTGTGGCAATAATCCTATGCGCTATTAATAATAATAGTTTCTGGAAGCATTAGAGGCTGACAGCTTAAAGTGCACAGTAGATAGATGCCCACAATGTATTTGATAGACATGGTATGGTGGAAGGCAAGATCGTTATTGGGTCTTAAGGGATGTACCCAAAGTACTGCTATATGGGATATGCAATGGTTACTGGAGCTGTCTAGAGGGCTTAGGGAGGTGGAAATTTAAAGGTATTCTGCATACATATATGGAGGGACAGCTAAAGCCGTTCTCTGAATTACAAGCTGAATATGACTTGCCAAATAGCCAGTTTTAAAAATGTCTCCAATTACGGCATGCACTTCAGTAGGAGATGGTTAACATCAGAGCTATGGTATGCAGGTGTCCCAACATCCCTTTATACTTGTGGTGGGAATGTCAGAAAGTTCAGCTGATCTTATTTCAAAGCTGTACAAATATCTATTAACTAAAGAATTGTAGACATATCCCCTGCATGTTAAAGAAAAATGGAAGGACATGGGCCCCATTGAAGAGGAATAGTCATGGGAGATTCTTGCTGTGACCCCCCTAGGCTAGCACTTAGAGAGTCGCATCCGCTTTTGCCGGCTGAGTTCGTGTTTAGTACTAGTGTGTGTGAAACACCACTGTCTTAGGTGTAAAGTCAATATAGTTAACTTATTACATATGGTATGGGGATGCCCTAAACCTGGGAGGTTTTGAACCATTGCTGTAGATTTTATTAACACAGTTTATGCAGCCAGCTTAACCCAGTTGCACCATATAGGCCTGTTGGGCTATGTAGCAAATCTGCCAGTTTCTGAAATACACAGGGGAATCATGGCCAGAACGTTAAATAGGGCCCATAAACGCATTGCATTTAAATGGTTACAAGACACTGCCCACACAAAGAATTTATTGACAAACTAGATTGGTTCGTAACCATGGAAAAAGATGTTTACATGATGAGAGGCATGGGATCTTATGCTTTATTAAAAGCTTACCAAACTCTTATAAATAACCGACACAGACACCAATATTGGATAAAGAAGGCCGCGGTGTTTATTAGTGGGGTTACAAACATTTGGGGAGAAATGTAACCAATAATAACCATAACACTTCCTGTAAACTCTGTCTTACAGACCAAAGTTTATTAACCAATCAATAACCATAACAGTTCATATAAACTCTGTCTTACAGACACGAGTTTACCACCACCAAACTCTCCCCAAGTTTACCTGCCCACCCGCCTAATGCGGTCGACAATACCCCATTAACTACATCCGCGACAAACCTAAGGGAGGGAGGGCAGAATGCTGCTTCCTTTCCAGATGATGATGGCCCACATCTCTGCACCTCCATATCTCACTGCTGCTCCTCCCAGCCAATTCCTCTGGGCCAATCACCAGCCGCTGCCAGGCCACCAGATTCTGCCTGGCAACCACAGGCATTTTCCCGCCATTTTTCTTCAGCCAATCAGCTGCTGCTGCCAACCAGTCCATCACTGGGCAGAACTCACTCTCTGCCATCTCATCTGACCCAATAATGACCTTTGTAACATATCTACTCTGCAACATGTTTTTATGTGTTTTTTTGTTTTTTTTTTGGAGGTAAGATGTCCGTAATGTTGGATAATATTCCAATAATAACTAGATGATATAAAAAAATAATGCTTCTAATCATTTAAAATATCTAAAACTTTTTTTTGTTATTATATAGTAGTTCTGCATAGTATGTTGGGGCATAAAATGGTAGCTTTTCTAATTTTTGCTCATTATATAGCCGGATTAAAGGTGTTTTGTCACATGCTGGGCATCCTGACTCATTGTGCTGCTGCATTGTTTCTCTAAATCTCCGCTCATGTACGGAATTGCAACAGCCTGTAACCTATAAGGTTATAAGATGTGTGAATGCTAGGGAAAGTCTTTAAAAACTAAGGAGAGGAGACATTTCAGGATATAATGTTCTATTGTTGTAACCACTGGATAAGAATGGCGATTGTGTTTAATGTTCTCCAAGCTATTTTGAGTCTCATATGGTACAGAAGCGTGTAGATGGAGAATGTAGTGACAGACATGGAATAATAGTCATCTGACAGGCAGACCTTCCGAAAATAAAAGTGTTGCCAGCAGCCATTTATTTTTTAATAAATGTTCTAAAACTGGTATGAAATTGGCAGAGAAAGGAGCACGCTCACTAACTGTTACTAATCACTCAAACATCAACTTCATCGTATTTGAACAAAAGGTTAGTGACCTGCGTGGATAATTTCTTGTCAGAGCGGTGTGAATTAATGCGTATGTACCATTTACATTTGTTATAGAGCTAAACACACGGAGACAAGCAGTTCCTCCTTTTTGTAAAGCTTTTGTCGAAAACTTCTGTTTACTTAAGTAGAGGATCTTGCCCTTGCTTGTTTGTAAGGGATTCTTGCCATCTTGCCCGGTTTGTTTTAGCAGGTGAAGTTGATGTCACATTGTGGATCATTCATACTGTTTATTACTCCATTTAAAACGCAACCGTAATATTAAACTTTTGGGAAAAATGTTGTGTATCATGGTCAAAGTTCTGGGCATCACAAATCACCGGCAACTTTCTCAACTTGGGGAAACAATAAGGCCGGCCTCACACGAGCATATTCTGACAGCAAATCATAGAATGGTAGAGTTCGAAGGGACTTCCAGAGTCATCGGGTCCAACCTCCTGTTCCATTCTAGATAAACGCACGTGGCAACAACCATTCGGAATGAGATTGCGTACCGCTCATAGCCATGTATTATCTCAGTGTGTATGCAGGTAATATATGCCAAGATAAAACATGCTGCAATTTTTCTTGCAGACGTATGTCACCCAAGTTGTGTGAGCGGCAACATGGCTGCCTACGTCAGATTAGTACACCGCATTACGCATACAAGATACCAATATGCTCGTGTGAGCCCGGCCTTAGGCTGTGCAATGTTACTGCAAGAGTTGCTGGCGTAAAAGTCATTGTGGAGCCCCCATCATCTTGTGTTATGTAGCTGCAGATGTGTTCTTCCTGGTATGGATAATTAATGGACACTTCCTTTAATTAATGGGCAACCCCATTTCCAAAGGCGAATTCATGGATGATCAGCTGATGTTTGTCTCCTGAAAACCTTGATGATCCACTGCTATCATGTAGGGAAGCTGCTGAAGCATCTCTGCAATGTACGGCTGGAATCTCTGGTTAGAGGGGGTGACCCTTATTAGTGAATTAGCACAGTGGTTGTCCTAATTGAAAAAGATTTCCACGATTAGAGTAAAGGATCTGCTTTCCTTGCAGAAACAGTGCCATGTATGCCCATGGACGCTCCCTCAAATTGCAGCTCATCTCTATTTACATGAGTAGACATTATTTGCATTAACAGATATAACCCATGGATGGGCATGACATAACTTCAGGGGAAAAAAAAGTTGAACTTTTTATTCTAACCCTAAAAGTATATATATATATATATTTTTTTAGGAAACAGTATTTTTTTCAGAACAACATATCCTATATTTTGAGGTAGTTTTTAAACTCAAAACCAGAAGTAGATCCAGCAGGAAGGAGATGTAGAAGTCCTTCCTTTAGGATACATGCATATGGACATGTTTTCTGAAAATCAGATAGAGATAGGACTAATTAATTTGAATGGGTTTATGCACACAGGCTTTTTTTTTTACTCGGACTAAGGCCGTGTCCACCAGCGGATTTGATTTGTGGGGCACCCGTGCGGAAGTTCCACAATTTAAGCTGCCCATAGTGAAGCATGGACAACCGCGCCTCAATTAAAATATGCAGATTTGTTTTCCGGATTCCGCATACAGAAAGCAAATCGCAGAATGCTCCTTTTTAGGGTGGATTTCGTGCGGACCGCTTCCATTGAAGTCAGTGGAAGCCATCTGATCCGTGGCCCATCCGCAGTTGACATTGCGGACGAGCTGTGGATTCCGTGAGAAAGCAGGAGTTAAAAAAAAAAACTACTGCGCATGTGCGCCTGCGGGCAGCCGGCGCTTCTGCACACATCCTCAGTACACAAATCAGAAGACGAAGAAAGGTGGGCAGGGTTGGATTCCTCTGCGGGCTTCCGCATGCGGAAACCGACTTGGCCGTGGACATGAGGCCTTAGTCTAAGCATGTCCTATTCTTGTCCTTGTGCTGTCTGATCTGACTTGCACCCAAGAATCTCAGGCGCAACTTGTTTAACCCAATAAATTTTAATTTTTTTTTTTTTCTCTGCTGGCACTTGCTGTATTATAGAGTAAAATGGTTTAAAATTGAAAATGTGTACAAAAATGAAATGTTCTACTTTCTGATGCACTTTGCCTTAATTCCTGTGAAACATCTAGAGGGTTAACCAACTTCTTAAATGTCATTTTGAATATGTTAAGGGGTGCAATTTTTAAAAAAATTGGGTGATTCATGGGGGTTTTCTGATATAGACCCTTAAATTCCATGCCAGAACTGAATTGGTCCTTACAAAAACTTATTTTTGAGATTTGCTAGTAAATGAAAAATTACTGCTAAACGTATATATTTTGTAGAGTTCTAAAAAAATAAAATACCACTTAAATGATTGCAATATTAGGTAACCTTATGTTAAATGTTACTTATTAAAAGTCTTTTGTGGTGTGCAACTATCTGTCTTACAAGCAGTTTGAAAATTGTGAATGTTAACAAATTTTCAGTAAATTTAGTTTTTCTTATTAATAAAGACAAAATGTATTGAAGAATGTTTACCACTAACATAGAGTACAATATGTCATGAAAAAAACATCTCAGCATCTCACTAATAACTAAAAGCATTTAAAAGTTATTACCACATAAAGTGACAGATGTCAGATTTGGAAAGTAAGGCTTTGTCCTTTATGGGTTAATGTCCGTGTACTTTTACCCTTGTACTTCTCTTCACTTTTAAATCTAATTCTGGCTTTGGTTAGAAAAAAGAACTGCATCAAAAACTGCCCTAAAAGCTTTGGACTTTATATAAAATCAAAAAACACTGTGCATGCAAGCACCCTAAGTGTATTGATACTCTTTAAGACTTTGGGTAACTCTGCTGAAGTCATTTGTATTCTGGGATCCTGTTTGTCTGAAAGTACATTTAATATATGTGTTCTGAAATAGATTGAAAATATGCAGAATAAAGTGGTGTGGTTTGTGACATTTTCAGCAATTTATATTGTAGGAAAAATGTTGATTACTCTTTTTAGATACCAAGAAATAACATTTCAGATAGATGGATGAACAGAATGGAAGATGAAGTGCACATGGGGGACCGTGAAACGGTGACTGTATGACTCAGAAATTGATCTGTTACTGCACTAGGCTAGGAAAATAATGTATAGAAAGACATCTTCCCAGACTATGTAACCCCCTGACTGATTAATAGTGCAATGGACTGTATATAATTATATATGGCTTACCGATAAAATCATGATGATCTTATTGTTTACGGCTTTAAAATGAATATTAAGGCAAGAATATCCATTGTTGTCGTGGTCTGTGTGGCAGATAAAGTGTTAACTGTGGCTAGTGAATAATCAATTTTTTGCTAAGTTACATCGTAATGAGAAAAATCCATTTCAGGCCATTAATAATAAATATTTAGTGGGCTTTTTTAAGCCTTGCACCATGCATTGTTATGTTTAATCTATGTAATATATCACATATACAGTAGTTTACAGGAGTTTCAAAAGAAGAAAGATCCAGCGCTCATGGGTATATCTTCTAATAATACAGTATAGTATAAATTCTAGAAATTGTGTAACTTCTGGGAGGCAGAAGTGTGACTTACGTAGTCTACAACCCCCTTCTTCCAAGTCAGCCCTGTACCGATTCGCTTTTCAGAAATTTCCGAAATAGGGAAGGTAGCCAGCGAGTACAATAAAGCCGTTTATTGCCATAAGATAGTCCAAACACATATAAGAAATCACAGACTACACCAGGTGAAAAGACTGCAATGTGTTTAGGGGGTAAGCTAACTTAAATGAGCACGTACTTTCTCAAGCAGATATCAATAAATGCTAAGGAAAACTCAGTTTTATTTTTATGCAGACCTTCATTGGTGGCAGTGGACTCATCGCACTGTCATGCTGGTCCCTGGGTGGCATGCATCCCATGAACCGGTAGTGAGGTCAAACAGGAAATCACCCTGCATGCCAGCAGCTGGAAGCACCCTTGCATTCGAGCAGGTGTAGGCACTGTCTGTAACATGGCCATACTTTCCAACACTCTTAGGGAAATGGCAGTCGTACATTCCGCAAGCACTTTGCATTGTGCTCCAGCGGTGCACTATTGAGCACTAATAATTTCCTTATTAACAGGATATGGGTACTGAATTATGATAATTTTTATGTTTGAATCCAGCAATATAGGGAATGAAATGCATTTTATGTGTATTTATCAGCTTCATTATTGGCGCACTCCTGTTGGTTGGCAGGTGAAATAGAGGAGCCCCAGGTCATGCAGGACAAAAAAAGGAAGGCATTTATATTACTAAAGCAAGAAGGCAATGAAGAAGCGCTAAAAACATACAGGGGAAAAACAAATTATGTAAGAAAAGGATAAAAACTGCAAAAGAGGAGGCAAAGAGACTGATTGCCAAAGAGAGCAAAAGTAACCCTAAACTATTTTTCAATTATATGAAAGGTAAAAAGATTTGAAAAAAAATGCTAATAATGCATGAGAAACCATAGAAGATGATGGGGTGGGGTGGGGAGGAATGGGGCGAATCTATTAAATAGTTTTTTCTCAATTATATTCATGAGAGAAAAATAAATGTTACATGACATGCAAGGGGATAAAATGAACCCCTCACTAAATATCACCTGTCTAATGCAGGAGGAAATGCAGAGACTGCTAAAAAAGATTAAAATCGACAAATCGCGGGGCCCAGATGGAATACACCCAAGGGTTCTAAGCTAACTAAGTGACATGATAGACAGACTGCTATTTCTTATATTTAGAGACTGTATTTAGACCGGGGTTGTACCAATGGATTGGCGCACTACCAATGTGGTTCCAATATACAAAAAATGCTCAAGAAGAGAGCCTGGTAACTACAGGCCGGTAAGTCTCACTTCAATAATTGGAAAAATAATCAAGGGGTGTCTGAGAGACGCCATCCTGGAATACCTCAAGGAAAATAACAGTACAACTCCTCAGCATCATAGCCATTGTGGCTGTCACTGTTATGAGGTTCCTTGGTTAGCACTGTTTTGAGGATCCTCTTGCCACCACTCTATTTTCTATTTGAGCAAAAATATTGCACCAACTGTGGGCCACATTAATCCGAGGCCAAAAAGAAAAATCCTGTAGATGCAAGAAGCTAGTTAGACCACTTTTAGAACCACAGATCTTCTTAGTCGCCTGGCAATGAAAACTTTCAGATATCTCAAAAGAAAACCAAAAGGTTAGTCACCAGTAGTATTTCTAAGCACATTGGATACCTGCCTCCTGTGATTAGTTCAACCCTGCCCTAATCTATAAATTGATGAAAGGATTTATCTGTCCAAACCTATTTTTCTAGAAAATCTGATGGTTTACAAAGGACAGTTGACCGCATTGCTCCTTTGTCACTGCAAGGTATTAGTTTAAGTGCAGAATATTAGGAAGATTGAACTAAGTTTGTCTAAGCTTAAAGAGTTGATTCGTAGGAAAGTCATAACCATGACCCTGCACGTAGACAAATAGTAGTGCATCATAATTTTAATGTTTGTCTCTAAAATACGATACACAACTGAAACTGTTTGATGTTTGTCATCATGTTTGACACCATTTTCTGTATTTCTTTTCTCGTTGTTTTAGAAATTATTTTAACACCTGCTTCACCTCCAAAAAAAACAACACATACACTGTGATGTACTAAAGTGGTAAAAGTTTGCATGGTGTGCGGATGATCATTCGCCGTCTTACGCAAATTTAACTGCAGTTTCCCATTTTCTTTTATTATGCTTCATTATGTTATGCTTTGTGTGAGTTTTTTGTTGCATTTATTCATCATTGTTAGTTTCACAGTTTCATTTCTACCGTTCTTTGCTTGTTTTTACCTAACACAACAAATGTCTTCCTGTTATTTTGTTAGACAATGGTTCTTCAGCTCCCTGTTAAGCGTTTCCACATGTGCTTTGTACTCCTTTTTCACAGCGGTGTGGCCGTAAACCAATTTTACCACTTTTGTCTGCCTATTATGCCTATAGTGCTCATATGTTAAAGACATGCATTCTAAACATTTTTTTATAGTTTTGTGAAAAAGTAAAACTATTGAGTACTGAGTTTATACTTCAAGATCAACCCAAGGATGGAGGTGGTGGTAATGTTCCTTCTGGATGGAAATACTATTACCCAAATGTTGAACTATTAAAAGACTTTTTTTAAGCACTCCATTTGCAACCTCTAGGTAACAGTGAACCTCTTCCAATGGATAGGAATTGCCCATCCTAAAAACAGGTGCACTTTCTTGTCAGTTGTGTCAGAAGGTTTAAAAGTATTTTTTATTCTACTTGAAAGTCTCCTCTTGAGCCATAGAAAAATTCTGCATATTTGACACCATAATTCTACAGTTCATATTACTGCTTTGTAATTTAAGCTATTGCATTATTTAAATTAGCTGCCTTTCCAGCCACTTGTTGTATTGGCTCCAACCCTCCTGATAATGGTATTCTGTGACTGAATATTGTCTCTTCTTTTGTTTTTATGCCAAAATCTGCATCAGCCATAGATACCAGTGGGTATCATGTAGCACTGAAGAACCATTGTCTGTATTTTGCAACAGGACTATAGTATCACTTGCAATGCCCTACTGATAATTATTAAAGCTGTGCATAAGTGGCAGAAGATTGATAAGGCTAGTATAAAGATTTTTTAACTCTACGTGACTTTTCGCAGCTGTGGATTTTGCTGCTGATCCACAAGTAGTATACACTAGGATTTTGATTAGAGATTTTTAATTGACCCTTTCAACCCCTTTAGTGGCACGCCCAAAAATTTTCCAGGGCGAGCTCCACTGCCCATAGTGATATAGCCCGGAAGATTTCCAGGCTATGTTTCACTATGGGACCGTGCAGAACACAATGCCATAAGCTGTGGCATTGTGTTCTGCCTGCACAGTCCCACAGAGAACACTGTAGGGCTTTAAAAAAAGGTAGCGGGAAGATAGAACCGTTCTGCCGGAAAGTTCCGGCTTCTTTTTTCAAACTCCTGCACTGTTTACAGGTTGCCACGAAGACCATCGGCTTGTCAGAAGCCGGCCGATGGTTCCCGTGAAAGAGAGAGCTGGTGATCGGCTGTCAGATGATAGCCTGGCACCAGCTCTTACAGCAGAGAATGGATATAACCTCCGAACTCTGCTGTTTAACCCTTTACGTGCTGCGGTCTATTGACGTCGCTGTATGTGGGCTTGTTTGTTGCAAGACGAGCTGTACTTTTCAATGGTGCTATTTAAAGTATCTTATAATGTACTGGAAAACTTTTCCAAAATTCTAAGTGGAGTAAAATGAGAAAAAATTACATTCCACCATCTTTCAGTGCATCTTGTTTCTGCAGCGCACAAACTGCAACAAAAATGACATGATAACTTTATTCCATGGGTCAGTACAATTACTACGATAGCAAACCTGTATCGTTTTTTTTTTCTTCTTTGCTGTAGTACTTGTATTTTTTTTTCAAAAACATTTAATTTTTAAAAATTATTTTCTGCCGCAATCTTCTGCGTGCAATAACATTTTTATTTTTCCGTCAACGTAGGCTCATTTTTTGCGGGATGTCCTGTAGTTTACGTTAGTACCAATTCGGAACACACATGACTTTTTGATCGCTTTTTGTTGCATTTTTTTCTGGGAGACAGGGTGACTGAAAAAGTGCAGTTCTGGCATTCTTTATTTTTTTTTCGGATGACGTGTGGTAAATGGTGTGCTATTTTGATAGATCAGACTTTTACAGATGTGGCGATACCAAATATCAATTGCCAGTGGCATGCGGCCAATTGCAGCTATTGCCCTTGGGTGTCAGCTGTAATAAACAGCTGACGCCCGCGCTGCATGAAAAGAGGTTGCGCCACGATCCCTTCATACAGACCCCAACACTGCAGGACGTAAATGTATGTCCTGGAGTGGGAAGCGGTTAATCTGCAGGGTGCACGGCATGGGGCTAAAAAAAAAATTTAAAATGGCAAAAATTGCTAATTTAGCCCATCTCCCCATACAAAAAACGGAATAGAAAGTGATCAACAAATGTCATCAACAAAACTCATCCCGCAAAACAAAAACCCTTACACAGCTCTGTTGATTAAAAAAATTAAAATGCTAGTGGTCTTTGAATGCAGCGATAAAAAAAATAATCATTTTTTTAAGTGTGAAAAAGTAGCGAAAAAGAAAAAAACGATTACAATTTGGTATTGGCATAATCGTACTGGCCTGTAGAATAACTTTAATACATTATTTATACTGCTCAGAGAATGCAGTGAAAAATAAAAAACATGCCAAAATTACAGATTTTGTTAATCTTTCTACTAGAAAAAATGGAATAAAAAGCGATCAAAATTTTACATGTTCCAAAAAATTTGATAAATGAAGACTAGAGTTCATCCCGCAAAAAACAAGGCCCTCTGGGGCTCTGGCAATGGAAAAATTAAATTAATACGGCTCTTGGAATGCGGCAACACAAAAGCAAACCTTTAAGAAAAAGCATTTTTAAATATACAAAAATAGCAAAACAAAACAGTATTTAGGGTCTCCGTGTTTGTGGCTTTGGGCTACCTAAGCTGGATGCCATAGCCACGCCTTAAGCACTTCTGCTCTGTGTATGGCAGAAAATTCAGCTAAATGCTCTTTTATTATAAATTATTTAAAGGGATTTTCTGAGACTTAAAATTAAAGTTAAAGGAGCTTAAAATAAATAAAAATGGAATACTTGCCTTTACCGGCTCTCTTTCCAGTGCTGCAGCTTTTGTGCCCACTGCACGGAGCCTTAAATAAATGGCTGGTGGTCACATGCTGTTCATTGTGCACATGACTGTTCAGCCACTCACAGGTTTCAGCAGTGATTCTTCTATTCTTTAATATTGTAATTATATATGTACTTCATTGTTAATGTAATGTAATTTTCAGTGTTTGTAAGTAATACTCATTGTCAAAAGAAAATCAAGCACCTAGAAGTTATCGTTCTGCTGCAAAACTCGGCATGCAGTTACATCTCAGGCAGATATGCAAATGATTAGAGTTGTGGCATAATTAGATGAACGGTCTTACCATCTCAGGCCCTAAAAGTAGTTTCACCCATGACCTATTAAAAGGGAATCAGAGGCTACTTGTATATAGTGGACCTTTTTTTTCTGCCTGTGTAGAGCTGCTTGATGATTAGACATCTCTACAACACAATCAAAGAGATTTCACCCAGTTAACACACACAAGGCGATTCCCGTGACAGACCACCAGTAGAGAGGATCGACTGAGAAGCACTGGCTACTCAACTGTTTCCTTGTCCACCATCTAGAGACAGGTGGCACCACTGTTACAGGCCCCTATGTTTGTCAGAAGCACTTCCCGTTACTTGGCTGATCTCACAGTGAAGCATTATGTGTACTGACTTTGACACCCACAGTCTCTTCTAGGGTACTAGAGCCTCCCTTTAAGGGGTCAGTTTCCCACAATAAATGATCCTTTTGTTTTAATATTATAATAACTTACTTATATCAATGTTACAATCACACAAAGTTTTTTTTGGTTCCGACAACTCTCTTTAGGTGATTGATTTTTTTGGCAGGGAATGTATATACCTTTATATGTTAATATATAAACTAATAACCTTTAGTTACTCTTTTTGGTCGCTATGTAGTTAGTCAAACTTTCTTCAAGTTATTAAAAAGCCATCGCAATTGTTCCAGTGTTATCCCTTCTCCTTCTAGTCATTACTGTTTTGTCACTTATAGTTTATGGAGGGGAAAACTGTCCAAGTGTTTAAAAATGGACCTGACATTTCCCAAACTCCCTGAAAATAAATTGGCCAATTCTCAAGCAGACTGTCATGCTGGCTTTGAATTAATGTCACTTCCTTCTTGCCCCTTGCTGAGGTTCAAACTCTGGTACTGATGGTTCCCATTTTGCACCAGTGATAGTTAAGACACATTGCATAAGACTATTTTAGAGCATTTTAAGAAGTAAGCAGAATGCTGAATCGTGCCGCTGCACTTATATGCCAAGGCTGGGGTGGACTTTATTTGTTTTGATATTGATTATGTATGTTAGGACAGATATGGGGCATTTCTTTAGATAAATAAAAGTTTTGTTTCATTTTTTAACAGTGATAAAACTAAACAAAACCCCTAGACATGTGGTATTTCTCTAGCCCTAATGACCTGCAGAATAAAGTTAACATGTCATTTTCACTGCATAGTGAGCATCCTTAAATATGAAACACAGGAAACAGCAGAGTCGGGTTTGCCCAAGGAATAACACAATATCTGGCTATTATATGACTTGTACCTTCCATTTTTATCCGTTTCCCCTTTTTGTAGTCTCCATCTATAATCTTCAGTTTTCCTTGAGATAAGCTGGAGTGGGTTAACACTAGCTGCTATGATGTCTTTCATACACAGCGCACAGAGAGAGCAGGCGATTCTGATTCTGTAGTTCTATCTCTCTCATATACTCAGAAACAGCAGCAGTATGGAGGTTATTTATGGAGAAGTACCGAGCAGTGCAGTTGTGAATCCAGGGCGAGATTCTAAATCACTTACATTTTATCTTTTTTTTCCTGTTTCTCCTTCTGTCTCTTTCTTCCGCTCTCTCTGTTTCTTACTGATAGAATCATAGAATGATAGAGTTGGAAGGGACCTCCAGGGTCATCTGGTCCAACACCCTGCTCAGTGCAGGATTCACTAAATCATCCCAGAGAGATATCTGTCATAGGAAAGTGGTCTGATATGTTGCCAACAAGCCATTTTTCTGTGTTCAGATAACTATATATGCTTACGGGACGTCACTTATGTGCCGTTGTGGTCTGCCAATTGCCTGCAGTGGTCATCAACCATGTGACTGCTGCAGCCAACGTAAACAAAGTGACTGGAAGACAGGAGCGGCAGTGGGAAAGGTGATATATATTTGTATATATATAATATTAAATATACTCTCTCAATATATATATAAATTTTAAGGAGTACTTGCACTTTCAGAAAACTTTTTTATTGACCTGTCATAGAGAGCTTCCTTTACACCTCTATGAGGTCGTCTAAGGCTGCCGAAAGCAATTGAAAATGAGTGATCGTTATCCGAGCAATCAGCGGGGTTCTCAGCAATGGAAACCCCACTGATCAATAGTTTTTCACATGGCAGGTCAAAGCTTTTCTGAAAGTGCAGTTACTTTTTAAGACGAGAGAACTTGCTGCAGCAAGTTATCAGCATTAGGTTAAATGTTGCTACATATGTACATAGTATTGATCGTCCGTTCTATCTGCCAGCTAAAGAACTTTGTATGGGATTGTCAGGCATCAACAAATTCCAAAGGTTCAAATTGGCCAGAATTAGTAAAATGAAGCTTGCATTGAAATAAAGCCTCTATTTAAATAATGTTAACGAATGAATAGCTATATAGCACTATAAAGAATGCTCATGTCCAAGCCCCAGCTATACCTCACACTAATCTTGCAATTTGCCTTTAATCCATTTGCTAAATATAGGCATCCAGCATGGCTAGCACTACAGCTGGAGCACAGAGTACAAGACTTTGGGTGCGTAACACTTTGACAATCACCAGTCTCACTTTGTGTCCCAATGGAGCGCACTCCAGCTGTAGCAATAAAGATTTAGCATGTAGAAAGGAAATGTAGGAATTAAGTAATTTTTAAACGTAGTTAACTAAATTAGTCTGCTCCAAAAAGCCCTTCCCATTTCATTACCTGGTATATAAAGAGCTCTTGTGAGCTGTTTACCGGCAATCCATTAAATATGACATGAAGATAAATTATCGCCTCTTTCTGTCTTTGACATTATAATCGGTGTACATGCTAATTAAGAACAGTTTATTGGAATGCTGTCTAAAAGACCAATCAGTTAGCATACTGGGTCTATGATGAATTGGTAAAGGGGTGTTGACAAGTAAAGTACAAATCAAATGCAAAATTTTAAATCTGTTTAGTCTGCGTGAACTGCGGGTGCCATACTGGCAGTGAGATGAAAAATACCATTAGTTACATTTGCATTTCAAAGAATATGATTTCAATGACTATGAATAGTACCTTTCAAAATAACACCGTTATTTCATTCCATCCTTTGCATTATTAGTGCATGGGACTTAAAACATTATAAGATGTGGCATCAAACATTTTACATTTTTTCTTTTACAGCACTTGAATATTAAAGGGATTTGCTAACTTCTGGCTACAGATGACCCATTCGCCACTCCCAGCAATCAATTGTTTATTCGAGATGGTCACAGATGTGAACAGCTGATCAAAGTGGTTCCCCAGTGGTAGCCACCCACCGATCTACTGTTGATGACCTAACCTGAGGATAAGTCATCAACAGCCAGAAATAGGAAGGTGATATTGCCTGCATTATCCCTTATGACTTAATTTGTCCATACATCTTCAATAGCCGTTAGCTGATTTTCCCTGATTCTCTCGAACCCATGAACATCCAATTCCACCCAATGTTCTTTTGTTTTATCCAGGGACAGTGGGAAGAGAAATCTGCAGCCAACCAGCTTTGGCATTAGGTTATTCCAGGGCGGACAAAGATTGGAATCGTGAATTACAACATTCCAAATCTTTTTTTCCTTGACATTAACTGTTAGGAAAAAAACGGATGGCTCCCATAAACTTATGAGAGTCGTCCTGTCCCACCTAGATCAATGGGCTGAAATAACTTTTGTCTGTGTACGAGGTTCTTTACCTACATCTCTCCTAGGCAAAAGACTAACTACTTTCCTTTGAACACTTGGTCTTTTAGAAGCTAGAATATAGTTAACGAGCAGTGAACATCCAATTTACATCCATTTATTAACGTCCATTAATAAATGTAACAATAAGAGTCTATTCAAACGTTCTCAATCATGATGCATTTTTAAAAAATGCATCAAAACCTTGTGTTTTTACCATGGTTTTCAAGTTGGTTGCGGTTTTTACAAGTGAAACGTCTACCATAAATGTGTCTTGCGAAAACTGCAACCGCAGCAAAAATGAATTTTTTTCATACTGTTTTAATGTGGTGTAAACCGCGGCTGTGTGAAAGCACCCAAAAAATATATTTGAATGCCTTTATAAGGAATTCTGAACTAATGTTGTCTACCTTCAAAACAAAAGCTTCTAGTTCTGGAGGATCTAGCATGGCTGTGTGATAGAATGACAGGTCTACATTGGCATTGTCTACAGCTTCTATTACACCTGTGGTGGTGCTGCATGAAAATTAAACACATGGTAGTAAATTCCTTCACAGATCATAGCTGGTTGTTACAGGGACCAGCACTGGGACACAGCGTGATTGATTCTAAGCATTGATGCTCTCTAACAGAAGGGTTTCAACAAAGTGGACAACCACTTTAAGGGTACTTCCGCACAAAGTTTCTGTGCACTGTTGTGGAATTAAGCTAGTTGACTAAGTAAAGTTAACCAGCATTAGTGGAGTCTTTCCCACTTGGGTTTCCTTCTTCGTAGACCCACATGAAAGAGACTGAGTGACAGTCACTAGGGTTGCCATGTTGTAGTTACCATAAGCTTGTCCCTTTTTCACCTTTACTGTCAAAGCTGTGACAGGGGTCACTGTATTTAAGGTGTATCTTGTGCCACAACAAAAGGAAAGACAAGTGTTAGGTACAGCGTACCTGTCCAGCCCAAAAACACCAGCCTTTGCGGTAGCTCCAAGCTCGGCAGCTGTGTACCCGACAATGTGGGAAATTGGGAACAAAACATCCAAATAGAGAGCATAACTTGCACTTATTCATAGCACTACAAATAAGAGCAAGTTATGCTTGAAATGCGTCAGGTCTACACTTTTTGTCTTTAACCCTTTGCAATCCAATTTTGGATTCAGTGTTTCCTAGGGGGCTTTCTGTTTCTACCATTATACAATGCCGCCATCTGCTGGTTAGAGCCAGTACTATGGTATGGGACATGCTGGAGAAGCCCCCGACAACAAAGCGGACAGTAATCTACAGTAAGAATACCCTGTCGGACGTCTTCCGACATCAAAGCTATACAGCCTTCAATCAGAATGTCTTTACACGTCAGACAGTGGATTGGAAAGGGTTAATAAACTCAGTTTATATTCCGGACCTTGGAGTGCTGGATCTCTATATGGATATATCGAATAAAAACTGGATGGAAAGAAAATACTGTTGACTTCTGTTATTAGACATGAGAGAGTCCTTGAGACTCCTAAATGAATGGCTTCCAGCCTTGGCTGTGCCAGATATTGTCAAGCCTTTACATAGTAACCGGTGCTTTATTCAGCCCTTGATTATGTTGAATCTCTATGCTCATGAAATACCGATAGTGTTACCTTCTGTTCTTTGTAGGAAAAAACCTGACAATAAACATCCAGCTAAATTGTCTTTCCAATAAAATTATTTTTTAAGCACAATTCCGAAAAGAATTATTGTTTTAAAGTTCATTTTACAGTTTTACTAAAATGCCAGCAGAGGGCATTCAGTGCACATTGATTAAACTCTCTTAATCCCTAACATTTAGTGCACATTTGATACAGGACTGCATTATCTAATTCACTTGCTCCTTAAACACATTCTGTATATATTTAGATAATCGCTTTGTCTTGTGCTCTTGCATATGTTTGCATTATTCAGATGGCATAGGTTCAACAGGTCAATACAGTTTGGCTTTAACATAAGATGAAAATGATTTTGAACCATCCAGTTAATCTTAAATTGATATTCAATCAAGAGTAAGACAGTAGTGTAATCTGTGGGAAAGTACTAGCCTCTTTATACCCAGATGTATATCATTCAATAAACATCTAATTGTAGCAGTCAATATATGTCAGCCTCGTCCTCCAGTTGTAATGTATTATTTAAAATAGGCATTTTAGATCTAAGTGCAGATATGGAAAAACAATGTATTGATAAGTATTTAATAGAGTCCTGAACCGGTGTACTCTGCATGTGTCTACCAGGGTTTCATAATTCCTTTTGGAGAACTTGAATGGCTGAATTAATCTATTTGACTGGGTCAAGCAATTATCTATACTGTATCAGATGTAAATGCTAATGCATTGAAGAGTTCCAGCAGTCACTGCTGGATTCATATTTCAGAATTATTTCTTTGCATCCATGAAGCAAGAATATTCAGCATGGTTTATATCAGATGCGCCCTTGCCTATAGACAACTAGGTCATTGTAGAAGCACCCATGAAACTCTCTTATCCTTCATGTACTGTTGTCCTTTTTTTAATTTTTTCTGTTGCTGACCGACAGGAACCTACCGTTCGAATCCCCACCAATCAGCTGGTTCCCATGGCTGCTGTCACTGTGGTTAGTGTAGGAAGTAGAAAGAGATATCCATAGCAGAGCAACCCAGGTTGGTACTGCAATGCAACTGCAATTGAAGTCAACGGGAGCTCTGCCTGCAACACCAACACAGGCTGTTATGGTCAGCTCTTTCTGCCTCCTGCACTGACCACAGTGACAGCGACCCAGTGAGTCACTTGATTGGTGTGAATCCAAACAGTGTGTCCCCTTTGATCATCTATTGATCACCTGTTGGTCATCAATAGAAAAAATTAAGTCCCGGAATACCTCTTTAATGGCTATAATAAGGTAGAGACTAAGCTAGCATCTTCACATTCTAGGTAATCAATTACTCAGGATATTGTTGTTAATGGAAGTGCATTCTTTAGCTTCCAACAACACGCAGGACTGTTGGGGGAACTATGATTCATTGCCCTCCAAATCATTGTGAAGACAGAGATTTTATATATTGATCGGCAGTCTGAAGTTTTTCAACATACTTCAGAGACAGTCTACTTTCTGCTGAAGGGGCTGTGAGACAACCATGGAAAATTGACACTCAACAGCCATGCAAGTTAATGTCCGACTACTTTTGTGGATAAAGTGAGAGTTATTAATTACTAAAAGGAAACTCAATTATAAATTGGATTTCACCAGCAGAATTCTATAATAGGTAGGTTTGTGGACTTTCTAATAAATAATTTGGCCTGCTGTATGCTATGCAGCATCTATACAGACCACAGTGCATGGATGACTTTTTCTGATCTCCATACTCTTCTAAAGATATAAATGGAAAAAAAAGTCTGCGCTCACAAGATGCATATAAATGATCGCTGTGTTGGAGGAGAAAGGAAGGAAAGGGGAAGTATCACTAGAAATCCCTTTCCCAGCAGTGGTATCAGACGATTTATTCATTTAGTAAAATCGGTATAAAATGTATATACAAAATAAATACAGAAAATGCATCGTGTTTCAGCAACCCTTTGCCGCCTTTCTCAAGCATAACATTTTCTGTATGCATCTTGTGAGCGCTGACTTTTTTTTACATTGCTTTATTCTTTCACCATACCAAAAAAATTGCTATTTTTTGGATTGTGTCGTGTCCAACTAGGACTCGCTGAATCTGTCACCCGCAGATCTCACACAAATGCAAACAAACCGTGCCAAAATAAAACAGATAACGAAAATACGAGAAACACTGTCCCTATATAACTAACACAGGGAAGGGGCCTGCCTAAACGCAGGTTACCCGCCCTGATAAGAACAAACCTGGCCATGTACCTTGGCAACTAGTTGACCCTATGTGGGAAAGGGAATAACAGAAGAAACCAAATAGAAGTGCAAACAAGCGTAGTACTTAGCTCTGAGATGCAACAGGTTACTTAGAGATCCAGGACCAAGCTCTAACTGATAGCTTAGTCAGAGGGAGACTGAGGATTCAACAACAGTTCAGCTCAGCATCAGGCCAGGCTAAATAGCCCTGACAATTACCCACAGATGAGACTAAGCACATCTCACCTAATGCCACTTCCACCAGAGCCAGAAGATAATCACCTACAAAACTTGAACTAGACTATTATCAAGGCAGCAATCCCAGAACCATTGCAACAGATCGGTTCTGCTACTTTCCATTGTTGGATGCCTATGTGTGCAGGATATGTATCTTTTGCAAACCAGGACTCTGGGTGTGGTGACAATCCATTTCCTCTTGGGTCTGCCATCCATGCCAGGTGAGTTCATATCTATTTAATTATCTCTCACTCATATTGTTGTCTAAATGGGGTATTCATATTCATTGCAAGTGCTGGTGTGATATTTGATACACACACAGCATAGGATAGCTCATCATGATGTCCTGTGTAAAAATAAGCGTACCAATGCTGCTACTGATACACAACTACAACTCAACAAGCATGCAGTAATATGAACTAGGAATTGTATCTAGTACTGCTTATTTAAGGTAACTGTATAAGCAAAAGCTGAAAGTTCAATCTAACTTTTATATTGGATAGAGTCATCCACCCCAAATAATACTTAACCTATCTATACATATCCAGATATCCCCAGGGACTTCCTTTAGAATTCTCTCCCCCCCCCCCCCCCCCCATACACATTAAATTAATGTAGGAGGAAACCACCTATTTTAGTAAGAACATTTGATATTTATGGGGCCTGATACATGATGAGGGAGACTGGGCATGTTGAATTTCAACATCTGATCCTTTTTTTCTGACAGAAGATAAGCCACCACTAGAGGAGTCTGTCAGCAGCTTACCTCTTCCTATTCAGAACACGTGCACATTTAACAAAACTACTGTGCATGTACACAGTCGAGTTACATTAGTATGATCACTTCCTACTTTCATAATAGTAAGGCAGAGGCGGCAGCATCAAAGGTATAGAGTAAAGTTTTTAAAATCCTTTTATTGCTTCCATATAGTCCGACACTTTGACGCATGTGCAATAATGGGAACATCCGCCACCTTAGTTGTGGCATCTGTTAGATAGTAGCTAATTCTCTGACACCGGATATATGCCTTTACTTCCGCTATGGATGGCTCTGACAGCTTCAGGTTGAAACTAGGGTGAGTGCACACCTGGGTAGTTTGTACTGAATTGAATATGCCCAGTTTGGTGACATGGAGAAGATGATCAAGGAGACGACATCCCCCTATCACATGCTGGTATCATCAGGTGGATTGTATTATGTTTTGGTGGGTGGGGTGTTTGACCAGATTGGTTGGTTTGTATGTAGGTGTTGTATATTTAACTTGTGTCAGCAATGTTCAGGCTTGAAAAAGACATGTAGTCGAAACGTTGCCTTTTACTATATGGAAGCAATAAAAGGATTTCAAACTTTATTCTACACCTTTGATGCTGCCGCCTCTGCCTTACTGTTATGGATTGACCCGGGATTAGAGGTCCATGATCCCACTGACTGGTGGCTGTGCATATATCTACCTCGCCGATTTGGGAAAGCTGTGTTTAAGTGCTGCCGGACCTCAATGTATTCGATGTCACTTCCTACTTTCGACGTCGGCAGCGCATAGCCCATGAAGGAAGGGATGTGTCATGGACTGCCTTGGTGGGTATATAAGTTGTGCAATAGACTGTCTGCTCATATATCACTCGTTATTGTCATGGGTAAAAAGAGCGATTTTTAACAGTTGCATAACAGGAGAATTAATGGCTTTCAAGCCAGCCAAGGGTGGTAGTATTTCTCAAACAACACCTTTTTAGAACTGTTCGCGTGCTGCTATAGTGAAAGTGTGTCCTGAGTTGACAAATGGCACTATTGGGAATAATCAGCATGGTAACCGTGGAGCACCACATTGATGTGAGAGGTGAAAGTGGCTACGAATGTGTGCAAGAGTCATCTATTACAGTACGGTGGGGCAGCTCACCATGAAAACGAATCGGGGAGCTACCAGACTCGTGTCTGTCTAAAATGAGAGTTCAGTGAACCCTACTGCGTATGGGACTTCGAAACAGACAGGTGTTCACAGGACTAATGCTAACAAAGGTGCGTTGGAAGAAAGGGCTTCAATTTGCACGGCAGTATCAGCATTGAACGTCTACTGATCGCCAAAGAGTTGCCTTCTACATTGAGTCACATTTTCTACTTCATCGAAGGGCCGGACATTGGCCTCTTAGGTGAGAAACATCAGAGAACAAACACCCTGCAACCATTGCTGGAGGAACACAAGCTAGTCGCAGCAGTGTTATGGTCTTGGGAATTTTTTTGGCACATTCTCTGGGCCCGCTCATCCATGTGGAAGGTATTCTGAACTGATTTGTTTATGAATCCATTATTGCAGATCATGTACACCCATACATGCTGTTTGTCTTCCCTGTGGCAGATAGGATCTTCCAGAAAGACGGTATGACTTTTCAGGCAGCTAGCAATGTCCGAGAGTGGTTGGAAGAGCATGACCAAGACTTCCAAGTACTTCCCTGACCTTCTAACTCCTCAGACTTGAACCCAATTGAGCATCTGTGGGACTACCCCAATCATTGTGTTTGCTCTATGAATTCTCTCCCACGTACCCTCCAACAACCATGAGGTGTACTGCTGTCAGCATTGCTCCAGATACCTGAGACAACCTGCCAGCACCTTACTGAGTCACTCCCAGGCCATCAAGCTGCTGTCTGTATACCAGCCGTTTAATTATAAAAAATCTGCAATTTCAGAATGTTCGGTACAGGGAAAATGCTAACAATAATTAGTTGCTTTTCCTGTCTTTCCTCTATGAGAGCACAAGCAGTTATAGCAGATCTAAGCTCTGAACCATAAAGAACTGGACAGACAAAAAAGAGCCTTTTAGGTCATTGTGTTAAATACAGTAAATGTTCTATTTACAGCAGGTTAGGCATCGTTTTATAATTAGTATTAATTAGTGAAAAATCAAACTAGTGATTTGATGGAAGGACACTTTTTTGCTGTAAGATCAAAGCTCCATCTCCTCAGACTATCAAAGTTTCTAATATTTAATTGCACTTAAGTACTAATTGGATTGCAAGGCACTTTCAGTATGTTTCCTGCAAATGAACCAGTCATCTATACTAAATCTACCAAAGAAGAGATTATGGTCTTGTAAAGCTGCTATTCAGGCTGATTTGGCTGTCCCTTACTAAGCACAGTCATTGTTTTGGTGTTCTCTCTGTTTAAGCTGAACTATTTGACGGGGCGCATATGAATAAGGTTTAGATCATATTAGGTTGGCTTAACTCTTTCACTGCCAGCACACTAGAATCTATGTTAGGAACTTCTTTTTCCTAACTTATTTGAATACTGTGTCATATGTCTGCTCACCAGAATAATATCTGCTCATACACATGGGATGATATCCGCTATCAGGACTGATATCCTTAAAGGGGTTCTCCAGGAATTTTACTATTGATAACCTAATCTTAGGGCAGATCCCCAATAGATGATTGGCAGGGGTCTGCCCCATGTGATCCCTGATGATCAGCTAATTCTTGGCCCTGCTGTCAGTATAGACAGTGCTAAAAGCAGATAGCGCTGGCCATATTGCAGTGGCCAGATTCAGAACTGCTGCCACAGTCCCCATGCATAGTTGACAGTGCTATCTGCTTCCAGCGCTGTCCACACTAACAGCAGGGCGGTGATCATTAGCAGTGGACTGCCAATTATTGATCACCTATCCTGAGGATAGGTCATCAATAGTAAAAGTCCTCGAGAACTCCTTTTAATAACATGAATGGGTTTTTTTTGGAAAACATATATTACTTTGTGTTCTCTCTGTTTCTTTTTTCTCCTGTTTGGGTGAATTAATAGCTACACTTCTGGTACTCCTAATCTTTAAGGACAGGCAGGTAGAAGCCAGCCTTTCAGTTCCATGTTTCCATCAAATGGTGCTATCTGAAGGGATCAGGCAGTCTCCATAGATGTTCCTGGCAAAGCATGTTGTTAGACATTAAGAGAAGCCCAAGACGTTTCCCTTAACTGTTTTTAACTCATTACCTCCCAGAAGCCTGACCACCGCAATATCAGGCAGTGTAAATGCTAATTATTTGTGTATCAGTTAAAGCGACCCTCCAATTCAAATAAAGATGGCCGCACCACTTCTCTGACTACTTGATGCCCACTGTGCATTAGTCTGCATCATTAGTATGAGATCCGACACTCACTGCTTTGACTGGCCAGTATTGCCAGCATGAGCAGTGCTGGACATTCACAGCAGCATGTAGTGTCTTAAACTGCCGATGCATAGTAAAGCACAGTGTGCATCAGGTAGTCAGAGATGCGATGTGACCAATTTGTTTGTCCAGGGTCACTCGAATACGCCGTCCAATCTGCAGGCATGATGTTATAGAGTAGGAGGAGCTGAGCAGATTGATATATAGTCTATGGGGAAAGATTCAGTATAAGGCCTCGGTCAGACGACCGTTTTTTGCCGCTATTTGCGGATCGCATGACGGATGCGCATCCGCAAATCGCGTGATCGGGGCCGAAAAATCGCCGAAAGCTCTGCAGCTAGCAGAGTTTTCGGCGAAATGGGCAGACACGAGGAATCACAGATCGCGCCTATCTGCGTTTCCTTGTGTTTTATATATGCGCTCAATGGGCAGCAGCGCCGGCCCCATTGAGAACATATACCACAAAGATCATTCTCCTCTGCCACAGCTGTAACAGCTGTGGCAGAGAAGAATGATGTTCGCCCATTGAATTCAATGGAGCCGGCAATACAGCCGGCTCTATTGAAAGCAATGGGCTGCCGGCGAGCGCGGGATGAATTTTCGGGAAGGGCTTAAAAATATAAGCCCTTCCCTGAAAATCATCCTAAAATGTGTAAAAATAAAAAATATAAATATATACTCACCTTGTCCCTGCAGCCGGAGTTCAGTCGCGGCTGACCGGCAGTTGTCTTGAACTGCTCTGTGTAGTATTCAGCAGCCGGGGATTTAAAATTCATGAATTTTATTGAATGACAGCTGAGAGCTGCCCCTGATTGGTCTCTGCGCTGAGCCAATCAGAGGCAGCACTCATTTACCCATTCATGAATTCATGAATGGGTAAGTGAGAGCTGCCTCTGATTGGTGAGGGCTGTGACCAATCAGAGGCAGCCCATTCAGCAGGTGGGGATTTTAAATCCCCGGCTGCTGAATACTACACAGAGCAGTTCAGGAGAACTGCCGGCCGGCCGCGGCTGAACTCCGGCTGCAGGGACAAGGTGAGTTATATATATATTTTTTTTAGATCTTTTTTTATGAGCGCATATATAGAACACAAGGAATCGCAGATAGGCGCGATCTGCGATTCCTCGTGTCCTATAATTTATCAGACATCCGCATAAAAAGCAGCCATGTGAACGATCCCGTTGCGAAGCAATGGTTCTAAATATGCGCAGATCGCATGCGCAAATCGCGCAAAAAAACGCCCGTCTGACCGAGGCCTAACTTGTATTTTATCCATTTATATCTCTGCACAGTCTGAGCTGAATAGTCCAGTGGGCGGTCTTATCAGTTATTGACAGCTGTGTATGACTACATACTGGGGCAACTGTTAATCACTGATAGCTCCGCCCATTTGACTGTTCAGCTCAGAATGAGTAGAGATATAAATGGATAAAATACAAGTTATACTGAATCTTTTACCATAAACTTATATATTAATCTGCTCAGATACTCCTGCTTCATAACCTGCTGTCTGCAGTTAGGACAGCATGTCCAAGCTTACAGACTACATTTAAATTGAGCACCACATCCCATTGATTGTTTGCTTGGCACAGCTCCATGCTTTTGGAATTGGCTAGGCCTCATATTGCCGCACTATTCCATTTACTTCAATGGTACAGAGCTGCATGACCATTTATGACTAAAAGTATGGCATTGTGCCTGGTAAACTTTGAAGGGGGCTTGGCGCTTGGTGGAACACTACAGCCCCATCAGTCTGCTGGTTTGTAGACGTGGCATGGAATTGAACCCCTGCCAATCTGATGTTGGCTAGGCCCATCAGTTTTGTGGTTTTGGCAAAACCCTTTAATGCCACTTAAAGTAGTAGTGCTGAAACATCGACAAAAAAATTCTGGCAATTTAGTGAAATTCATTTCCCATTCCCAACCTAACCATCATAACTATATTCTTTATTCTATAGTACACTATGCTTGAAAAATTACACTGATTTTCCCACTTCAGCGAGTAGATGGGCAACATTATTGCATGAAGCATTGCCATGGCTTGGAAAGTTCATCTGCCATAATCTACAAGAAGTGGTCTTTAGTGTCTCAGTCACTATACTAGGTCGCACAGAATGATGGCGATTCGACATTTTCACAGATTCAAACATCTCTCTTCATGCAGAAAGCCAGAACAAACAGCACTAGTTTTAAACATCATTTTAGGTAAAAAGTCACCTGGAAAATTGGGGCTTAAGGTACCTTTACACGGGTCGATAGTCACCTGAATAATCGCTCAAATGAGAAGTTGCTCAGTAATCACTAGCTGTTCTGTCTCAGTGAGCAGTAAAAATGAAAAAAAAAAGCAATTGTGCAATTTTTTGGAGACGTTTAGTTTTTTTGCAGAGTTCACAGTGCAGCAAAAATGACATGAACTTTGTTATATGGGCCAGTTCAGTTATGGTGATACCAAATTTCTGTAGTTTATTAATATTTTCTCTACTTTTATTCTGGGACCTGTAACTTTATTTTTTGTTGATTGGGCTGTGTGAATGCTTGTTTTTTTCTAGGTGAGTTTTACTTTTTATTAGTACTATTTTGAAAAATACTCGTCTTTTTGTTCACTCTTTATGTAAATTTTTCAGGAGCCGGTATAAAACTCCCCCAAGCAATTCTGACATTCTGTATTTTTTATTTATGTCCTTTATTGTGCAGGATAAATATTGAGATATTTTAATGGGACTTTTACGTACACGGCGATACCAAATATGGGCTTTTTAATTGTTTAGATTTTTGTATGGGAAAATGGCAGCTTTTTGAACTTTTAATATTTGTTATTTTTTTGTTACTGTTAAACTTTATTACATCTTTTTTCTTTGCACTTTTATTTAGTCCCTGTGGGGGACTTGAACTTTGCTTGTACTAAACTTCAATATTGCAGTATGTAACTTTTTTTTTTTTAATGTTGCTTATTAAGTCCTGATGCCCTAAATAGGTATCTTTGCATAAAAGCCCTGAGTGTATTCAATAAGCTTCAAGGCTACCATGCTAGCACCTTCCCCCACCCCATCATAATTGTGTTGTGGGGTGTACGGATGGGATGCGTGAAGGGATCCCACCTCACATTGACTCTTTAGACGCACGGTCAGCTTTAACCACGGCACCTAAACAGTAAAGTATCATGATCAGAGCTAACTATGATTGTGGCAGTTACTGGTGGATATCAGCTGTGGAAAACAGCTGATAGCTGCTCAGTATGTTGGAGATTCGGCTGGCAAGCCCGCGCCATACACCGTTAATGACTGTCTGATGTATATATTTACATTATGAGGTTGGAAAGGAGTTAAAGGGATTGTCCAGCAAAAAATATTAAAACGATGTTAAAAATGGACCAGCGTAATGTACAGTCATAAAAATAGACACAAGACATGTTTGCCCAATCCCCTGCCTGTCCTATTTTGTTGCTGTCTGCTCCCCACTGCTCTCTACGTCCTGCTTCACCTATGACATCCCAGGACAGAAACATATGACCACTGCAGCCAACCATTAGCTGAAGCTCTGACCCACTACAGCCAGTGATTGGCTGCCTTGGTCACATGATTCTGTGTTGGAAGATCATTCCTACAGCAGAAAGTAGAGAACGATGGAGGAGCAGGCAGCATTCCAATTTGAGAAGTGGGGGATCAGGGACATGAATATGTATGTACAGATTTGCTGCCTCTGGATTTAAATAAGAGTGATCTCACTTACTAGTGGCAAAGTAATATTGTGAAAAGGTACGATATCTTAAAAATTGGAAAATGTTTAATTTATACATTGTTCAAGCTTCATTTATATGAAAACAGAGAACCCCCCTCAAAAGGAGAACTCCTATGAATGCCACTTTCCCATGTGAAAGTTGTAGAACTTTTGTTTGTACAGTGATTCAGATTTATGTACGGTAACACTGGAAAACACCTTTAAGTTTGATATGCACCTGTTGACTGGTAGTATAACGATACTGAGAAAATTAGCTTAGACTGGCAAAGTTGCGGAAGTCATGAACCTTTAGATAATTTCCCTATACATAATGTAAATTATAACTGGATGCAAATCTCATTTGCATGAATAGAAATTTGTTAGTTAAGTTTAATTTGAAGACTAACCCTGGTCTAGAGAATGTACTTCTCACTTTCTACAGTATTTCACGGCACCTTGGGTGTAAGTCATTACATGTAATCAGAAACTTCAGAAAGTCATACTCTTGATGATTTGTGATGGTGTGGAGATGTCTTCATCTCTTCGTGTCTTGTAATCCAATTCACCCTTGTGTCATCTACTTCAGAAGAGTGGATGCCCTCACTAATCACTTACAGAGAGTTGACTTGAAGATTTGTTATTTAGGAGGAAGCTCAGGTCATGGTGACTTAATGTAGAGCAGCAGACTTATTATGAACATCTCCAGAAATGAAGAGTTTTCGGGGGCCTTGTGCCTACGTTGAAGCTCTATGTGACACTTAATTCACTTGAAATAAACTCAGGGTGAAGCTGCAGCCTTAGCTGAATAATGTCTTACAGCGGCAAGAATCCATTCATCAATGAGAATCTTCATCTACTGAGATAAAGTAGTAAATGCTGCACAAACTAAAAAGATCAGATGTTTAATGACCATAATTGAATCCTATATGAAATCTTACATGTTTCTAATGTATCAACCACCTCTGACCCATGTGTTGAAATAGTAGTTGCTGTAAGTGGGTCATTCCTGTAAACCACCATTACATCACAACGTTGATTGTTTACTACAGTATGTCCTAACCCAGACCCCCAAAGTTGTTATGTATATAATCTCAAAATTTACCCTCGTCCTTAAAGAAGTTGTCCAGCTCTAAACGAAAAGTCATCAATAGCTTATCGGTCTGGTCCACTACCTGTGACCCCCGCCAATCAACTGTTTGCAGGACTGCTGTTTCAGTGTAGGTAGCAGGAGGCAGACAGCTCCATATATTATGTAGTGGCCCAGTATTGAATTGCATGTACAGCTTTCATTCACTACAATGATAGCTGTGCCTCTAATAGCATGCCAGGCCACTGCAAAGGGTACAGAACAGCATACTTTGTACACTGAAACAGCTCTCTGATGAACATCTGATCGACTGGGGTCCTGGATGGCAGATTGCCGCCATGGCACAGGCACCATGCATTGGCACATAGAAGGCCTACAGATCTGTCCTGCGCTGCTACAGAGAATTGTACTCATGGCAGAATTTCATTTTCCCCACTTTTCCCAATGTGGCAATGGGGTAAGTAAGTAACGTACGGTTTTCATTTCGAATGAATGGTTATTCTAGAAGAGTGCAAATTGTGTGTGAATTAAAAGAAGAGTTTTCTTATGTAAGTGGTAAAATACTGGATTCATGACACAATAAATCTGACCAAAAGGATTTATCCAGACAATTGATAAATGAGCAGCAAACTGTGAGACTGTGAAATCATTTCTGGGGTGGTTACCTGGCCCAGAAGCTGATAAATGATAAATCTAACATTACACCACGGCCCATAAATACAATCTTTTAAAATAAATCTTTTCTTTTTGTTTAAAAACAGTTTTCCTTCAGCATCAGACATTTTTCATAGGGACGAACCAGCTGTGACACTTACTAAAGTACCGTAACATTTTGCTAATTTAAAAAGGTCTACCTTAGATTGACTGCGACCTTATCAATAGGATAGTCTCATTCATCTCCTAAGTAGACCGCTGTCACATTGTGCAGTACAGGCTCCAGGCTGCATTTTACCTGCTACTGTTTAAGATTGTTTTATAATAAGAAGTCCCATTTAGAAACCCTGCTTTAAACTTCAAAACCAGTATTCATTCATTGTACAGAACATAAGGGACTTGTTTTCAGGATGTTCTCACTCAGGAAACGACCTAAGGCTTTAACTCCTTAGTGATGCAGCCCTTTTATTTTCATTTTTAGTTTTTCCTCTCCACTTTCAAAAATCACAACTTTTTTGTTTTTCCTTTGATGTAGCTGTCTGAAGGCTTGTTTATTGTGGGCCGAGTTGTATTTTGCAATGGTACCATTTAATCTACCATATAATGTACCAAAAAACGTTAAAAAATTTCTAAGTACAGTGAAATGCAAATAAAAATGCAATTACGCCTTCTTTGGGGGTCTTGTTTTTATTGCATGCATATTGTGATAAAAATGGCATATATTTATTCTGTTAGTCAGCACGATCACATCGATACCAAATTAATGTTTTGGTTTTTTTTGCTGCACTACTTTGAAAACAAAAATATCTTTAAACAAAAAATTTTTGCCGCAATCTTCTGACAGCAATGACTTTTTAATTTTTCCATTGAAGTGGGGCTCCTTTTTGCAGGACAGCCTGTTGTTTCTGTTGGTACCATTTTGGAGTGCATACGATTCTAATCACTTTCAATTACATTTTTTTTTAGACCGGGTGACTAAAAAGCACAATTTTGGCATTGTGTGCTTTATTTTCTGATGACGTTCACCCTGCAGGATAAATAATGTGTTAGGCCTCCTTACCACGGACAGATATTTGCAGATCCGCAGAAAATACTTTGGCATATGGTTGGGCACATGCTTTACCAATATGCTCCTGTTTCTAAGATGGGGAAATATACATTTTTCTACCAATGGTACATAGAGCAATGGTACACAACTTGTGACACACGATGCTATTCTGTGCAACCTCTAACCATCTGAACACAGAATTGCTGCTTTGTATGTGACTGTAGTTTCCATGTCATAGAGGAGAGTAGGATGCAGAATGGGAGTAGGGCAGTCCAAGAGTAATGGTGCATTGTGTAGCCATCTCTGAGTCTTTCTTATATTAAGAGAATGGGGTTCCTAGACCCCAATGTAACACTCCAGAAAGGAGTATATGACTTAGAGAGGTGGCTGTCATTGTATGTGACTCTCTCCATTGTAGTTTATGCGCGTTGTGAATTGCTGCGCTGATATCACAACACCAATCTTTCAGATGAAAGCATCCATTTCCCCTCTCCAGAAAGCTGATTTTGGGAGAACAGGACCCCAATTCTCCCAATAGGGGAAATGAAACCTACACCTATCAGACATTAATGACCTATATGTTTGATATGCCATAACTGTCTAGATGTTGTCACCTAGGTAGTGTTCTAGCATGTGAGGTGGACATGACTGCAAATGGTTAATCTTTACCACTTCTCAGTCTTGCCCTTACCTTCCACTGAGTTTTGCAAACTCTGCATAAATCACACCCCAACACAGTCAATTCAACCCAGATACTACCACTGCCAACTATCTCCATTGATATTCATACTATCACTAGAACCATTAGCTCAGGTCCTCAGAAAAAAACAAAACTAACTTTTGTCAAAGGAATACAGATTAGGGATGATACCCAATTAAGATCTCAGACCTCATCTGGAATACTGTGTCCAGTTGTGGGCATCCCACTTTAAAAAAGACTTAGACAAACTGGAACAAGTTCAGAGAAGAGTTACCAAGATGGTGAGCAGTCTACAAATCATGTCCTATGAGAAACGGTTAAAGACTCTGGGAACGTTTAGCTTGCAAAAAAGAAAGGCTGAGAGGAGACTTAATAGCTGCCTACAAATATCTGAAGGGCTGTCACAGTGCAGAGGGATCAGGCCTATCCTCATTTGCACAAGGAAAGACCAGAAGCAATGGAATGAAACTGAAAGGGAAGAGCCAGAAATTAGATATTAGAAAAAAACTTTCTGACAGTGAGGGTGATCATTGAGTGGAAGAGGTTACCACGGGAGGTGGTGAGTTCTCCTTCAATGAAAGTGTTCAAACAAAGGCTGTACAAATATCTATCTGGGATGATTTAGCAGATCCTGCATTGAGCAGGGGGCTGGACCCGATGACTCTGGAGATCCCTTCTAACTCTACCATTCTATGATTCTAAGATATAATTGATATTATATTTGATATTAACTTTTCCAATAGTCTCTTTGGGCAATACGCTGGAGATAATCAAAGAGTTCAAACAGATTTACTATTCTAAAATAAATGCTCAAAAATCAAGATTTTCCCTTTTGAATATTTTCAATGATATATTACATTATCTACTAAACAAACATTCCTTTGATTGGTGATTTGAGGGTATTAAATATCTGGGCATAACAATAACTGCTTTACATAAGAATCTCTATTAATATAACTTTGAATCTATGCTAAAGCTATTGCGTGATAAATCTCAAAACCTATCCAAATGTGAGATGATATGGCTAGGAAGAATAGCTACTTTTAACCTCATTGCACTACAGGACGTAAGGTTACATCATGGCAGTGTGGTACTTACTGCCACAGAACGTAATCTAATGTCCTGGGGATGGCACAGGATCAGATCCTCATCAGTAGTTGATCGTCTTGGGTCCGTCACTCTTAACGTGAGCTGTGCCTGCAGTTACAAGCGCCGGCCACTACACAGAGGTCGACGCAGAGACTTCTGCTGCTTCAGCTCCGACCTCTGTGTATTTGCGGCGCTGACCGCATGCGCCCACTCAGCTTATCAGTCGGCGTCCTAAGCGACGGACCCCAGCCGATCATCTGTCGATGACGTGTCCTGAGAATAGGGCATCAATAGTATTTTCCATGGAAAACCCTTTTAAGGGGTTAAAATGCTTTTGCTGCCAAAACCACTATATTTATTTCGTACCCTTCCCATTGAATTACCAAGGCGTTTCTTTCCATCTACAAAATGCACACTATCTCGGTTTGTTTTAAGCGCAGCGAAAACCTTGCCTAGCCAGGGCTATGCTCTCAGAAGACAGATGGGTAGGAGGTCTGGGCTTACCAGATATCTATGACTACTACCTGGCTACATGTTACCATGGTGGCGGTCTGAGACACAGAAATATTGGATACCTATCCAGAATTGTTTAGTTTCTCCTGTCTCAATCACATCTTTACTTGTAATCTCCTTATGGAATCTGCCACTGCCCCTTTGTCACGCCCCCGGTGACCTATATATCTTTAAGGCCGTGGAAAAGGTTTCATGATCGCACAAGTCCCAGGGGGACATGCTTCGTTATTTTACATCCACGAAAAAACACAGGTGTGAGTGGCCAAATAGAAATCAATGGTTTTTTAGCACCCCGTATTACAGGCATTAAAAGTCTGTGCATAATATGCGGGTGACATATAGTGAGCCCTTAGTGTAAGACTCCAGTTACTGCAGCATCTTGTTTATTACCCAATTCTGTAAATGTACTTTGTCTTGTGTAATATTCTTTTGGGCATTGGCTTTTCCAATATATGTTTTCACTTTATAATATATCACTTGCAACTTTTTAAAGGATATCTCAAACAACTCATCCATGGTTGTAGTTTAATACTTTCACTAAATCAGGAAAGTGCAGATCAAGATGACATTTTAGATCACTTTACAAACTACATTCCAGATATGTGAGTTTTCAATTTATGCTTTTTATATAAACAGCACAGATACAATTCTGCTGCTTTTAGAAAAAGAGAAAACGTGTCTTAAAGGTATTCTTTGCTTAATTTAAAAATCCCAAACCAGTAAATAACAATTAGTACACCAAAGCATACACCTGCAATCTTCACAGTTCAAGCAATTCGTCTTTACTGACAATTTATCCCATTCACTTCACAAACCCAAATTCCGCCCCCCCAAACCTAAATAAAATTAATATCATTTTTTGATATATCCGTTTTTTGTTCTCGGCTCTCTCTGAATGAGCGGTGAATGTTAAATAGGATAGAATATTTGGTTTCACAGTTTTAAAATAAGACACAACTACATGTATACAGTGCCTTGTGAAAGTATTCACCCCCCTTATTTATCTCTGTTTTGCTGCATTACAGGTTAGAATTAAAATGTATTTTGGAGAGTTTATACCATTTGATTTACCCAACATGCCAACCACCTTGAAGGTGCATTTTTTTTTGCTTACTGTGACACAAGTAGTAGTATAGAGAAAAAGTAGAGAGCTTTGTGCATACGTATTCACCCCTTGAAAGTCGATACTTTGTAGAGCTATGTTTTGCTGCAATTACAGATGCAAATTAATTTTTTAGGTATGTCCAGGGGCGTAGCTAAAGGCTCATGGGCCCGGGCGCAAAAGTTTATCTTGGGGCCCCCCGACTTGTCCTAACACCTTAACGAAGAGGCATAACTTGAAGCACCTGGGGCCCAATGCAAAACCTGTAACAGGGCCCACAACTATAATGCTTCATTCCTAGTACTGGGCTCCCTATATGGAGAAGAGAGGCCTTATGGGCCCCCTAAGGCTCCTGGGCCCGGGTACAACTGCATCCCCTATAGTTACACCAGTGGGTCTGTGTCTATTAGCTTAGAAAATCTAAACACATTCAAGTCATGTCAGACATTCTCATTAGCATCCACACGGCAACTAAAAGCATGTGGATGAAATTATTTTTCCCGACGGATCGCATGCGTGGGAAGAAATTGTAGCATGCTCCATTCTCCTGCGGATCCCGCAGGGATGCCTTCCATTGAAGTCAATGGAAGCTGTCCCATCTGTGGCACAGCCGCAGCTGTCATTGTGGCATCCGGGACATCCAGACGCGTCCGCCGTACTGAAGAAAGAAGATCCGGCCGGCGCAGAGGAGATCCACGCTGGAGCCGGAGAGGTGAGAAAATGTTTTTTTTTCTCCCCATGTCTGCGGGCAAGACTGGATTCTGCTGCGGGATTCAGCGGTGAAATCCGTGCGTGCAAGTGGACATGAGGCCTAAAGCAGAAAAGAGAAGCACTCCTTGTGTAGGGAACTCAGCAAGGATGGGTTAATGGAAGTAATAATGCACTCATTTGATGCAACTGTGTTTGCGGCACAGCATGCTGAGAAGCCACCTCTGCTGGAGCAGTGGAGAGAAATGCCATCTGCAGTCACAGGTGAAAGGACAATCATGGTGCTGATGAATGAAGAATGATCTGGGAGTAAGGCTATCCTGACTCTAAATAATCAGGCAATCTGTTTCAGCAGCAGTGCAATAGCTTTCGCGGACCACTTGGGAGATATGCCTCCAATGTTGAAATGTGTTGCCTGATTACTGAACGTTTGTATTGCCTTATTCCTAGACTATTCTTAATTCAATAGCACCGTGATCTTACCTTCCTGTTGTGAATCTTCGGTGATCTTTCACATGTATCGTTGGTGTATTTGCTGAATCTCTGATGCCCTCCTTGCCCAGTCTGTGAGTTTTAGTGGGTGGCCTTCTCTTGGCAGGTTTGTAGTTATGCCGTGTTCCATTGTGTTCTAATGGATGTAATGGCACTCCGTGGGATGTTCAGAGTTTCGGATCTATAGATCGACTTCTGAAGTTAAAGGGGTTGTCCCGAGGCAGCAAGTGGGTCTGTACACTTCTGCATGGCCATAATAATGCACTTTGTAATGTACATTGTGCATTAATTATGAGCCATGCAGAAGTTATAAAAAGTTTTATACTTACCTGTTCCGTTGCTGGCGTCCTCGTCTCCATGGTGCCGACTAATTTTCGCCCTCCGATGGCCAAATTAGCCGCGCTTGCGCAGTCCGGGTCTTCTGCGGTCTTCTATGGGGCTCCGTGTAGCTCCGTGTAGCTCCGCCCCGTCACGTGCCGATTCCAGCCAATCAGGAGGCTGGAATCGGCAGTGGACCGCACAGAAGAGCTGCGGTCCACGGAGGAAGAGGCCATCTTCAGCGGTGAGTAGAGAAGTCACCGGAGCGCGGGGATTCAGGTAAGCGCTCCGGTGAGCTTTCTTTACCTCCCTGCATCGGGGTTGTCTCGCGCCGAACGGGGGGGGGGTTGAAAAAAAAAAAAACCCGTTTCGGCGCGGGACAACCCCTTTAATTGGTTGGACCAGACCTTATTTAGGGGTTTCATAGCAAAGGGGGTGAACACATAGGCAAACACAATTTTCTGCTTTTAGTTAATGTATTACACAAGACATTTTTGTATGACACAAACTTTTTCTCCATTCCACTATTACAGTTTGAACTGTTTTGTTAGGTCTATTACATAAAATCTATATCAAAATCTAATTTAATTCCAGGTTGTAATGAGACAAAGCTAGAAAAGCACTGTGTGCGTATGTGTGTTTGTGTGAATACTTTCTCAAGGTCCTGTAGCAACGAGTGCCAGATTTATGTTTATCAATGTGTTCTAATAGCTTAGTATCACAGTTTGAAAATTTCTTTTGAATCCGAGGGTTTTATTTAAAAAAAACAAAAAAACGGATTTTAGCAGAAAATAATGACATTTGTATACAAAGTGAATTCTGAGATTTTTTTAAGCAAAATTTCCAGTGATAATTTTAAATGGAAAGAATCTAAATAAACATGGAGTGTGAGAACATGGCTTTTCAGGAATCCAAAACTGGGTCTGTCACTTATGGTGTTATTCTATTGGTTTCATTGTTATTTTTAAAGGATTGGGTTTTTATTAGAGATCATTAACTATTTAGTATATTGCTAGTCTTAGGGCCAGATTTCCGCCTCGTTTCACGCAGCGGAGATCCGCGGCGTTGCCCCGCAGCTATTTGGCTCTTTTGAACCTAATAGCTCAATGTTCATGCTGCAGAATTCCGCAGCGTGAAATAAACTGTGGCATGTTCTAAATGCCGTGGGAATACTCGTGTCCGGCTTCCATTGTAGTCAATGGAAAATGGCCGTCACGCTGTACTTCCGCTGTACTATTGCCTGAATATGCGCTGCCCACCTCCCACCACACCGCCGGGTGCATCATGTGTTGTACTGCGCATGCGCTCCGGCCCTCCATGCGGGACACGTACTGCGGATCTGCAGTGGTAAGTATGGGGTTTAGGGGGGCGCCGTGGCGAACGCCGCTGCGATATTCCGCTGGCAGAGTCCGTCATGGCGTGAGCATGAGCCCTTAGAGATTAGTTTCAGGAATACCTAGTTATGGCAAAACCACGTAATTGTAGCATAAACTATACTGGTTCTTATACAATAAGTGCTTAATTAGCATTCAAATTATTCTGTATCTCTAAAGGCCCATTTAGACACAATTATTCTTGCTCAAAATTCGATCAAAGCCATCTTTTGAGCGATAACCATTGCATCTTAATGCACGGAGATTGTGCAGTTTTCGTCCACTATTCGTTCCTCGCTCAATTCCAGTTTTCTAGAATTGAGCAATGAACTCTTATCAGTGGTGCAGGCTGTTATTACAGTCGGCAGCGCTGATAAGATTCTTTCAGCTCGTTTCCCACTAGTAGTTCACAGCGGTATGCGAGCTGTAAGAACAATGCAGCTGTTTGCTTATACAAAACATCTGTATTGTTCGCTGAGCGATAGCAGCGCTGTCCCACTCCACCTGCATAGCTCTTTAGTAGCTAATTAGCTACTATAGACTATGCAAAGATGATCACTCAAAACTGTCACTCAAACTATCGTTTGAGCAATGTTTTTGAGCAATCATCTTTCAGTGTAAATGGGGTCTAAGAGTTCTATTATACAAGCACGAGTATTTGGCGCTAGCACTCGCAGCTTCCACATAGTTGCCAGGCTAAACTTACAAGTACAGTAGCAGCCAGCCAACTAGTCCTATATCACATGCGCTGGCAGTAGCCGTACACACATGTAATAACGTCCATACTCTTCATTTATTTAGAGGTAATTGCTTTAACAGCGGTTCCCTCAAATATTGTCATTACCCAAAGTGCTTTAATTGCAGATTACTTTTACCCCCTTTGTGATATCCACTGTATGTGTGTATATAAATATATATAATATACACAGTAGATGGGTGCATAGGGTCTATGAAGCGGAGTCCCCTCCATAGTCGGTAGCAGGTTTATACAGCTGACAAAATGCTGCAACAGCTGTGATCAGATTCAGCTCGGATCTCGTCCATTTAAAGGGGTTATCCCGCGCTGAAACGGGTTTTTTAAAAATTCAATAGGCCCCCCGTTCGGCGCGAGACAAACCCAATGCATGTGTTAAAAAAAACAAACGTTTAGTACTTACCCGAATCCCCGCGCTGCGGCGACTTCTTCCTTACCTTACTAAGATGGCCGCCGGGATCTTCACCCACGATGCACCGCGGGTCTTCTCCCATGGTGCACCGTGGGCTCTGTGCGGTCCATTGCCGATTCCAGCCTCCTGATTGGCTGGAATCGGCACACGTGACGGGGCGGAGCTACGAGGACCAGCTCTCCGGCACGAGTGGCCCCATTCACCAGGGAGAAGACCGGACTGCGCAATCGCGTCTAATCGGGCGATTAGACGTTGAAATTAGACGGCACCATGGCGACGGGGACGCTAGCAACGGAACAGGTAAGTGAATAACTTCTGTATGGCTCATAATTAATGCACGATGTACATTACAAAGTGCATTAATATGGCCATACAGAAGTGCTGAACCCCACTTGCTGCCGCAGGACAACCCCTTTAACTACTTAAATGCTAGGTCAATGCTGACTGTGGTAGCAGAGGCCTCGATGCGTCACACACAGGGGGATGATTTGAAGAAGACTTCATTACACCAATTCAACTGCTACATCTACATTCCTTCAACACGTTTCTCCACTGTATCAGTGATTTTCTCAGGCACGTTTGGAAGCCTCTCCCCCTCCTGCCATATGCTAATTGCGACCCACTGGTCCGATATGCGGCTTGACCATCTCTGCTGCCCAGGGTTCCTTCCTAAGCCCACAGCCCTCTACCAGTGTAATGTGGGAAAAGAACTTTCTTGTGACTATGTTAAAGGGGTTTACCATGGAAATGCTATTGATGACCTATCTTTGATTTTAATGAGAGCTGTGCCTGCAGTTACACGCACCGGCCACTACACAGAGGTCGGCACAGAGGTTTCCGACCTCTGTGTATTTGTGGTGCTGACTGCATGCGCCTACTCAGCTGATAGGTTGAGGTTTCAAGCGACGGACCACAGACGATCAACTATTGATGACCTATACTGAGGATAGGTCATCAATAGTATTTCCGTGGAAAACCCCTTTGAGGAAAATATTTAAAAGTTATGATTTTCAGAAGGCGGGGATGAAGAAATAAAAACGAAGCCCAACAATTGGTCATGTCCTTAAGGGATAAATTAGTTGCCCCCGTAGTCACAAGAGAAAGCAGAAAGTTTGTAGGGAGTTGTCTACAAATAAGAAAAAGAAACAATCTGCCCCTCTTTCCCCCAAAACATCACTCTGTGAGCTGTGGCCAGTATTTTGCTCAATCCTATTCAACCCCTGTTGAGCAGAGATCTGTATGTGGTCAGGTCATTGCCTTCGCCTCTGTACGCATAAGGCTTTGTCTGGTTAGGAGTATAAAGCTACTTCCTTAATAGCTGCTTAGACAAGCCAAGGGTAAACTTAGAAAGAAATAGGAGAAATCTGCTGTCTGGATTCACCCCTACAAACTTTAGTGTACAACTACAAAGCAAAATTGTTACTGACATGTATATAATGCATATTTCTTCAGTATATAAAGTATAACATGTTGTAAATCAATAATATAAGAATTGTTTTATCGCTTCCAGTGTTCCTCCACTTTAGTAGTGATTTTACAGTATATTTGTTACAACTTCGTAATCACATAGTTTAACAATGTGGTAAGAGAAATGATTTCTGAAATCCTGCTTCTGATATTGGGAAGGTTACAAGGGTAATTTAGCAATATTTCAGAAGATAGTCTGTTCTGTATCTTTTTCCAGGAAAGCATCTGACGAAGCAAGCAGTGCCAGTCTTTATTACGTACTGGAATAGACTGGCATTGGGGGATTTTTATCATTGTTCAGGCAACAGTATAGCTAAAATCTAAAAGAATAGTCCAAAGGTAAAATGTGATGTCATATATTAATTAGTGACATTTAAGTCTGTATTATCTCATTGTCCTGCAGAATTTGGAACGGCTTCTGTTGCCAGGTCAGTATACTTAAAGTGGATTTCCAGCCATAAGTCCAAAAATTATGTACAGTAAGTCAGTATATATAGGTAATGCTTGGCTTCTAGTTTTTTTCTCAGTACTTGCTGTTATCTTCGCTCCATTGGGGTAGAGATTTGATCTGTAACTACAGCTTTTCCATAGTGTATGCTGGAAGTCTGCTGTAGTCTGAGACACACCCCCTGTCTCATCCATGATTCAGACAGGCACAACCCCTTTCTTATCATTGATTTAGGGAGACATACCTCCTGTCTGATCATTGTTTCTGGTAGATGCTCTCTCCCTTCGCATGCAGCACTTCCTCCTCTGATTGGCTGTCTTTCTTGGGGTATAGAGAGCTAATTTCCATTTCAGCAAGAGCAAATAAATTGTAGAAGTAAACCACATGTGAAAAAAGGTGATTATCACGTAACCGCTGCACGTATACTAAGGTACAAACAATAACAAATGCAAATATATTATTGATCCATTCCTAGAAAATAATACTCCAAATGCTTATTTAATAAATACCCCTTGCAAAAGTTTCATTATTTATAATCAGTAATTGCCATAACTATGGTGCCTAAAGGAGACCTGTCCTCCATTTTAGCAATGTGCAGTTGATCTGATCTTTTGTGTGCAGAATTGTGCTGCTTGATGACCTTGCAGTACTCGCACGAGACTTTGGAGTACTGTATGGATGATGCCTACTACGTCATCCAAGTCTGAGGAGGTGAGAGGGGCAGAACAAGATGCTAACTCGCCCACCAGAATGCTCTGCCTTATTTACATGCGGTGCGTCAAAATTATAAACTGCTTTTATCAGCAAATATATAAAGATAATTGTGTGAAAGAGTGGACTCTGATTATTATAGCACTGGTCTTGGTTGACACTTCTAAAAATTGTTGATAGGTTCCATTTAAAGGGATATTATAAATTATCGGAGAGCTCCACACTGCCTGGATCCACCAATCAGAAAAACAGAAATATCAATGTTCCCTATTACTCTTTAAAATCCAGATCATATGGGAACTAATATTTTCAGTCTATTGAAGGTTATGAGAACTGATGGAAGCAGTTAGCATAGGCTTATGGGATACATGTTATTTATTGGAATATCCTCAATAGGCTTTGTTTACACATGGCAGATTTGTTGCAGATATTTCTGCAATTGAAAATCGGTTACATTCCTCAGAATGGGTTTCGTTTTGGCAGCAAGCACATGGATTTCTTAAAGGGGTTGTCTCGCGTCAAACATCAAAATTTTACATTACCCCATTCCCCCTGTCACCCCCCTGGCATAAAATAGCAATTTAAAGCGGTTTTTAAACCGCTTGCTACTCACCGATCTGACGAAATATGGAGTTATAAAAATCTTCTCCCTAAGATGTCCGCCGGTCCTTTCCCAGGGATGCACTGCGGTTTTCTCCCATGGTGCACCGCGGGTCTTCTCCCATGGTGCACCATGGGCTCTGTGCGGTCCATTGGCGATTCCAGCCTCCTGATTGGCTGGAATCGGCACACGAGACGGGGCGGAGCTACGATGACGACGCGGTGACCAGCTCTCCGGCACGAGCGGCCCCATTCACCAGGGAGAAGACCGGACTGCGCAAGCGCGTCTAAAAATGCCAGAAGACATCAGAATTAGACGGATCCATGGCGACGGGGACGCCAGCAACGGAGCAGGTAAGTGAATAACTTCTGTATGGCTCATATTTAATGCACGATGTACATTACAAAGTGCATTAATATGGCCATACAGAAGTGTATAACCCCACTTGCTGCCGCGAGACAACCCCTTTAAGTCCCATTCAGATGTGTAGGACAGCCGCAAAAATTTTGGCAACACATCTGCAGCGTGTGACTTCCCTAAGGCCCTGTTCACACATCATTTTCCTGTAGCTTCTGCACTATATTTGTATTTTATTGAATGCTATGGAAAACTTTTTCATAGTTCTTATGGAGCGGATTTTTCTGTGCATGGATTTTGGAATCTATGTTGCGGGAAAAAAATTAATTCACTTGTGCTTTCTGCGCTGGGCAACTGCACAGGTTTGCCCATTGACTGAAGCTAAAGCCGTATATGGATCCGCATGCAAATCCACCGCAGAACTCCAAGGCTCAGTCTTGGATTTCTGCTGTGGATTTAAGCATCAGATTCATGTAAGAAAAAACTTAGAAATCAATAGAAAATGCACTTAATTAACCGTGTGAACGAAGGCTCCTACCATTAGATATTAGTTTTGTATGTCATGCCTAATCTTAAACAGGTCTTAAACGTGTCAATCAACTTACATATAAAAATATTTAAATTGGCAGCCTATTATATTCTAAGAAAATCCTTATACAAACTCTGTTCAGTGTTAAGATATAAAATGTGTGTCAATTAGACATACAAACTGACCACAAAAATGTGCCGTGACTCAGAAATAACATCTGGGGAATTGGGAAAAAAAAAAGAATCTGCTCTTTACAGCAAAATAGCCATTGTAGAACACCCAGAGTCACGTACAGGTGACCTTAAATCTCTGTAGGGCTATTAAATTCTTTCCTTATGTAAAAGTTGAGCAGAAAACGTTCCAAAACATTTGTGGATAATAATTGAAAGGCTATCTCAGGCTTTGCATTTAAAGTGACCATAAATATAAGAGCTGCAATATTTAGATTCATTAGAAAGGTATTATAAGGTAAAACGTAAGAACTCCCTAGAGAAAAGATAAAAGTAATCTAAGTTTTTCCAAAGTCATTTGAATATCGAACGGTAAACAATGCTAAAACTATACTTTACCTCCTAACCTTTAATTGCTGCTACGGTAGGACACAATATTTTATGTTTTGCTGCTATATTAATGTAATAGGAAGGATCCTCGGGCATCTTATACTGCTTTCATGCCTGAATAATTCTAACTCTTGTATATCTTGAAAAATGTCTTTACTCAATAATTTCTGAGATGTACATATAAGATATGGAATTCTGAAGATTTCATTATGCGTACATAAGTCATACAGATGTTTTTGCTTCTCAAAGCCAAAACTATATTTCGTAAAGATAACAAAACAACATAAAAACGTAATAGACTGGAGAAGAGATACATATTAACATATCTGAAATATAGAAGATTGACAGCAGAATAATAAGACCTGGTCCATCTAGTCTGCCCTAATATTTCCTTTTTTATCTTTATCTTGGGATAGATGAATATTTATCTCAGGCGTGTTTAAGATTTTCTTGAAATCCGTCGTGTATTGCTTGCTCTATGTAGTTTACACCAGGTGACATAAATGCACTGTATCTTACGGCTGAGACTCTGCAGCTGTGGCTGGCATCAAAGATACATATGCTATCCCATCGGCAGCATGATTTTAGGGCACAGATGGGTTTCCACGGCTGCTGGTGGCCTAATGGCATTTCTTTCAGTTCCTGAATGTGAACCTACTGACACGAACTCACAGCATCATTGAGATATATGAGAGTGTGAGTCAGTAGACTCAAAATCGGGCCAGGATACTGATCTGTATGTGGGTGCCAAAAATGAGCAAAAATGAGCCTTTAATACCTTTGTCTGATAATTGATTTACACTGACAGGCATAATACACCAAAATAGAAAAGTATTGCAGTGTAATCACATGATCAAGTCTTCTAAATGGATTATTAAAAATATAAAACTGTTTTAAAATTGTAAAAATATTAAAAAAAAGAAAAATATTCACATTAGAAAATACTTTGTGAAAAAATATGGTAACTCAAGACAAAATCTATTGTTTTAAAGTAACCCTCTGGGCCTGAAGAAACAGAGATGACCACACTGCTCCTCTGACTACCTGATCTACACTGTGCATTAGTATGCATCGTCAGTCTAAGGCATTACACCTGCTTTGATTGGCCTGTGCTGCCCATGTGAGCAGAACTGACCAGTCAGAGCAGCATGTAGTATCTTAGACTACTGTTGCATACTAAAACATAGTGTGCATCAGGTAGTCAAAGGAGCAGTGTGGCCATCTCTGTTTGTCCAGGATTGGAGGGTCGCTTTGAAGTTGGGTTTTGGGCCAAAGCAGTAATACATATTGGTGTATTGATACTGACCTGCAGAAAAAATTGGATGTGCTCTTTATACTACATGATAAATGCTGTAAAATGAAAAAAAAGCTATTGCAGCATTGCATTTTCCCCTCTCTTCTTGGCTCTTAAAATAGTTGTGTGTCAAATTTGCAGCTTACTTTTGCCACAGTTCTGGTGCACAGCCAGTGATAAATTCACTCAGTTGACTTCCATGAGAGAGTATAGTGATATGTGAGGAGGAAGAGGTGAGTTGTGACCATCATCTAGTGTTAGTGATGTGATCCTGTATTTGCCTCCAGCAATTAAAAATAGAGGTGTTACCAGTTATTACTGTCCTGGCTATTGGTTGGTATGAAAACTGAAATGTGTCAGTCATTAAAAAAAAATGAATATAGATAATAATATGGAATATTAAGAGACACACCACTAAAATATTGCTGGTGGAAGCTGCGGGCAGTCACTGCAGGAGAAATATAGTATTACTCATTGAATAGAATGGGTATATATGTGACACATAGTTACACTGCGTCTGCTACAAGGGGTGCTGCTCTATTTGCAGAGGCTCACCATTGTGTGAAAACAGAGCTAATAAGTGCCAACGAGATTGTTCAGCTGGGGCTACCTTCTTAAATACATGGACTCCAAAGAGATAATGATTTATGGAGGACTAACCCTATAAAATAAGCAATGAAACCAGCAACTTATCACATTTAGAGTAAATTCTAATTATTGCACTGTCTGGATTTTTCCATTGCAAGTATAGTTAGTATATTTTATATTCACAGCTACTATCTTACTACGGTACTATCTCAGGTCAAGATCATGCGTACTGTTAGTTTATCTATGTTTCTGCATAAATGGCGTGTATTATATAGTACTATTCTTGATTGTCCTATAGAAGCTCCATTAATTCCTCTATTTAAGCCGCCTCTATTGTGTTTGCTCTTTGTTGAACCAGGAGAATTTACCAGTGCGCATTTATGCGGTTTTACGGTAAACAAAGCACAATGCCGCGTCCTTATCTACGTATTATCACTGTATATTCAGAAATAACATAATCTGCTCCTGGAATCCTGAAAGGTAATAGCTTTGAAGTGGAAAAGCTCGGGTGAAATGTTACGGCTGTGGAGACTCTCGCTTGGATGATAATATACATTTTCAGCTTTCTGTTCAGTTTTTGCTTGCATCTCGTATTCAGATACTGTAATACCCCAGTGTTTTACTTTACTGCACATTTACCTTTGTTTTCCTTCTTTTTTTGATGTCCTGTTGTTTTCCTTTTGTATGGATAACAAAGCTAGTAGCCTTTTCTCTGGCCACCAAAAGCGAAGGTTTTTACAGGCAGATCGCACAGGGAAAAAATACATTCAGATAGTGGCGACAAAAATACCGCTCTTACCTTGCCCATCTGACTTCCCATAAATCCCTGCATCATATTTGTAACTCCTCTATTCTATTGTCCTTTTCTGCCCATTTTTTGTCTCTCTTCTATTTTTTAGAATGCCCCAAGATGTCATTAAACTTCATGTTCTGTGTAACACTGCCATTGAACTTTATAAAATGTAGTGCCTGCCAATGTTTGTCTTTACAGAAGTGTGAATATTTATAGGGAAAGGTCCTTTTTATAGTCTAGAGGGGATTTATTTTGTGCCAGTTTAATTTTTCATTTGAAACTGCTTTGATGACATTACATGGATCTACATTTTGTGTTTTGGTTTGTATTTTCTAGCAATTATAGCATAATAGACATAGAATGTGTGTTATCATAGCGTAAATTGAACATGTTTTTGGCAGCTTGAAATAATTTTGTTGTATTATGTGTGTAATACAGCTAAAGCTTTTTTTTTTAGGTAATATTGAATTGAAAATCATAAGTAGTTTCTAAGTAGCTTATACAAGTAGCTTCATGTCTTATATTAGAGCCAGCTTATATTCAGTCTCTACCCAGAAATTGAGGTTTTCAAGGGTTGTGCAGCTGTATGTCGGTAACCCTCCTGCTGATATTTTATAGGGGTTGACCAAGAAAATAAAGTTAACTAAATCCAGTCCGATTCAAGCAATTTCAGCTCATTTATTTCCAGCCTGGTTCTGATAACCCAGTGTCATGATTATGGAGCTTACTTCCCCCTCCCATATGCCCATAATAGGCTGCCTGGTTCTTTTCAATAACTAAAGCTGGTTTCGACAACGATTATCGCTCAAAAGCTCTTTTGAACAGCGATTTTTGTACAATAATCATTGTGTTCTAAGCGCAAGGTGATGGCTCAAACGTTGAGCGATCACCTTGCACTCCGAGTGGAGGATGCAGAAGACAAGTGGGGTGGTCTCTTGCATACAGTTGTTCCCCACTCGCAGCGCCTGGCTGTTATACAGCCGAGAGCTCCAACCAGGGTATGAAGAATACAGCTGGACAGCTCTGTTCTTCATACCCTGTCTGTCATCAGGAAGCAGGATACAGCTGAAACAATAGTACCAGCTGTATCCCGCTGTGAATTCCTGATAACTGATCGCTGATCTTTCAGATGGCTTAATGAAAACTGCAGGATGTCAGTGCAGTTAGACACAATGATTATCGCTCAAAAGATGGCTTTGAGCAATTTTTTTCATGCAAAAATCGTTGCGTCCAAAAGGGCCTTAAGCCGGCCACCTCTTTGTCTTTGCATCAGTCATTACGGCAAAGGAATGGCTTAGTTATTAAAATGAGACAGTCAGCCATTCACTTGCAAACATGTCACTCACATCAGGAGGGAGGGAGCGCTATATCACATAATCCACTATCAAAGTGGCGGTGCATCTGCGCCCAGATTAAATTCGGGTACGTTTATTTCACCAAACAATACTTTTAAGGGGTTTTCCACTTTGAACAAACTTTTTTTTTTTCCGCTACAGCGATTTAACACACAATTATCCTATCCCCAATAATATCTACAATGCCCCCACAAGAGAAACAAAGCATTGCTTAGTTCTCAATAAAATCAGTGGCCTGTCCATGCAATGAATGGAAATGAGAGATCGTTCAGGTGGCCATACAAATTATATAGGAATAGGTCGATGGTCGAAAAAACTGCTGAATAAACACTAGTCTGATGTGCGATCTTCTCAGTGACATAGCCGTACACATTTTAGTCCACATTGGCTTTTACAGTCAGTCAAACTGACCTTGTGTTCAATGACACCTGTGCGAGAACAAAAGATCTTTATGGGAGATTCTTTCAAAGAGAGATTGTTTGTGGATAACAAACCTCTCGTCAGAACAAAAGCTCTCATCATACTATGAAAAATTCACATGTGGTTGATTTTTTTTCCAGACTAAACTGATCTTTCATTGTTAAATTGTACCCACAATCAATCATTTTGGTTGATATTGTTCACTCTCATCAACTTCAGCATACTTTATTGTCCTTTTACACTGAGTCATTTGGTTCTATAGGTGAGCGCTGATCAATGAGATTGGCACTCGTCTCACGGTTTCTAGTCTTTACACAGGCTAATTCAGACTTTATAGGGCATGAACAATCTCCAATATGATCATTCGTCAATGTAGAGAATTTATTGATTGGCTGCACATCTCCCCTTTAAACAGGGTGAATGTACAGTCGACCAGCGAGCATTTTTATGCTCACATAAGTGAGCTGATCAGCTGATAGACTAGTTTTTCGGCTTATTATTTGCATTTTAACATGGCCCTATGACCAGGCAAAAAAACATGTGGGTTATCATTCTTTCCTTATTTTTGAGCCCTTTAGCTGAATATGTTTGGGCACCTTAAGAGATGCTTTTTGTTACCTTTTTCCACTCTAGCTAATAGTCTGTCCTATCTCCATTTGCTGTGCTGTTAATTGTCATCCATAGTACTCTGTTAAAGCCCTTTTACATGCAAAGATAATCTTCAAAAGATTGAAAGATTTAGCAATCTATTTGCATAAATAGCTGCCCACACATTCCATCCTTCTCCTCCTGGCTGCTTGCAGATTCCATTGTTCTCCTCTCAGCTAGTGTAAACATGCTGCTGGGAGAACATCCTGCGGTCTATTGAAAGATGAGCAAAGTACATTCGAATGGAACGTCTTTCAGCGGCTGAACAATGGATTTTAAGTGAACCAAAATCCATTGTTCAAACAAAAACTGCACGATGCCCACGTTTACATGTAACGATTCGCTCATTTTTGGGCCGTTTGGATGAATTTTGAGTGTTAATCGTTGCATGTAAAAGGGCCGTTTAGAAACCATTTAAAATAAATCACAGATAAAAGACCCATCAATTCACAAATCACAGAGGGCAGCCATATTTACAGGCTAATTCAGAACAATTCCTTATAAAGGGCAGGTTTACACATCACATGCCTCTCAGCATGTAAATGGGCAGATTGCTATATGAAGGAGCATTGTACAGGTACAAAATACTGATGAACAACCACTCACATACCTACCATATATTGGGGAGAGTGGCTGATTACTATTATACTTGCACACAGATAAGGCATACAAGGGGTGCAAGTCCAGCTGATACATGTAGTGCACCATGCAGGTTTACAATCTATTAATGATGCCACATATGATTAAGCCCTACACCTCAGAAGTGAACCACACTGACGCCCCCCCCCCCCCCCCCATTTAAAGCCAGACCACTTGTTGCAAAAATAATGGCAAATACTGATAAATACGGGGTATCGGTCAATATTTTGGCCAACATACACAAGTTCGCAACCCACGTCCTTGTTTTCCTGCGAGTCCCTACAAAAAACACTACAAACAAATCACATAAAAAGGACATTTCCATTCAAAAATCCCATTAAACTGGCATACGGTTGTTATACTGATACAAAATACAAGGGCAGGTATAGACAAATATACCAGTAAGTATGGCCACCTTCTATGATTTTAGAAACTGTTTCATAATTTCAGAGAAATGGGCCCATAATACTTGCACTGTATATTTCCAGGGGTTATGATGTACATACATAAACATTTACACACATCCTGTATACTGTAGAGCTCAACATCTGCGCACGTAGTTGCGACTTTTTAAAATTATCATTTTGCTGCTGCGATGTGCCATTTGGTAAAAAAAAAAACTGCACTGCAAGAACACCACTATGAAAAATAGTATGAAGTGCATACTTATTCATGAAGTAATTAAGATTTCTCAGGAAAAAGACAACAATTGTTAAAAATGATCATTAATGATCCCATTTATAACGTTTGGGCAGTAACAAAACATAAGGCTCTGTATACATTTCAAGACTTTTTATGCTATAACGGGAGCCCAAATTTGTCTGCCTCAAAATAATTTTTTAAGATGCATTTCTCTAATGTGTGTCTTTTGTCAGGAAGTATTAATTTTGAGCTTATCTGATAATGAGCCAATTTGTAATTCATTTCATTCAGGTACTTAATGTATGTTTTACAGTAAATCAGGTGCATTAAATTATTAAGTATAATTAGCTTATACCATTAAGATTGACCTAGTTTTTAATCATCTTGATGTTATCAATGCTACCTTAACACCATCTTAATTCAGCTGACCTAATTTGCTTTTTAGGATTTATGTAGATTTTTTTTTAATCCTACTTTTTAGACTGATATAAAAAGGTTGTCTCCTTTTCATAAGCCATATTAGACTATGTGGATGAAATAGGAAGAGTTCCTCCACTTGGGACATCTTCATATGGCCAGAGCATAGAGCCAAAAGGCTCTACCATGGGAGTATTGTGTGATTCATACATGCCACATATATACCATCTTAAAGGGGCAATTTTAAATCAGGGCTACCATCCCACCTCAGTTGATGACCAAATCACCAGAGCCACTAGGATACCCAAAAGTAAACTGCTCCAATACACAGAAAAGGTAGGAAACGACTGTGTACCTTTAGTAGTGACCTACAATTCACAGCTAATGGTATTAAGGAAAATCGTAAAGAAACTCCATCACATCCTACACAAGGATGACCGTCTGGAAACCATATTCCCAGACACTCCTCTTCTGTGTTACAGGCAACCTCGAAATTTGAGGAACTTTATAATCAGGAGTGCATTGCCCTCTGACACACAAAAAGGAACTTATTCATGCAAGATAAGGAGCTGCAAGACCTGCTTACATGTGCTGACCAAGGAAAGTATACAAATCCCCATCACACAACAGGACTATAAGATCCCGGGGACATTCACATGTTCCACGTCTGATGTTGTGTACCTGATCCTGTGCAGTAAATGTCCTGTTTAGGGCCTTTATGTTGGGGAAACAGGACAAAAACTTACTGCAAGGATAAGATCTCATTGTCACACAATTAAAGAGAGGAGGACAGAATTACCTGTGGCCGAGTACTTTTCTAGTCATGGACACAACATAGAAAATATGAAAGTTATATCTAAATTATACTGAAAGGCTATTTTAAATCCCAGTGTTACAGGAGAATTTGGGAGTACACATTTTTTAACAACCTTTGACACTGTCAGAACTGGAATGAACCTCGGAGGGGACTTTTTCGATCAGTGAAAAATATGATAAATCTGGAGCAGAGATAACACACTGTGCTGGTGACCCCCTAACACAAATTCAAACCATAACACTGTCACATTCCCATCAGTGGACTAATTGAGTATTTACTCCTATGCTCATTCTGTTCTGGTATTGTTTTAAGTGCAAATTAATCACACCATCTGTGTGCCTTGTCATATATATATATGTGTGTGTGTGTGTGTGTGTGTGTGTGTGTACACATATGTATATATAAAGGTATCATATCTACAAGATTACTTGGTTTCTCGCACTGAGAACAATCACATTTTGCCCTACTGGCTAGGGATGAGCGAGCGTACTCGGAAAAGCACTACTCGCTCGAGTAATTTGCTTTATCCGAGTATCGTTGTGCTCGTCCCTGAAGATTCGGGTGCCGGCACGGAGCGGGGAGCTGCAGGGGAGAGCGGGGAGGAACGGAGGGGAGATCTTTCTCTCCCTCTCTCCCCTGCTCCCCGCTGCGACTCACCTGTCAGCCGCAGCGGCACCCGGATCTTCAGGGACGAGCACAGCGATACTCGGATAAAGCAAATTACTCGAGCGAGTAGTGCTTTTCCGAGTACGCTCGCTCATCTCTACTACTGGCTAACACAGTTCCAAACTTTTTTCGTCATACATACATTACGCAGTTGCCAAATAAATCTTCAATTCTACAGTACATTTTATGCAAGAGAAATCAGGAGTAGTCATCTAAAATTGCTGACTGTGGGGTGTCCATGTAGTGGGATCCCATGATGTTAGCTTATCATCGGTGGACCTTTCACATGGGTAGGGATTGCAGTTCTAAAAGATAATGCAAAATAATTTTTTACAGGTGAATCCAAAATTTTGTTTATTCCTGTTCTTTTTAAGTGTAAAATGTGTTATTTTTTAGCAAACAATGCAGTAAGTACACTGATTTTCTCTGAATATATAAAAGACACTACAAAAACCTACCAATCTAAAGTATGTATTGCTACCGAAAAAGGTAATCTATATGATAAATATATATTCTACATTATGATCATGTGACTGTATTGTGTGAGCAATATTTATTTTTTTTGCTTTGGGTATAGAATATGTCGGGAATATCAATGTTAAGTTGTAGCTCATTCTTCTAGCCATATGAATGTAGCATTGCGAGGCTTTACTGGCAAGACGCTCTATCCAGTTATCATATCGTGCATAGCCCTGCAGTCATTGCAAAGTAAGAGCTATGCAAATAGTGTAGTGCACCAAACAAACATAAAACAGATGTAGCATGCCAAATGTTGGTTTGGAGATTGCTATATCTGCAACTCAAGGCTACTATGGCAAGCCACATGTGACTCCCGAGCCAGAGTTTGGAGACCAGTGCCCTAGATCAGCGTTTCTCAACTCCAGTCCTCAGGGATTCCCAACAGGTCATGTTTTCAGGATATCCTATAGTTAGAACACCTGTGGCAATGTCTGAGGCACCGACAATAATTACATCACATGTGCAATATTGAGGAAATCCTGAAAACATGGCCTGTCCATGAGGACTGAAGTTAAGAAACACTGCCCTAGAGGATACCCTATGATTACTCTTTTCCTTGTTTCATTCTCTTAGCACTTCAGGAGACTGTTTATAGACTGTTTATAGGTAGCCTTTTTCTTTATTGCTCTTAAAATAATTGTGTGTAATTGAATATTAGTAAATCAAATACTAAACTTTGACGTTCTACTGCAAAATTCTAAGCTAGCTGTATGCCCATATGTCCCCTGCAAGTATAATGTGGAAGATGAAATTCATTACAACAGACAACTAAGTGTGGAGCGTCTCCTTCTCACATCTCAGGGGTGTTACATGTGGCACATTAGCGTCCTTACTAATAACAGAATATGAAGATTAGTATGAATAATTCTGATGGGAACAACTGAGTGTGACAAGATTTATTACCCACGTGTTGTTTCTCTAGCCTGTCCACATCACTAAGTCATCCTCCATGTCCATGTTAGAATGGAAATGATAAGAAATATATTTGATATTACTTTATGAACAGAATGATTGAAAATGTTAGAGCTTCTATATTAGAAGATGTGCAGATAACTTATACACAGGAATGTTTTTATGTTCAAAAATGTTTTATTCGGTTTTTTTTATAAGAAAGCATTTAACAACTTATGGCATTAGGTGTTGTCCAATATTATTACGTTACCATCTTATAACAATTTTACCTGACAATGCAATGAACTTAATATATAATAATTTTATTAAAAAAAGGAAAAAATAAACAACCTTGTCTTGGTTTGCTTGCATTCGCTTGAACTTTCTGTGTTACCAGCATTGGTTCTTATTAAAACAGAAACAGCTGTTGAGAGAAGAAGAAAGAAATAGAGAGAGAAGGCACGTAGTCGTGGTGGGGGAGACATGAGGGAGAGGGGGTGGGAGGGGGGGATAGGGTGATCTGACCTGTTAGCTGATTACGTGTTGGTTGGTCATTTTGCAACATTGTTATAGAGTGATGGGTTCTGACTGTTTTTGGAGTATGAAGCCACTCGCCACCCACGTTAATGCTTCGGGAGAGTTGCGATGCAGGGTCCATATGGACCAGGTTGCCAGGTAGCTGCTGTGTCGCATCTCATCTTTGGCACATAATTCTTCTAGCTGTTGGATGTTATCGAGTGCCTCCAGCCACATTAGTCTAGTAGGTGGCGATGTGGATTTCCACTTCCTGGGAATTATCTGACGTGCGGCTATAACAAAGAACCGTAGCAATGACTTCTTGGCTTGCCTAAGAGAGCCTGGGAACATTGATAGTAGGGCTATTTCAGGCGACAGCTTTAAATTCTTTTTACTCACCCATGAGTAGAGTGTACCAACTTCTTGCCATAGGGAGCAGATCCCGAGCACGACCACCAAATGTGGATGAAAGTTCCTTTTTCTCTTAGGCATCTCCAGCAGATGTCCGGGTATTGGGGGAACGCTCTGGCAAGTGCTGCTGGTGTTTTATACCACCTTGTCAGGATCTTATAATTTAATTCCTGTATTTTGCTTGAGATGTTAATCTTATGCGTGAGGACGTAGGCTCTCCTCCATGACTCCTCGGGGGGAGGCCTGCCCAGCTCCCTTTCCCATTCTCTTTCTAATGTTGGTCTGCTTCCTTTATTGCCCTCGCTCACTAGAAATTGGTATATCTCTGATACTTTTCCCTTAACTGCCCTATTAATGATGAAATGGTTCTCGAAAGGCGTCAGAGGATTTTCCAACAGCCGTGTTCCGCCTAGTGACCGAATGTAATGGCATATTTGTAAATAGTGGAACCATGCTCCTACTATTGGACCCCTGCCCTCCAAGATCTCTCCCAGCCATTTAATGGCGTTTCCCTTATACATGTTTTTTATTCTGGGGATTTCTTCTGGCTGATCGTTTACTAAAAGGTTTACAATGGGCGAGCCGTTGTAGAATGTCGGGATGTCTATATTTCCTACTAGCGGTGTCAGTGGTCCTGGTCTCTGTATTAAGCCGGTCTTAGTTGCGGGTCCCACCCATGCCGTCAGTATTTCTTCTATGAATGGGGAAAATCCTATGTTCCTATATTTCCCATTACCTGGGATCCATATTATTCCCACTCCCCTGAAGGGAACTGACTCCTGCTCCATTGACGCCCATCTCTTCTGGGATTTGTTCCGTACGAGTTCCAAGACTCGTCTGGTCAGCGCCGCCTTATGGTATAGTGAAATATTAGGTATCCCCATTCCCCCCTCTCTCCTTAGGGCCCATCAAAGCCTTCCAGTTGCGTCTCGGTCTTTTATTGCCCCAGATATATCTCATCATTACTTTCCTAATCTTGTTTAGAAAAGCCCCAGGGAGTCTAATGGGTACTGTTTGGAAGACATATAAGAGTCTGGGCAGCGCGTTCATTTTCACGGCGTTAATTCTGCCAAACCAGGAGAGGGGTGCCGCTCGCCAGTTGTCCAGATCCTTCTCGAGCTTAGTCAGGAGTGGCTTATAATTTGTTTGGAAGAGATTTTTTGTGTCAGGGGTGATTATTATGCCTAGGTATTTGATCTCGTCTTTTTTCCATCTAAATGGGAAGGCGTCTTTCATATTCCTTTCCTCAAGATCGGGTATGCTGATATTCAGGATTTCTGATTTGCCTAAATTTACTTTGAAGTTAGAGAGGCGGCCGAATCTCCCAAATTCCTCCAAGATGTGGGGTATGGCTATTCTGGGATTTGATATATATAATAGCAGATTATCTGCGTATAATGCTCCTTTTTGATCGCTGTTGGCCGCCTGTACCCCCCGGATGTCGGCGTTGGCTCTAAGTGCATTTGCCAACGTCTCCATAACCAGGATGTATAGGAAGGGAGACTGGGGGGCACCCCTGCCTCGTGCCGTTCTTGATTTGGACCGGTCTGGAGAGCTTCCCATTTACTCGTACGTTTGCCGAGGGCCTGTTGTAGAGTGCCATGATCCACGCTAGGAATCTTGGTCCCAATCCTATCTGTTTTAACGTTGCCTCTAGGAATCCCCACTCTACCCCGTCAAAGGCCTTCTCGGCATCTACCGACAGAAGGCAGAGAGGCGAGTTTGACCTATTAACTCTGGAAATGAGTGCTAATGTGCGTATGGTACTGTCCCCTGCCTCCCTTCCAGGGACAAAGCCCACCTGATCTCCGTATATTAACGTCAGTATATGAGGCTGCAGGCGGCTTGCCAACATTTTGGCGAATAATTTTGTGTGTACATTTAGTAATGAAATCGGTCTATAGCTCCCGCAGTTGGTCGGGTCTTTTCCTGGCTTTGGGAGGACCGTTATGACCGCCTGCAGCGCCTGCGCTGGGAAGGGGGATGCTCTCAACACTTCGTTAAACGCCTCTAGCATCAGGGGGGCCAAGCGGTCCAAATGCGTCTTGTAAAAACGCGGTATAAACCCGTCGGGGCCTGGACTTTTGCCATTCTTTAGGGATCCGACCGCCTCCCCTAGTTCCGGGGGCGTGAAGTCTGCCTCCATCGCCAATTTGTCATCATGGGGTATGCTCTTAGGTGTATGGGCTTTTATATATGCCTCTTTTTTTGTCCCGTGGTCCTCCCTGGTGTTGTTTTGGGTTTTTTCCAGATTATATAATTTCTGATAATAAAAGTGAAAGCTCTCGAGGATTCTGGTGTTGTCATGAACTAGCCCCTCTCCTGGTTTGTCCACCGTGAATACATATGTCTGCGGGGATCTTGGGTTAATTGCTCTTGCTAGCCCTTTGCCGCATTTGTCCACGAACTCGTGGAATCTTCCTCTAGCTCTGTCGCGTTGACAGAGGGAAGCCTGATCTAATATGTTAAGGATATTAGTTCGCGTCGCTGAAATCTCCGCCGCGGTGTCAGAATTGGGGGTTGTTTTGTTAGTCAGTTCTAATTTGTTTAGGTGGGTCAATAATGTCTGTAATTTGGCGGTTCGCAATTTTTTTAAGCTGTGCTCCATGTTAAATGAAGATTCCCCGCAATACACATTTGAGGGCCTCCCACTTCACAGGAGCTGCTGTTGTATCTGCCGAGTGTGTGGTTATGAATGTGTCTATTGTTTGTTGGAATCTTCCTCTAGCTCTGTCGCGTTGACAGAGGGAAGCCTGATCTAATATGTTAAGGATATTCGTTCGCGTCGCTGAAATCTCCGCCGCGATGTCAGAATTGGGGGTTGTTTTGTTAGTCAGTTCTAATTTGTTTAGGTGGGTCAATAATGTCTGTAATTTGGCGGTTCGCAATTTTTTTAAGCTGTGCTCCATGTGAAATGAAGATTCCCCGCAATACACATTTGAGGGCCTCCCACTTCACAGGAGCTGCTGTTGTATCTGCCGAGTGTGTGGTTATGAATGTGTCTATTGCTTGTTGTATTTCCTGTTGGCATACGGCGTCATTTACTAGATTGTCATTCAGGCGCCAGTTGAAGCTCGCTCTGTTTCCCTGTCCTAACATTAGTGATCCCCAAACTGGCTCATGGTCCGACCACACGAAGGATCCCATTGATGATGAGGGTTTCCTGTCTAGTAGGCCATGTGATATGTATAAATAGTCTATCCTGTGGTAGCTATTGTGTGCTAGTGAGTGGAAGCTAAAATCCTTTTCTTTGGGATGAAGTGTCCTCCATAGGTCCACTAACCTCATGTTAGCTAGTTCTGTTCTAATTCTGTGTGTTGATAGTGGGGAAGCCCCCGACTTACCCCCTGAGGAGTCACGGCCAGGGTCCAAGCTGAGGTTGAAGTCTCCTCCCAGGATGATGTTTGATCCTTTCGCAAAGGTCGCCAGGGCCCCCAACACCCGGACTCCGAAGCCTTGCTGTCCTTGATTTGGGAAATAAACATTGGCTAGAGTTATAGCTTCATCATTTTCTTGAATTTTTAAGAACAGGTATCTACCATTTTTGTCTATTTCCGAAGCCAGGAGCTTATATGGAAGACGTTTATGTATTGTTATGGATGTGCCTCCTGCTTTTTTCGTTGGGTTTGGGCCAAGAGGTATAGTGGCGGTGTTTGCAGTTGGGTATCTTGGATTCCTGACAATGGGTTTCCTGTAGGAATACTATCATTGTCTTTTTGCAGTGGAAGTGGTCGAGGATCTGCCCCCTCTTAGCCGGCTTATTTAGTCCCCTTGCATTGAAGGTGCTAAAAGTAAGGTCATCCATTATGTTGCGTTATGGTCTATCTCGGCTGAGGTCTGGGGTGGCGAATTGGGTGAGGGGTGGGTGGGGTCGGGAGTGTGGGTGGGGGTGTAGGAGATCATAGTGTCAGCAGTAGAGAAGTATGCAAAGAAAAGAGAAGAAAAGTAAAAGAAGAAAGGCTTGTCCGTAAAAGCCTTACGCAGCGCTGGGTTGTAGCGCATGCTTTTTTGGTAGGCTACTGGCTCTGATGTTGCCAGCATTCACGTAAATGCGATTGGCCGCCCTTTGTGGGGAGGTGCAAAGGTACCGGCAGGAGATTCGCCGAGCCCCCGCATCCCCCATCCAGGTATTTTACCTGTAGTGTTTGCTATTGGCCCCCTTGGGGGCCTTGACTGGTAACCCCTGAGGCATTGGGGAGAATACAATGTTAATCAGTAGGTTGAGGTATAGATGAGAGTGACAGCGGGACAGAATATATAGAAGTCAGAGAGCGAGATCTGCAGTAAAATATTCTAAAACTGGAAGTTATAACTATTAACTCAACAGATAAACTTAAGGACTCAGTCCCGTAGCAAAGGTGTCAGTCCATGGAGCCTATCTTTTCCTCCTTCTCCTTTTGTGGTCTTGTTGGGCACCCCTCTTCTCCTAGGTTTATGGTGACTAACGGGCTAGCATCTGCATGCTGTTGCTCCCTCGCATGTGGAAGTTGGGGTCAAATGGAGTGGAGAATTAGGTCTCTTGTGATGTTCTAGGATCGTCTGGGCTGTGCTTGGAGGAAGTCCACGTGGAGGGCCGGCCGGCCCCTCCAGGTCAGTCCCGAAGTGGCTCAGGTGTTTCTGTCCATGCGAGATCGTTTATCCCGTTGGGTTTTGGGTTGCATAGTTTGCCACTGTTCTTGTGTGGTTGGGGCGATGGGTGTTGAGACCGTGGGCCAATCTGGAAGGGCTATCATCGGTAGTTGTAACGCCCCTAGGAAGTTGGGGAGGTCCCCCAGATTGCGGAAGACTGCTGTTTTCCCGTCTTTTGTGGCGGACAGTGAGAATGGGAATCCCCATCTGTATATAATCCCTTTTGTTTTCAGTGCTGCTAGGAGGGGTCTGAGGGCTCCTCTCATGCGCAAGGTGTGCCGCGCCAGGTCCAGGAGGAGTATAATAGGCTTGCCATTATGGTGTAAGTTCCCTTTCTCTCTGGCTTTTCGGAGGATTGCATCTTTGTCTCTATAAAAGTGGACCCTACATATCACATCCCTGGGTCTATTGGGATCAGCGGCTCTGGGTCCTAGGGCTCTGTGAATTCAGTCGATTTCTATGGGATTTCCCGCCGGTCGTTCTAATAGTTGTTGGAAGAAAGATTGAGCCCACGTGTCTAAGTGTTGCCCCTCGACCTCCTCTGGAAGGACTCGTATCGTAAGATTATTTCGTCGATTCCGGTTTTCCAGATCGTCGACGTGCATAATGAGGCCTGTTAGTTGGTCTGCTTGCGCTTGTATTGCTTGTCTGTGGGTCTCAAGTATGGCCGCTGTGCCCTCCTGTGCTTCTTCCACTTGCACTATTCTGTGGCCTAGATGCTGTATGTCTGAACGTATGTTGTCTAGGGCCTGCTTATTAAAGGATTCAAGTCTCTAAAAGAACTCGTTGAGCTCGCTTTTTGTTGGTATCGCCATTATACGGCTTTTCCATGCTTCCTCTTCTAATTTCTCTGTGGGGCCCCTGGGTCCCCTGGGGGTCTGGCTTGGGCAGGGGGGACTGTGGCCATGCAGGGCTATCATTACTGTTGGCTGCGAGGGTTAATGGTGTGGGAGAGGGTGTGCTGTAATGTGTGCAGGGGCTGCTGCCCGGTGTACTCACTGCACCCACGCTCTGCTGTACTCTCCTCTGCTCCAGCCGTCCTGATGTGGCAGTGTCCACATCGCTCTCCTCGCTGCCTGCCCCTCCTGCTGCTGTTCTTCTCCCCTCCGGTGGTTGTGGAACGCTGCCTCTGGGGTGTTCAGCTGCCATTGTGTGCGGGGACTGCTCCGTGGCACGTGTCTCTGCCGGCGCCATCTTTGAGCCTGCTGCCGCCTCCCCTGCTCCGCTTAGGAAATGCTCCATAGCGCTTCTCCTGCCGACCGGAGTGCAGGACTGTGACCGGGGGGGTCGTCTCTTCCCCATGCGCTGCCTGGATGTTCCTTTCTGCCGCTGCCGGTGCCTCAGGGTCGCGGTTAAGGGAAGGAACGCGGGAGCTCGTCCAAAGTGCGTCTCAACCCGCCATCCGCTTGGCCACGCCTGCTAGGAATGTTTTTAAGGAAACAGGTTTACAGATTGCAGTCATAATGGAGCTGCTGGCCCAGTATTCATTGCTACATTGTTTCTGATTGCAGTGGTTTAGCCAAAAAGCCTCTTTTATTCATTTTAACCCTTTCCAATCCAATTTGTATCCTGCTTTTCCTAGGGGGCTTACTCTTTTTCTTCTGTTCTACAATGGCGCTATCTGCTGACTAAAGCCAGTACTGCATGAGGTGACACGTTGGATAGGCTCTGACAGCAGAGAGGCTGGCAATATAAAGTAAGATATAATAATAATAATAATCTTTATATGTATAGCGCCAACTTATTCCGCAGCGCTTTCAGGCATGGATAAATGCAAAACAATACAACAATTACAATGTGAGATACATTGGGTTAGACACAAATGGGTTGAGGGTGGTACAGGAGGTGCAGGGGTTGGGGAACACAGGAAGATAGGAAATTTCATGTACAGATCATTTATTAGAAGGCACACAGGGTGGGGCACCATAGGGAGGGGCAAGGGACTAGGTCAGGAGATTTGGTATGCTTCCCTGAAGAGGTGCGTTTTTAAGGCACGTCTGAAATTTCGTGCATCGGGAATTGTCCGGATGCCTTGGGGTAGAGCGTTCCAGAGGATGGGTGCTGCTCTGGTGAAGTCCTGTAGGCGAGCATGTGAGGTTCGTATTGCAGGGGTGTTTAGTCTGAGTGTGTTAGCCGATCGGAGTGAGCGGGCTGGGTGGTGTACTGACAGGGAGGTGATGTATGGTGGTGCAGCGCCATGCAGAGCTTTGTGAGTGAGGTAGAGGAGTTTAAATTTAGTTCTGCAGTGGATGGGCAGCCAATGCAGCGACTGGCATAATGCAGAGGCGTCTGAATAACGACTGGATAGAAAAATGAGTCTAGCTGCTGCATTTAGTATGGATTGGAGTGGAGCGAGTCTAGTGCGGGAGAGGCCATTGAGTAGCGAGTTGCAATAGTCAAGGCGGGAATGGATGAGGGCAACCACGAGCGTCTTTAGCGTGTCCGTAGTTAGGAATGGACGTATTTTAGCAATATTTCTGAGGTGCATGTGGCATGTTTGGGCCAGAGATTAAATATGGGGGGCAAAGGAGAGGTCAGAGTCCAGTGTGACCCCAAGGCATCGGGCATGCCGTCTGGGGGTTATGATGGTGCCAGACACTGGAATGGAGATGTTGAGGGGAGGTCGGTTAGAAGGTGGAAAGACAAGGAGGTCAGTTTTAGAGAGGTTTAGTTTGAGAAAAAGGGAGGACATCGTGTTAGAGACAGCAGACAGACAGTCGGTGATATTTTGGAGGAATGGTCCAGAGATCTCACGAGAGGAGGTGTATAGTTGGGTGTCATCAGTGTAGAGATGGTATTGGAGGCCAAATTTGTGGATGGTTTGTCCAATTGGGGCAGTATAGATAGAGAAAAGAAGGGGACCAAGGACCGAGCCCTGGGGTACCCCAACAGCGAGAAGAAGTGGAGCAGAGATAGAACCAGCAAAGGAAACACTGAAAGAGCGGTCAGAGAGGTAGGAAGAGAACCAGGAGAGAGCAGTATCCTTTAGACCAATAAAGTGGAGCATAGTGAGAAGGAGATTATGATCGACAGTGTCAAATGCAGCAGACAGGTCAAGGAGGATTAGTAGGGAGTAATCACCTCTCGACTTTGCAGACATCAGGTCATTTGTTACTTTTGTAAGGGCAGTTTCGGTCGAGTGTAGAGAGCGGAAACCAGACTGGAGGGGGTCGAGGAGCGAATTGTCAGAGAGAAAGCATGTAAGGCGGGAGTAGACCAGGCGTTCCAGTAACGGACGTCCAAACGGACGTCTTCCAACATCGGAGCTGTACAGCCTTAAATCATAATGTCTTCAGAGGTCAGAGTGTTTTGGAAAGGGTTAATTATTGATGGTTGACTATTACCTTACTGAGTAGTGATGAGCAAACTTTTGCAAAATTCTGTTAGACTGGTTGACCGAATTTGGGCTAAATGTTTGGTTCGCTCCAAATTAGTTTGAACTGAACTTGAACTTTAACAATACTCCTAAAACTGGTGTATAACACTGTAAAAGGAGGAAGAAAAAGGAAGATAAGATGACGGAAGAAGAAGTTGTTTTAGTTCGGCCAAGACAAACTGCCTAAGGTTTGGGTTCACACCAAACTTTTAGCAATGTTCGATGGTATTGGTACGCTCAACACTATTATTGAGCATTTACTGTAGTGTTTCCCAACTCCAGTCCTCAGGTTATGTTTTCAGGATTCCTCAGTATTGCACAGGTGATTTAATTATTGTCAGTACCGCAGACATTACTAAAGTATATCCTGAAAACATGTCCTGTTGGGGACCATGAGAACTGGAGTTTGGGAAACACTGTTTTAATGAATACCTCATCAGTACAAAAACAATTAAATTCAGGTGCATATATGTACAACTGAAACCTGTACAGTACATCTGTGTTACTTAGTCAAAGATTTCGTTTTCTGAGGGGTCCACATTCATTGTATATTTATCTCAATTAGCTCCTCCTTCAATGTCTGTTCCATCTTCTAATTCTGTAAGTCTGCCATGTGTCCAAAATATTTCATTGGCTTTCAACTTTGGTTATTTTTGGCTTATGCCCAGATATGTTGTTCTTACCTGCCTTTAAAAGCTTTAAAAAAACTGATTATTCCTAAAAGAGCTGTGTTAATTTGAAGACTTTCCATTTGAAAGCTTTATTTCCCTTCTGGTGTAACTATTGATGCTGAATCTTAGATTAAGAGATAATCCTTCAATCTTAAGTCACTGGGGTCAGACTGATGGCATCCTCTCCAATCATTTGTTTTAAGGGCACATGGTACCCCTGTGGGCTCTGTTTCTCCCTTGTTGTTTAGACTGGTCTTTACTGCACAATGCCATACTTTTAGTAGCAGCTGAATTCAAGTTAATGGGACAAAGCTGTAGTACCAAGCATAGCCACTATTGAAGGTATGGCGCTGTGCAATACAGACCTGAGAAAACAACAAAGAGGACACAATGTTCACAGGAGTACCATGACCCCCTTTAAATTGTTGACAGGTGGGTGTTGAACTCTAGCTAATGTAATTTTGATGGTCTACACTATGGGCTCGCAAGAGACATCCAAAAGAGAAAACCAGGAAGGGAATGATCATTGAATCAAGGAAATGGAAATAAAGACTTTCTTTATTGAAACCAGCGGCATAATTAAGTTTTATTATGTCCTTCACTTGAACACTCCAAGTGAGCAGAAATCCTATTGGAAGTTCACCCAAGACTTTGTTGATTATGACTTTTTGCCTGTCCCATGATGTGCTCTGCCTTTACCTTTTTGCCTATACAGCTTTTCCAAGGATAGGCCATTTATTTTAAAAGAACTGGATAATCCCCTTTAAGAAAGAAGCTGGCTGGACAGAAAAATCGGGATGATCTTTTAGCCTCATAATTAATATTTTCTGAATTACCAACAGTGTTTTCAAGCTGCCATTCCTATGAGATCATTTGTCAGTGCTTAGGTCATTTTGAAGGTACACAAGTTTACTTTAATGCTTATAATTATAAAGAATTAAATGAGAAACTTATTGCCTTATGAAACGAGATCTTTCTCTTGAGGAAACCTTTTATAGCTACACATTGGACTTCCACATATTGTACACAGATACCAAATCAGCTGAAGAAAATAATGAACTCTTCCTTTATGATTCATTGACAGAGCACAATACCGCATAATAACAATAGTCCTAACATAAATTATTAGACTTTCAGGAATTTGATTCTAAACTTTGATGAAGTTATATATTATTAGTATATGGGGGGTGTCAGGAATCTCTTATTATCCTGCTATGAATTAATCGCTGATGTAGAACCACAGTTGAACAATTCCTCTATAACTAATGATACTTCAGTTATTTCCTCTGTGGTTTTATGGGATGCCCACAAGGCAGTAATAAGAGGCTCATTAATCAAAATAGCTTATTGCTGATAAAAAAAGACTTAATGCGTTAGCAATAGTAGAACTACCTTTTACCATAAAGAAGGCAGAAAACTAATCAATCAACGTCTTCTAAAGATGAAATAATTAAAGCGAGAGTTGTGTTGAATGCAAGCACGTCCAGCTGAGAGCGAAGACGAGTGACAAAGCTGCAATCAATGTAACAATAAATTCTAATTCTTTGCAGAACTAAAATATTTAGACTGCAAAGGATCAGTACTCTAATGGAAGATGTTACACTGGTTTAATGTAGAGTACACTGACAGTACATAATGTCATTATTGAGTTTTTGTAAGACATAACAGATAGTTTTTAATGTATCTTTTTAATTCTCATTGTGCATGAATTATTTTTGGTTTTGTAAAAATACGACATATTACCATTGCTATTATTATATTGCCATATAGTGGGATCTATTTATGAATACCGTGCCTAGAAAAAAGTGGAGTTTATGTCCATTACAGTTAATCCATTTCCAGTTGGTATATGCTTTAAAATGAAGGCCATAGTTCACATGGTCTCTTTCCTTTGAGCAGCTGTCACTTTTTCAGGCGCATTCTTCTTGGTAAGACAAGAGAAGCTGTTGACTAAGTAGGCAGTTTTGTGATATAATGGAGGAATGATGTCCTACAGGAAGTGTAAATGAGGAGTATACACTATAGCTGCATTTTCCTAATGCTAATTACCAAAAATGTATTTTCTGTGCTTTGTTAAAACTATGCAAATGTGATCTTCAATGTTGGTTCAATAAATATTTTATTTTTTGAAACATGAGTCATTAGTTTAAAAAATATATATTATATGGGCTTTACTTGTACTTTAACAGTGAAGGAACTGCCCATCATTGTTTGATTAGTGGGGTCCAAGCCTTGCTGATCAACAGAATAAGGGTAGATTCACACGCAGGGTCAGTTTTCCGTGTAGTTTTTTGAGCCCAAACCAGAAGTGGTTAAAAATTGGGATATATAAAGGAAGAACTTCTTTTCTCTAGATTCACTGTTGGCTTTGGTTCAAAAACTGCCACAAACACTGGGTGCACATGGATTTGGCTGTACTTTGTACTGCAGATCCCACTCATTCATGTAAACCAGACTACTATAAGCAGAGTGGCAGGCACTGCTACCTATATGTACAGGACTGAGTATACAAAGGGGAGTGGTCAGTAGTTGGTGTGCCACTGCTCTATCATTTTACTGATTGTCTGCATACTGTGATATAGCCCATAGGAGCTTCTAAGGGGACTTCTTTTTTAGGCAGTGTTATGTATGAGCTGTTAAAAGTGTTGTCTAGTTTAGAAAAGCAATTGTCATATATTCTAATAAGAAATTTTTAGCTAATAGAAGGGGGTCCTCTATGTAAATGTGTTCACACATGTAGGGTATGTTCAACATTGGAAAAATCAGACATAGATCTGTGTCATAATCTGCAGCGAAATTGAGGTTGATACTCAGATTTCACCCATGAATTTGCTTTTGAGGATGCCACATATCTGCACAAGATTAGCCAAACTCAATGGGACTAATGCTGTGTGGATATCCTGACATGGTACGCACTCAAGTACTGACCTATCACTGCTTTTTATTTTGCAATGTAGTTTTCAGAATTCACGTCGTATACACTATAGCATGGCTTTCGATTCATATGAATGAATGAAAAGGACACAGAATTCATGCAGCTTCCACAGGGATTCGTGTCAGATTCCAGCATTCAAGCATAGCCTTAGGATTCCCATTACTTTACCGAAATGCAGAGTGAATACAGATAGCATCTTCTTGCTCTCGGGGGCCCATCCTGTTTGGCATTACATGAACAGCCTATTGATTTGAATAGACACTGTATAATGTCCCAGTCATAGTGCTGCAGGTAAAATGAGCATTTACTGCAAGGTTCCTACACAGATCACCACTGGTTGTTGCGGTCCCAGCATGGCAACATGTTGTGATCATCTTATTGTTAAGGGACGCTTGTAAGAGAGACATTTTCTAAAATGGATAATCCTTTTAAAACATATAGTTACTGTGAACTCTCCTCTGAGAAACCAGTCATAAAATAACAATGGCAATAATAAGCTCTAATAGGGCTATTTATTTTAATATCTCTTTCACTGATTTTTTTCCCCCTGCTTTTGAGTTTTATTGGGGGTAAAAAGCTAAAATAAAAGATGCTTTTTTTTTTTTAACAGTTATAGATTTTTTGTTTTTTTTAAATTAGTATATTTCCACTAAAATAAAGTATGGCAATGGGTTCCTTATTTTGTTTTGGACGTTTTAATGTATAATAACTATGTGTCTGCTTACAGGCCGCATACGACAACGGTTTTGGTTGGCGTCTGCTTTGGGCCATTTTTTTTTTAGGTATATATTGTTATTTTAGTCTGTAATTTTTTTACTTATATTTCTAACTATTGTTTTTAACATCTATGACCCCTATTATGTCATATACTACTTCTGTGTGAAATTCACATGGCCTAATTTCATTACACACTTTTCCACTGTAGCTGGGGCATCCATAGGAACCCAAGTTACAGGGGAAAACATGCCCCTACAGTGACAATACTCCAAAAACACACAAGTGCCTGCAGCACTACAGCAAACCCTTATCCAAGGGGAGGCTCTCCCTGCACAGCCGTTAACCAGGAAACGGACCCAAAACTTCCAGAATCACAAAGCTTTATCCAAAAAAGGCAGCAGGAGCATTCAGGTGCAGTAAAACAGGTGTTATTTTCTTTATTCCATCCTCAGTAATCACGCAACGTTTCGGCCGTTACAAACATGCTTGACAAAGGCTGTTTGTAACGGCCGAAACGTTGCGTGATTACTGAGGATGGAATAAAGAAAATAACACCTGTTTTACTGCATCTGAATGCTCCTGCTGCCTTTTTTGGATAAACCTACAGTGACACTAGTCACTGGTAGAGCTGATCAGGGTCTGCTAGTATTCTGCAGCTCTGCTATGCCAGGGGGCTCTCGTCGAGCATGTGATTGCCAGGTCGGGGAGTGGAAGAAACCACTTTCACTATTTAGTACATAGCACTCATTGAGCGCTATGTACCCAGGAAAGGAGAAGGGAGAAGCCGTTAAAAATTTTTTCTCCCTTTTCCTCCGGGCCCTCAGCTGCGTCTAACAGCTGAGGACCCAACCTACTCATGCTTTATTGTAGAGGCTTTAATCCTGTGCATATTTTTACTATCAGCCAGGATTAAAGCCCAGGACCAAGCGCCATATATTTACTGCACTTGGTCCTTTAGGGGTAATTGTTGGAAGTAATTTTATGTAACATGGCATAGATCAGTCAATGGTTCATGAGCAATAGTTTGATATGGTTTTTATTTTTAGTAGTATTACTTGCGGTTATGATTACAATGTTTTAATTCAAAAGATACTCAATTAGTATTGAGATTACACTGCACTAGAGATGAGCGAGCGTACTCGTTAAGGCAAATTACTTTAGCGAGTATCGCCATTTTCGAGTACATGCCTGCTTGGCCGAAAAGATTCGGGGGCCGTCGGGGGTGAGCGGTGAGTTGCAGGAGTGAGCAGGGGGTAGCGGGGGGAAGAGAGAGAGAACTCCCCCCACCCCCGCTACCACCACCACCCCACCCCCGCTGGCCCCCGAAGTACAAGCAGGCGTGTACTCGAAAATGGCGATACTCGCTCGAGTAATTTGCCTTAACAAGTACGCTCGCTTATCTCCACTGTGCACTGATCGAAATATTACGGGTTTCTTTTAACAAAATGTCTGTGCTCTCTGGCTAACTACATACTATATGAAAACTGGATAAGGTCAGAACTAAAGCTGATCACATTTCCCTTCAATCAATTCACATAATTCATCCAACATATGTAAGTAATGTGCAGATTGGACTGGGGTTCCATGGAGCCACTAGAGGAAATGTTGCAGAACTCCCTTCCTATCTATACAGAAGATGTCATTTATTAATTCTATCAGAAACTCTGTTGTTATTGTACGCACAGGACATATTATTCATATAGTCTAATAGGTTAATTGTGATCAATTCATAAGAAATGGACCCTAGTGCATATTAATGACTTTTACGTAAACTCCAAGTTGATTTGTCCTTTGCTGAACTCTTAAGTCCCACTATTGCATCAGAGCACCTTATTTTGGGACTGTGATGGGCCAGTCTTACTTAAAGTCGCATCTGGTTTTTAAGGTTGCTCGGGTAACTTAGTATTGATTCAAATTTTGCTCCTCTACCCTTTTGTGCGTGCATTTCAGTAAGGTAGGTTTTCTTAGTAGTTTACCATTGATACGTTTTCTATTATCTTCCTAACCTGGAATAGTTTGATGATATTTATAAAATGCAGGTCTTGGGTCACAACCCAGAAATGTCTAAATTGCTTCCATTTTGAATGATTCTAAGGTCTCTAAATTGATTTTCATATTATTCTAAAAATATGTATGTATTTTTGTCATTTACTGTTAACACAGTGTCCAGTAATATTATCTATTTATGACCTGCAATGTTCCCATTCCAGTTATAATTTTTAAGCATTGGAATATTTTATATAAAAATTAAACACAGCCTGCAAGACCTTCTTGTGGATTTACAGTTTGCTGTTTTGCGGTATGAGAATATACAGTAATCATGTTTCCTCTTTAACCCCTTAGTGACGGTGCTATCGTAAAACTACGTCCTGCTGTTGCAGGACGTGTATGGAAGGAGGTAGCACCGCTATCTCCCCCCATACAGCGCGGGCGTCAGCTGTTTATTACAGCTGACACCCGCGGGCAATAGCCGCGCTTGGCCATTCGGCCGATCGCGACTATTAATGCTTTAATACCGCTGTCAATTCTGACAGCAGCATTTAAATCCCCCGAACAGCGGTGAGATCGGGGGAGCCGTGCAGGTGTCATGCCCCAGGGCTGCCTTAGCAGACTGCCTATCAAGCCATCCACACAGGGTGGCTTCATAGACTGCCTGTCAAAAAGCAGTATGACGTAATGCTATAGCATTACGTCATACTGCAGGAGCGATCAAAGCATCGCATGTTAAAGTCCCCCAGGGGGACTTCAAAGTAAAGTTAAAAAAAATCAATAAAGTTTTTTAATTGTTAAAAAAGAAAGTTATAAAAGTTTAAATCACCCCCCTTTTGCCATATCTATTATTAAAAAATATAAATCATAAAATAAAAATATGTATTTGATATCGCCGCGTCCGCAAAAGTCTGATCTATCAAAGTAGCGCATTATTTTTTCTGCACGGTGAACGTCGTCTGAAAAAAAAAAAAAAGAACGCCAGAAATGCATTTTTTTAGTTACCCTGTCTCCCAGAAAAAACGCAATAAAAAGTCGTATGTATTCCAAATTCATACTATCGGAAACTACAGGACATCCCGCAAAAAATGAGCCCTTGCTCAACTACGTTGACGGAAAAATAAAAAAGTTATCGCGCACAAAATGACCGCAGAAAATAATTGCCAAAAATTAAATATCTTAAAAAAAAATACAAGTACTACAGCAAAAACAATACTATATAAGTTTGGTATCGTAGTAATCGTACTGACCCATAGAATAAAAATATCAGGTCGTTTTTGTTGCAGTTTGTGCGCCGTAGAAACAGGACGCACCGAAAGATGGTGGAATGTCGTTTTTTTTCCATTTCTCTCCGCTTAGAATTTTTAAAAGGTTTTTCAGTAAATTATATGGTACAATAAATAGTGCCATTGAAAAATACAACTCATCCCGCAAAAAACAAGCCCTCATACAGCGACGTCGATGGATAAATAAAGGAGCTACGATTTTTTAAAAGGGAGTAGGAAAAAACAAAAATGGAAAAAAGCAAAAAAGCTCCATCACTAAGGGGTTAATCTTTTAAAACATTTAAACAGATTTATCATTTGTCCATGAGAGTGGCGATAAATTGTAGGAAGTATAGTCCCCACTACTGGGACTCCCCCTCCTGTGGGGAGGAGGGGGTGCTATTAGCTGTAGACTAATGAGGGACTCAAAACATCCGTATCAGTGGTTGTTGGAAACCCTCCTTCAATTGGTTGGCCAAGGTTCTAAGAACTAATTAGCACCAGGAACACCACGTTTTTCATGGGCTGTGTCTTGTACTGTAAACCGCTACAATCCCCTTGAATTTTGTACAGTGAAGGGGCAGATATAATGCCTTCTAAAAAAAAAATCAGGAAAGAAGGGTCAGGAATTTTTGATTTCAACACGCTTGTTCTTTCTGTTCTCAAATGAGATAATCTGTCACTACAGGTTTCTGGTAGATCAACCATTTTTTGCAGCCCCATAGTCTTTAAATGTAACCGCAGAGTGCGTGCTTGACCGCTGGCCCATTCAAACTCCTTCTCTCTGTGATCATGCAGTGAGGAGAAACGAGGAGTAAGGAGGGTGTTATGTTCTAGTAATTGGGTAACCCTTGTCTTGTGGGTAGGTGATAAATGACAGCTGTGGGAAAAGCCCTTTAATTGGTGGCAGAATGATAGTGAAAAGATGGAGAGACCAGCGGATCAAATATTTGTCCACGAACATAGGAGTAAAAAGTTTATTTTGTCACCACAGCCCAATAGATCTAGCATGTGAATGTTAAGGGCATGTCCACACAGGATGTAATTATTGCAGCAAAAATGTATTAAACTGTTGTGAATTGTCATGTGGATTTGCTGAAGATTTCACCCTCATTTGAAGCGGTGAAATGAGCTGTGAAAATACACAGCAGAAATTGACATGCAGCAGATTTAAAATGCGCACGCAGCACAGATCAGTTTTTTTGCAGATTTTTTCTGCAGCCTGTGGAAAGAAATTCTTGAATGCTCATCCACATTCCTTGTATTGTAGAAGGCTTCCGAAAATCCACAGCGTTAACTTATGTGTGACCAAAACAAAAAGATGAAAGAACAAGGAAAATTTGAGAAGATCACTGGTCCTTGAATAGTTAAAGTGAAGCTTGCACACTAATACGTAGATGTTTAAGATCGTCAAATGATTTCATACATTTTTTAACTAATCTATATTTTTGTATAAAAAGCAAACTGCTATATTTGTTAGTGCGGGTGGGTGGGGCATGTGTATACTGGACCCCATTGGTGTGTACTTTTTGCATATTATGGTTAAAGTACCTTTAAACCGCTTGTTTTATGCCGAAGCATGAAGAAGCCTATTATTTGATAAAAACCTTTCACATGTGTTTTTGCCCCATACTAAAAGTGACAATACAACCAGTCTTTCAGCATAAAACATAATGGAGACCAGTAACATTCATCAACATGTTTCAGTGTTGGTGATAATCGGCTTTATCAGATTTTATGATCATTTGTATTTCACAGGCAAATGTAACAAAGACAATGCATTATGTGAGGAAATTACAATTTAATTTTTCAAATTAGTTATTTATTCAAATGTTTTCAAGGATAAATTTGTTTGCCTTAATTAGTGTTGTAGAAAAACAACTTTCTGCACTGATTGGATATTTATTCAGAAATCTACAAAATAAGCAGTGCTTGGGATTGGAAAGTTATCATAGCCTGTAAATCTACATAATTTTCCCAAATTCTATTCAGCTATTGTGTTTAATTGCAGCAAAATCTACAGTATCTGCATGATGCTGGATTATCTCATTTGGTTTTACAGATCTATTGATGCATGGATTCCAGCACCTCTTCTGATTCAGCTATCAGTCCTCTGGATAGCTCCCATGGAAAACCTTGTTCATTGCTCCTGGGTTTCCCTGGCTGGCTCCACCCTGTGCTTTCCTTAATTAGTCTCCCTATATAAACCTGGCCCATCACTCCATCCTTGCGTGATTATTGTGCTTCCAGACTCTAGTCAAGCTCCTCCACTTACCTGCTCCTCTTACTAAAAGATAATTGCTCCCATGTACCGACCTCTGGGTTCCCCTGACTACACTACCCACTTGCACCAGTTACGACTAGGGATTCTGAACCGGAACCTGAATCAGGTTTCGTTTGGTATTGGAAGGCCAGATTAGTGCATCATGCTGCATTATTCTTGTTAGTGAAAGAAAGATTTGGAACCTAATGGACCCATTGTAAGTCAATGGGTTTAAAGAAAAGGAAATCGCGATTGTAGAGTGTATGTAGGTTAGGACATATAAAGGATAGTTTGTATAGGATCGGGGGACATATCACCAGCTACACTAGCTATATATACAGTAATACATTACTAAAGCAGGGAATGGAATAAAATAAACTATGCAGTATATATTAAATGTCTACCAATTCATTGCCCCTAGTGTAGACCATGCTGTTCTGGTCTTGGAAGCTCCTGCATTGGTCACAAGCTCCTACAGCCAGTCAGTGACTTCAGTGGTGATGTTGCCATGTATAACACTGGATGACTGAGGCCAGTGATTGACTGCTGCAGTTACATGAATGATGAATGGAATGTGACCAATGCAGGAGTTTAACTGCTGCTCTGAGACTGCAGGGCATTTAACGGATGAGTTCTGGATAGTGTACTACAGTGTTTCCCCCGAAAATAACACCTACCCCGATAATCTCTATCCTGATTTTATTTTGGGGGGGAGAGGGGAGTGGGGTTGATATATAAGTCCTAGCTATACTACATGAAGTAAAAACAACTCACTTAGCAGTTCCTGTTCAGGTCCCTTCCGCTGGGCTGTGGCGCTCCTGCAGGCTTCCGTACAGTCCTCAATGCTGATGGAGCATCTCTTGTTGGTGTTGGGGCTTGAATACCCCGCCTTGAGCAAGCGATTCTTCTGATTACTTCAGGAGCGCCGCCTGAGCCAAGCAGAGCTGGCACTCAATGGACCAATCACAGCCATTTACCCTGTGCCTCTTTTGGGGCAAAAATTAACATAAGAGAGGGTCTTATTTTCAGGGAAGCAAGGTGTTTTATTCTACTTCCAATCATTAACCATTTTTTTAAGTTTAAAAAAAAACACTTTTCTAAAGTACGTTAAAGCTATATTTTACCATTTTCAGTGTTTGAAGATGTTAATAAGACGTGTCAATAGTTGCTTAATATTTTGTAGGTCATCTCCATCATTGAATTGGGATAAATTGAAAGCCTGCATATTACTTTTGATAAAAATGGTGACTGTCAGAAGCCGCTAGCAGTAACTCCAGCAATAACATATTCCACTGCAAAAATTGTAGCCACTAGCGATCAACACTGAAAATAGCTAAATAATTTGAATATTGTTTATTGTAAATGGGATTTTTGTCCCAGAGTACTTTATCAGAATTCATACACTTTCCTGCTTTTCAAATAACTGCTGAGCCCCAAATATCTTACTGTAAAATACTCCGTATATTTTATTTGCAGACAGCAATATATCAACACTAGTTCATAGCTTTAATTTACTGGGCACAGGAAATACCGACAAAGTGACCTAGAGATATGCAATGATTAGCATGATGACATATTTTAATACTTTAATATTTTAATGCGTAAGGGCCTGTTCCTGACAGCACAAGTTGGATTGAATATCTTTGGCCTCCGGGTTCGTGATCTCAGGTGCTCAGAGGAGCGATTCCTCCCTAGAAAGCTCTGAATATTAGATTTCATTTGTAGGTCACTAAGACAGACAGACTGCATTCAAGGAGCGAGAGAAAGATGTAACTCTTTGTTTTCCCAGTGCAATCAGAACCTTTTAACCTTTAAAAGTACGTTAGCAGTACAATAAATACGGAGGTAATGTTTTGATATTTCACCCCACAGAATGGATTATTGAAATCACAGCATACATAATTCTAATCCTGCAACATGCTTTCATATAAATCACGTTATGGACACGTTCACACGTGGCAGATTTGATTTACACCAAATTTTGGAACAAAGTATAGTACAGGTTTTATTAAAAAAACATTCATACATGGCGGAAAAAATCTAAATGCATTTCAAGGCATGCTACAGATTTACTTAAGCGTAGCATGCCCTGTATGTAGAGGTAAAATCCCTTGCAAATCAGTTGTAGAATTCTTTGTAGCAAGTGTGCGATTGGCATTGAAGAAATGTTAAAACCATCTATGTGCAATGTATTAAAAACACACTGATTTCCAACTAATAGAAGTCTCAGTTGGTATAATGGCAAATGTGAAGCTATTTTTTTGGTTACAGTCAGTGCTAAGAAGAAATAGAATAGAGAAACCTCTTTTAGTTAGAGGTCAATAATTCCTAAACCAAAAGTCCATTGTCCACCTTCTGAATGTTTATGTACAAAGATCAAGTATGGCGAGCCATAGCATTAATGAAATGAGTCTCCACGCTTTCCAATGTGCTCTTTGACATGTGTTGCAACTATAGATGAGCGAGCATACTCGCTAAGGGCAATTGCTCGAGCGAGCATTGCCCTTAGCGAGTACCTGCCCGCTCGAGAGAAAAGGTTCGGGAGCCAGCGTGGGGGGAGTGGTTAGTTGCGGCAGTCAGCAGGGGTGAGCAGGGGGGGAGAGAGGGAGAGAAAGATCTCCGTTCATCCCCGCAGCTCCTTGCCCGCCGCCGGCAGCCGAACCTTTTCTCTCGAGCGGGCAGGTACTCGCTAAGAGCAATGCTCGCTCAAGCAATTGCCCTTAGCGAGTATGCTCGCTCATCACTAGTTGCAACCAAGGTCACCATGTAGCCCTAACCTAATATTTACTTGCCTTGGGTGTCGGCTTTTAATGTAAGGCCCCCTGTCCACGGCAGTGATTTCGCCGGCGGTAAATCACCGGCGAATCACGCCGGTTGAAGCTTTCCATAGCGTGTCCACGAGCAGAGAATCGTTCTGATTCTCTGCTCGTGGTCGGCAATTCGCAGAATTCTGCGAATTGCCCCGCTTCTCCGCGGTCAGCCTATCTGTCAGATAGGCTGCCTGCGGAGAACCGTCTGCTGGCTCCTGCTTCCGGGTGGCGGCTCCCGCTGCTGATACTGCAACGCCCCTGGACAGGGGGCCTATTTTCTGTAATTTCTTATCAATGGAGATGTTTAAATATGTAACAAAATGTTGCATCACATGCTATACTTGACTATTGTGTGCACAAACAAACTTGAGACTGTACGTCATTTATGACTACTTTATGTCGAGCCTCGTGTGACACAGAGTGTTAAGGCAGCAGAAATGCAGTCCTAAGCTCTCGCTCATGACCTGAGGATTGCGAGTTCAATCCCTGCATGCTTCAGGTAGCCGGCTCAAGGCCGACTCAGGCTTCCATCCCCCTGACGTCTGTAAAATGAGTACCCAGCTTGGTGGGTGGTAATAAATAAATAAATTACCTGAAAGTGCTGCAGAATAAGTTGGCGCTATGCAAATAACAAGATTTTTTTTTTTATCGCTGTCCCTTAATTAGTTTAGGGCTTTTAACTCCCATAAGGGCTGCTCCCCCTAATATGCTGTTCTAAAAGAGCACAGCACAATACTTACTCAAAACGCCATGTATATGTAGCAGAGCATATCAGTGTACTGTTGAAATCCATAGCATGCTCTTGTTTGTGTGGAAATCTCACAGATTTTCACATCAGATTTTACCCCTTTTACCATTTGAAGAAAATCAGAGGCAAATCCAGCGGGGCAAAATCCAAAATAGAAATAGCCTGCCACATGTGGACTTTGCCTAACTATGTATAGTAACTTGCTTTTCTCTCGAAACTTTTTGTAAGTGAAGAACAATACGCCCTGCAAGTAAAGTGTGCCTTTTATTGGCTGAAAACAATTAAAAATCACTTGTGCATGTTTTCATTTTCCATTTTGTGAATGTAATTTCTGTTCCTCTGTTGACATCCTTCCCACACTCCATATGCTTTTCAGCTCTGTATTTAGGAAGAAAGTACCAGTGTTTATTTTAAAAAGTGCCTTAGGGCCATAGAGGTGTACATTAATGCAAACTCAGTGGTGAACAATCAGCACTTTATTTCTCGGATGCAATTGAATTATATGCTGCATACCGTGAAGAGAAGATCACTTTTTCAACTGTTTCACGGTCATTTTACCTGTTCATAGCAGAGATTCGTTTGACACGGTCTAAACATGAATATTTAGCAGTTGAATTGCTAAGCAGTAGGGAAATGCTTCCCGATGACTTCTCTGTTGCCTTACGAAGTAAAAAGCCATTTCCCTATAACACTGCTCTATACAGAACAAATGGAAGATATCATTTGAAATATAGTATGTTTCTTTATGTATGAGGCGTCATTAATATTAATAAGCTATTAGAAGGAGGTTAAAATGGAGTCTGTAGATGATGAAGATATTTTGACTCCTTGTACTGTATAGGACTGGAGATCCATGGGCCCATCAAAGAAAAGGAGGCTGTACTGTACACATATACGGAACATACACACTTCTACTTTCAATGGCATTGTAAACCGAACAGATCATTAATAAGAGATGGTAAGCCATTCATGGATAGACCCATAACAAATAGACCCTAGTGATTAGTGATTTGCAGAAACGGACTGTCTTCCCTGAGTTCTTATTAACCAATTAGCCTAGGTATGGAGTAACTACACTGTGTAGCTACATTGGTTGTTACACATGTGTAAACGGTAGAAACTTACCTATCTTACTGTGTCAGAATAGTTTAGCAGTCCCAAAATGATATGCTGGGGGGGAAGGGGTACCTGCCTACACAAACCTTTGGCATTGATCCATTTACCATATTGACCTTTTACTTATGGTGGGGCTGGGGTCAAATGTAAAAGAGGAAAATAAGTTAATTTACAGACTTATGTCCCATTTAGACAGGACAACAGTTGTCTAAACAACTGCACGATCACTGGCGTCACCACTAAGGTCATTAGCACTCGTCCAGATCTTGGACAGGCAGAGAACACCGCTGGGTTCCTCTCTGGCTTCTAGCTCAGCGCTTCACATTCTAGCTGAGCGGGGAGCGTTTACACGTAGTGAGAAGCCTGCAATCCAGCAATGTTTTTTTAAGATGACTGAAAGTCAGCGATGATGAAAAGTGAATGAACAGTATCCTATATATATATATATATATATATATATTTTTTTTTTTTTTTTTTTTTTACACAGGACGATTATCGTTCATTTCTGTTCGTTTGAATGAATTTTGAGTGATAATCATCTTGTGTAATTGGCCCTTTGTTGTATGTCTCTTGATAACCATTAGGGCACTGACACACCACTGTATTTCAGATGCTTTTTTGCATCCATAATATGGATTTGCACCTTGGCCTAACCATGAGTCTTCAGACCTGAACTTTGAGAATCATAGGAATTCATGGTGCTCAGTTTGGGTCAGGAGATCCGCAGTCATCCATGTTATAGATGCAAAAACGAAGCTGAAACATGGTGGTGTCTCATTGGCCTAACTCAGGATGACAAACGACCAGAATTGGAATAACATATCAGCATAATGAAATTACAATGAAACCAAGCATGCATAATAACTACAATGAGTTTGAGTCCGATAACTCGTTGCCTGAGCATGCTCACATCATATCATTGGACTCTGCCAGTAAATATAAAAGACAAAGAGAATTAAAGAAGTCCTCGGGTTGTATCTAGTGTTATGTCTCAGCTCCATTGAAATATTCTAATACCTTGCCTTGTTAGTCTGATGGTTGTTGGCCTACGTGCATACACTGTGTGGAAAACTTTGGATTTACCTTCTAAATTATGTGCCTCCAAAGAATTAAGAAATGAGTATTTTGGGTGTATTCTGCATTTTCACATCATTGAGATTATTTATACAAATGTTTCATCCAGAAATGCATTTCTCTATGTAAAATGTGCCCCGGGGAGACAGGATTTTACTGATGTATAAACTGAAAGATAGATTATACTCTTGGAAAATGTCATCGTCGTCTTGTTGCCAAACAGCTAAAAATTTGAGTGATCTGCCTCTTCGTTGCAGTTAGGCAAATACTGTTGCTGTTTACATATTTTTACATCATATATACTGCAGATCTTTTTTTTTCCTGTGTAAAACAAATGTTTATCTCATGTTTAAATATTTTTTTCTAATGTTAGGTTATTAGTGAGTTTTACCACCAGCAACTTAAATGTTTGGTCCTCACAATTTTCAACGTGACGGTCGTGACCTCCTTTTTCGCCATAAATTATGACAGAATTTTCCTAAACTGGTTTATCTGGGTGATTATTTGCTCCCCTCATGAATAATGTCCTGGCAAAATAATACATGATACATTGGAGTTGATACGGATTTTGCCCTTCAAGTAGTGGCAACAGGCAGACAACATATTTATAGATATGTGCGGCTAAAATGGAATGGTGCTTTATACTAAAGGATCTGAGCCCCATAAACCGAAGAGTATTTTCAAAAATAATTTATACTGGCGGTGTGTTATACAAAACTTTGTAAAATTAGGTAATATGTCAGTACCGACCACTTTAATATGTCATTAAATCACAACTATATGTGTCACATTTATAGTGGATGGCATGCTTATCTCAAACCTTTAAAAGGGACTTGAAGGTAGTACTTTCAGTAGAGAATCAGGTGGTGGTACAGAGCAATTTTGACGCCACTAATCAAAGCAGAGCTGCTTACAGACAGAACTTTTATTTAGCTTTGTACGTCCTTTTCAGGGGATCAAGCAACGTATTTTCAGCACACTGCCCTTTCCTTAATAAAAAAAAAAAACCTCTATCAAAGTACAGGGTATTGTATAGTAGTTGCTCTTACAACCATTATTCGAACCACCCCTGTAAGCATTCTCTAGATTATACAGAGTTGCAGATTTGCTGACCTAAATGGCATATGTTACATAGGTTGAAAAAAAAAAGACAGGGTCCATCAAGTTCATTCTTTCGATCCATTGTGTATCGTTATTTGCAAAATTAATTAATGGCCTTCAATGCCATTCATATTAGATAATCCTCTCGTCTTTTTAAAAATATTGTCATTGTCTTCTATTACTAACTCTTGGGCTAGGGTACACTGTAAAGAACCCTTCCTATATAGATGCTTAATTAACCTTTAAATTAGATCAAGTATAAGGTGTCTACCTTCTGTACTAATCAAACCCATTTTTTCAGCCTCTCATAGGAAAAGACCACTTTAGGAGAGACTACCCATCCCATTTAGTAGTCTAGTCATCAGCCTCTGAACACTCCCCAGCTCTTCTCTTTCCAGTTTAATATATGGAGGCAAAAACTGAATCCCATACTGTAGATGTGGTCTTACAAGGGATTTATAGAGAGTAATATTACATTTGCATCAGAAGGTTTTTTTTTCTCTCTTATGCACCCTGAAATATTTTTTGCTTTTGCTATTGCTGCTTGGCATTGAGAACTGCTTCTTAGTTGATTTTGTCCTCAGGAAAACATATTACCCCCTTCCCGACAGACATACAGCTAAAAAAGGCCTAACTGCACATACCCCATGCAGATACATATAGCTGTCCACAGTATATGCTATGTATAGAGCTGCTTGGGAGCAGAATCTGCTCCATACGCAGCAGGCATCGGCTGCTTCCGACAGCTGTCCCCCACCTGCAACAGATGCTAACAGGGATAACTGTGATCATGTCTGTTCACCCTTAAAATGCTGGTATATATTATAAAATTGCCCTGGGAATACTCCGGGTTATATAAACACAATTCTAATTGCCAAAGGCAAAAAATACCCATAGATAATATCTCCTAAAATATAATCTAAATACTTGATTATTCAAAAAGACAAAGACAACATTGAATGATATTTAAAATTAAAGGGGCAAATGGTGATGCCACAAAATGTAACTAGCCGTCATCAATTAGTATCATGTGTGTAATTGCGCATATACACTGGGGTGGATTCAGACAACCGTATATCGGCTCGGTTTTCACGCCGAGCCAATATACGGTGTCCTCATCTGCAGGGGGGGGAGGATGGAAGAGCCAGGAGCAGGAACTGAGCTCCCGCCCCCTCTCTGCCTCCTCTCCACCCCCTCTCCGCCCCTCTGCACTATGTGCAATGAAAGGATGCGGGATAGGGTGGGGCTAAGTGCTGTGAATTAGCCCCGCCCCACCTCTCCCCATTGCAAATAGTGCAGAGGGGCGGAGAGAAGACAGAGAGGGGGCGGGAGCTCAGAGCACTGCTCCCGGATCTTCCAGGTTCCCCCCCTGCAGAGAGAGACGGCGTATATCGGCTGGGCGTGAAAACCCAGCCGATATACGTTCATCTGAATCCAGCCTAAGGCTTAGTTCCCAGGAGCATAAATCGGTCGCCATTTTCACGGCGATATACGCTACAATCTGAGAAGTTAAAACTCGTGAACAGGCGCACAAACCTAACGTTTGTGCGCCCGTTCAGACGGCATGAGCCCCAATGCATATACGCCAAGGCCGCTATGCCATTTCCCCTTCCCTCGCCAGCTCACTACCTCTCTCCTCCTCTCCAGTTGATTGCTATGGGAGGGGGTGTATGGGCTTATTTAAGACATGCCTGTAACACATCTTTAATAGGAAGCCTGTTAAGAGACGGTATAATGCAATACCACAGTATCGCATTATACTGTATAAGGGCTCGTTCAGACGAGCGTATGCACTAATCTGCGCGCACATGCGCGCGCTTGAAAGTGCACGCAAAAATGCGTGTGAACGAAGGTCCGCGCTTTACATATGCGTGTTAGCAAATGTGATTTTGGCTGCATGGAGCGCATGTAGATGCGCTTCATACCTTGAGCTGTATCAGCATCCCAGCCAATATACACGGCGCCAGTATTTTAAGTATTGATAGTTGTGAGACACACGATTTCTTTGGCGCCCCAGCGAACATTTGATTACTAAGTTTCTTCCTTAATATAATAGGCTGCACATCGTCTATTGGTGTTTACAACAAAACACATCCGGAACACAACATGGAGTGCTTTATGCAAAGGGAAAGACACAAAAGCATTTAGCTTAAGGAAAAAACCCCAAAACATTACTGTCTATTGGGTCGTTCACAAGAGCATACTCGCGTGCAGCGTGTCCCATAGGAGCCAATGCTAAGAGCAGCGCAGTACGGACCAAACTGGTACGCATGTCCTTTCTTCGTTGCTGCGCGCGTTCGCACGCAGTAAAAACACGCCCATGTGAACACTTCATAGGAACTCCATAGTTTTATATAGGAGCGGAGTTTTGTGCGCGCGTATATGTGCGCGAAAACACGCTCGTCTGAACGAGCCCTAAGTGATTAAAAGTTAGTCCTCTATGCTTTAATAGAAAAAAGGCCAAATAAAATATTTTTGTTTCATTATAAAAATAAAAAATTGTGAAAGTTGCATAAAAAAAATTTTATCTGGAAAGATCCAGTTAATTAAAATATTACGCTATTAATTCTCCATGGTTAATGCTCTCAGAACAAAAAACACAATGGCAGAATTGTGCTTTTTTTGTCACTTCTTCAAGAAAAAATGACCAAAAGGCAATCTAAATGTCTTATGTAACTAAAATGGTACCTATACAGTCTACAGGTTGCCCACAAAAAACGAACCTTCACATAGCCCCATTGCCCGAAAAATAAATAGGTTATGAGTGTGAAAATATGGCGACAAAGCAAATTTTTTTTTTTTTTAAAGCTATTTTTTTCCTACTGTGCCATGAATGCTGTAAATCTAACCCCCTCCAAAAATATGGTGCAATTGCAGTTTTTTCCCATTCTGAAATTTTAAAAGTCTTCGAAAACACTGTATGGTGCATTAAATGGTAGCATTAAAAATACAACTTATCCCACTAAAAACAAGCCCTCGTGTAGATATGTTCCCGGAAAAATAAAAAGGTATGTTTTTTGGGTTTGTTTTTTTTTTAAAGAGAGGATACTAGAACTGCAGAATGTGCCTTGGATGCAGGCGCATCAATGACCCTTGGTCAAGGGTCATTGATGCGCCTGCATCCAAGGGTTAGACACAGAACAAACTTGTTCTTTCTTGCTTTCTCCAAGATCCGCTCCTAATGGAACATAGTAGTCCTGAATTAAGAACTACATTTCAGGAGATAATGTTTGAGCGCTGGTCCAGTTTAGATGCTGCTTCTTTGCATTTTCTTTAGCTACTAGGAGTTTTGTTATTTGTAATTGAGACAGGAGAGGCCATGCGTTACTCTTTACAGTACATAGAATGTGTGTGGGAAAAGTTTGCATTGCCGAAGAGTTGGATAGTGATTCCAATGAGTGTCTTACTAAAACATAGCAACGCATGTAGATATGAATCTTTGAATTAGAAAATGTAATTCAGGTTGACGTTTTTAGTTTATCATTTATCTCTCTGGCTTGGAATTCTGTCGAAGAGATTCTCAAGTACTCCGGCACCAAATTTCCCGTCCTCTCACAGGCAGAACCTGACCTCTTCTAGCAGTCTTCTTTCCTTGGCATAGACTTCTCTTCTGTTCTTTGATGAATCCCTTTATGTATGTGAGAGGTTCTATCCAATTCCCACTCTCCGCTCTCTCCTCCAAACCAAACAAATTATGGTCTTTAAGTCTTTCCTCATGTGCTTAAAAAAAAGATGAGCACAAAGGAGAATGACTATGGAAACAAGGCCATAAAACATCTTACGCTGGAACTGGACAGGTGATTATCATGATATGTTGTTTCTTGATGATAAAATGGAGCAGCATCTTTACTCCTAAAGTTAAAAAAAAAACTAAAATCCAAAAATAAATAGTCAAGCCCATTATTCTACCTGGATGTAATATGAGGCTGAACACTACATGCATAAAGAGCCATAAATGATTGCTTTATTTGTTGGTTCTCGCTGCTGAGGTTACGGCTTTTACAAAATAACCTTTATGCAGTGCACATTGTTACATTAGAAATGTAACAAAAGAATGAACTTGTTATAACACCTTATAACTCATGTAATAACCGCTCAGATTTGTTAAATGGCCTTGTTAGAAAAAACTGCATTTTCTCCTCGGTAAAATAGAACCTTCTTGTAATTTTAAAGCCTTCATTCCAGGAAATACTTCATAAACAATTTATTTTACCTGCTACTATATCCAAGGCAGTGAACCAGGGAGAGGTATAGAACAACGCATCGTGAATTGTTCCCAATCCCTCCTGTTGCTACAGTGAGTAGAGAATGTTCTGTGGTTTCTAAGAATCTGCCTTCATAATTGGTGCCTTTTGTCTATGGATGACCTTCCCATATCTGTTGCTTTTTAATGGTACTGGTAAATGTCATAGCGGCCTTCAGTAGGAATCTTCTTTATACTGTGTGCGGTAATATGAAACTTAAATAACCCTGTGTATTATGAAAAACATGAATTTATCTGACGGGAATATGGTAGTTTGGCTTTTGTCTGTTGTGTATCATGCATCTCAATTTTCATTTGCTATGATTCTAAATACCGGTCGTTACATGTTTTTAGATAGTAATCGACCTGCTCTTTATCTACAAGGGTCATGATGTTATTCCTCCATTCCCTGGTGTAGCCAATTTGTGGGTCTTCTGTTTGAGTAATGAGCTATTCTGTGTTTTATACATAGACAAGAAGTCATACTTGGGTGAGGGGTTTGAACATAAAACTGTACATTACATCTAGTGGCTGCATGTGTTTTATGAGATATATATATATATATATATATATATATATATATATATATATATATATATATATATATATATATATATTGTGTTTATTAGTTAATACATTTGCAATAAAGGGAGTTTTCAGCCCCATACACATTATTATTCCCTTTACGTCCACCATTTGTATATACAGCATTTGTCCTAATTGTTCATGAACCGTGCAGCTAGGATATATATATCCTTCACTTTAGTGAAAGGTCTCACTGTATAGTGCTTTGCCAATAAAGATATTAGGTTGGCACTTCGTCAGTTTGATCCTAATGAAGTGACAGGGAGTTGAAACAAGCTGCTCTTGGGCACGGAATGTGATAAACATAAGCCCAAATACTAGCGAATGACAGGAGATACTGAAAAATAAGAATGGGGACCTTTGTTCCTAGGTATTATAGTGATGAAATGGGTTAATTGAAGTATACATATTTGGTATCGTTATACACAGAAATCTAAAAAGTTTTTTTTTTTCAAATTTGTCACAATGAATTAAAAATAGAAGAAATAAAGAAAATTTGAATTTTAAACTATTCTGCCAATTTTTTGTTTTTTTTTTTAGAAAAAAAACATAAATTAAAAAGATACTGGCCCTGTTCTGGTACCATATCAAAAACTATGCCACAAAAAATTATCAGTTAAAAAATATTAACCTTGAAAATATGAAATGTTAATATGGACATTTAGGCATCATTCTTGGTCATGAAGGGGTTATGCAAATATGTGGTAATTAATTTTTTTTTAAAAATCTGTTCTGTTTGAAATCCCCTAGCAATGTTTCCTGAACAGCCAGCAATCTATTTTTGCTGTAACATATCGCCTGACTGCAGCAGCCAATCACTGGTCATTACGGTGATGTTTAAACCCCAATGACATCACTGAGGACATTTCATCACTGCACTGGTCTAAGCACGAACCAGTAGGAGCTGTGCCTGCAATTACCAACCTGGGCTACTGTAATGGGCATAGCTTCTTGGTCTAGCCCCACTGACAGTGGGACAGAGAACAGCTGATCGCCAGAGGTCCCAAGGTTCGCACCTGAGGATAGCTCATCAATAGTAAAGTCCTGGAAAACCCCTTTAACCAAAAATGGAAGCCACTATATCATTTTAGTGTCAAAGCTAGATATCCTCGTAGTTTACATAGATGTGAAGTAAAAGAACATTATTAGAGGTAATCATTTACGCTCATTATTGCCGCGCTGGTGTTGGCCTCCATCACAGTTGTAGTAAATTAGATTCCACGCTCAAATAATAAAAATGCTGAAGTCTGTATTGAGGATTTGCAGCTGTAGATTACTGACACCAGGGACCCCTAAGGTTTAATACATTTCTGTACGCACACAGGATTGTCACCTATCTACTTTGTATTCATACAGAAAATGTTTAAATACATTACCGAATGTTGTTTTTCAGATTTGTTTCATTACATCCAATCTCCTTATGCTTAATGCAGTTTAGAAAAATTGTTACAATATAAGTGAATTCATAGGTGCAATTTCTGTCTGTGTTTCATAAGTATGATTGATAGCAATCGTATAAGCAGACTGCTGTAACATAAGAGCATCTTTTAGATGACTTGAGGGTAGAGTATGCAAGTATTTGGGATTACGGGTGGATTAATAGATGCAGATCATCCATAGAGTTCAAATTATATTTATAAATCTTTTCTAGGAATGAGCGAGCACCAAAATGCGCGGGTGCTCGTTATTCGACCCAAGCTTTTTGTAATGCTGGAGAGCTCTGTTCGAGTAACGAATCCCATTAAAGTCAATGGGAGACTTGAGCATTTTTCAATGGACCCACCGGGTGTCGAGCATATTTTTTTTTTCGCCCTCAAAATGTATCTTGACTCTTAACTTTGTCAGATAACTTTGTGCTACAGTTTATTTGCCCTTTTAATAGACTTACAAAGACTTTTCTTGTGTTAAGATAACCGTATTCTTTCAATGTTTTAAATGGGCTGACCAACTTCTAGCTATTTTGCAGCAGACAGCTTCGTATATTACACAGTGACCCGGGTTGGTACTGCAGTCTGAGTCCCTTTCACTTCAGTAGAACTCAGCCTGCAGTACCTACCTGGACCACTGCACTGCTCACAGAGCTGTCTGCTTCCTGCAACAAAACAGCTAGAAGTGGGACAACTCCAATAAGATGACTTGTTGCAGAACATTAGCAGTCAAGTTAAACTTTACTACATCTCTAGATTCCATTCATGCAAATATGCAATGGGCTGCTGTTTTCATCCATGTCATCGGAAATATTGAGCGCATATTAGAAAAATATTGCCTGTATAGTTGAGTATATCATAGTTTATACCTTGCTCATGTAAGAAGGTTTTATCTATAGTTCATACAAGTTCACGGCACAAATAGAACCAGAGTGGATATTATCAAACTTCATAATTAGAAGCATTAGTACTGGAAAGCAGCCACGTTCAAATATGTTCTTAAAAAAGGTATATGAAAGTAGAACAAAGGACTGAAGACTATTAATTATGTCTGCTGTCAGAAAGTCCCTCTTGCTTTTATTTGTTAATCTTTGTGGAAGCCATTCCCTAAGGATTGAACAGGCTCCATGGGTGTCCTGTTTTCTCATTAATTGCCTCTACATGCCTCTTCGCTTTGTCCAGCTCTGCTATACACCCAGCTTCTTACACCACTGGTCAAAGAGAAACTGTAGTTTCTCACACTTATTATTATTTTAAATCTCTTTTGTCATGGATGAGAAAGCATATCGAAGCCTTTTTTTTCCCAGGATGTCACTGAAATTTTTTATTTCTCTCTGCAGGCATTCTGAACTTTTCCAATGACAGAGACTGCTGCAATACTTTTAATTCTTACACCTATAGGGCAAATAAGGTTAATGCGAATATAGTCAGAAAAAGGGCATAACTCATAAGGCTTGCACATCGGAGGGGGAAAGAAAAAGTCATAAATAGTTGAAAACATTGCCGGTCAGATTTGAAAGGGATGACAAGATCGTATCATTCTCTCCATGCTTCGTAAGGTTTTTATAATCAAATGTTGAATGCCAGCATTTTAAATAGCATAATGTATGTGGTTTACTGAGGAAAGGGGAAAAAGTGGAGACTAATGAAAAATATTCCTGTGCTCCGTGGGGGCTCCCTGAAAACTGATGAAAAGTACATGTTGGCCTGAAGCATTTCATAGAGGTGATTTATAAGCAGGCTGTTTTAATTTATAATACAATCATTTATGTACGGCTTGGTGGAGTGACTACTTATAGCGGATGCCACGTAATGTTAGTCCTTTCTCGTATGCAGTTACAGTCTATAATAGAAGGATGTTGCCTTTTCTGTGCCTACTGTGTACACACCTTGGCCATGGCTGAGTTATACATGTATTGTGCTATTTAACATTACAATGCATTGTTCATATCAGTGTACAAGCAGGAGCGCATATGGAGCATTGTAGTCAGGATTATTCAAAAATCCCCGAAGCTAACTTGTCAGAAGGAAGCCTGAGAATTTAAGGTTACAGCTTTGACATGAAAAAATGATTTTTTCATATATTAGCGGTTACCTTATAGAAGTTTCACCAAGTTTCAAGCTACGATCTTTATTCCTGCACTCAGACATAGTGTTATAAAGTTTATTACCTGTTCCCTCTATTTGTGTCTCTCCCAGAAATAAATACTGGATGTGTGTCCAGCATGCTGCAGTTTTTACTACTGTAGCTCTTGTTTGCAAACACAGCTTCATTCCAGTACTGGTCTCTCTATCTACAGCTCATGAAGGGTTTCTTCTTAAAGCCAGATTCCTACTGTACACTGATGCAGGGCAAAAACCCTGAAACAGCTGTATGTACATGGAGTCTGGCTTTGATTTTAATTCCCAGTCATTGTTACAAGGCTTGTTTAAAAAGTCCGACTTTGGTTTGAAGGAATGCTGCCTTCCAATAGGTGGCACTGTAGAGGTTTTATTCCATCTCCCTTATTTGCATATTACCCAGAGGAGCGTGCATGGCCATTTGAGTCTCCTCACCCACCGTCTAGGTTCTCTCCCTAAGGAGCAAAGATAGCATTTCTGACTTCTCTTTTGTGCTGACACTAATTCTGAGGAATGTTTGTTTCCCCTTCCTCCCTGCAAAGTTTGTGCAGGTGCTCTGTTGTTTCTTTACCCTTATGCACTGCCTATATTATTTATTTATTCCTCTGTATGTAAACTGCCTTTTGTGTGACCTGTCCTCCCTCTCTACATTTTGTGTGATCTGCCCTCCCTGATAACTTGGATGCTTTCACCCTTTTCACACTCTGATACTTCGGTGTGTTACACATTTTTCGTATTGCTAACTAGAGACGTGAGAGTTAGAGAAGAGAAAGCAGACAGAGCCCGGACCAGTATGCTCTCAGATTTAGCAAGGCAGCCAGCTAGGTGAAAGAGTTATGCACACCTTGCGGCTGCAAAATGATAGCATATTTTTAATGAAGATTATTGAAAAATTAGTTTAATTTTATAAATAGGGAGCATATGAATAATAAAAAAAAATCTGTGCAAAGATGTTCCTAAAGTGACCATGTGCACAAAAATGTATTCGCTAACGGCATGAGACATATTACAAAATGATATTGATTTAATTTTGTGTCATAGACTAGAACGTAATGATGAGAGGGACTATTACATGTAGAAGGGCACACCACTACACTTCCTTTTATTATAGCTAGCAGCAGGTGCCTTGTGGCTGGAACTCCCCCTATTTCTATTTACTAACATGTCAGAAGATATGCACAGACACTTTGAAGATTGGTGGTCCAGCTCTAGGGAATTGTTGTTAAAGCAATTACCTAAAACCTTTTAGAAAGCTCCTACAAAGTTGACACACTCTGTATATGTTTTTAACATTTATATTAGGAGCAGCGTATGTAAAAAATACACTGTAGACCAGGGTGCATAACTTGTTTTGATTCAAGGGGCACATTTTCAGATTTCACCACTTCCTAGGGCCACCATAAAACTCAACAAAATATTTCAATCTCAGACACTTATGGAATATCTGCAGTATATGATATAAATTTCTGATAGGTGGGGTTTCCATGCTCCCTCTAGAACTCCAGATAAGAGGTGATAGCCATGTATAAATTAGGCTATTTTAAGGACATATTCACATGGGGCGCAACTGCTGCAGATTTTCCTTGCTGAATTTCCACACGGAAACTCTGCACCATCTCCAGCAGAAGCCATCTGGATAAGATTTAACCCTCTCTAATCCACTGTCTGACCCCTGAAGACATTATGATTTAAGGCTGTACAGCTCCAATGTTGGAAGACGTCCGTCGGGGTTCTCTTACTGTATATTGCCAGCCTCTCTGCTGTCAGAGCCTATCTAACGTGTCACCTCATGCAGTACTGGCTTTAGCCAGCATATAGCGCCATTGTATAACGGCAGAAAAAGAGTAAGCCCCTGAGGAAAACCAGAATTCAAATTGGATTGGAAAGGGTTAAAGGGATTCTGACATCCGGTCTCTGCTGCCCGAATCACATGCACTATGAACCTGGGACAGGGATGCCTATTTTCATCCTGGATGTTTAGTTCTGAAACGGTGCAGCATTTCAGAATAAATACACTCTGAAGTTTGACCTGGAGCTCAGCTATGAGTCATGGGGTGGTCCGGGCTGGTCTCCCCGCTCCGGCAACATGAAGACTGACAGCTCTCTCCCTGCTTTTGTATAGGAAGAGAGCGATCACTCTACATGATCTTGGTCGAGGAGAGGCCGGCGTAACTTGAAACTCAGCTCTGAGTCAAACTTCAAAGTGAAATTATTTGAAACACTGCAGCGTTTTAAGACACCCACAGGGACAAGAGCCATCCCTGCCCCCAGGTTCAGTTTGCCCATGGTTCGGGCAACAGGAACCGGATGACAGAATCCCTTGAACGAATTTTGGCTCATCATGCAAAAACTTGATGCAGAATTGCTGCAGATTTTAAGCCCACAACATGCCAATTGTTTGCTGTGGATTCGAGAGTTATAATTTGCACTATTTTTTGTGCGGATTTTGCCACTTCAGAATATTGCCATTGTGCCCATACCCTGATGATAGTAGAATGGAGTTATAGCAAAGAGCGAGGTATTTTACAATAGTCATAAACTGATATAGAGAGACTCACTCATGAGCAACTACATCTCCACCTTATCTCTCCCACTTCACTTTATCATACAGAAAAGAGTCCTCAAATATGGGGCTTCCAGAGATGGCGGGAGGCCACACAGGATGCCATCGCAGGCTGTGCACAGCTGTTCCTGACGATCCCTACCTCACTTCAGTAGATCAAGCCGTACACTTTTTGGTTACGCTGGCTATAATTCCACTGTTAATGGTTCGTTGCTTTTAACTCCTCAGTCCTCACTCTTCCTCCATGTGTGACCACTCACTGACTAAGGGCGCTTTCAGACCAGCATATTTGGTCTGCATTTTGGGGACTGCAATACAGCGCTAATGTTAATGTACGTGTCTGTTCACATGGCTGTATTATTTACAGCTGTTTTTTGACAATGCAGCATGACCTACTGGACATTTTGTGCTTTTTGCCTCTGTATTGCTATTCTTTTTCATTCGGCAAATACTGATCAGCATTTGACTATTAAAAAATTAAATATACTGAGGCAAATTACGGTTGTAATGTCATCTGGAACACAACTGTATTATGAACATGTCTCCATACACTCACCTAAAACCAGCCTAATACGACTCCCTTTTCTTAAATTGATGCTGCATCAATCGGCAGGTCCATAGATACATTTGCCTTTATGAGCTGCTCTCTGATTTGGGTCATATAGTGGAGTTTCAAGAGGCCCCCCTTTATCATTGAATAATAGCTGCGCAACTTTGTAATGTACTTTGTTTGTAGTCCTTATTACAGTACCTTCAAAATCTGTGTTTGTTGAGACCATTCTTGTTCACAACCAGTCACTTGAAATCTGTGAACATAGATTTGCTGCAGACTTGATATGAATTTTCATGTGGGTTTCACCTCTTTAAATGAGAGGGTGGAATCCACACCAATATCCAGAAAATACGCTACGTATTAATGTAGCCTAGAGGCCTAATACTTAACAGCTGACAGCTTGATGCTAATGTATCCATCCCAAGCTAAATAAAGAAGCAAGCAATTCCCTTATGTCCTAAGAGTTTGCTCCAATGTATCGGTGCAGGTAAAATGTATCAGCCCGGAGTCCATGCATGCTATTTAACTTGCAGAGGATTACTAGACATATTGATTTCCATTGTAACAAACTCTCAGCTGCAAGAAGTATGAGGTCTGTATATTAGTAAGATTGCTTTCTTCAGCTGACACTAAACAGATGTATAATGGGATACAAATTTCTCTTGAATGATAATTTTAACATTGACAACATAGTTTTCTAATGCTCTTCCATAATACTCTAAACATCATTATCAGTAGTAATTGTTTACTGCGGCTGTTCTGTCCTCCTTCAGTCTGACCTACCTGCTCTGAATAGATTCTGTATCAAGTTTATTGCATCTGAAACCTAAAAGTCAAGTCAATGATCCGATGCTGCGAACTTCACCAACTAGTTCTAGAACATTAGTAACTAGTGTATTAAAGTTGAGTTGCCTCATCACTTGTAGCTTCTGTCTTAACAGTCAGTCTCAATCATTTGCTTTTGATGCAACAGTTTATTAAGAATTATTTCTCAGTTCTACCATGAAAGACACGAGATTACACCTCAGTGCTTCAAGTCATTAAGCATCAGTTTAATCGGCCGTTTGACATTGCTAAACTGTTCTTCACTATGCTTCAATCCTAGCGAGAAGTGAAGACCATTGAGCACTCAACTCCCTGCCCTTCAAAATCACTGCTGCTCGCTGAGCACTGTCAATAAATGCTGTGTATGTTTGATACCTAGGTAATCAATATTGGTTGAGGGTAGATTCCTTTTCATTGTTGTCCTCTTCAACAGGACACATATATAAGAGCAATTGAGGAGTCATTATAATTTTATATTATGCCGACTTCTTGTGAATCACTTCATGTTTATATTACTCTTAACCTACTGTAATGTAATACTTGATGTATTGTTTCTTTAAAGGTATACCCACTATCAATTTATGAATAAAAATGATAAAAAGTGGAATCACTATACATACATCACTTATCTTTGTATTGCTCATCAGCTTAACTCCTGTAATACGGCAGGAGATTTATACTGACTATATGCATAGCTGTCACCTGACTGCTATCTTCCATGGTGGAAATGCACTGGCAGCATTTGACTCTTCAGCCACCAAAGACTGGGTATGTCTTCTAACCCTTGTCCTCACTCCTTGCTTATTGTAATGTGTGATAATATACCACTGCAATCAGGTGCTGTAGACTGATCACACACACCTGTAAGGGTGAATGCCCACAAACGGATTTGTACCGCATTTCCCGCGGTGGAAATCCACATGTGAATTCCGCAGCTATTAGGTTGTATTGAACCTAATAGCTTTTCTGCCTGCCAATACTCACCTGCAGAATTCTACCACAGATTTCCGCAGCGGGAAATAAATCGTGGCATGTTCTGTTTGCCGTGGATTTGTGCCGCTGGGGGTCTCCATTAATATAGTATTAATGATGACCGCGGAATTCTGCGATCACCAGCAGGCACTTTGTTTATATCATGGTACTCCCGCACCGTAAATCCGCAACCCACGACGCTCATGAGCATGAGTCCTAAATTAGTGGCACTGGAAGACAGTGCACTGGAATTATTTTTTGATACTTCACCTCCCATATCATCAATCTATAAAATCCTGAAAAATCCACATCATGTTTGAGCCTGAAATATAGTTTGCGTGTTTGAGCAGTATGTTAGTGTATATCCCAGATGAACTGTATTCAAGTGTAAGACTATGACTTCTATCATGAAGACAATGTGCACTGTTAAAAAATTAAGGTAATACTTAACATCACAGTTTAACCCAAAGCCATTTAGGTCGGTTTCACACGGCCTCAAAATCACAAGATTTTCTCGCAATGTGACGGTGCTACAAATCGCATGTATGTGAAGCCCATGCTTTCCAGTGGGTTCTTTTACATTAGTGATGATTTGTAGCCTGCTACATTGCAGGAATACAAAATCGTGGCACGCCTTATACAGCCACGATTTGCAAGGTTTTGTAGTTCATGTTTCCCTCTGGACCCTTCCTATGTGTTGCATCACATCGCACAAAAACGCAGTTTTTGTGAAGTGCGATCCAACTTTTACAGTAGAAAGTCCTACTATAAAACACTAAATTGAGGCCTATATGCCTTCAAAAAAAAAAAAGAATACATCACCTAAGAGGCGCTGTCAGCTCCGCCACACGTCTCCTCTCCATCTCCGGGAGACTTGCTTGTAGTTTTAAGCAAGCGCTTCCTGGTTCAGAGGTTCGAAATCCCACCTCCAGGAAGCGCTGGCTGTGATTTGGTTCTCGAGCACCGCGGCTCAGCCAATCAGAGCTAGCAATTGATGGACCAATCACAGCCATCACATTGAATGGCTGTGATTGGTTTATCGACCACTGCATGAGGAGAGCTGGACAGGGTTGTGAATAGCACTAGGACTGGTATCTCTTCCTTTGTACAAGGAAGAACAAAAGGAACACTGCCAGACCCCTACAAAATGGCCTCCAACATGCTACTGGTCTGAATGTTTCCAAAGAGGACGTTCAGAAAACCTTTCACACAAGGTTTCGAGTTTCAATTGGGGATTCACCCAAAAATTTGCGACTTTTAGGCTTTTTGTGCCCCTTTGCCACCTGTGCAAAAATTGGGCTGGGCTTTTTGAGAGGGGCTGTGGAATCCCCAGACCAACAAATGTATGTATATTTAATTGCAGAAAATGGTGCAAATTTTTCCAGAATGAACGCCAGGTCAGACCTGGCATACTTTTCTGCTTCTACAGGGAGGTGGTTAATTGCGCCTAATACATGAAGAGCCATGCATTTTTCATGTATTAGGCATGTTGTCTGCTAGCGGAAATATTATCAACACCTGCTTTTAAAACGCCGTTCTTAATACATTTCTGCCAAACAGTCAGAAACCAACTCCACGAGGGTGGCATGAGTTCCTTATGTCCTGTAATAGGACCTGTGCTCACAACCTAGCACCATGCAGCTCGATTGGCTTTAGCAAGAGAACACCAGAATTGGCAAGTCCACCACTGGCACCCCGTTCTCTTCAGAGGTAAGAGCAGATTCAGACTGAGCAAATGTGAAAGAGGCTGGAGATGATCATTAAGATCCGATGTGTGATTTAAGGGTTCCCTTAATTTTTTAAGCAGTGTATAGATCTATTCAGTGTCAACATGACCGAAGCACATTTATCATAGCACATTTACATTATCTGCATAGACCGACAATCGAATGCAGAAAACGAATGATCGGCGCACCAAGCAAACATCATTGGCATGCCGAATGTTTGTTTATAAAGAATACATGTATATGTGAAGAGTACAGAGCCAAATTGACTCCATCTGCTGAATATAGATATGTGCTGTTCTAAGAAAGCCTTTTAGGTTACATACATATGTAATGTATTTTCTACAGTGGAAAATCCATGGCAAAATCTGCATATGCTACATGTAGATTTGCTGCAGGTTTTGGTGCAGGTATACCATAGATTTCACCCCTTCCCCATTTCAAGGGGCAAAATCCACTATGAAAATCCACAGCATATGCTGTGGACTTAAACTCCAAATTTCATCTGCTGCCAACATTTTTTGCAGCTAATTCCTCTGCGGAAATCCCACAGCCATTACATCCTATACGGCCATAAGGCTTTCGTAAAGGGCCATTTACTTGAGGATGATCTATATAATGACAATGTGCTGCATCACCTCTAAACAGGTATTTCTTTCCAAATTCCTCTCACTCTCTGTTTACTTTCAGGTTTATGTCTTATCCTTTCTCCCCCTATATATTCTATGAAAAGACCAATATATCATAGGAACCCAGCAGTAATGAGGTTTGTGAGGCAATTGTCGGTGTGGTAAAGTTGTAGACAAAAAAATTCTTCTTGTAATGACAAATTACACTGTAGAGACCTCTTAAACACTTAGCCTTGGTGAACACTAAATCAGTCCCAGCAACAGGTTTATTGCTGCGCTCTGTACTTCTGCGAGAGCATTTCACCCCATACATGGCATTGATGAAGATTGCCTAACAGTAGATTTACAGCTTTTTAACTGATTTAATGAAAAGGCATCCAGGGAGTCCTTGTACGTTTAACACATTTGCTGTTTTACCAGAAGTCAGTAACCTATTTTGTGCCGGAGAGGTATATAAAATACATTGGCATGCTTTGGGTTAATATCGGATTGTCAGCACCATTCCCGATCCTAGCAGTGGTCTTGGATAAATTGCAGGCAAATATGTTATGGTCATTTTCTTGTGTGCAAGCTATTATTATGTCCTCTGTGCAATATCTTGTATTATTATTAGTACCATCCGCCAGTCTTGAAAGGCCACATCTGTTCTGCATCTTCAGCCCTTTATTCGCTCTGTCTCTGAGGATCGGTGAATATACTGCAGCACAGGAGGGGCATGGGATCTGCATTTTGTAGAGTTGAAGTTAGGTAATCTCCAAACTGTTGCTTCCGTTCATTCCTTGTATTGGGAGAGAGGTTGAAATGAGAGGCCAAGTAGGATATACCAAATGTGAGCTTTTTATAATAAAAAGCAGGGATATTTATGCATTGTGTGACTATTTAAAGCCTGCCTACCTTTAGGGTTCCTATACACATTCAACAACTTTCGGACAAGCGATCGTTTATCCGACAGCTGTTTTCCCCACTGTCGCAAAGACATAAATGTTAGGCTTGACCAAACGTTCCTGTGTTTAGGGAGGTAAGCCACAACCGGACACCTCTAGTACCAGCTTTTCTCATGGGGAACAAAAGGATTAAGCATAAAAATTCAACGTCTCCCATCCTTCTTTCCACCATTATTCGTAAGGGGGACGTTGAGCCTCTCCTATACGTGTTAGAGAGTCATCCAAACCTGCCGGCAAGTTTGGATAGTTAAAGTCTAAAGGCTGGTTTACACAGGCAGATGATTGCTCAAAGATCGCTCAAACGACAGTCTGAGTTACAGCTTTGAGCGATCATTTTGCATAAAGTATTAAGTAGCTACGCCGCTACTTAAGTACCAATTAGATGTGCAAATGAAGCCTTCACTGAACACAGTTAATAGGAGGTTCAGATCCTTGGTTCTCCGTGGGGAAACAATGCTATCAGCACTCCCCGTGGAGAACTACTGATAAAAGTGAACGATTTTTAGGTTGGACTGAATTGAATGATTAGCCAGCAGTGCTCGAAAAGTGGACGATGGGCGCAGATTTACACGCACCGATTATCGCTAAAATGATCGCGGATTAGAAATTTTTTAGCGATCAAAGGCTGGTGTAAATGGACCTTAATGTGTATGGGGACCTTGAAACCCCTACTTATAGTTTGCATATTGAAGTAATTTAAATACATTATCAATTTTCTTCTGCAATGGTCCTGCATTACAGCCTGTATTGTAGGACAAAGCTGCATTCAGAGATTCGCAGGCTGCAGAGCTATATTCTCCCAGCATTCCTTACTGGCTCAATGTCTGTACTGAGTTTGCTCTGCTAAATTACATTATAAAAATCCAGTTAAGCGGTTGTTGATGTATCTTTGATCACCCGGAGAAGCTGCAATTTGCCATATATTTTCCCTAAAGAAGCCACCGGCGGCTAAATATAGTATAGCACACTGACCATTCACGTGAATGGCCGACCATGTAATACATATTCGGGTTGGCTTATTCAGAATGAAAGCCACTCTTATGATATTCTCATTGGAAAAGTTAAGACCATTTCCACCTGCAAATACGATCTACACCACAGTATAGAAGCCATAATAAAATCTTTTCACCCATGGCCATCTTCAAAGTGAGCAGTGCCATGTGCCGGACTTCAAGAGATGCCTGTCTGAATGAGGTAGCATTTTAAAGAACTAGAGATGCAGCTTATAGTAGAGAATATTATATAGAGAGCCCACTGCCAATATGAGTAATATGTGTATGGTATATATTTGAAGATAATTTAAAAGTACATATCTTCTAGTTGTCAAAATGAAGTCCGCACGGGCCAAATATTCATCTTGTACATATTAACAAGTCGAGACGCCCATTGGCATTCATTTCAGTTATAGCACATTGATCTTTGCCACTAGACTGTGCAGTGAAGTTTACAAAAAGCTTGTTCATGTTAATACTGGCTATAACCATGATGTTTTTGGCTGTCTCTTCTGAACATGTCAAAGATTTTAAGATTTGTTGATTTGTAATGTGGATCTAGAACATGAATTTTCTGCTTGTGTTGTATCCAAAGCTAGCATAGTTCCAACACAAACATATTGTCTTTCATTGCTACAAATTGCTATGTACATTCAAATAAAACGACTTTCTTGTCTACATTACCGGCTAGTTTCAAATGTTATACACTTTGTGTTGGCATTTGCTTGTTGATGCTCATGATCATGGCATACAGTATTATTTCTCAATGAAATACATAAAGAAAAAAGTCCAAGAAATGGCATACTATAACTGTGACGCATCAGAAGGGGCTATGGATGTTTTCTGTTTCTTTTTAAAAAATCATAAAATTAATAAAATCAAATTTTTACTACGATTCCATGAAGAAGCCTATGATATGATCCCCTTAGCTACAGCAGGCTATACGCTGAATGATGCCCAGGGACGTGTTTTTCGTTAGATTACCTACTGTAGCAGTTGATCCAGTTGAATTTAAACAACATCCAGCACCTGTATTGGGAAAAATAAAATCTACAAAGTTTATTCCATTATTTAAAAACAAGGTACACAAGACAGATCCGTGGAGCAGCTTACGTATTTCAAACTGTGACATGGGTTCTTTGATTAAAACTACCAGTACCTTGCTAAAGAGACAGTGCTCTATGACTAACAACATATTACATATTATATCCCCCTATTGGGGGTGCTATGACATAACTATAGACATTCTTGACATTCCAAATGTGTATAGACGAGAGCCAATATCATAGATGAAATAGGGCCCCTGTTTTGCTAAGTTTTGCCACCTAGGACAGAAGGGCCTGTTGTTTGGTTCTACCCTCTATATCCTTTTTTTATGATACTTCCTCTGGAGAAAGAAGGGTGAGCTGCACAGGTTCTCGACACTTAATAACAGTGGATAAGACTCTCCTGCTTCATGGGAGGTTTCTTTCTTCCTTGAACTTGGCACCTGCATTATAGAGCAGCAGAACCAGACCTGTAGAAGTTTCAGAGAAAACAGTTCCACCCTGGCGAATGAGGCATCCAAAGTTCCCTCCAATTCATAAGGGTATGTTCAGAAAGTGGATTTTTGCCGTGGAATCTGTATCAAAGTGGAACCAAATGAAGTGACATCTCACTTCTTGATACTGATTCCGTGCTGGATTTGCCCATTGAAAAGTACTAAATCCGCGTATGGACCCGAAGTAAACTGAGGTGCAAATCCACAGCTTAGCAGCAGATTTTTACCATAGATTTTGAGGCAGAATTCTTGCTGTAAAATTCAATGTGGATTCTGCCATATGGGCATAGCCTAAGAAATTACCAGCATTATAAGTGATACATCGTAAATAAAAGAACTTGTTACAAAATTTGCATCTGGGCCTGAGAGCTTCATGTTGTACTACTCTCTTGCCAGACGAATGGCAAAGGAAAAAGTGACTGATATTCTCAATGAAAGCCTAAGACACTGGAATATGTTCCTACGTGGTATACCATCAGTCAAGTGATAGGAAGGCCCTAAAGGTGTAGTAATGCAACATTCACGTAGGCTCTCTAAGTTGATGAATCCATCTCTATTGTGGAAAGTATGAACTCGATACAAAGGTGATACAAATGCCTTCTCTTAACACTGAAATAAGAGCTTTTTCTTTCCATTTCTTCCCTTGTTCATAATAGCAGCAATAAACTGGATCCCAAGCACAGACAGCTATTGCTCAGATAATGGCCTGGATCACTAGGCTTCATTACTTCTCATTATGTGGCCAATAACAGCTTCTCACTCCCAGAGTTCTTGCTTAATTATGTATAATTATTACCTTTGTGACTGCGGGTTAAAACTAAAACATTATATACTGGTCTCAGCTCTTGTGTTTCTTTCTGTTCAAATGCATTATTTCCCTTTAAGTGCCTGATGTATATGTGAAAGGCAAAAGTTCCATAGTTTTTGCAAAATTTAGTATCAACCGCTTTCAAAAAATATTTCGAGAATGATACACATATTAACCTTAGCTTATTTTTGTTTCATGTTTTTGGGCATTATACGCGAAGAGCAACAAAAATTTTTGGCATTTTTTTGTCACTGCAGCTCTATGAGGTCTTTTTTTTGTTTGTTTTGTTTTGTAGGATGCATAGCATTTTCCAATGAACCATTTTGGTGGATTGTAGAAAATAAAGCAACTTTGCAATAGCTTTTTACTCTTTTTTTTAAAATTCTGTTTTACTGTTTACCGTGCAGTAAAAATGTCAAAGTTAACTTTCTTAATAGGTTGCTACCATTGCGGCATACCAAATATGTATTTTTTAATTTTTAACTTTTTTATGGGAAATAATAATGTAAATGTTTTTTTAAATTCTTTTTTGGGAAGACTTTTTAAATAAAGTTAAAGGGGTTGTCCCGCGGCAGCAAGTGGGTCTATACACTTCTGTATGGCCATATTAATGCACTTTGTAATGTACATTGTGCATTAATTATGAGCCATACAGAAGTTATAAAAAGTTTTTCACTTACCTGCTCCGTTGCTGGCGTCCTCGTCTCCATGGTTACCGTCTAATTTTCGCCGTCTAAAATGGTCGAATGGCCAAATTAGACGCGCTTGCGCAGTCCGGGTCTTCTTATCTTCTCAATGGGGCTCCGTGTAGCTCCGTGTAGCTCCGCCCCGTCACGTCACGTGCCGATTCCAGCCAATCAGGAGGCTGGAATCGGCAATGGACCGCACAGAAGAGCTGCGGTCCACGGAGGAAGAAGATCCCGGCGGCCATCTTCAACCGGTAAGTATAGAAGTCACCGGAGCGCGGGGATTCAGGTAAGCGCTGTGCTGTTCTTTTTTTCAGTCCCTGCATCGGGGTTGTCTCGCGCCGAACGGGGGGGGGGGGGTTGAAAAAAAAAAACCCGTTTCGGCGCGGGACAACCCCTTTAATTAAAAATGTTATCTAATGCAGTTTCTAGATCTACATTAGTTATATGGTATGAAAGGAGATATGAGGACAGTGTATAATGTATATGCTGTACACACTAATATATATATATATATATATATATATATATATATATATATATAGTGTATACAGCATATACATTATTTATATATATATATATATATATATATATATATATATATATATATATATATAGTTTATGGATAGTGTTTATTTTTTGAATAATTGTAATGTTTATTTTTTTTTCTACTTTTCATCACAATTCTTCACCGTAAGCTTTCTGTATTAATAAATTCTTTCTGGGCTGACTGACAGAAGAGTGAAGAGGGCTGAGAGACATAGGCTAGTAGCAGAAGTTTCTGATCACCATGATTGGCTTTAATGGTGATCGAATGCCTACTGTGTAGTACATCACAGGGCAGATGCTCTGGATGCTCTGGAAGAGGTCAGCACTTAAAAGCCAAAGCAAGCCAATGCTCTGCTGCTTTGAAGTAGGACTGTAGATTTACATGGCTGCAGCATGGGGTATGCTGTTGTAATGTAAATCTAAGCATTGTAGACATCTAGGGGTTAAAGTAGCACAACTGGGTTAATTTATCATATCTAGAGTGGATCACGGCCTAATTTTATTTTTAGAAGAATGTGTGACCAGGGTTAAGGCCCATTCACTCCTGTTGGCCCATTTCCAATACAGCTGTTTGCTCCAAACACTGTATCTGTAGCAAACAGTCCTTTTAATGGTGGCATTAGGCAGCTCATCCATAGGAACCAGTCTGTTAAAAATCACAATTTTTCATCTAGAAAAAATGGCAGAACTACCACTGCACTGGAAGCAGAAAATGCACAAGAAGACTTGGCAGGACTTAAAAGGGTTGTCTCACACTGACATCTTCTTTTGAAATACAAGCCGATCACAGTGGGTCTTTTTAACTTTCTAACCATGTGGTGTGCAACTGCAAGTTCGTCACACTTAATGTACCATAGGAAAAAGCACCTCAGCTATAGTCGTATGAAGAAGCCCTTTATGGCCAAGGCTGGAAAACTTTCCTGACACTTACCCCGCAGGCACGCCTAGGTTGTTTTTTTGAATTCTTTGAATCCAGATTTGATTACTAATTCTAAATCTTAAATATCGGTCATTCTGCTTGGTCTTCCAATTGGTATCTCCCCAGGAATAGCCTAGTATCCTATTCTGTGATTCATATTTTTGCGGAAGATCCAACAATGATCTCATGCCTGGATCTATTTTTTTCCAGTACTCTTCCCATATTTCTGCAAAGATTACAGTTTAAAGGACTATATTGCCATTCTTTTTCATTAATTAAATCCAGATAGTGAAACATTTACCATTTTTCCAATGTTTTTATTATCTGATTGTAGAATATTGTATTCTGTTTCATATATACAGTGGGGGAAAAAAGTATTTAGTCAGATACCAAATGTACAAGTTCTCCCACTTAAAAAGATGAGAGAGGCCTGTAATTGACATTATAGGTAGACCTCAACTATGAGAGACAACATGAGAAAACACATCCAGAAAATCATATTGTCTGATTTGTAACAAATTTATTTGCAAATTATGGTGGAAAATAAGTATTTGGTCACCTGCAAACAAGCAAGATTTCTGGGTCTCACAGACCTGTAACTTCTTCTTTAAGAGGCTGCTGTGTCTTCCACTCATTACCTGTAGTAATGGCACCTGTTTGAAATTGTTATCAGTATAAAAGACACCTGTCCACAACCTCAAGCAGTCACACTCCAAACTCCACTAAGGTGACAACCAAAGAGCTGTCGAAGGACACCAGAAACAAAATTGTAGCCCTGCACCAGACTGGGAAGACTGAATCTGCTATTGGCAAGCAGCTTGGTGTGAATAAATCAACTGTGGGAGCAATAATTAGAAAATGGAAGAGATACAAGACCACTGATAATCTCCCTCAATCTGGGGCTCCACGCAAGATCTCACCCCATGGGGTCAAAATAATCACAAGAATGGTGAGCAAAAATCCCAGAACCACACGGGGGAACCTAGTGAATGACCTGCAAAGAGCTGGGACCAACATAACAAAGGCTACCATCAGTAACACACTACGCCACCAGGGACTCAGATCCTGCAGTGCCAGACGTGTCCCCCTGCTTAAGCCAGTACATGCACGGGGCTGATTGAAGTTTGCCAGAGAGCATTTGGATGATCCAGAAGAGTGTTGGGAGAATGTCATATGGTCAGATGAAACCAAAGTAGAACTGTTTGGCAGAAACACAACTCGTCGTGTTTGGAGGGTAAAGAATGCTGAGTTGCATCCAAAGAACATCATACCTACTGTGAAGCATGGGGGTGGCAACATCATGCTTTGGGTCTGTTTCTCTGCAAAGGGACCAGGACGACTGATCCGTATACATGAAAGAATGAATGGGGCCATGTATCGTGAGATTTTGAGTGCAAACCTCCTTCCATCAGCAAGGGCGCTGAAGATGAAATGTTGCTGGGTCTTTCAGCATGACAATGATCCCAAGCACACCGCCATGATAACGAAGGAGTGGCTTTGTAAGAAGCATTTCAAGGTCCTGGAGTGGCCTAGCCAGTCTCCAGATCTCAACCCTATAGAAAACCTTTGGAGGGAGTTGAAAGTTTGTGGTGCCCAGCGACAGTCCCAAAACATCACTGCTCTTGAGGAGATCTGCATGGAGGAATGGGCCAACATACCAGTAACAGTGTATGACAACCTTGTGAGGACTTACAGAAAAGGGTTTGACCTCTGCCACTGCCAATAAGGGATGTATAACAAAGCATTGAGATGAACTTTTGTTATTGACCAAATACTTATTTTCCACCATAATTTGCAAATAAATTCGTTAAAAATTCAGACAATGTGATTTTCTGGATGTGCTTTCTCATGTTGTCTCTCATAGTTGATGTCTGCCTATGATGTCAATTACAGGCCTCTCTCATCTTTTCAAGTGGGAGTACTTGTACAATTGGTATCTGACTAAATACTTTTTTTCCCCACTGTATATTATATATAAGACTGTTCTAGACATGCTCTGTGACCTGTGCAGAGGTCATTTTGCAAGTAGGGAGGAATAGATATCACAGCATATCACCTATTGTGAATGGTCTATCCAGTGTTATCTACATAGAGGTGTTGCCTTTCATTGTAATCCTACCTGTGAGGTTAGTGAGATGACTGCTTCAAAGCTTTCTCTACAGATCAAGATGTGCCAGACTAGTATTAGTATCAGTGTGAAAAATACAGGATTTTAGGATTTATTTTTTTAAAGAATACAGATTTTGCCTGAAAATTAAAAAAAAAATCACCAAAAGTTCTTAACAAATATTCACACAAAATTTTTATTTATATGATGGTTAATTTTCTGATGACACATTCCCTTTAAAGAGGTTGGCCAGGGAGGTTAAATAATTACCCTGTCCAGCTGTGTCAGAACCATTTCTTCCGTCCCAGTACTGATCTGGTATGGCCCTTCTGTTATCCATGACATCATAGCAGGGAACTGACTGGTTCATTTCTATAACTAAGCCAGCCTCGTTCTTTGTGCCTGCAGTGACTGTCACTGAGATAGTGGCTAGCTTAGTTATTGAAATTATTCGAACAGCCAGCCCCTACTATGACATCACAGGCAATGGAAGGAAGCTGGGAACTCCAGACAAGTTAGTTTGACATCTGTAGTAGTTCAACTAATGGAAAATGAGGTTGACCACTTATAAACCAACAAATTGTTGGCTTTTAAACAGCACAGCTTTACTGAGGACAGATCATGTAAAGCTAATCTTATTGATTTATTAGACTAAAGGCCCATTTACATGGTACAAACTGTTGGACAATAGATGCCCGACAGAGCATTTCAGTGAAGCTCTCTCCTGTGCTGTTACACAAGCGAGTATCGCTGACATGACTTAGAGCGCAGCCAACATGGAGGCGGGGCGGCCAGGGAGCGTTCTCCTCCGCCCGCCTCTATTCAGTGTAAGCAGCAGTCATTCAGAACGGACCAACTGCTGCTTACTCTGAATGGCTAATCATTCAGTTTCTGCATGCAGAAACTGAATAACTCTTGTACAGTCAATCAGCTTTTGCATGCATTTAAACAGAACGACTGTCGTTGAAATACCCGCGGGAGCACAGATATAGGAACAACCTTGAACAATAATCGTCCCGTGTAAAGTGGCATTAAGTCACAAAAGTGGTGGATGAAGGTGGTGCTGCAGATATCGCCTATCTGGATTTCAGTAAAGCCTTTATGTTTCCAATAATTAACTGGGGACTCAGACTGAGTATCATATTGATTGTTCTGTTTTCCAGAACTTCAGAAGAGGATTTAAGCATTCTGATTTCTGACAGCCCCCATATGAGTCCACAGTAGGGTCAGGCAACAAAGAAAGCAAGTTGGGTGCTCGGCTGCATAGCTAGAGGTATTACCATTAGAAAGAGGGAGATTGTGATCCTACCATACAAAACTCTGGTGAGACCACATCTGGAATTTTGTGTTTAGCTCTGGAGACCTCACCTACAGAAAGACATTGATAAAATAGAAGAAGTCCAAAAATGGATACAAAAATTATGGAAATTCTCAAGAACAAAACTTATCAGGAAAATCTCTCTCCTCTCTCCTCTCTCGCTCTCTCCTCTCTCTCCTCTCCTCTCTCGCACTCTTCTCTCTCGCTCTCTTCTGGCTCGCTCTCTTCTGTCTCTCTCTTCTCGCTCTCTCATTGGCCAGTAGCGGGGAGGGACCAAAACAGGCACGTCACAGTGGGGAGGGGCCAAAAACTGGGGCAGGGTCGAACATGATTTGATGCTCCTTCGAGTAACGAGCGCCATCGAGTATGCTAGTACTCGAACGAGCATCAAGCTCGGCAGAGTATGTTCGCTCAACTCTATTAAAGAACCTAATTTGTATAGCCTGGAGGAAAGAAGGGAGAGGGGAACATAATCCAAACTTTTAAATATGTTGAAGGCTAAATAAGGTTCAGGAAGAAACTGTTTCATCAGAAAATTACCCCCATAGTGACCAATCCTGTTTGCGCCTTAATGACCAGGCCAAATTTTGGAAATCTGACATGTCACTTTAACATAGAATAACTCAGTAAAGGCTTTGCATATCCAAGTGATTCTGACATTGTTTTTTCGCCATATATTGTACTTCATTTAGGTGGTAAAAATAGACCGATAGAATTTGTGTATATTTATCGGGATGCCGCCAGCTATCACGGCCGCTCCTGCTCTTTATGTCCATTCCGGTCCTGATGAAGCAGTTAATCTGCAGAAATGCATTGACAAGGAATGTAGTGTCTAGTGAGATAGTGTTCAATACTATCAGGTAGTCAGTATTAGTGTTAGCCGGCTGCCCGGTACCATCCGCCGGGCGGCTGCATCGTTGCCGAGTTACCTGCTTGTTCATCACAGCGGTTAGCGCTGTCAGGGACAGATAGAATTCTGACACCTTTTTAAGCTATTTAAAGCGCACAGGGAGCATTAACCCCTGGTGTGCCGTACTGAAGTGGCTCTCAGAATATAGGGGGTATCTCCTGGGCTAATATAATATGGAGCCTGAATGAGATTATTTGTATGCCTTAGACACTGATTAATGTGCATACATTTAACCCTTTCTGTGCTGAACTGAAGCACAAGGGGAGTTTTAACCCCTGGTATGCTGCACTGAAGTGGTTCCTTGAACATAGGGGGGATCTCTGGGGCTGAGTTAAACAAGGAGCCTGAATGAGATCATATGTGTACATCAGACTCTGGCGAATGTGCACACATTTAATCCTTTCTGTGCTGAACTATTTTGCCATCATTTCAAAAAGAATTGGACAACAAAAATCTTTACCCTATCTATCAAGCGCTCCTAATTAACTTATTAGCATTCTATTCTGTCCGAACTATGTGGACAAAATTAACCCCTTTTGCTCTGAATAATAAAACGTTATAAACGCACCACTCTCAGATATATGGTGTGACCACCTCAGTATAGATGATATAAAGTACCTATCTCTATATCCATCTCAGTGACATTTAACTTGGGTCAGCCCCTTTCCCATACATCACAACTTAGTACATGGGTTTCTGTCCTAGAAATAAAGAGAATTAAACATTGATCACCCCTTTTCTGTGTCCCCCTATACATAATACTTTGTATTGGGGACCTTGTTGATTACAACTAAAGGGTGTATGTCTGGGCAGCTCGGTGTATGAGACACATTATTTTTCTGGCTACCTGAAATCGTTAACAATCTAAGGGTCCCCTTGACACAGTGGGCCGCATATGAGATTGTTTTGTTTTTTTTTAAAAAAGGACTCCCTTCCCAAATAGAGAGCAAAAATTGATCACGGGTTAAAGGCCTATCTGACTCTCTATTCATAGGCCTCCTAAGTGATCTTAGTGCCCAATATCCGTGACACTATTTGGCTCATGTTTACGGGTTTTTGCCTTTGGGAACTAAGGAATACCAAATTTCCGAGGGTTCCGGTTCTTGTGATATGTGTTGTTCTGTCAGTTTTCAGTATTTTTTCTAATAAAGTTAGTTGGTTTTAACATTTTGTTCTTCGGTGATTGTTCTGAAATTTAAATTGAAGAATTACTGCCTCGGTAAATTACCTACACAAAGCCAAGATTGCAAAGGCTCATAGGTGTCTGAATGATAGATACAATTATGATTATTTTGACCCCACAGTTCTTTTTCAGGAGTTAATGCAATTTAGGGGAAAAAAAATAAAATGTCATATTTTTGCAAATATGTCATTTTAAAGACCGTTTTATTTTTCTACAGTGTACATGAAAATGAGGATTTGCACCACAAAATGGATACCCCTGTTTGTTGTCTGTTCAGATATATCTGTTGTGGCCTTAATCTTCTGTCTGTATGCACAACAGGGCCCAAACCAAAAGGAGCAGCTGGTGGCTTTCAGAACAGACATTTTGCTTGAAGGCGTTTGACGCCCCATTGCCCACTTGTAGAGCCCTTGAGCAGCCAAAACGATAGAGAACACCCACAAATGACTCCATTTTGATAACTAGACCCCTTAACAAATTCATCTAGGGGTGTACTGCATATTCTGACCTCACCGTTTTTGAATTAATCTAAGCAAAGCAGAAAGAAAAAAAAATAAGATTTGTTTTTTTTTTTGGCAATTGTGTCATTTTAAAAACTGTTTTTTTTTTTGTACAGCATACATAGGCATTAGAGATGAGCGAACGTACTCGGTAAAGCACTACTCGTCCGAGTAATGTGCTTTATCCGAGTACCTCCCCGCTCGTCCTGAAAGATTCGGGGAGCGCCGCTGCTGACAGGTGAGTTGCGGCGGGGAGCAGGGGAGAGCGGGCGGGAGAGAAGGAGAGAGAGATCTTACCTCCGTTCCTCCCCGCTCTCCCCTGCAGCTCCCCGCTCCGCGGCGCTCCCCGAATCTTTCAGGACGAGCGGGGAGGTACTCGGATAAAGCACATTACTCGGACGAGTAGTGCTTTTCCGAGTACGTTCGCTCATCTCTAATAGGCATGAAGACTTTCACCCCAGCATGGATACTCCTGTTTGTCCCATGTTCAGAGACATACCCGTTGTGGCCCTAATCTTCTGTCTGTAGCTACAATGGGGCCCAAACCGAAAGGAGCATCAAACTTTAACTGTCTTTTACGTCATCGCCATTATCCATTGGATAACGACAATCACGTGATCGGGGACCGCTCACTGCAGCCCTCGGTCACTGCTCCAGGCTCTTGGCTACCTTTAGTAGCGCCGAAGCTGGGGAAAGGTCCACGGATAAAAATACCATTAGGGGAACCCGCTGGAAGCCTTAGGTTAGTAATTTCACCTCCCCTCACAGATCGCATCTGTGACAGGAGGTGAAACTAACTTTTTTTTTACTTTTACGTGATCGCTGTCATCTTTTGGATAGCGGCGATCACGTGACCATGGACTACGTACCGCGGCCCCCTGACAGAACTCCAGGCTTTGGGTTACGTTTTGTAGCCATGAGCAGGGAGATTTAAAATTACCCTGGCAATCCGTGGCTTTTTTGATGCTTCTGCCATTTTGGTGACGTGCACAGAAGCCAGGGTAAGGTCCACGGATAAATCCGGGAGCCTTAGGTGCAAAATTTAATTTCCCCTCATGGATATGATCCGTGAGGGGAGATGAAAGAACCTTTTTTTTTTTTACACTTTTTTTTAAAACTTTTACATGATCACTGTTATCCATTGGATAACAACGATCGTGTGACCGGGAACTGCATACAGCAGCTTCCGGTGACAGCTCTGTGCTCTCAGCTACTCATACCAGCCAGGAGTCGGGAGTTTTTAAACTTCCCGGGCCTCCCAGACTTCTGCGCATGTGCGTGATGTAATGATGTCTGGCCGCTTGCGCAGAGGACCGGCGTCGGGTCCTGGAAGACTAGAACGCTGCGGGACATCACTGAGGACAGGGGTGAGTGTCCTCAGCTCCTCTTACGGATCCAATCCATAAGGGGAGCTGAAACTTTAACTTTATTTTACTTTGTACTGAGTTTAATGCCATCGCCAGTATCCGATGGATACCGGTGATCGCGTGACTGGGGGAGGGGCTTACCACGGCCCCCCCATGATAGCTCCAGGATGTCAGCTACCTCCAGTAACCAACAGCATGCAGCTGCCACGTCTTCAGCCTGCAGGGCTTTAATCCCCAGAGGCAGCATGTTTTTATGTCCCAAGGGATTAAAGCCCAGTAAAGCGGGACGTAAAAACACTATGGGGTGGTCAATAAGGGATTAAACACTAGACCAAGGTGGCACGATCTGAAATTAGTTTGGGAAAAAATCAAAAGCAATGTCAAGAAGTATTTTTTTGCTGAAAGAGTAGAAGATACCCCATGACTGGTGACAAGCTACTGCTGTACTCCATTATTTCTTTCCATAGAAGAGGTGGTTGGTTGCCCTGGTAGTAGAAGTAAACAAGCAGAAGGCAGAGAAATCAACATGTGGAGAATGGAGCATTTTGGAAATAAACATCTTATGGCTGAGAGCATTGTTTTGTTATTTTGAACACATTGAACTACTATTCACAATATGGGAATACCCCTTTGAGTATTAGTAGACATTTTGGCCAAAATACTGAAGCTCGCAATGCAAGTCAAGGGTCCTCATTATCTTATGAGTCCCTACACTAACATTATAGAAAAATTACAGAAAATAGGATCAAATCTACTTTTACTGTTGCCAACTTTATCTCATACAATAGGATCAATTGTATCTTCTGTGTCACTAAGCCATCCATCAGTATTAAGAATTGGATGTCTCATTGTTTGCATTTCATTCTTCATTAATGACATTCCTTAATGCTACCTGATTGCTGAGGCAGATTTCAAAGAGACATATTGCCCATTTATTAACTGCCAACAAAACATCTTTTAATGAGGACTCACTGTTCGATTTGACCTTTTCATAATGGCATCAATGTCACAGTTATCAGAATCAATGTGTCTATCAAAACGTTTCCTATTAACATTCAAAATGTAGACTTCGTCCCACCATGTTTCTTTGTAAGTTAATGCTTTTTATTAGATGTTCATCACTAATATTAATATTAAAAAATTTCTCACAGCAATTCCATATGCCACCTTCATCTCCTCTTGGCTTATATTTTGGCCTTATCTCCAGTTGGTATGGTTTTCAAAGAACACATTGGCTCATCTGGTTTTCTAATTTCCTAGCTGTCATTGATTAGTATTTGCCTTTTGGCCACTCTGCCACATGAGTATATGTCAAATTGATATAAAGGTAGACTAGATATGTTAAATTTCAACATTCTCCATTATTTATTACCACGGGAGATAATCTGTTGCTGGGGATGTCTGTGGACATGTGGAAGGAAGAGTACTGGAGGGAGTGTACATCTTACCAAGTACAGGTCTTCCTCCTGGGAACAAGTAAGCTCGGCTGTGTCCAGGGACATAAAAAGACTACAAGTCCAGGCAGTCAGTCTAGGAGCCTGGAGTGAGCATATCTACATTGTGAACCTCTGTTGATTTGCTGACAATTGCTGCATATTAGAAGTAAGTGAGAAACTATGATATAGTTAGTGTCCTACCGGGCAGGTGTTTGCTATGTTTAATTGTACCAAGTATTTGTGCTGCCAGTGGCTGTTTTTCCCACTCGGTTTGTATTTTCTGTTGCTGAAACCAAAAATAAAACTGGTTAGACTTTTATACGGACTGAGTGAGCAGCGGTGCCCTTGCCGGTCCCCACCCCCTATGTAGACGTTGTCACAGTGCCTTATTTCCCACTCTCCATTGAAATAGCAATGTATATGTTTATTAGGAAGATAGTTGTTGGTGCAACAAAATTTCAGCCAACAGCTGTCTACTGTGTATCGCCACCTTTGTCCACATTTAACCCATTTAGGACCATGCACAGTAAATATACGGTGCCTGGTCCCGGGCTTTAAGCCCAGCCATATATATTACGGGGGGAAAAAACGCAGCAAAAATAATTTTGATGGCTAAAGCGAAAAAAAAAATAGGGCAGTAAAACCACCACATGGGTAAAATCCCTAAAAACTGACTGGTCCTTAAGGGGTTAAAGGTATTTGTCACTTTATTGAGTCTAGTACTTCCCCCCAACCACTTCCACTACACTTGTAAGTAAATTATTAAAGGAGATGTCCCGCGCCGAAACGGGTTTTTTTTTTTTTTTAACCCCCCCCCCCCCGTTCGGCGCGAGACAACCCCGATGCAGGGGTTAAAAAAACCACCCGCACAGCGCTTACCTGAATCCCGGCGGTCCGGCGTCTTCATACTCACCTGCTGAAGATGGCCGCCGGGATCCTCTGTCTTCATGGACCGCAGGGCTTCTGTGCGGTCCATTGCCGATTCCAGCCTCCTGATTGGCTGGAATCGGCACGTGACGGGGCGGAGCTACACGGAGCTACACGGAGCCCCATAGAGAAGAGGAGAAGACCCGGACTGCGCAAGCGCGGCTAATTTGGCCATCGGAGGGCGAAAATTAGTCGGCACCATGGAGACGAGGACGCCAGCAACGGAGCAGGTAAGTATAAAACTTTTTATAACTTCTGTATGGCTCATAATTAATGCACAATGTACATTACAAAGTGCATTATTATGGCCATACAGAAGTGTATAGACCCACTTGCTGCCTCGGGACATCTCCTTTAAGGATTTTATCTCTGGACTGTTCCATACTAAGATGGCCTTTGCAAAGTTGTGTGTAGATGAGTGGAACTTAAAATTACATGAAATTTTGTTTGAAGTAATTAGCAAAAAACGATACAGTATAAACATCAAGGGAATGTTCACAGTTCACAGATTTATTACATAAAATATCAGTGAAAATCTGTCTTACACATCTGAAAAGTGTTGTTTCTACAGCATTTGCATGGATTTCCATAAACAATGGCACAGTAAATCTTTGAAATAATGCTGCCATGTATGAACATTCCCCGTACTTATATCAACATCAAGGAGTTTTCTGTTGGTGTCCGGCTTCTGAAAACACTAACTGTCGTAGAAAAGTCGTGCATTTTTCTGCAAAAAATGCACAACCTTTCTATTCTCTGCACTGGAATGGCTCACGACTTTCCTGAGAAGTGGGTGGGGCTTGTCGGAAGGGGGTGGGGCCACCGCAAACTAACAGATTTTTGTATAATTTATGACAGCAACTGGTGTAAATTATACATAAATCTATTTTAATGCCAACTATGATTGCTGATTTTCCAGCATTTCTGCCCCTTGTGAACACTAAAGCTTTCTTTTTTTTAAAATTTGGTTAATGTCACTTTTCTGCATTGTTTGCTATATACTCACCAGGCCCATCATGATCACTCCTATGGTATATCTAGAGTTGTTGCTAATTAACTGCAAAGAAAGAAAAAATTGTATCAAACTTCAAATAAGCTCATTTATTTTTCAATGTTTAGAACTTGCTGTTGCTTTCTGTGTTCAGCCGATGACATATGTTTGTAAGCAGCCTTCCTGTCAAGCCTTGTGCCGCACTATACATTATACACCCCAGCACATTATGGAAATTCAGATGAATACTGATCTGCTCCTTGAAATCAACAATTTGTTCTCCTCTTTGCCCTTACTTTGAAACCCTGAGAGGGATGCAGCTTTTTACTTGCTTCCTTTTTCCTTTATCCTTTAATACATTTTTGCAGTCATATTAGATTTTGTTGTCTAAAGGAATATGATTCCACTGTAGTATAATGATTCAGAACTTCAGATAGATTTCAGGTGCTACAAATGTTCTTCTTTTTGTCTGAATTACACTACTAGAAATAGCAGGAAAGGTTAGTTGGACCTTGGCAACCATCAGTAGAAAGCCTTAAAAGATTTCTAGCCAGAGCTGTTATTATCATCACCATCATTTTTTAGCATTACTGACATTTTTTCTCTGCATGATTGCCATATTAGGATAAGATACAATTTGACCCCTTCAAGACTAGAGATTTTTCATTTTTTTTATTTTCATTTTTTCATCCCTACTAAGAGCCATAACTTTTGAATTTGTTTTTGGCAACATAGCTAAATGAGGGCTTTTTTCGTGGGACGAGTTATATTACATTAAAGCTATTATTTAATGTACCATATAATGGAGTGAATAACCTGAAAACCTTTTTAAGTGAGGTAAAATAGAAAACATAATGCAATCGTGCCACTTTTGGGGGGTTTCGTTTTTCATGGTGTTCACAGGCAGGACTTAATAGAAATCCATACATGGCAGCCATGGAACCTTTCACTTCTCTCCAGGCTGCCATACAAACTTATTGGCATCTTACTATTGCTTCTTGGAGGGGCTGATAAGGTACTGGAGGGGGGCCTCCAGCTGGCTGTTTAGACATATGGTCAGTGCAGCATCTAAATAGCTAACTGCCATGACTAGAGCTAACTCTAACTGTGGCAGTTTCTGGCAGCTGTTAGCATTGATAAACAGCCGAACATAAGACCTACCCCAAAAATAAGTCCTAGATTGATTTTTCAGGATTTTTGATGGAGGGTCGCCTTGAATTAAAAGCTATACCCCAAAAATAAGCCCTACCTGCATTACATAAAAAAAATAATACATTACCTAGCATCTTCGGTCTGGGTCCTCCTGGAGCTCCAGCGCTTGCTGCAGTCCTCCGCCACCTGCAGAAGGTCGCTCCCTGGTTATGGAATTCATAAATCCCGCCTCCAGAAAGTGATGGCTGTGATTGGTTCTCAAGTACTGCTCTGCCAATCAATGCGCACTGGAGCTCCAGAGAGCAGCGGGAGGGCCCAAACTGAGCCTGCTCGGTAAGTATAATAAGACATTCCCTGAAAATAAGACATAGTGCCTCTTTTGGGGCAAAAATTAATAGGACTGTCTTATTTTCGGTATAATCTGCTTATCCTAAAGGTTTACATACCTTAGCCAATCACAGACATGTGGTATTGGATCCTTTTCCCCATTAAATAAATGACCGCGTCTAATATTTTGCTTGATTTGGTTTTCTTTATCTACTTTTAGGACTTGTGTAAAATGTAGTTTTAGGTCAAATTTAAGCCGATATATGGAAAATTCTGAACGTTCACCAACTTTCAAGCACCACTGTACTCACCTAACCTATCACTGGCCAATGCTTCAGTGGTCCCTTGCTATTTTGTGTATAATGGTTTACAGCTATGATGTGGTGGGTCGTCACATGTGTCACCTTCATCGCTAGAGGCCAGTATACATTATGTTTAACATCACTAACATGCTACCACACTATTTTTGCTGTACTTTTTTCACGGTTCATTTGGTGGAGGGGTTACCATGCTGTTCTACACAGTTTCAACTCTTGACTTTATATTAAAACTATGGATTATTTGGAAAAATAGATCTAGTTCTCCAAAAGAATCTTTCCACTTTGTGTTACTAATTTACCAACAATTACAAGCTAGCAGGAACAGCATAAATTATTGATAAAATATTACTTCTTGACTTTATTACTGTTTCTTCAGACTGAGAACATAAACAGTTTAATACAAAACTGAAAGGTGAAAGATATAAAATTGTAAAGTGATATTGTGGTTAATTTCCCTAGACTTGCCCTTGAGAATTCAGCTCAACTTTTATGATTTCTGGACACTGAAATATTATTGTAATACAAATTAATCATTACAATCTATATCTCCAACATTTAATACTTTCTTCATTAATAGTATTTTGCAGCCTCTGCACTTAGCCATAAGAAGTCATTGTTGAATATGTACCAGTTATTGAAGATACAGATGCAACTCATTAAACATATCTCCCCATGTTGTTAGCTTTTCCAGAGTTGCCCAGAAAGTTTGGGTTGATTTATGTCTTGGAAGTATTTCTCCATTACAGGTATTATTAGCTACAGATTGCCACCTTGACTTTTGTACATCTGGCTTTAGTCTAGTGATATAATGAAAGATTGCCAAGATTAATTAAAAATAAATGTGATATGCATCCATTAAGTTAGGTACTTTGGTGTCCGCACTATGAATGAGTAAGTTTATGTGCTGTAAGTGGCTATGTTTCCAGCTTTCAGTAAATTTACTGACTCAACTAAAAAGGCAGTGGGCACACTTGAGTGTAACTGATCATGGCAGGGTAATGACCATATATTTAGCGTCAAGGATGGGATTGGATCCTCACGGATCAGATGACTTGATTTAATTGAATACAATTGATGTACAGGTCTCTCTGATCTTCTAGGACAGTATTCCATTCCGTATTTGACACTAATGTATGGTAAATGTATAGAGTAGTTATATGGCTGTGTGCATGATCATGTACACCGAACCGTGTTCAGCCCTTGATTGCATGTTCAGTTACCAAAAATGGTATTTTTCAAGTAGAACAGTCAAAGACCATTTTGCTTAATACATTAAGTAGGACAAGTAATATAATGAGCCATGTTTGTTTTTTAACTGATGAGATTATTGAATTTAGCTGAACATTTCCTATTTTAATTACAAAAGTTAAAAACTAGAGTGAAGAAGATGCTTCACGCTGATCAGGACCAGCTCTGAACTGTTCATTATTTCACTATTTAGAGACATTGATTGCACCCCTGTCAATACAAGCATTAGGTAACTGGGTTTCTCTCTCTATTTTTTTTTTCTTGTAAAGCTTCCTCTTAATAAAAGAAAATGTGAAAGTTTTAAAACTAAGAGTTGATATGGTAATCCTTAAAAATTGGAGATGATCCAAAAGTGTCCACTTTACAGCTAGATTCTTCCGAAGAACCACAGCAGGTGGTGAAATGAAATACAAATGTGATGTTGCTCATGTGAAAGGAAATTTAATGGCTTATTTGTCATTTGTTCGTGTAAAACAACATCCCATTTGTATTTTCTTTCTTCAAGTTAATACCATGCAAATTATAAATGTAAACAACAGCTTTTTCGTATCGTCGATAGCAAAACCGAGGGGCAGGGGATGAGAAACGCTTCTTCCACAGGGAACAAAGTGTGGAAAGAAAGCAATTATTTGCCGTTGATCGACATTGCCGGCTCATATCAAAGTGCAAATGGAAAGAGAATATGTAAAAGCAAATGATTAGTCACTTTCATATTTTTCATAGTCTTTCTGAGCAATTTACTTTACTTAGCGGTCATAGCCACTTTAGTTCAAGGGAATTATTCGTTTGAACAAGTTTCATGCAGGAATTGTACATAAGGTAAATTGACAAATGGCAAAATGGGCACAACTGTCTAGCTTCCGTGCAGAAATTCTTGAGTGGAAGCATGTTTTTAGTTATCTTAAAGCCTACGTGAATTTTTCAAAATTTTCAAAAGCAGCCCAGTTCTTCACTGGCTGCTGCATTATTGCGGTTTGCAGTCCTATCCTAATTCAGTTTTCCATGTAGATTTTCCTATTTTTCTGCTGCCCTGCTTTTGCAATCCACTTAAAGGTGTGGGGGTGTCCTAAGCCTGCCAATCTGCCAGAACTGTACTGGCTGGGACTTCCTCTCCCATGCTGCTTTGCATAGCGCTGCTCCAATTACCTGCAAGGCAGAATCTGAATACCCTCCCCTGTGTTATATGTAGCAACTAGCTGAGGCCGCCTGCTTCCATTCACTGTGAACAGGCAGTCATTCAAAGATTAACGACTGCCTGTTTGCACTGAGCAAGATCTCGCTAGTTAGTCACTTCAATTCAGTGAACTGAAACAAAGCAACTAAATACTACTAAGTGATTTCTCGCTCAGTACCCTGTTGGGTCCTATGTTAACATAGGACAACTGTTGCTGAAAATCGCTTGTTTGAGCAATTTGACCGCCAGTTGTTGTTCCATCTAAAGTCACCCTTAAATTGCTAAAAGTGTTAACTGTAGTAGACATTTATTTGGTGGAATTTTTTTTTAACATCATAATAGGCCCCTACCTACGTGTGCTTGTTTACCCTAGATAGTAAACTGGAAGCCTAGCTTGTGCAATAGGCAATTCTGTACCAAATAACTTTTCCTCACTGTTCCCTGTTGCGGCTTAACATTTCACTGGGGCAGAAGCGTCTATTATAAGAATACAGCCCTTCACAGTGTAAACACCTATTAAAACTAAATTTTATTAGAGTGATTAAAAACTATCGCTTGGACTGACACATATCAGTGACACGTAAGTTCCCATATTTCAGAAATGCGATACCAGCAAAATAATAATTATTGGGGACGTCGTGATCACTAGACAAACAGCAAATAACACATCGGAGTCCTAGTGATCCAGACTAGTAGCTAGATCCCAAGGCCATAGAACACTTTGGTGGAGTACAGATTAGAATATCTCAGACCGCCCAGAAAGACCCAAACTATATAATATCCCCATCTATAGTTAATATCTTTTCTAGAGCCATACAAGATTGGATCCAGAATATCTATTACTAGCACCATTCACTGTTCAATCAATTTGATAATCAGAAAGAGTATAACACTGGTATAACTAGATCCCTATAGTTACATTGCTTTGACTTGATTCCTTTGATGCAATTTTTACTTTTTGGTTCAGTGCGTTTCTATTGGGTGTACAGTTCATTAGGAACCCGGTAGATCTCTCCGTTCAAGAAAAACTGGTCAATGCCAAGCTCCTGTGGTGTACTACAGATATTGAATATATACAAACTAGAGGACATCCATAAAAAACTGGATAGATCATCTCTACAATCTCCCTAAGGTAAAAGAATCAATTCAGAATAAATTCCACCCATTAGGTATAGATCTAACTCATAGAAGCATAGAATGGTAGGATTGGAGGGACCTCCAGGGTCATCTGGTCCAACCCCCTGCTCAGTGCAGGATTCACTAAATCATCCCAGACAGATTTGTCCAGTTTTCGTTCAACACTTCCATTAAAGGTGAATTCACCACGTCCCATGGTAACCTGATCACTTGACCCTATAGTTTAGTTACAGCAGGACTAACCTCAACCATAGCCTAACAGGTCATCAGTAGCATTCTCCCTGGAAAATGCTCTTTAACATATATGCAAGAAAAAATGCAACCATGCATTACCTGTAAGAGCTCTTTGACACTGAAGATTATCGTTAAGATTCTTAAATGCCTTCCGATCATGTTTGATTTTTATACCTACAACGATCGACCTATTTACTGTGAATGTAGGTGGGCACTCAAGAGTGATCACTGATCGATAATTGATTGCTCCTCTGTAAAAGCACAGGAGTGACTATATCTGGGACAACTGCCGGACGCTTCTACACCCAACTGTTTTCCCATGTAAAAAGGCCTTAGCGACGTAGCTTTGTTTGCACAATAGTGTAAATGTATTTACCCAGTCTGCAAGGCAAGGACAAGTATAATGATAAATGGAACACACAAATGAGGTCTTTGATTAGAGGATTTTATCTTTCAGTTTGACTCATTTCTCAATAAGGAAAACAAAATTCCGTATTTTTTCTTCTATGCATCTCTGCTGAGTATTGCACCATGTATGACCTGCCATAAGGAGTGGTGGTAGGGGTGACATATTTTTGGCTCAGAAAAGTGATTGACACTTATTAAGCATATTCAACTTTTGGCTGAACTTCGTTACTACTGCACTGCTGGCTACTATAATATTGCATATTTCAAGCAACAATATGGTCCTTGATAGGTAGGAGAATTGTCAAATTGCCATATATATGATTTAAAAAAAATCCCAAATCCCAAGATAATAGTTTTTAAACAAATTAACATTTTCAAAATGAAACTTTGAGCAAATTCTCATAATTAGTAAAATGGAGCTGCTAGACTTTCCGTCTGATTGGTAAAGTGCTGCGGAATATGTTGGCGTTATATAAATAAGTGTTTTTTTTATTATTACAACATGTAATGTACCAGGGCTGTTAGTTCTTTCACAAGAATAACAAATGCTGCATGTTGTCTGCATGTACAACAGAAGTGCAAAAAATGATGTCCTGTTCTTTGACATAGCCCTGCAGCTATTGGCTGAAGCTGCACTGTACAGACTTGTGCTCTGCGACACAAACAATGTAAATCTAAATTTCATAACATTTTATTATTACAGAAATAAAGTTTAGATAAATATTCTTAATTTTAGCCGAGCCTGCTTGTATCAGAAAATGTAAACCTACAAGGTTGTGTAAAGATAGTTTTCAGAGACTCGAGTCGGAATCTTGTCATCAGCACCGCTGCACCTGCTGCTGCTTTCTTCAGTCTAATACACAGCTGCTTTTAATTAGAAGGAAATATTAGAATATAGCAGTGTAAAGCACAGAGATAGCCACATGGAACCCTTTAACTCAATAGAGAGAGCTACATCAAGTCTTTTACTTCCTACCACATACAAGGATAGAAATCACTGGAGCTACCGAGTGCACACCTGTACCAATTACATCACTGACAAGATAATGCCGGTTTACGCACGTGCTGGAATAGTTTAACGTGCTCCAAATCCCATCTTAAATCCTATTATTTTGATTTTTCCAGTCAAGATGTTGCTGAGCAATTACATGTTTAAAGGAAACTGAATTTTCCAATGTAAATTCGTTGCATAGATTCGTGGTATTACAAAACAAGACTTGTGTTCGAGAGTTTCAACGTTGCAAAGATCTCTGAGCAGCTCCAATGGGGTTCATGTTTACTCTGGGAATTGTGGGATATCAGGGTTTAGATCTCCACAATTACATTTCAATAATAAAATAGAGCTGTTGATTGTAATTTACTCTTCACGACCCCCTTACCTGATTTGTCTCTCATTCATCGGCATTGGTTGCTTCACACATCACTCTCCTACGTGAAGATTTTTGCAATGCACGGCCATAGTTTTATGTATGCAATAGCTTTACAAACTGTAACACAAGCAGATAGTGCGCTTCCGTTATTTTTAATAAATCTACAAAGACAGAAAGGATTAGTCGTAAAATAATATGGCATAGTCGCAAACATTATATGTTGCTAACATGACATGGGAGGAAACACTAACTTGCCACTTTCAGAATAACAATTTGAAAACCATTATATGAATACTAATGAAGAGAGAAACCTGGAAGAGAAAGGAGATGATGAAAAAAAAGAGGTGGGGTTTAGGTTGCTGGGTCCAAGCAGGTACAGGCTGCTGAGGCAGGAGGGGGTAACTCGTTTTATTCCTTGGATATAATCCATGGGCTCTACTGTATACTCTAAGAAATTGATGAACCCCATTCTGGTCTTGAATAATGAGCTCCTCCATCCTAAAGATGTCTGAAATTATATCCAGTGGTTCTGTTAAAGTTGGATTCTGGGTAGTTTTCCATTTGCTCAGAAATACCAAACAAGCAGCTTTTAGAAAAAATGAGAAAAGACCTCCCTTCACTGAAAAAAAGAATGTGGTATAGATAGAAGAGCTATTGTACAGGACTAGTACAGAGTAGAATTTTATCACAATTCCGCCAGATGTCTGCACCTCTCTTTTTCACACCACCAACATATGGCAGAATACTGGGGATAAAAATCATGGCGTGAGATCAGTAGCCGTTATCATATGCTGGGAATTTTGTAATTTTTCTCTTGTAGTGTGTAGGAGGACACCTTTGAGGGAGCAATTATTTTTGTGTCCTTTAAATGCATGTATTTTGGGTAGACAATAATTTTTGCACTGTTTGTTTTTTGCAACTTCTACAGATCACTGTACATAGACACTGCATTCTATGGATCAGTAGGATATCTCACTTCTATGTGTTACGCAGGAGACATACTCATTCAATGGATAGAGGCCTGGGATTATTCCAGTCACCCACGTCCATTCACAGTAAACAGGAGTTGCTCAAACATCGCTCAATAGTCTATTGGCTTTTAGTTCTGCTGTAACCCAAGCGAAAAGTGAACCCTGTTGGCAGCGGCATGTACACAGGACAATTATTGCCCAAGTTTGCAGTTTCAGTGTGAATTCAGGCGATAATCTTCCCATATAAAAATACCTTTAGTTTTCTGGCTCTTATCTCTCCTATTTTGCGTATATTAGCTGATAACAATGTTCACGAAAGGAGATATAAGGGCCAAAAGCTGTCAGTCCAGCCTCACTGATGGATCTCCTATTGAGATTAGGGTGGTTTTACATGCTGTCGCTCATGTACTTTCACATAGGAGTTATAGTTGTTCAGTGAAGGGAGGTGAAGCCTTCCAGAGGTCATTCATAGATTAACAACTATCTGTTTATACTGAGCTAGAAGCTGCTCACTAGTCTCTCTGTTTCAGTGAGCTGAAACATAACTAGCCACTACTGAGCGAGTTCTCGTTGGGTACCATATCAGGTGCCTTTTTCCACGGGCCTTTTGTCATCCATAATCACTCGTTTGAGCAATTATTCGGGCAACTATCGGCCCGTGTAAAAGTAGCCTAAAACTGCAGTATCTACTGTGTGTACAATGATATGTAGAAGCTGCAGAATACAAATCGTGCAACATTTTTAATTAACCCTTATTGTAAAAATGATTGTTAGCTCAAAATACATGCATTTAAGGAAAACTAAATCCCCTCCCCTCCTTTCCCCAAAAGGAATTCATAGCCTTTGAAATTTGAGAGTGCTTTATGCCAGGATTATTAAGAAATGGAGTAAGCAGAACTGGCTTGGCCCAAAAAGTATTATCACTTTACTACTATAGTAACACTTGTAGTATTACTCTCTCTATTATTTAGTGCAGTTTAACCCATTCCATTTAGTGATAAACACTGCATGTGAATGATGTAAACAGCCTTTTTTAGTTGATGAGGACTGCTTCCATCGTAATTTCCACTGGCTGGTTGTATTCAGTGCAGGGAATCCCGCATGGAATCCAGCACTGCCCGCGGTGAGTGAGCCCTGCGTTCCTGTATTTCCCCGGCAACGGCGTCTGTGCTGATCTCTTCACTTCCGGGTTCGCTGTACTGTGCATGGTCCTCACAGTGCAGGTTTGTTTTTTTCAAACTCCTACTTTCCCGTGGATCCGCGGCACATCCGCAATGTCAGCTGTGCGAGATCCGCACAAAAATGGAACATGCTGCAATTTGTTTTCTGGACCAGAAGGTCTGCAGATCAAATCCGCATGCTTTAATTAGTTTGTGGACGCCCATGCATCCCCATCCTCCCGTACGGATTCCGCAAATCAAATTTGCCCGTGGACATTGGACCTTAGACTGTGACATATTGTAATTGATTTCTTTTTTCCTGGCTGTGGGCACATTTTTAACTTTTTCTCTGTTATGCTATGATTTTCTTTTCCCGTTGCTGGTTGTCGATAGCATATGATGTATTATAGAAGAGTGGCTATCTCCATGATGTCACTCGTTCTTCCACCCTGTAGATCATCTCAGTTGATAGTGAAAGATTATAATTATTGCACCACAGATTGGTAGCCAGTGAGAGACGAGACACATTTTTAGCTGCCCTGGACTGTATTAATGGAGTTTTCCCATTCAATAACATGCATGCGTGCTAATCAATAGATCCGTGAAGTTGTGACTGCTGGGGACACATTATACCCTGTGTGCCTCCCTAGTAGTTGTGAATTCTAGTCTGTTTTACATTTAGCTACCAAGTTTCAGTTTTGATATACAGCCTGTGAATTGCATGCAGTAACATAAGCTGATCCTAAGGCGTTCTATTGCCTCACTCATGGCACAGCTAAACGTGCTTATTATTATAGGCTATTTCAAACAGGGCAATAGTGTTTATTGTTCAATGGATTAATGTTTTGCAGAAAGTTCCCTCAAGGAACAGAAAGCAAATCTTGTGTCATGTATAGAGGGCTACATTTTATAAAGGCTGCTTGAAAAGTGTGCGGAAATAAAGCCAAGATGAATTAACTTACTTGCCTCCTTTCTACCTTGACGGGGTACAGATGCAGCAAATTTTAGCTTGATTGTGATAGGGGTGCAGAAAGTTATCCTAACTCATTAAAAAGCTATTGTTCTCTTATCTTAACATAACAAAACTCATTGTAAAGTATTTCAAAGTGTAAATAAACCACCCTGATAGCACAATACACTGTGATATCACATAGCATTAACCCTTTCCAATCCACTGTCAGACAGCTAAAGACATTATGATTTAAGGCTGTACAGCCTCAATGTTGGAAGACGTCCGTCGGGGTTCTCTTACTGTTTATTGCCAGCCTCTCCGCTGTCGGAGCCTATCCAACATGTCACCTCATGCAGTACTGGCTTTAGCCAGCATATAGCGCCGTTGTATACCGGCAGAAAAAGAGTAAGCCCCCTAGGAAAACCAGAATACAAAGTGGATTGGAAAGGGTTAAAGATCCATTTAGACGCAACGATCATCGCTCAAAATTCGTTAAGTGTCGATAGTGAGTGGTAGTTTTGCTTTTAAAGATGACCGTTTAAACATAACAATTATCATTGGAAAATGGGCAATAAACGATAATTGAACGATAGTTTGTTTGAACGGCATGTGCGTCAGTGAAAGTTAAAAAAATGAGGTAAAAATCGGTAAACGACTATATGATTTGCCTTTAAACCAAACGATAAGCGAACTACCAAACAATGGATTTTAAGCGGACTGAAAGACAACGATGAACGAATGACTAACGGAAAGTGCATGATGGGCGCGCGTTTACACGTAACTATTATCGCTCAGTTTTGACACTTTTAACAAATTTTGAGTGATGATCGTTGCGTCTAAATGGGCCTTAAGAGTCAAACTAAAGAAAAATAATACTATTTGACTCCAGAAACTTTTTCCCCCCAATGAATTTATGGTGCAAATGTGCAAAGTTATAACTTGAGTTTACTGGAAATGAGTTTACAAAAAAATGAACAGTAACTGCATCAGATCGCACAGAATTATGAGAATGCACTTTTTATTAATATTTTTTTTTCACTTTTTAATTGATATCTGAAGTCTTTGCAAGCAGAACCATTTTTTGTAATGTACAACCCTCCTTTTGCATGATAAGATGCCCTCTTACTAGCTACAGATAGAAGCAATAGAAAAAAGCTTTAGTGATTAACAGTCGTAGTAGAGTCACTCATGGTGCTGCACAGGGAGTAAGAGGATACCCAGTTATAGCATAACTTGTCAGATATGGAAAAGAGTGAAATGTAATCAGCTACCTAGATAAGTGACATAAGCTATATGATTTATACCGCTACCAAAATCATGAGGAGCCAGGTGTTAATATCAACTGATAAAGGAAATAAATATAATCAATACTAATCATCAATGTAGTTTTTCTATTTCTTAAATGCCAATATATTGTGAGCTCAACATATTCCTGTATATATCAGCATGACATTTGCCTTGAACATTTCCTACAAGTCCTTATCCTTTTAAGGGGGGTTTGACATTTGCGTTGGGGATTCCACTTTCCTGCTCTGTTCAGGAAGCAGGAAAGGGGAATCCCCAAGTCTGAAAGGCTCAGTCTGGACGGAACTGAACGGCGCCAGGTGGATCCCATTGACTATAATGGGGGCCGTCCGTTTTCTCCCCAGCTGCCAGACTTTTGGAGTTTTAAGCTGGATTTGTGATGGAACCTCCAGCCGGAGGTTCCAACAGAGATGTGACACCGGCCTAACTAAATGTTCTTCATGTAATGTAAAATAAACGAAGTATGTTAAGACAGTAGTCTCTTTAGAGATAAACACAAGGTTTCTGTCTGGCTTGAGACAACTCTGGCCAAAGCAATCCAATGTGCCTAAGGATACTTTAACATGGCGTGATCTGTCGGGCACAGAAACAATAATGGTTCCTGTGCTTTTACACAGGTAGGAGCATTACTGACAGAATGGAGGTAGAGCTGACTAGGGATCATACAGGCCTGCCCACTTCCATTCGCAGTAAGCGGGAAGTCGTTCATGAGTGAATGACTGCCTGTTTACATGGAAAAATATGTCATTCAGTTTTCTGCAAGCAGAAACTAAACGATGAGCGAAAAGCTAACGAGTTTTAATTTACAACGAACGATAATCATTCAGATTCTCGCTGGACTGCGGAAATCTAAACGATAATTGTTCCATGTAAAAGTACCCTAAGGATGTGTTAATTATATTAACTCATCAGTGAAGGGTCAGTAATGGACCAATCAATATGTAAGGTGGTTCTTGTTGACAGCCAGAATTCCTCCTTTTAACCTCCAACCGCCTGGTGGAGAATAGATTCTCTCGCTGCCTCTTGGCCAGAATCTTTATTCTTTATTTCTTATTTTATTTCTTAAAAATACTTTTATTTTCTCTGAATAATGGACTTTCCTAAATCTTTCACCTTGTGAGCGGATTACTTGGGTCCTGGAGTATTGGTTTTCTAGAACCCAACGTAGTAATCCCAGTTTAGGTGTTGGGTAATCTCCATACAAACTTTATATACAGCATGGTAAATTCATATTTTTAAGAGAAGTAACAGAAAGTTAGCACTTAATATGCAGCACAACAAGATTTACAATGCGGTGTAGAGAACACTAGTAAATACCAGTAAATAATACAGTCCATACCTTAGTTTATGTCTATGTAAATTGATGGGAGCTGCCTGTATGAATTCTGCTTAAGGTTTACTACCGAGTGCCGTTCTGAAGTGTAATAAAGGATCTAGTTGCTCCACAGCCCTCATCTGGTTCCTCGCCAGCTATACTGCCACTCTCCGCTAAATAGACCCTGGGCACATTGTGCTGCATGAAAACATATTTCTTAAGCCTTTGTTAAATCTTTGTTGACTGCTAGTTGTTTCTTTGCTACTCTTGCTATATGCTACAGAAATGAGAGAGACCTTTTTCAGTGCAGCACTTAGAGACCAGGCATAAGCAATATTTGTCCATTATATGAGAAAGCTGTGAAATTGGACTGCACCTAAGTTCATAATGTAATGTGATGTGAAGGAGCACACTCTGGCCTTGCTGGAAATACTACATGCTTGTAGACTATGTTGCTCTCTTAAATGTGATTTTTCTACATTGCTTTAAATGTCATATTGAATAAGAAAAGATGTCCAAAAATACAAAAGTGTTCGTGTTATTATGCTTGGAGCAAAAATGTCACTATATCATTGTGGCTACTGGTTTTATGTGCTTACCTGTAGAAACTGCAGTTCCAGGTAAATATGCCCGCTAATCTGCCACATAACTGTAATGAATGGTGTATGAATCGCTGCTTCCTGACAGCTATTGGCACTATGATGCATTGGCATTCATGCCATAAGTAGTGCCGCAGTTGTACCTCCTCCCATTGCACATTATGAAAATATTGAGCTAAAAGCTGGAGGGAAGCTGGAGGGGTCTTGAGCCTCTTTAGTCTTCACACTGTGGATGTTGAATGTAACTTTATGGCAAGCTGTAGTATACAGCAAGGCTTTATATTTGTTGCATATAGATGTGTATTTCCTTACCTTCACCCTTGGCTGTTCTTGTTCATGATGACCAACTTTTCAGAGCAACATCTGTCACATCATGTTTGTATTATATGTGTCCATGCACAGCCACGCAGTCTTTGAAGGGTTTTGTAAGCATGTTGTAATATTGAAATTTGAGTATTGGGTATGTTGGTTTGGTTATTGCCTTTTGGATATTGCAATTTTTTTTAAGGAATTGCTGTCCTTAGCTGCAAAAATGGGTGAGTGTATGGATGTGAGTGACTTTAAAAAGAGGCAGATTGTGATGGCTAGATGACTGGGTCAGAGCATCTACAAAACGGCAGGTCTGGGATTTCTTCTTGGTATACAGCGTTTATTACCTACTAAAAAAGGTCCATGGATGGAAAACTGGTTAACCTGCGACAGAGTTTTGGGTGCCCAAGGCTCATTAATGTGCATGGGTAGTGAAGGATAGTGCGTCTGCTGTGGAACAGATCTACTGTGGAAAACATTTCTGGAAAAGTTACTGCTGTCTATGATTGAAAGTTCTCAGAGCACACAGAGCATTGCAGTTTGCTTTGTATTGGCCTGCAGGTCAGAGTGCCCATCGTGACCCCTGTCTACTTCTAAAAGCGCTTTCAATGGGCACATGAGCATCAGAAGTGGACTGTGGAGCACTGGAAGAAGGTGCCTGGTCTGCTGAATCACATTTTATTTTACATCATGTGGATGGCCTGGTGTGAGTGCATTGCTTAACCTGGGAAGAGATGGCAATAGGATTTACTGTGAGAAGAAGACAAGCTTGTTGAGACAGTCTAAATTTCTCTGGGCAGCGTTCGGTTGGCAAAACATGGGTACTGGCATTCCTGTGAATATTACTTAATGTGTACCACCTTTGTAAACATGGTACAGGCTAAATATACCCCATGATAGCAACGCTATTTCCTTATGGCAGTGGCCTCTTGAAGTTGGAGAATATTTCCAGCCACGCTGCAAAAATTCTTCATGAATGGTTTGAGGACAAGATCTAGAGTTCACTGTGTTGACTTGCCCTCCAAGTTCCCCAGATCTCAATCCAATCAAGTGTCTGTTGGATGTTCTGGAAAAACAAGTATGATCCATGGAAGATGTTTAATACTACTGCTGATGGGTGCAGCATTGTCAACCTGAATTTTTCTTTTTTCTAGAAGACATGGGAAAAATCACAGATATCCAATCTTTTATATGGACACATTGGAAAACTATGCTGAATGATAAAGATTATAACTAATACATGTATATAGGACACATGCTGATATGAATTCATTTCAGCGTTTACTGTGAGCTGTACCAACAGCCTTAAATAATCAGACGTATCTATTTTTTTTCGCACTTTTTACGAACTATCCAGAAATTTCTGGATGGTTGACCACCCTGGAGAGGTGTAATACCACCTACAGGTCACCGAGTGTCCAGATTCAGCAATTCCAACCCAGTTTAAGTATTGCTTCATTAGACGCTATTTCAAATTACTGATAAATCGCTTATGTAGCTCTTAAGACTTCTCATTCAGCATAGAGAAGGAGGATTGCCTCTGAGTGGTTGTAACTACTGTGCAGTGTGTCCGTCTAGAGAGCTTTACGTAAGCCCTGTGGTATCTGCAGAAGGTGCACATTATTTCTATATATTGATCTTAGGCTTGGAAGTGCTTAGTATTTAATATTCAACATTCTGCTTGCAAGTCAGGAAACCATTATCTTGTATTGATTAAAAAAGTGAGGCTCCATTTTTCCTTTTATATGTAGAGCATACAGCTCTAGCTCTCGTGGTTGCTGGAGATGATTTAGAATTGGCTTCATATATGTTTGGTATTGTAAGAATAACATAGAATGATGTATGAATATGTTTCATCATGGGTATATAATATGTTGTGGATTGCATAGGAATCCTCTTTAAAGGGGTTTCCAACTTTTTGAAAACCCCCAATTTAAGTGACCAAGCTTTTTTTCATTTTTCCATTTTCTTCCCCTTCCCCCGCCCTCCCTTTTAAAAAAATCGTACCTCCTTTATTTATCCATCAGCGTAGCTGTATGAGGGCTTCTTTTTTGCGGGAAAAGTTGTATTTTTCAATGGTACTATTTAATGTACCATATGATGTACTGAAAAACTTTTTAAAAATTCAAAGTGAAGTAAAATGAAAAAAAAGAAAGAAATTCCGCCATCTTTCGGTGCGTCACATTTCTATGGTGCCCAAATTGCAACAAAAAAGACATGCTAACTTTATTCTATGGGTCAGTATGATTACTACGATACCAAACGTATATAGGTTTTTTTTTTCCCGGTACTACTTTTCCTTTTTTTTTTATTGCGCGCAATAACTTTTTTTATTTTTCCGTCGACATAGTTGTGTGAGGGCTCATTTTTTGCGGGGTGTCCTGTAGTTTGTGATGGTACCATTTTGGAATACATATGACTTTTTGACAGCTTTTTATTGCGTTTTTTTCTTGAAGACAGGGTGACCAAAAAGCGCAATTCTGGCATTCTTTTATTTTTTGGACGACATTCACTGTGCAGATGTAAGCACTGCGTTACTTTGATAATTTGGTCTTTTATGCACGTGGCAATACCAAATATGTATGTTTGTTTTATTACTTAGATTCTTTTATTCTAAATATGGCAAAAGGGGTTAATTAACGTTTATTACTTTTTTTTTTTATATTTAGTAAAACTTTAATCTCATTTTTTAATTTTTTTTTAGTCCACCTAGGGGACAAAAGCTTGCAATGCTTTGATTGCTCCAGCAGTATGATGTAATGCCATATTATTACATCATACTGTAATCTGACAGGCAGTTTATCAAGCCATACCACTGGGGTGGCTTGATAGATATTCTGCCAAGACAGCCCTGGGGGCTTTCAGAAGAACCCCGGCTGCCACGACACCCGCACGGCTCCCTGTGATCTCATTGCGGGGGGCCATATGGGATCCCCAGACATTGTTTGGGGGTTTTAAATACCGCTGTCAGAATTGACAGCGAAACTTAAAAGGTTACCAGTTACGATGAGCCGTGCAGCTGATCAGTGCTGTTGCCGCCTGGTGTCAGCTGTAAGAAAGTGCTAGCGCCCACGTTGTATGAAGGGAGATAAGCGTGCGAACTCTCTTCATACATAGGTCGCCGATACAGGCCGTCAAAAGGCGTATTGGCAGTCACGAAGGGGTTAAGCATAAAATAGAATGATCTATAGATATGCAGCATCATGGGTATAAAATATGTGGTTTGTAGAAGGATCCCCTTTAAAGGGGTTCCAATCTTTTGAAAAGCCCCAGTCTAAGACTCTATTCACAATACAGATAAGATACTCCATCAGTGGTTCAGTTGAGTTTCTGCAAACTTCCGAAACTCCTACAGGCATCATTATGTGACAGTGGGGTTTTTACAGATCCATCTCAGCAGGGTTTCTTTTATAAATTATAGTAATATGGTGTTTGAATAGCTGGCAAAACAGTCTTTCAGAGATTTACATCTGATTTCCAATATTGCATTGCAATTTCCACCTGTTCCACTTTGGGATTTTACTAGCTAAGGTAGAACTGCAAATATAATACAGTTCCAGCGCTAAAAGTTGTTCTACTGCTGCTTTTATTATCACTCCATCCTTTGTTGGGATAGCAACCCACTTAAACATCTCTTTGCTTTTACAACTTCTTTCAACTCCAAGTCTTGTGCTTCTGAGGTGAAACAATACTGTGAGGTTTTTGGCTCTTCGCTCCATTTTTCATGAATTGCATTTTATGTTTTCATAAATTATTACTGACACCAGGAACAGGACCAAGATTGTATCAGCACTATTCCCAAGAGCAGAATGCAGTAGCAGCAGATCTCTAAAGGCTTGAACACAGGGCATTGCAGTTTTTCGAGGAATGCCACTGACCTCAGGCTATATAAAGCCATGAGGTTTTAATTACAGTATGTCTGCATCTTGTGATCTTAGAGGACGGCTGGAGTAATCCACCATTGTTACCAACCTAAAAAACAGGTCGGCCCAAGCAAGTACCAGATAGTATGCTTTTCTACACTTTTTATGGAATTGCATGCTCCGATATAGTAGTGGAGTGCTTTTGTTTCAATTCTAGTTACTGCCTGTGTTTCTGCACTTCTGAAAAATATAACTGGTAAAGAGTAATGTTGCCTTAAAGGGATTTTGTCACCAGGTTTATGAAGCTTGACTTGGAGCAGAGCTCCGAGTCACGGAGGCGAGCCATGCCAGCTTCTCCCTGCCCGCAGCATGCAGGCTGACAGCATTCTCCACTTTTGTGTCACCTTTCGTGACTTGGAGCTTAGCTCTGAGTCAAACTTCATGAACCTGGTGACAGAATCCCTTTAAATTTTCCAAATGAGTAACTAACATTGCATCTTAGTCTGTTAGCTGTTGCTATGTCTACAGAAAGAAATGTAACTTTTTGCGGTCTTGGTGTTTTCTAGCTACATGAAAAACCTTTTATACCGTGTGATAAAACCGCATTCTTCACCGTGTAGAAATTATCGATAACATACCTAGTTTTCGGCTGCAGTGCACGTTCCCAGTTGTCCAGCTTTACCTCTGGCCTCTTGACATTACGTGTTGTATAACATAGAAGTCTTCATAAATTTTGGCCATTATTCTCCAGTTATAAAACAATGTTTTTTAAACTTCTCTGCTAAAGACTATTCTTCACAATGTCACGATGACAGAGATTTATTTGTGGACACATTGTGTTCTGTAGTAATCTTATTGATCCTTTACAAAGACCGATGATAATTGCAGTGTTAGAACAATTTATTAAACGCTCCATTTCTGCATGCATTTTAACCAGGCTTACAAGTCCATCAAGCATTCACAAATCAAGTGGGGAATGTAAGTATGGATTTTTCCTTGCATCATAACAACTAAGCTATTTGGTTAACACTGGGTTCACAGTTTTAGTGCAGAAACATATTTCCATGAATTAAAGGTATATCACTGCTGGGTATATCACTTTTTTCAGGTTGGTGTTTATGTAGCACTTGCTTCTACTTTAGTTTATTTCATTATACTTTTTAGTATCCACTTATTGGACTCTTAGCCTCCATCAATATTTTTTCAACTTTTTTAGCACTGTTGGTGTTGTACTAGTAATGTCGTTCCTCACTATTAAGTGGTAAGGCTAACCATAGGCATTCAAAAACTATTCCTTCCAATCAGCCCATACACATGCAGATTCGTTGAGTGCCCATGTGTTCTCAATAGAGTGAGAGTTACCTTAAATAGGTTGCTCGCTTTGTGCAATTCTTGCTTTTTAGAAGGATCTCTTAACAATAAGATGCTCAAAAAGTGTCTCCTTGCTGGGACCTCCAGCAAGCAATCAGTCGTCTGTGGGGGAGATCTGGCAGTAAGTGTTCATATTCCCTGCAGCACCACCACAGGGGAAATGATGCATTACACAGTGCCCATTCAGATCAATAACTTTTCTGTGAAATGCGAAACAGGACAGGTCCTCCAGGGTAAGGCACTCTTTGTAACCACTTTCCATTCTGGCCAAGAGGTGAGGATCCTGACAAGAGGACCTCTCTGTTTTCCTAAACTGGACAATCCCTTTAAGAGAGGAATTCAATACTAGTTTTTGTGCATGACATTAAGTTTTGTGTAATTATCACACTTCTAATCTTGTGTCTGATTTCTAACAGCCTAAGTATGAGTCCACAGTGTGGTCAAGTAGCAAAGAAAGCAAGTAGGATGCTCGACTGCATAGCTAGATGTATAACCAGTAGAAAGAGGGAGATTGTGATCCCGCTGTACAGAAGTCTGGTGACACCACATCTAGAATACTGTTTTTAGATCTGGAGACCTCATCTACAGAAAGACATTCATAAAACAGAATGAGTTAAAAGATGGTAGAAGGTATCAAGAACAAAATTTATCAAGAGAGAACTAAATTTGTATAGTCTGGAGGAAAGAAGGGAGAGGGGAGACATGATGGAAACCTTTTATGTACATTAAATGGAACCTGTCATCAGTATTTACCAATGTAAACCAAGAACAGCGATACAACTCTTATGGTCCTCTCTTAATTATTTTGACTGTTGATAAACACATACCTGAGTAATTGCACTTTAAAGTTTGGCACTCACGACAGGACAGATGATCTGCGCATGCGCCTGTAGACAAACTTGCAACGCTTCAGCGAGACTTTGCAGCGCTGCAGGGATACATCATCCACATCAGAGGAGGCAACGTGGCAAACTTCCATTAGTCAGGTATGCTTTTCTCAACAGTCATACAAAATAATTGTGGGAAAGAAAGAACCATAAACGTTGTAGCGCTGTATTTGTCTTGCATTGGTAAAAATTGATGACAGGGGATTTAAAGGTGTAAATAAGGTTCAGGAATGAAGTGATTTTATTAGGAGGCAAAAGCCTAGAATATGGGGGCACAATCTGAGGATTAGTTAAGGTTGGGATGGGAATTTTTATATAGATCGCATGCTATAGAGCACTGTATGAGAGTAACGTCACATAGTGATTGAGTAGTGGATGAGTAAGGATGCTTTCATACAGGATGAATGTCAGAAGCTTAAAGGGGTTTTCTACTGAAATACTATCATCAGGATAGGTCATCAATAGTTGAATGGCCGGGGTCTGCCGCTCGGGACCCCGACCGATCAGCTGAGCGGGCACATGCTGTCAGCGCCGCAAATACACAGAGGTCGGAGCGTAAGCCTCCGTGCCGACCTTCATGTAGTGACCGGTGCTTGTGACTGCAGGCACGGCTGTCATTGAAATCAGTGGGAGCCATGCCTGCTGTTACAAGCGCCGGCCACTACATGGGAGGTTGGCACATAAGTTTCAGCTCCAAACTTTGTTATTGCTGCTGACAACATGCGTCCGCACAGCTGATCAGTCCAGGGTTCTGAGTGGCGACCCCAGCCAATCAACTATTGATGACCTATGCTGATGATTTCAGTGGAAAACCCCTTTAAGCACCTGACAGCTGTTCCAATGACGAGCAATAGTTGTTCCGTGAGTGGAGGTGGAGTGAGCTGCAGATCGCTTCTGGCCACCCACCTCCATTCACTTTGAACAGGCAGTTGCTCTAAGATGAACAACTGCCTGTTTACACTGAGTGAAAAGTTTCTTATTAGTCGCTTCCTTTGAGTGAGCAATTTCTCAGTACCGTGTCCTGTTATTACAAGGGCTATCAATCAAAATGGCTGTAATTAGGTCGCATACAGCAGCGGGATCCGACTTGGTGCCCGGCCAGAGACACATAATCACCTGTCCAGATCTGCCGCGGATGTGTTGGCCGGTGTACATGCGCAGTGCAGGGCATGTCGCGATGTGGATTTGCTGCAATGTCAAAATTGATATTTTGCAAATGCTGTGAATCGGACAGCTTCCATTAACTGCAGTGGAAGCTGTCTGTGTGAGTCGCGTACCAAAAGAGAGCATACTGCGATTTTTTCCTTCCCGAGTTGAAATCGCAAGTTATTTCCACTTGTGTGTGGAAGAATCAATTTGCATTGCATTCTATGTATGGACATTGCTGCGGAATCCGCAGCGAGACACTTGCTGTGGATTCCGCAGCAAAAATGCGCCCGCGTTCATTGGGCCTTAGTGATTTTTCATGCCAATAGCCCCTGTAAAAGTATTATTCAAGAGTCATAAAAGAGGAAGAACTTTACCACATTAAGCATCTCTGATTTATTATCCGTTATATTCCATATTTCATGTGTATTCTGTTGTGGTGAGATGTTACTTCTGTCTTTACTGTACTTGTCGTGCCATTATCTGAAGATATCTGGGAAAATAAGAGCAGATACATGATGGTCTACAGAGCATAAGGAAGAAAAGGGCTTCTAGGTATAAATTAAAGTTCTGTAATTCCTTATTCATTAGTATAAGTACAAGACAAAGGTCTTGGATTCGTTTAAATGAAACATAAAGCAAATGTGCAGAAGAAAAATGAAACAAAGTTGGCATGTTTCAAAGGCCAAACTTCGCTTTTGTTCACCATGAAAACTACCCCATATAAGACGGGCAATGTCTATCGATGCCTCAGTGTGTGTGTACCAGAATGTCTGTGTCATTCTACAAAGCCGAGTGCTGAGAAAGGATTATCTACCTTGACTATAAGCCCAGGATATATGTGACTATTAACTATTTTTCAATAAAAAGCTGAAAGAGATTGTCTAAAGTGAAAAGCTTCTTTAGAAATCTGCTACAATGAAAGGAGAAGTGGCTTGGATATTCTTGCCCTGCATTTAGAAAACTTCTGAGACAGCCTTTGGAACACATGCCAGCTATGAGATCATAGACCAAGTCCGAAAGAAGAAAATAAATGTGACCCCCAACATTATGAAATATCTTAGCAGGGCTAAGGGTTGTTTTTTGTCATGTTGAGTTGGTCACAAAATTAAGAAAAATATAAAAATGTGTTGCCAGTTTGAGTTATTTAAACGTTTGGGAAGTTTCAGTAATTGGACAAAGGTTTACACAAAGCAATACGTTGATTGATAAACTTACACGGTGTACTTGAACTGTTCTATCTGTGGGAAATTTGATTTATAGATTTTAATTATCTCTTTTAAAGCAACTAATTCCAATAAGCTAGTAAATTGGCATGCATTAATGTCACAGGCACATACACTCGTTTTAATTGAGCTCTAAGGATTGGGAAGTAGAAGCGAACATATGTGAAATCCATTCGTGTACTGACCCCAATCCCAGCTGTGCTTACACAACCACCAGTTGGAGTGCGTCTTTGATTGGCAACCAAAAACCAAAGTAGAGTGCTGTCCTAAAAATGTCAATGAACATGGAGAGCGAACAATACTGGTGCCCATCACAAATTGTGCACCAGTCTTTATCCTAATGAAGTGTGTGATAGATTTAGTAAAGCCCTGTTATGAATCTGGCGTGAGCTTAAAACAACACCAAGTCGAATCTGGCGTTACACTCTTCGGAGCTGAAAAGGGAAAATTTTGATTAATGAGTTATATGCAGTGCTACTTAGCGTAGGGACTTTATAAATATGGTATTTGATATGAATGCCATGTTGTTCAATATATTTGTTAGAAAACTGGCATAAATACATTGATATGTCAGCTTCGATGCTTGAAAATTTTTGCTTTTTATTTACCATGCCAAGTCCATTTGAAAGAAATTAAAAGGTAGATTGAAAAATGTGCTTCTGCTTTGCAGTGCATCAATCATGTTTTTTTTCTGGTAATAAAGTGAAAACATATACATTATATATATATATAGCATTTAAAATCCTAACGAATGAAGTGGGTTGAAATTTTTGTATCAGTTGCACAAGCCGGTTGCATGCAGCATTTTGGGGGAAAACACTACAGCTTTTTACACAGTCTTTGATTAAACACGAAAAGTGGGATGTAAATGAATGGATAATATAAAGGAAGGACTTCTAATCCTCCTGAAGTGTCCCCACACCCCTTCTGGGTGCTCTCCTTAAGGAGACACAACACCGCTTCTGACCCACATCATAGGCCACTCACAGACTAAGCCGGAAACATACTTCATACTGATGAGGGGCAAACACCCCGAAACTGTCTGTCTGCCCATGGTTTCTGCTTTGGTTTAATATTCCCAATCATTGATGACTTGCTGTAAGGTCACTTTGAATTGAAGGAATGCTGCCATCCAATAGATGGCGCTGTAGAGGTCTTTTTCCATCCTTCTTTATTGCATAAATTTCCCAGAGGAGCATCGCCTTATAAGTCTCCTTACCTAGCTTTTAGGTGTCCCCACACCTCTTCTGGGTGCTCTCCTTAAGGAGACTCAACACCGCTTTTGACATACTTCCCAGTCACACATGAATCCTTTTCAGAATTTAACCCTCTGTTGAAAGTGTCAAAAGTTGTTATAAATTTGTATTCCCAAATTCTTCTGTGCCGCTGTGATATGAAATAGCTTTTCTTGCTTTTCAATATAATCTAATCTATAATTAATATTATTTTGATTCTTCCTCTGGTGCCTTTTCTTTCAATGCACATAAATAAGGTATACATGCCATTTGTATGACCATTAACAGTTAATATAAATTTTCATACACACAGCATAGCCTTGTACATAGGCAGTATGGCATTGCACAGAGGCTATGTGGAGCATAACCATTAGGGATGAGCGAGCGTACTCGGAAAAGCACTACTCGCTCGAGTAATTTGCTTTATCCGAGTATCGCTGTGCTCGTCCCTGAAGATTCGGGTGCCGGCACGGAGCGGGGAGCTGCAAGGGAGAGCGGGGAGGAACGGAAGGGAGATCTTTCTCTCCCTCTCTCCCACCCGCTCTCCCCTGCTCCCCGCTGCGACTCACCTGTCAGCCGCAGCGGCACCCGAATCTTCAGGGACGAGCACAGCGATACTCGGATAAAGCAAATTACTCGAGCGAGTAGTGCTTTTCCGAGTACGCTCGCTCATCTCTAATAACCATTCAAGCCTCAATACACTGCTGTACAAGCTCCATTGGGCACTTCATGTACTAAGATAGTCTTGCTTCTGTGGGAAAATACTGCTATACAGGGACGTAACTATAGAGGATGCAGGGGATGCGGTTGCACCCAGGCCCAGGAGCCTTGGGGGGGGCCCATAAGGCCTCTCTTCTCCATATAGGGAGCCCAGTACTATGAATAAAGCATTATAGTTGGGGGCCCCGTTCCAGGTTTTGCATTGGGGCCCAGGAGTTTCACGTTACGCCTCTGCTGCTATACATATGGAGGCCGATAAAGCAGGTGATAATTATTTTCTGTCGGATTCAGGCTTTACAGTAGAAGTTTCATGAACCTCTACGACAACCCTAATATGGCTCCATATAAAATATATGCATGAGCCTTTAATGAGAGATGTCTTAGATTCCGATCTTCTATATAAGGGAACGGCTTCATATCTACCTTCCTTGGGTGCTATGCATTTTTAAAATAGTGCCCAATGGCAGCAAGGAGATTGAGGCTGCATATTGCAGCAGGCGGGGAGCGCTTCTGTGCACTAGACCTGTTCTGTGACTGAGAATCTTCTCATAATTACTTTCACTGGTGGATAATTACTATGCATTTTTCCTTGGTGCTGCTCATCAATTTGTAATCCTTGTCTCATCTGTTTTTCAAATTTTGCATAAATGTCATTAATCTATACAAAGCTCCTTTCCCTGGATCAGAAATCAACATTTCCTTTGTATTATTCATAAATGTACTTTTTGAAGCTGAGTTTTGAGTCTTCCCTCAATGTGACTGTCCTATGCTAAGTTATAGACTGATTGATTCAGTAAATCAGATTTACAGTTCAGTTCACCAAGGTGAAAACTGTAGCATTTATTTATTTTTTTTCGAAAAAAGCAAATGCGTTATTTTGTACTGTTGAACACTTGATAAGGTCACCTCGAGCTTTAGTTAAAGTTCACGTTGTGTTTCTCTGCAATAAATTCCTTTGCCCTAGCACTGAATATTTGTCTTTGATGATTGTCATATAAAAGTTAAGAACAAAAAAAATGTACAAGGGCTAAAAAAAATCGAGCGCTTCATGTTGAGCGGGCACTTTCTTCTAAAATGCAAATCGTACTTGTCTTTTTATTAGCGTCAATTAGACAAATGTATTAGCCCTTATCTTGAGGTCAGATTTATTATGAACTGAAAGCGTGTCTTGTTTAATTATTCAGCATTCATGGCAGCAATTATCTGTTGATATCATCCTGGCGAGGCTCATAATGTTTGCATTGTTTTTTAATGTCCGTGTCCATAATTCAAAAAAGTATCAAAGAACATAGTTGATAACTGTGAAAAGAACTGAGGAGGGAATGAATGAGCGTTCCCCCTAGAAGTGATTCGTCTGAACGGAAAAAATAGAATTGTATTTGTATTTTATGCCGAATCTTTATGATAAATGTCTGTTATTGACTGAATCGGTTAGGAATGTGAAGCCGTTCCCGCCTTCTCTTTCTAGGGCCCGATGCACGCTAATCTATTGAGAGTGTATATTTAGTTTGGTTTTCCTTTGTAGTACATAAGTAATATCCGTCAAAATGCCTGCACACATTTTCCCATGTTTCAATGCTCATCTTTATGAATTTTGCATATTTCAGAATGTAGCAGCGTCACATTGGATGCTATATGGATTCCATCCTTGGAATGGTGCCCCACTCAGAACTAAATGACTGCAGTATATTTTTTCGCACCATATTAGGAGCAAACATGCCACATACTTGTAGAGTATATTTTTAATTGTATCCTGGTATGTCACTCCTGACAGAAAATTACACTAATGAGGCCTGGATGCTAAAAAAAGCTACCTATGAAAAAAAGATTCCTTTAGGTTATCCAACACTTTATATATGCTTTAGCAGAACGTCCCATTGGAATCAGCTGACAGACCAATGGGGTTGATTTACTAAGGCTATAATCACATCTGCGTCAAGAGAGTCCATTCAGAACCTCCATTGCACATCTGGTAGGAAATTCCGAACAAAATAGCGCAGCATGCAGCGCTATTCTGTTCAGTAAAATGCCGGTAGGGATTCTGGAAGCTAGACGGACCCCATTATGGTCAATAGGGTCCATTTGTTACAATTTGGAGCTGGTAGGTCTGGTGTTCCTGTTGTTTGGCTCTAAGGATGGAGTCTAACAATGGAAATCCCTGGCACGGATGTGAATGGGGTCTTGTCCTGTCTAAGTTCGACAGTGCAAACTTAAGACTAGACAGTTCAAAAGTGTCTTACTTTTATCATACCGTAGTAACTATGCTGGACGATAAATCTGGTCTAGCTTTAGATTGTGTAGTCTAATTTTATACTACGTATTAGTTGGTTACGTTTACAACAAACATTGGGACGACATTTGTTGCAATTCTTGGTGCCGTCTCACATTTAGACCACTACCAATTGTCGAACGAGTCATAAAAAGCGTGTGAAAGTGTCTAAAAGCACATAATAAATGTAGTGCAAACCATGAAAGACCGTATTCTGGTGCAATTTGTGCCAGAAAACTGTTGAATTTTCAGTAGTAAATCTGCCCTAATTTATGAAGGTGGCATAACTGTCACCAAATATCTGCCATCTAGGCACATATCTGCAATACAGAAGTAGAAGCATTGGATATGTTGGAGAAAAATGTTGCTAAAAGTAGCAGGTCTGTTTGACATTGCATATTTATGGGGGAGACGAGAATAGCCGTTGGCTGAACAAGCATTTGGCCAACAGTTATCTTGTGTATGTTGCCATTTTAAAGGGGTTGTACATGATTTGAAAAACATGGTTCCATTTTTCAAAAACAGTGCCATATAGGTAAAAAATAGATCTGTGGTCTGGTAGGTGCAACTGGTGGACAGGTGTGGGACTTTTTCTGTAATAAAGCAGCCATGTTTTCTTAGGCTGGGTTCACACGGGGCAGATTTGCCGCGGAAATTCCATCCGGAATTTCGCCGCAGCAAATCCGCCTGCGGCTGCTAATCCCTGGATTAGCCAGCCATGTGGACGAGATTTCTCAGAAATCTCATCCACGCGGAACAGCAAAGCCGGCAGAAGCCGGCGCTGCGGTGTGGATTCGCCGGCCACAGCATGTTCATTTTTTTTCTTCTTCCTCTGCGACTGCGCTCTCTTCTATGGGAGCGCCAGCCGCAGCAGAAGAGCTAGTGCCACGGGTTTTGAAGCAACGCTTTTCCCGGCGGAAATCTTGCGGTTTTTTGCTGCGGCTAAATCGTGGGATTTCCGCCGGGAATCCGGCATGTGAGAACCCAGCCTTAACCTTGCACAGCCTCATTAACATATTAACAGTCATGTTAGTTATATTTAATGCCTGATAGTTTGGAGCCCAGGGCCTCATGATTTATATAAAACTCACGCTTGTATTTACCTTGGGGCAACTTCCTTGGGCCTAAGAATTTTTTTTTTCTAGTATGGTAGTCAATGTGTTAGATTTGAACCTTTTCAAATCTGGTTTGCCTTCTCCTGAGTTCTTACCCTAGATCAGAATAACCAAAGAGCAAACCCATTTTTTTTTAGTATTAAAGTCATGCAGACTATACTTAAAATGGACTTATGACCCAGAACTTTTTCTATTTTATTTGAAAATCCTTTACAGTTAAAAAAGAAAAAAAAAAAAAGAAAAAAGATTTTCTAAAAGTGTCATTAAAACTTAAAAAAATACCTGTATGCTTTCAGATTTTGAGCTCAGTTCATGATATTCCTGCAACTCTAAGCAAGTGCTGTCTTCAGTCTTGCCCCAACAGTTACCAATTATTAAATGCTGTATTTATCCATTGGTGACTCCTGTAATAACATTGCCAGTTGGTAACTGCTGTGTTGATGCCGCAGACAGCTCTTGTTTGGTTAGAACTGCAAGATGTCATGCTCTGACTCCATATGCTCAATACTGTACGTGAGAAGCAGCACACACTTTTACCACAAACTTGGTGGGAAGCGAACAGCTGATGCACGCTCCAAGTAGATCCCGACCTCGGATCCAATCTTCAAGCACTTCCACAGAAAGTAGAAGGAGCAGCAGACTGGTGCAAAAGTAGAAATTCACATCCTCAGAGCACAGAGGATGCCTCTTTATTAGATTCCACTGAGAAACATAGACAACGTTTCGGCTGGACACCCAGCATTTTTCAAGCCTGCTGCTGCTTCTACTTTCTGACTCCATATGCTGCCATAGGGGCTTGTGATGACATACTGGGATTCTACAACCCAAAAGCTCAAGACCGACTCCTGCTGAAAGTCAGGTCATTTACATAGAGATATGCTGCTGTTACTTTTTTAATGACTCATTTAGAAACTTATTTTTTTGTGGATCTAATGAATTAGCAAAGAAAATGGATACCATACCTCTGGTCCTCTTGAAAGCATTGATTAAGGTCCCTTAACATGGGCTGCTTATTAGACCCAAACGTTCCAATGAATGACGAGCCGACAAATACGGTAAGCAAACACTCTGTAATTGACTGATAATATCATTTGTTGTAAGCCATTTAGTCGTTCACGACCCTTGGCGACCCTAAAAAGGAGCTCCTTTCATGTTTTTTGGTTTTGCACTGCTTCTTTCAGTTGTGTGCTATCCATGCCAGTATCCGCCACTGTGTCCTTTGGCGGCCGGGTCATCTTTTGCCACTGACCTGTCCAAGGGTTATTGATTTTTCTAGCAATTCTGCTTGTATTACATGGCCAAAATACGTGAGTGGTCATATCATTTAGACCTAGACCTGCTTTGGAGAGCATAGACCAGAGCATAGACCTGCTCTCTGGTCAGCTGCACATCTCTGTATGTGCAGCCAATTAACAGCTATATGGGCATGAATGATCATGTTGACGATTGGTTATACCTTTTAGAGCAGCTAATCTGCCCATGTACATAGAGTGCTGACCAACTTGCTCATTGTTGTTCAGTGGTCATTAGCATTATCTGCCCATTTAAAAGAACTTTAAATAAAGATCTCTATAGTCTTGGAACTCAGCACAATCTCGAACATTTTGGCTCTGATTAAAGATGAGCGAGCATACTCGCTAAGGACAATTGCTCGATCGAGCATTGTCCTTAGCGAGTATCTCCCTGCTTGGGAGCAAAGGTTCGGGTGCCGGCGCGGGTGACAGGTGAGTTGCGGCAGTGAGCAGGGGGGAGAGAGAGATCTCCCCTCCGTACCTCCCCGCTCTCTCCCCCGCCGCTCCCCGCCGGCAGCCGAATCTTTGCTCCCGAGCGGGCAGGTACTCGTTAAGGGCAATGCTGGACCGAGCAATTGTCCTTAGCGAGTATGCTCGCTCATCTCTAGCTCTGATCTTTCCATTATCTTCATAGCTTGGAATACCCAAGTATGGTATTCCAAGAATTTCATTGGTGTACTGACTGCCAGGACCATCCCACACTTTTCCGGTCCAGACCCCTTCTTTGCAACCATTCTCACATTCAATAAGTTAAAAAAGGTGAAAATGGAGGATCTACAAATCTAAGTTGCTGTAAAAAAAAATTACATTGTATTGGTCTTTGAGGTTAGTAGATATCAAGTTTAAAGTCTAAATAATAAGAATGCGAATTCTGCTTGCTTAGTAAATATTATTTTGCCATGTTAGATTTTTCTCAGCCTTATTTATTGGTACCCATGTTATTTATTGTCTTATGTTCATCGACTTGTCTTTCGGAAGCCTAATATCTGTAGTGCAATGCAATTGTATCTAAGAAAAATGTGAAATGCCAACAGAAACGGAATATGTGTGTCTGTATGTGAGTATAAATATATAAAGAATTATATAAGGAAAAAAGCAGAGGATGCATTAGGAAACGATGTGTTCCTGTAAGCAGTCATTTCTCATTTATCATAACATTCTTTTAGCTGCCATAGTGGAAGCAAAAAAATCAGTGACTTCTTTTCAGAATATGAATGCAAAATATCTTTTGTTTGATCAAATGAAAAAATACACAGCTCTAATATCAGCTTTTATTCTGAACATTTGGTATATCTCTGATAAGACTTAAAAAAGAAAAGTCTATTTAGGCTGAGAACTAGAATGGAATTTACCAGGGAATTTCATGCTAGCTTTGTGTGCTTGTATAAAGAGATATACTGTAAGCATTTGCCATAACATTGTGATCATGGGGGGCTGATCCACTCGCAAATCCAAAGAACAAAGGGGTTGAAGTGCCTGCGACTTTTTTCGTACAAAACAGGTTAATTCAAATAAATGGCTGCACTGCTGCTGTGCTAATAGACCGAACAATGTTGTATCAGAAAGATACAATGAGACCGGATAAGGTATGACTACATTAATATGATTTATTTTACCTACAGAGATACTGCAAAAGCCACAGTCAGTTGATTGGGCGAATGAAAGGATATGAAAGTGAAAGAACATAAGAGTGGATAACTCTGTTAATTTTAACCCTGACATTGTTCCATGTCTGCATGATTGAAATTTTGGACTGAGGAACATCTTGACTTCTCAATAGGAAAGATTATTTCCCCTCGTCATCCTGACAGCATACACCTGGAGGTTGTCCGCTGGACACCTGTTGGGACAGTAAGCGGAAAATACAAAAGGTAACCCCCACCACCGGCTCACCAGTGTCTTCCTGTCCCTACAGGACAGTCCAAGCAGAGCCTCCAGGTGTATGCTGGAGGTAAAATGAAGAAAGAAGACTCCCATGCAGCCTGTCCGCCCGTGGGGGTACGACTCTCTGTTCGGGCTGGCAGGGCTTGCGCGGGTGAGACCCTACGAGGGGACCCTCACCCGCAGGATCTACCCAGCACTGTTCCCCCTGTGGGAAAATCCTCCCCCAGTACGCTGCCCAGTGGGGTAGTCGTGCTGGTAGGAAGCAGCCCCGGTACCTGCAGGGCTCGGACGCCGGCGTCTCCAGCGGGGATCCAGCACAGAAGACAGGTATGCCAGCGATGGAGGGGCTCGGGTGCGGGCCGGTCGGCGTGCGCGCGGCAGAGTCTCCACGTGCGTCCTAGTCGGCGGCATCCTGGTGTATGCGGCGTATCCCTCGGGTCCGGCGCGGTGGCGTGACGTCAGCGCGTCCGCGTCACGCGGGGGGCAGGGCCTCGCTTAAAGGGGGCGTGTCGGCGCCAAATTTGAAAATTTTAAAGGATGGATTCCCCTGCATCTCTCCTGTCTGCACCTTACTGAAGATGTCAGCCAGAGAGGACGCTGAAAGCAGCCTGCTGGTGAGTAGACCACCTTTGGGGTCTGTATCGGGGGGGGGGGGAGGATTTAGAAAACAAGTCAGGTGCTGGAAGTCCTTTTTGCTGTCTCCGTCTCTTAGGACAGAGCGGCTCAAAAGGTTAGAGAGGCCAAAAAGCGAGTGCGCAAGTCCGGTTTGCTTGCGGCGGCTAGAAGAGAGCCACACCAAGCCACTATGTGCGGACTGTACGGAGAAAATGGTCCGTGACGAGGGCTCCTCGGGCATGTCGGACATCCCATCCATGATCCGCGAGGAGATTGAAGCCTCTCTCTCATCTCTTTCTCTACCGCCCCCAACGAAAAGGGTAAGGTGGTCACGAATAGAAGAGTCGGACTCTGAGGAGGGACTCCTAGAAGATTCTCCCTCAGAATCCATGCCGCCCATGGAGGATGCAAGGAAGTATTTGTTTTCATCGGCGGACCTGGGTCAGCTGTTAACCGCGGTCCGGCGCACCATGCAGGTGGAGGAAGAGGTGCCGCAGCAGCCATCCTTTCAGGATAGCCTGTTCCGGGGGCTCCTACCACAGCCAAAACCGTCATTTCCAGTTAATGACATCTTAAAACAGCTGATCCTGACAGAGTGGAAGCAGGCAGATCAGAAATTCTTCCTGTCCAAGAAATTCAAGGATCGGATGGTGTTCACACCAGAAGATATCGAGTTCCTGGAAACCGTCCCTAAGGTAGATCTGGTGGTCGCCAGGGTCTCAAAGAAAGCAGCCCTCCCCTTTGAGGACATTTCCCAACTGCGAGATCCACTAGATACCAGAGTGGATTCCGCAATGAAAAAGGCCTGGGAGACTGCGGCCCTGACCGTTAAAGCCAACATCACGGCCACATCTGTGACGAGATCTATGACGGTCTGGTTGGACCAACTCCAAATGCTAATTTCTCAGAGGGGCTCTAGGGAAGACATCTCCAACTGCCTTCCCCTCCTCCAGCAGGCAACTGGCTTTCTGGCAGATGCCTCTATGGAGTCGGTGAGGTTTGGGGCCCGCTCAGCAGCCCTCTCAAACACAGCCAGGAGGGCTGTCTGCAGGGGATAACACTTCCAAGAACAGACTCTGTTCCCTGCCCTTCCAAGAACACAGTATCTTTGGGCCTTCCTTGGATACGCTCCTAGAGAAGGCATCGGATAAGAGCCAGGGACTACCGTCGGAGAAAGCCTTCAAGCGGCCTCCATCCTCCTACCCTCCTCCCTTTGTTCCCTCTAGAACATACAAAGGGAAAGGAAAAACCGGACGCTGGTCCTATCCCAAAGGCGGAAAGGGTGAGAATCCGCCTTCCGGGATCCTACAAGTAGGGGGTAGGCTTAGAGGGTTCGCCCTTAGATGGAGTAAAGTGACCTCCAATCCCTGGGCCTTACGCCTAGTCTCGGAAGGTTATAAAATTGAATTTTTCTCCCCTCCTCCCCGGAGGTTCGTGGTCACCCCCTGCCAGTCACCTTCGTCTGCTCAGGCCCTCCAGTTGGGGGTGCAGGAGCTGTTGTCCCTAGGGGCCATCACTCGGGTTCCCGCAGAAGAACTGTTCAAGGGGTGCTACTCCCCCTTGTTCCTCGTCAAAAAACCTAACGGGTCCTATAGGACCATAATTAATCTGAAATTCCTGAATAAATCTATCTCCTATCAAAGATTTAAAATGGAATCGGTGCGGTCAGCAATCCCCTTAATTGCGCCAGATAGTGTCATGGCCACCGTGGACTTAAAGGACGCCTACTATCATGTCCCTATACACACAGATTCCCAGCAATTTCTGCGATTCGCCCTGGTGATAGATGGGTCTGTCTCTCACTTTCAATTTACGTGTCTGCCGTTCCGGATTTCCTCCGCACCCCGGGTGTTCTCCAAACTGGTGTTAGAGATGGTGGCGGCACTAAGGACTGACAAGGTGTTGATTGTCCCATACCTTGACGATTTCCTGATTGTAGCAGGATCGGCTTCAGAACTCTGGTTCCAGGTCAACCTCACACCCTGTCTGTTCGAGTCATTAGGCTGGATCATCAACTCTGTAAAATCCAGTCTTCTGCCCGAGCAAAAGAAAAAATTTCTGGGAGTGATTCTGGACTCACACCGCCAGTGCTCATCCCTTCCTCTGGAAAGGCAAAAAGCGATCCAGGACGAGTGTCGGGCACTTTCTCTAACCACCAAAGTCTCCCTTAGGAGAGGCATGAGGGTCCTCGCCCTCATGACATCTTGCATCGGGGTAGTCCCTTGGGCCCAGTTACATTGTAGAACTCTCCAAGACTTTATCCTAAGCAACTGGGATAAATCCCCCGCCTCCCTGGATCGGAGCGTCGTCCTTACCCACAAGATAAAGTCCTCCTTGGAGTGGTGGATGTCTATCTCTAACCTTGCCAGAGCCACAATTTGGTACCCCGCATCCCCAGTATCCATCTTTACTGACGCAAGTGCAACTGGCTGGGGGGCCCACTTAGGCCGTCATTACGTCCAAGGGGGCTGGAACCGGGAGGAAGCTACTCAATCCTCCAACTACAAAGAACTTTGCGCTGTCTGGAAGGCCATTCGGGGCTTCGAGACAGAGATCAGGGGTAGACACATTAGGATCTTTTCGGATAACATAAGAACTGTGTCCCTCATTCGCCACCAGGGATCCACGCGGAACCCTCGACTCCAAGACCTGGCGGAGAAAGTTCTCGGGTGGATAGAGCAGTGGACACCTTCCGTCACAGCGTACCACGTAAGGGGCCCAGAGAACTCCACAGCGGACCATCTCAGCCGCAGGAAGATAGACCCCGGGGAGTGGACTCTACATCCACACGCATTCCAACTAATTATAGAAAGATGGGGGACACCAAAGGTGGACTTGTTCGCCTCCCGGGAGAACACCAAGTGTCCCCGGTTTTTCTCCAGGGGAGCAGACGGGGACTCCCTGGGAATAGACGCACTATCCCAGGCTTGGGATTGGGACCTTGCATACGCCTTCCCACCTATCCCCCTGATTCCTCTGATCCTAAGGAAAATTCAGGGGTCCCCAGGCTCTGTTATCCTGGTGGCCCCATTTTGGCCCAAGAGACCCTGGTTCCTGCTCCTGGCCGTTCTCTCGACACAGGATCCTCTACATCTGCCACAGAGAGACGACCTCCTGCAGCAGGGTCCCCTGATATGCCCAAAGGTCCGACAGTTCAGACTGGCGGCCTGGAAGCTGAGCGGGTAAAATACCTGAGCCAGGGCCTATCAGGGAGGGTGACCACTACTTTATGTGAGAGCCTCAAAAAATCCACCAGAAATATATACTCTAGGGTGTGGGATACCTTCTCTAGGTGGTTGGGGCATAGTATACATGACCTCCAACAGCCTGATATTAACAAGATATTGGAGTTCCTACAGGATGGTTTGGACATGGGGCTAAGACCTGGTACCCTTAAGGTCCAGGTGGCCGCCCTTGGGGCCTTCTTTGACTTTCCCTTAGGTGACCATAGGCTAGTTAAAAAGTTTCTGAAAGGGGCAGTTAGACTCCACCCCTTTATAAGGGAAACCATGCCCCCATGGGACCTGAACCTTGTTTTGCAGGCCCTCTGCACACACCCCTTTGAGACCCTGGAAGATTTATCAGTGAAGATCCTCTCCTATAAGGTTGCCTTTCTAGTTGCCATCACATCCGCCAGACGGATCGGGGAGATCCAATCCCTCTCTATTAGGACCCCGTACATGACCACCTTCCCAGATAAAATAGAGTTCAGGCCTGACCCCTTTTTCCAACCGAAAGTTCTCACAGACTTCCACAGAGAACAGCGAATAGTACTTCCCTCCTTCTGCCAGGAACCCCGTAACACCACGGAGCAGAGGTTCCATAATCTAGATGTTAGACGGGCAGTCCTGAAGTATTTGGAGGTCACACATCCCTTCAGGAAGTCTAACAATCTCTTTATTCAGTTTCAGGGTCCACGCAGAGGAGGGGCCGCTACTAAGGACTCCTTAGCGCGTTGGGTCAGGAGGGCCATAAAAGAGGCATACAGATCCCAGGGGATCCCACTCCCGGGCGACGTTAGAGCCCATTCCACTAGGGCGGTCGCCTGTTCCTGGGCGGAGAGAGCCCAGGCGACAACCGACCAGATCTGCAGAGCCGCCACATGGTGGAGCACTCATACCTTCACTAAACACTATCGCCTGGACCTGGGGGCCAGCCGTGATATGGCCTTTGGGCGGAAGGTGCTACAGGCAGTGGTCCCTCCCTAAAGCCCTTGGTTGTTGGCACTTTTCCAGGTGTATGCTGTCAGGATGACGAGGGGAAGACAGGAATTAGGTCCTACCTGTTAATTCCTTTACTTGAAGTCATCCTGACAGCATAGGGGCTTTTCCCTCCCCTTGAGTTATTTTTACGTGAAGTAACGTATTGTACTATGGTTTTTGTATTAAAAATGATTGGTTAAGCAAAGCCGGGTCACTGTAGTTATTTGGTACACACTGGTGAGTCGGTGGTGGGGGTTACCTTTTGTATTTTCCGATTCCTGTCCCAACAGGTGTCCAGCGGACAACCTCCAGGTGTATGCTGTCAGGATGACTTCAAGAAAAGGAATTAACAGGTAGGACCTAATTCCTGTCTTTCAGGCTATAGTATCTATCTTTAAAATAATTAGCCAAGCTGAATGAGTTTCTGCAGTTGTGACATCTAAATTCCCCTAGATATGTAAAGCAAGAGTCCAAAAAGAACCCTGATCCATTACTGGTTTCTTAAGATAACAGAAAATGATATATTTTTAAGATCATTGTATGTCCAGTTTTGCACATGAGCCTCTCACAAGGACTATTTAGGGCACAGTGTCCCTTATGGGTGTCCAAGGGTGTAGCATGGCTCTTAGATTACTTAACCCTCTTCAACTCCACTTCCCCTTTTATAAGAGCCAAACGTAGCCACTAAACTGGGGGGCAGGAATGGCTAGGCATATTCCAAGGCATAGACTGGCCATCCAAAGCTAAGTAAAAGTTGGACACTTGTCCTTCATCCTTGTGGGGCAACTTGCTCAGAGGTTTAAGAAATAAGTTGAGGGGACCCTTCTCCTTTTGGAAATAGCTTGTGATAGAATACCTCCTTGTGAACTTTTTTGTGAGTCACATCACTTTTTTTCATTTTGACTAAAAATAGCATGATTTCAATAATAGTAATCATAATAAAAAGCTACTCTTGGCTTTTAAATTTGCTAATAATGCCCTACTGATGGTAGGGATATATGTAGCAAGCTTGTTTTTCTGCACCCTGATTGGTGACTCCGAGACTCATATAGAGGATGTAATGACGGTAGGGTACCATTTAAGTGCGTGACTCAAGATACAGTGGCAATGCAGCTGAAAAACCATGTGGATGTACTTATTCATGTGGTTTTCAAATTGTCAATGATTGTTGATTGATAATGGCCATGCTGTACCCACAAAACTGTTAGATCATTATCAAAAATCAATCAGTGATGGATATTTAAAGGCTTTGCATTTTCTCTATCAAAATTTCTGATTGTTTGATTTCTGCCCTTGTATTGTTTTTCAATGGACTGCAGTCTAGAGGAATGAGATTTTAGCAAATCCTGTCAGTCATAGTGAACTGACTGGTTCTTTCTCCGTTCCTTCCCTATTGTGAAGGTACATCCACTGCTCTTTCATTGAACTATTACAGAGGGCTGTATGACAATACAGGTGGTCCCCGACTTGCGAACAGGTTCCGTTCCGGGAGCCCGTTCGCAAGTCCGTTTTGTTCGCAAGTCGAACAAATGGTATGGAGCGGGTGGATCCCGCTCCATACAACGTTGGTTGCCGGCTGTTCTTACAGCGGGCACCCGGCGGCAGCAGTTCCGACGAGCCGCGCCGCTTGTCAGAACTGTTAACACTTTAAATACCGCTCTGACAGCGGTATTTAGAGTGTTAACAGTTCCACCGACGTTCAGGGGGCCCGTACAGCGTCCCACGATGAGATCGCTGTGCGGTTGCTAGGCAGCCGGGGACCTCCTGAAAGGCCCCAGGGCTGTCTATGCAGAGTGCCCATCAAGCGCACGGCTTGATAGGCGCTCTGCATAGACAGCCCTAGGGCCTTTCAGAAGGCCCCCGGCTGCCTAGGAACCGCGATCTGACCGGACAGGCTTCTATCAGGCTTGATAGAAGCTTGTCCGGTCCCTGCACAGCATGATGTAATGCCATAGCACTACATCATACTGTGCAGGACAGATAGTTCGTATCTAGCGAAATTCGTAAGTCGAATGTTCGCAAGTCGGGGACTATCTGTACCTGGAAATCTTGGAGATGGACAGAGAGCAGAGAAAGCTACTATTACAGGGGACTGTAATTCACTCCAGGTGAATTCTCTGCTCCTATCAGTAGTGAAGGGGAATGGGACCACCAGCTACTCAGAAAGATGGAGGAGAGATAGCTGTGTAGTATTGAATAGGCATCCTTATGCTCTGAAAGAGGGGAGAGGAAGCTTATCTTGTGTGCATTCAAATGAGTTCAACTAATTAGTCCTTAGAACACCCCCACCCCAGCCAGGAACTTGGTTTTCAGTATCTTCTGCATTGAAGTCAAGTATGAGGCTTTCTAAATGCATGAAAAGGAAACTCAATAGAAAAACCTGATAAATGCACCATTTTATTATGCAGAGACTTTGTAAGATATGTGTGTATTTGTTTTTTTATGCAGTAAGGTTTCCATAGCCTTTTAGCAGCCAGTTTGAAAGCTGTGGAGTTGTGTATTCATCATTTTCAGCTACACAGCAGATGCTTCATGGGATATTACTCTTATTTCTTATGTCTTAAGAATGCATCACAGATGGAAGGGTTTTACGTATCAAGCTTGTTACCTAACTGTTGATCAGTGTCTCAGAGGGCCATTTTGGGAAAGAAGAATTGCTTCTGATGTAAGTGGCACTAGTCTAAGGTGATTTGGATCAGAAACAAGCTACCTTTAAAACAAGTATTGAGATTGCTTCCATTGTGTGCATCTGCTAATACTTCCTGATAATGTTATTTACTGTTCTTCTTACTGATTTCCTTTTAGATATTCTGTTTGAGTGTTTGATGGTTAAGCCAAAAGCCTGAATGTCGCTGTCTTGTGTTCCTTGCAATCATTTTCAATAAGATACCCCAAACACATTTAAAAATATAATAATGAATATTCCAAATATGTAGTCTGAAGGGGATGTTACTTCATCATTTTTGTCTTTGATGGCTCACAGCATGAAATCCTGTTTAATTTTGTTCTTTTCTGCACAAATCTCACTAGTATGCAGTATAAATATCCATTTATGTTGATTTATGTGTACAAGCAAGATCAACCTAGGTTTAGTTAATCATAATAAACTTGATGGCTAGACAGTATGGCAACTTTCAGCCTTCTTTTATGAGAGATTTGTTTTTCTGTGCTAGAGCTTCTGAATATTAATATTCTCAAATTATTTCCGATATATATTTTGAAAATGAGAGACAAAAGTAGAGATGAAATGTCAAATATATTTTTTTGCTATTTAAAAATAAATGTCTATAAATGTGAGTTAATCACACGTCCCCAAATTCAATGTTTAAAATATCTAATTTTTAACTCTGTTTTATCTGCATAAATATATTTTTAGGTATTCGACTGAAACATAGCAAAAAGGGCCAATCATTGAATATCTGGTAGACCTCCAAATTTGCAGTACCTTAGTTAAAATATTGGGAAATTAGGTGGTACCGCCCACATCAAGCAGAAGCAATGTAGAACAGGAGTGTAAAACTCATTTTCATGAAGGCCACATCAGCATTATGGTTGTCTTTAACTCTTTAGTGACCACCCTATCGTGTTTTTACGTCCCGCTGTTGCGGAACGTGTATGGAGGGAGATCGTGCTGCGATTTCCCTCCATAAATCGCGGGTGTCAGCTGTTTCTTACAGCTGACATCCTCGGGGAACAGCCCCGACAAGCCACGCGACCGATTATGGCTGTTAACCCTTTTAAATGCCGCTGTCAAATCTGTCCGCTTCGTTGAGATCGGGAGAGCCGTGCGGGTATCATTGCAGCCGGGGTACTTCTGAAAGGCCACAGGGCTGTCATGGCAGAATGCCTATCAAGCCATCCCCGTGGGGTGGCTTGTTAGACTGCTTGTCAGATTGCAGTATAATGTAATGCTGTGGCATTTCATCATACTGCAGGAGCGATCAAAGCATCACGTGCTGTGGGTCCCCCCTGGGGACAAAAAAAAATTTAAAAATAAAAACAAAGTTAAATTCATTATTTTAAAAAATCCTAAAAGTTAATTATTTAAATTTAATTATTAATTATTTAAAGTTATAAAAGTTAAAAGAAAAATATCCTTTTGCCATATTTACAATTAAAAAATATAATTTATGATACAAAAATACATATTTGGTATCGCTGCGTTCATAAAAGTCCGATCTCTCAAAATAATTAATTATTTTTCGGTGAACGTCGTCCGGAAAAAAAAAAGAGCGCCAGAAATGCGCTTTTTTTGGTCACCCTGTTGCCAAGAAAAAAAAACTAATAAAAAGCAATCAAAAAGTCATATATTAAAAAATGGTACCAATGGAAATGACATGACGTACCGCACAAAATGAGCCCTCGCACAACTGTGTCAACAGAAAAATAAAATAGTTATTGTGCGCAGAATATGGAGGCAGAAAATTTTTAAAAATTAAATATCTTTAAAAAAAATATATAAGAAGTACAGCAAAAAAAAAACTATGCAAGTTTGGTATCATAGTAATCGTACTGATCCATAGAATAACGTTATCATGTCATTTTTGTTGCACTTTGTGCGCCGTAGAAACAAGACACACCGAAAGATGGTGGAATGTCGTTTTTTGTTCCATTTCTCTCCACTAAATTTTTTAACGTTTTTTAGTACATTATATGGTATATTAAATAGCACCATTGTAAAATACATCTCGTCCCACAAAAAACAAGCCCTCCTACAGCTTCATCAATGGATAAATAAAGGAGTTACGATTTTTTTAAAAGGGGGAATGAGAAAACGAAAATGGAAAAAAGCAAAAAAGCTTGGTCACTAAGGGGTTAATGGGCCGTTTATAATTGTAAGACTGTATTTTAAAAGGTATATTAAAAAGGGGATTGGAGAACAGACGGAACACAGCAAGGTTCTAGTGCAGAAAAATTGGTGTACAAGTCCCCCAACATGGACACTTGACTATAAGCTGCCAGGTAGTCGGGAAAAGGAAAAAATATGGGAGTTAGCAGAACAATTCCCCAAAAAATCCTTAGGGCAGAACCCCTATTCACTAAGTTAGGCAGCAGCATAACACAACGTCCTCTCTGATTCATACAGCAGGATCACAGGATATGGACAGGCAGGCTGGAACAGACTGTCCTCTGCAGGATGGTAGCGAGGACCAGCAAGAATGTACAATCCATTGGGATCAGCTAATTGCCCCAGGTGTCACATTCTGAAAGGTGTTGATTGGGCAACCCCTTTAAGGCTCTGTTCACTTCTGCTTTGAATTCTCTGTTCAGAAACTCCATCATGGATTTTGTCTTGTCCTAGTAGAAATAGTGCAGCACCCTTATTTTTTGTAAAATAACGAGACCCAACAAACCCCCTCATAAGTCAGTGGGGTCCATTAGATGCCATTGATGTCCATCATGTGACAGATCAGCACTCTGTCTTTTCCATGTTTCAGATGTGAACAGAGCCCTAGCTGGATACATATTATTCACTTAGTTTAAAGGAGATGTCCCGAGGCAGCAAGTGGGGTTATACACTTCTGTATGGCCATAATAATGCACTTTGTAATATACATTGTGCATTAATTATGAGCCATACAGAAGTTATAAAAAGTTTTTTACTTACCTGCTCCGTTGCTAGCGTCCTCGTTCCCATGGAGCCGACTAATTTTTGGCCTCCGATGGCCAAATTAGCCGCGCTTGCGCAGTCCGGGTCTTCAGCAGTCTTCTATGGAGCCGCTCGTGCCAGAGAGCGGCTCCGTGTAGCTCCGCCCCGTCACGTGCCGATTCCAGCCAATCAGGAGGCTGGAATCGGCAGTGGACCGCACAGAAGAGCTGCAGTCCACGAAGACGGAGGATCCCGGTGGCCATCTTCAGCGGTAAGTATTGAAGTCACCGGACCGCCGGGATTCAGGTAAGCGCTGTGCGGGTGGTTTTTTTAACCCCTGCATCGGGGTTGTCTCGCGCCGAACGGGGGGGGGGTTTAAAAAAAAAAAAACCCGTTTCGGCGCGGGACATCTCCTTTAATAAACCAGAATTTTGAGGAAGCCATATTAGACCTTTGGACATGATTGTCTTGGTTCTAAAATCTAAGGGCTCCTTTATATTTACATTGCCTTTTTTTCTTAGCATCCGTTGGAGATTTCTGTGAAAATCCATGCAGCGCTACTTCATCCTGTAAAATGCCAGAGAGCAAAACAGAATCTGAACAAAACTCATCATAATCAATGTGACCTGTTTGGTATATGCCGGGTCCCACTCTTCTAGCTTCGCTCCTAGGCGGGAACTGAAGCATAAAAGCCCAAAGTAGTAGTGCAAAAGCAAGCCCTTAGGTTAATTGGATAATATCATGATGAATGAGATTTTGGATGGACTGATGTGCTGTTTAAATGCTTTAGAATAACACATTGCATGAGGAAGGATATTTTGGTCCTTTCATAACTACGACTTCATAGAACCCAATAATGAATCAACATGTCTTACAAATTCAATGGATCACAAATTCCTTGAAAATTTTTTGGAACAGGAAAGAGAAATGGTTGAATAAAGGAATAAAGGAGCAGGCAATAGTTCCTTCTATCTATCTAGTGTGTGTGTGTGTGTGTGTGTGTATAGTAGAGCTGACTACATCCTTATAATAGGCATGGTCCTGGATACCTCTGTATTTGTTGTAAAGAGTCATTGACTTATTGCCTTAAAGTCTTGTTCACATGAGTGTATTTGCGTTGTGTATTACGTGCTGAGTAGAGTTGAGCGAACATACTCTGCCAAGCTTGATGCTCGTTCGAGTATTAGCGTACTCATTGGTGCTCGTTACTCGAACGAGCATCAAGCCATGTTCGACCCCGCCCCAGATTTGGCTCCTCCCCACTGTGACGTGCCTGTTTTGGCCCCTCCACGACGCAGTGCGCGTCAATGGCAAATTTTTTGTCTGGCAGGCGGAAGAGAGAGAGAGGGGAGAGAGAGAGAAAGGGGGGGGGGGGAGAGAGAGAGAGACCTAGAAGAAGAAAAAAAAAAGCTCGGCACCCGGCGTGCCACATACAAAAATGCTCGAGTCTCTCATTGTAGTCAATGGGGTTTGTTACTCGAGTAGAGCTCGAATTTTTCAAAAAGCTCGACTCGAATAACGTGGACCCGAGCATTTGGGTGCTCGCTCATCTCTAGTGCGGAGTATAACCCATAGATTTTAATGGGTTCAATCACAGGAGCGTATTTTTTCACGTGATATGCAGTCATATGGAAAAAAAAACTGCATGTCCTATTTTGGTGCATATTATGCACCAAAATAGACCATTAAAAAGGAATAGGCAGGTGCGAATACACAGTGAATTCACAGGAAACCTGTTTATTCACTGCGTATTTACGCAGCCAATCAAGAGGTCCTTCTGCTTTTTTATGTGCGCATAAATAGCATATTTAAATGCACAAAAACACACAGGAACTGCTGAAATACACAGACAATTATGATTTTCAGTTGCGTAAATACGACCGAATCTTGCATACACACTTGTGAAGCAACGGTTAGTCTCAGGTGAAGACATGGGGTAATCCAATATTAGAATATGAATTTGTATGTGTTATAGTGCAACTAACTGAATACTTTGGTTTACAGTAGAGTCTGTTCAGTAATACATTGAGTGTATTTTGTCAGCTGACTCTTATTACTAACTTTGTAACACTTTTTAGGATTTTCTTCATCTTTGTCCACCCAACTAAGATGAAGTGGAAGTTCTTTCTTGAGTTCCTGAAAAGTTGGCACACATTTCAAGCTGGTAGCTATTTCGATTCCCTTGTGACTTTTCAAAACCAAAAATGTTTTTCTTGCTGTTTGGCATTTTATTTGAAGGAGAGCATACATTTCTATTCAAACACGGCAAATTCAAGCTGATTTGCTAAACCCCTGTAGAGCACACACCAGCTATGGAGATAGCATTTTATCCGCTTTCTTTTCATTTCTCCAGGGCATCACGTTAGATTGCTTTCCAAGTGTGGTCATGCCCCTATATTCCTGCTGAGTTTGATTGCAGTCCCATGCTTCATTCTCAGGGAACTTCGCCCATAGGCATAGACACACAAAGATATACCAACAAAATTACACAGAAGGTCTCAAGCAGCCTTAGGCAGATGAGGCCCAATGAAAATACAAAACACAAGCTTATTAAATAGCCGACTTCCAAAAAGAGAAAAGGATAACTGGAATTTCGTAATGAAAATATTTCCTGATGAATCACAGGTTTGTTGGGGAATTTCTCAATGTAGGAATAAAAGACTGTCTTTATGTTGCCGTGCTGGTGTTCGGGAGGCCGTTATCAGTTTTTAATTGAATTACAAGTGGAACATCACTGCAAAATGATTCCATATAGCTGTACCAAAATGTTATCTGGGAAACGTTAAAACACCTCGTCAGGAATACACCAGGCAGAAATATGTTCAGTACTATCATCACTGAATATCGTAGGTAAGCTCTTCTAGAATGAACAGAATCAGGATCTGTAATTCATCCATGTATTTCAGAAAACAAAACGCAACTAATGAGTTTTGCATGATCATGTAATTTGGTAAGCATATGGTGCTTAAAAATGTATAGCTTGAAGTACTGTTAGTCGAATTCCATAACTTACTTCCATATGTTTAGTCTTTAGTTTACTGTTATTGATAGCAAGGCTTTATTTAGATTCACAGTTTTGTGTGAGTTGTGTTTTTGGTGCCAAAAACAGGATTGGGTTCTGCTATTAGAAAGCGAGACAATTTATTTCTAAGTGACCAAACTGGTTGTAAGGCCCAGTGGAGATTTTAAATTTAATCAGAATCTGCTGTCTAGTGGTGCCTAGCTAATAATGTTAATAAAAATACATTATAGAGTCTGCTTTCTGGTTTTGGTCTAATTGTGGTTCATTGTTTCCAAATGTAAAATCATGCACTTGGGGAGAAGGAATTCTTAGTCTGAGTACCATATCTGCAATTCTGTGCTAGCCAGAAATTCAGAAGAGAAAGATTTAGGGGTTCTGATTTCTGAGAGTCATTAAAATGTGTCCGTAATGCGGTCAGGCAGCAAGGAAAGCAAGTAGGATGCTCGACTGCATAGCTAGAGGTATAACCAGTAGAAAGAGGGAGATTGTGATCCCGCTGTATAGAGCTCTAGTGAGACCACATCTGGAATACTGAGGTCAGTTCTGGAGACCTCAACTGCAGAAAGACATGGATAAAGTAGAACAAATCCAAAGACAGGCTACTAAAATGGTCTCAGGAGCAAAAGTTATCGGGAAAGACTTAAAGAACTGAAGGCTAGTTTCACAGTATGTTTTGTGAAACCAGCGCTGATTCTGTCCTCCATGCAGAAAACTGCATGGAAATGGAAAGCAGGATGGAGCCAAAAGGGAGTATATGGGAGATAGAGACCTCTTCGTCAGTCTTTTACACTGAAGAGAAAAGTGCCAAGCACGTCATTTTTCTATCCAGTGTAAAGATGGACAATGATGAAAACTATCTGTCTCACATATTCTTCCCTTGAATCCAGGTTGCGTCCTAGTTTCCATCCTCATGCAGTTTTTTGCATAAAAGATAGAACCAGCCCTAAAATGTAATTTGAAACCAGCCTAATTTGTATAGGAAAAGGGGGAGGTGAGACATAATCGAAATCTTTCACTATGTAAAGGTTTAAAATAAGGTTCATTAGGAAGCTAAACACTAGAACAAGTAGGCACAATCAGAGATTAGAAGCCGCGTCAGGAAATATCATATTACCAAAGCGGTAGTAGATACTTGCAACCAACTTATGTGGATGGAAAATCAACAGTAAGTAAACCTAACCCCCGTAGAGTTTAGGATGAACTAAGTTCGCTTTGCAGAAAAAGGATGTTGCAGTTTTGGACAAACAGAGCCTATTCAAATCCAAACGCCTGTTGCTTTGGTTTTATGAGTGCTACCGATTCTTGTCTTCAAAATTACATCAAAATCTTGTCTGTACCACTGATAGAACCAGAGCGGCAACCGTTTAAAGTGGTGTTGGGGATATTGAATTTACAACCGTCACTTTCAAGCCAGTGTGTGCAGAGCTGAAGGGGAACAAGTCTGTATCAGAGAAGATCTGTGATTTTTCCTCTTTCCCCCTCTCCCAGGGAAGGGCAACATGGACGTTTAAACATTTTTAACCACTCCCCCCTTCCACTGCAGTGCAGAGCTGCATTGACAAAAAACTGAAAATTTATGATTTCTGGAACACAAAAGGCTAAATAATTTACTGGTTCTTAAGGCAAAAAGTAGTTGTCACTAAGGGGTAAAAATACAATTAAGTGCTCATTCACAGGAGCGTATATTGGCCGCCGTTTTCACGGCTGGCCGATAAACGCTACCATCTGAGCTGTCTCCCCACCCACCCCCCTCACTGGCTCTCTACCTCTCTCCTCCCCTCTGGCTGTTTGCAATGGGAGAGAGAGGGGCGGAGCTAATCTCTGTCCCGCGCCCTCCCATTGCAAACAGCTGGAGGGGAGGAAAGAGGCAGAGAGCCAGTGAGGGGGGGGGGGGGGGTAGCTCAGATTGTAGTGTATATCAGCCGGCCGTGAAAATGACAGTCGATATACGCTCGTGCAAATAAGCCCTTAGGCTGCAAAGTTCTGCACTAATTATATTTACATGAGACATAAATTCAGAAGTTAGATTACAAATAGTGACATTTCCTGGAGGGTTTTTGCTAATTTAATGTGACTGTTAGGGAGGTTACGCATGCCTGGGATAAGCGTGTTTGTATATATGTGTGTGCGTGTATATATATATATATATATATATACACACCTCTATATATTCTACAAGAGAAATAAAAAGAAAATGTAAGCGCAGACTGCACTCTGTTATGTTTCTGTAAACTGCAATATCTTTAGTTTATTAGCAGTCTCTAAGGGCAAACAGGGAAATCCCCCATAATGCTTTGTTCTGTTTATTGATCAATTCCACTTAGTAGGAATGATTTAATGAAAACTAAATATGTCATGAATTTCACTTTATTGGCAGGGATTAGGAATGGAGTTCCATCATATTTTATGGAAAGTAACCTCAATATGGAGATATCGTACTTTCTACAGCGCTCATATATAAATCAAATCAAATTGCTATGGCATTCTAGCTCACCAATTCCACACAATTTCAGTGTTTTTTTGCATATTTAAGATCCGTTCTATCTACATATGGAACAATATATATAATATGCAACTTTGGATAACCAGGTGGACTGCTAGAAAATGGTTCACGGTAGTTATTCAACAGTGAACAAAAACAGTGCAATAACAGGCCAGTTATTATTGCTGCATTGATACTAAGTATATGGATTGCATTATTGCTTACAGTGGTGCTTGAAAGTTTGTGAACCCTTCAGAATTTTCCATATTTCTATTTGACCAAAAAGTACCTCATTTTCACTCAAGTCTTAAATGTAGATAAAGAAAACCAAATCAAACAAATGAGTAAAAAATATTAGATTTAGTCCTTTATTTATGGAGGAAAAAAATTCAATATCACATGTCACTAGCGTGTGAAACTTTTCTTTCAGTATCTGGTGTGACCCCCTTGTGCAGAAATAAACTGAATTCAAACGTTTCCAGTAATTGTTGATCAGTCCTGCACTTTGGCTTGGAGGAATTTTAGCCCATTCCGCCATACAAAACATGGTCTCATTTGGCCACAAAACATTGTTCCGGCAGCCTTCTGGCTTGTCCAGGTGATCTTTAGCAAGTTGCAGCAGGACAGCAATGTTCACTTTGGAGAGCAGTGGCTTTTGCCTTACAATCTTGCCTTGCACACCGTTTTTGTTCAGTGTTATCCTGATGGGGAACTCATGAATGTTAACATTAGCTAATTTGAAAAAAAGTCTCTAATTTCTTAGAGTTTACCTTGGGCTCCTTTGTGACTTTGTGGACTATTACATGCCTTTCTCTTGGCATGATCTTTGTGTTCGACCACTCTTGGGGAGAACAATAATGGTTTTGAATTTCATTTGTTTTCTGGCACAAATTACGAGAGAAAATCATCTTACATTCTTGCGTCACATTTATCATGTGTTTTTAGACACTTTTGAACAGTTTTTTACAACTTCTCTGGAAAAAGGGCGTGGCCTAAATTGGGCCAAAAATTGCACCAAATTGTTGTGAATTGTGTCAAAAGTTTTGCGCAGTTTTAGGCGTACACTAAGCCAAATAATAGGTGGATTAATTTAGACTAGACAGTCCTAAAAGGCGACAGATTTATCATTCAGTGAAGAAACTGGCGCATTTTAACCCTTTCCAATCCCACTGTCTGACGTCTGAAGACATTCTTATTGAAAGCTGTGCAGCTCCGATGTCGGAAGATGTCCGGCAGGGTATTCTTACTGTATATTACTGGCTGCTCTGTTGTTGGGGACCTCTCCAGCATGTCCCATACCGCAGTACTGGCTCTAGCCAGCAGATGGCACCATTGTATAATGACAGAAAGAGAAAGCCCCCTAGGAAACCCAGAATCCAAAATTGGATTGCAAAAGGCTACGACTGTCTAGTCTAAGCTTGAAATGTCCAACTTTTAGGTGGTATTAGTAAATAAGCTCCAATCTGTCTGGATTCTTGGAGTCCAAACTTTATAGCAATGGTTTTGTAACCTTTTCCAGCCTGATGAGCATCAACAACTCTTCTCCTGAAGTCCTCAGAAATCTCGCACTATGATACACTTCCACAAATGTGTTGTGAAGATCAGGCTTAGATAGACCAATGTTGTTTAAATGAAACTGGTGGCCTACTCACACCTGATTGTCATCCCTTTGATTGAAAGTACCTGACTTTAATTTCACCTTCACCTTCATTATCTGCTAATCCTAAAGGATTACATACTTTTGCAACTCACAGATTTGTGATTTTCGACCATTTTCCTCATTAATAATTTTGACTCATTTCTGTGATTAGGCTCTCTTTTTCTACTTTTAGGACTTTTATGAAAATCTGATGTAATTTTAGGTAAAATATAAGCGGAAATATGGAAAATTCTGAAGGGTTCACAAACTTTCAACCACCACTGTCCATACAATAAGTATGGTTTCTCCCATAAGCTGTAATAGCGCAGACAAGACTGTTTTGAGCTACACAAAATATTCCCACGTTAGGTTCTATATCAAAAACTTTTTCATGCCAAAAATTCATATTCCGATTTTTATAATTCTTGTAACAGTTTCTTGTAACTCTTCTACAGAGGTATAATTGCATTGTAATGATGTTCTATCTAATGACACAATTGACCATATCTGCAGATGTCAAATCTGCACTAAACACTGAATTCTTAAACGACTTTGTTTTTCACATTGCCTTTTCTATGAGGTTCATTAAACAAATGCACGCTGCACAGCATGATCTCTTTTAGAAATATTTACCTCATTAGATACCCTTGTCCCATTGTAGATAGGCCCTAGAACAGTAATATACATCAGCAAAACCAAAGGTAGTGTCACAATGCTGCAGCCTGATCTAGAAGTGCAATGCTTTATAATGCATATAGTGTGCGAATACCACATTTTTCCAATGTACACTTCCTTCTGGAATCCCTCCAGTGATGGGCAAAGAGGTCAAATTCCTGCAGTTGTTTTCTGAATAATGTACAATTAAAGTCATAGTGTATTTAAAAAAACAGCCCGCTTCTCATGGCCAATTTGGGTTTCTATTGTGTCAACTCAAAGTGAGTAACAAAGCCCCAATTAAATGGGAAGCAATAATTGGGCATTGAAGAACATCTGGGAGAGAACCATTCATAACCTGTAACTTGATGATTGCAAGGTCATGTATTTTCAGAAACTGTTTCTAAAAACCTAAGAGTATCTTTACATGGGACAGCTGTTGGGCGCAGGAGTGCCCAATATTCATCCAGTGAGTGGAGGTAGAGGACATCGAAGATCTCTTCCAGCTGTCCGCCTCCATTCACTATGAACAGGCAGCCGCTCAGAAATCAGTGACTGCCTGTATATACTAAGAGAGAACATGGTCACTAGTTGTTTCATTTCAGTGAGCTGTAACAAAGCGACTAACGAGTAATGAGCAACTTCTCTCTCAGTATCCTGTCAGGTCCCATGGTTATAGGGGACAACAATCGCTTGTTGGTGTGTGTCAAAATACCCATGGGTTTCTTTCACATAGTGTTAAAGCTCTCCTCTAATCTTCCTGGCAGGGGTTTACATTTGAATACCCAAAAACGATATTCAAATCTCACAGTGGAACTATTCATTTCAATGATGTACAATTTGGTCATTGTTTGACCTGGTTGCCGTTTATTAAGTCATTTTCTGGAGGACAAATCGTGTAGTCGACTACTCTATCGTGTCCTCCAAGAGAGATGTGACTCGTGTTGTTTTTTTATTGGTGGGTATATTTTATTCATGCTTTTATCTTTCCTCATTCCTCCTTGATCTCCTCTTGATTGATTTATAATAAGGAATAGTTTACAATGGGATTTACTGTTCAGCATTAGGATAAGTAACGGTAAAGTATAAACAATATGTTGTTTTCCTTTCCACTCAGTCCTTGACTTACATCCAGACTCGTACGTCCTGCTGACGTTCAGCCATAACCTTGGAAAGCTACGTGTTAATAAGAATTGTAGCGATTGTGCAGGACATTAAACCAGCGTTTCTCCCTCGTATCACAAGGATTTGATTCCCACATCTGTCTTAAAATTATTCATAAATGGATGAGCTGAAATTTTGAGAGCAATGTAGGAACACGCGTTCTTCTGCTCAGTCCTTCATGTCAATGGAACATGAAAATGTGTCATTGTTATATTTCACATTCTTTGGCTCCTGATTCATGAAATAGCTGAGCATTACTGGCCCTGTATGAACGTTGTGCTCTGTAAAGCAGCATCCATTACACGGATGAGTGCAATGTATATTTTGTTACTCGTAAATACTGAAAAACGGAAAAACTCAAACATTTGTTAAATTTACACTTTCGTAGCATAGAATTACATATATAGCGATCCTATACTGGACTATGATTTAAATAATTCCTTCTATGATCAGAAGCAATAATAGAGTAGTGGAATGGCATCAATCATAAGACTGCTTGTCTCTCAATAAATGTTTATTTCAGGATTTTATAAGTAGCTACCACTTAATATAATCTTACTAGCAGGTGCTGACTGGCAAATTTTAGTCTGGGGGGGGGCAAGCACCTAGAACTGGTCCATGAGCAGTAGCCTATCCACAACCTCCGCTTCCGTAACATAAATACAGCACATAAATTACATCAAAACTAACTGAAGTACAAAAATACAGCACCAGAACCAAGCTCATAACATAAATTCAATATCACAACCCAGCTCAGTATATAAGTGCAGCCCCAGAAACAAACAGTACAGTAAGCAATTGCAAAGTCATCTTAACCACTGACCTATAATTTTGTTCCATGTGAAAATACAACTCCCAATATAACTCTAACTAAGGGAAGGGTATACTAGGAGTTATATTTTTGCAAGCAAAAATGTTACTGCTTATCACTCTGGTCATCGAACAGAGAGGGAGAATAAACACTTATATTGAAGGTACTCACAGGTCTTCTATGATTGGCAGCCTTTTTCTTTTCTTCTTCATCTGCCATGACCACTTCTCCTAGTCAGAACTTGTCTATGCAGAGTTTGGCTTCCTGATGTCTTATGCTCCTTGTTTTTGCAGAACATCTTCACACTGTGCCTTTGAAAAAAAAAGAATATACTGCTAGTTGCCCATTAATATAAGTATGCCCCATGCTGTCAGTCTGAATAACCAGTGCCTCCAAAATTGTGACCCTCAATAAGATGCGCCCCTGACTGTGCTCCTGAATGAAAGTATGTCTCACAATGTCCCTCTGCAATAAACATGCCCCATATTGTTTAACGAACACTTACCTGTCAACGCACCTACACAGTCGCTCAAAAGAATAAGGGTGCATTCGAACATAGCAGATTTGGTGCAAATTTTCCACAATGGAAAAATCTGCACCAAAATCTGCAGTTTGGTATTTTGATGCAGATCAGCAGCACATTTCATCCAGATTATGCAGATTTTGGTATAGGTTTTTGCCCTTCATAGAACCCACACCAAATCTACTATGCGTGACTGCACCCTAAAGCCGGCTTCACACAGTCGATAAAATCGATCAAGATTTGTGTGTTGCGAGATGCACAAATCTCGCACAAATAAAAACCCCATTGTTTTGATTGGGGTCAAACACATGAGCGATGTTTTCCCGCATAGCACTGCGATGTGATGCTATGTGGGAAACAAATCTTGGCATATCCTATCTTGTGCATGCTCTCGCATCGCACCACCCATTGTTTTCAATGAGGCCGGCTGCAGCATCGCACCACGTGCTAGGTGCACATGCTGTGATGTGAGGTTTCCTCTATTGAAAACAACGGGAGAAACTCCACTATCCCTTCATCCCCGAAGTGATACGAGGCTGTTTTGACATGAAAACACCTTGCATCCGTTGGGAATTCACATGGTGTGGAGCACAATATGGGGGCGGGATTCCCATTTCGCACTCACCCGTGTGAAGTTAGCCTCAGGGTATGTTCACACTTAGCGGAATTGTTGTGGATTTTCCACTATAGAAAATCCACACCAATTTCAGATCAAGAACCGCATCAACATCCTCACCACAGCACAGGTGTGGATTTTTGTGCAGATCCCTTTCAATTGAAAGTGTAACATCTGCTGTGTATCTGCAGCAAAAGCTACATCAAATCTGTACCAAATTTGTGGATTTTGGTGAAGACCCACACGAAAATCTAGAGCTCCAATTATGCTGCAGACTTTGGTGTGGATTTGCACAAAAATCCGCTATGTGAGAACATATCCTCAAAAGCAGAGTCACTAAGGATCCAAAACATGTTTTGCCCCCACAAGGCATTAATAGCTCTTCTGTGGACCTCACAAAGTAACTATGCCCCTACCCACACACAAATTGGGTCAGGGGAAGCATGTTTTTCTGGGGCTTAGGGGCACCTGCATGTTCCTTCCATTACAGTAAAACCTGCCTTACTATCACTGATGCAGCATGTTAATGGTTTGCACGAACCAGAACTCCTTCCCTCCTGTTTCTGGCCCGGCACTGCAGCGCAAGTAGAGAAAAGGAGACAGGAGGAGAGAAGGAGTGCTGGTTTGCAGGCAAGGCTGACATTTTCATATCAGTGATAGGCAAGTTTTACTGTAATGGATGGAACATCTGGGTGGCCCTAGGCCCTCTAAACACTTGCTCCACCCGGCAGCCCCAAGCAGCCTTCCTGTCTCCTGGCCTGGTCCGCCACTGCTTACTAGTGGATTGTTAACTGCTTGTGTATTTTGATGTTAACCTTGAGGAAGTACATCTATTAAAGGGAACATCTCATCAACCAGAAACATCATAAGTTATGGTGCTTATCATTTCAATGGCAGAGAGTCCAGGGATCTGTGTCTCATACTCACCCGGTCCCCCATCTCTGTGGTGTCCCTTGGTGGAGCCAGCGAGCACACAGCAACTTGAATCATTTTGGAAGGCTGTGCATGCGCAATTCCCATTAAAGATGAATGGGAATACACGCACACAGCCTTCTGAAAAGAGTCATGCTACTTTGCACCCGCCGACTTCTCAAGGTGACACTGCAGGCAAGAGGGACCGGGTGATATGAGACACAGCTCCCTGGTGTTCCCGTCACCTAAACTATAAGCACCCCATATATTAGTAAACCCTTGAAGTTTGCAGCAGCCTGCTTGCTGGAAATGGACTTGCAGGTACAGCCTGTAAGAAACAGTCTGCCTTTTGTAACAAGTCTGCAAAGCTCCTGTACTGCTTAAAGCAACCCTCTGGTTTTGGGACAAAATCTTGTCCTGGGACCCAAGAAGGCAGTCATGCTATTTGCTGTTGACCTTCTGTGCTGATGTCCCTCCAATCCATTGGTTCTGGGTCCTGTTTTCAGCCATCCAAGATGGCCAACACAGTCTTCGGATTACCTAATCCGCACAGTGCATTAGTCTTGGTAGACTACTAATGCACTGCACCTGCTCTCTGATTTGCTAGCACTGCTCACGTGAGCACCACTGGCCATTCAGAGATTAGTGCACAGTGTGCATTAGACAGCTACAAAATATGGCAGCTGCCATCGTGGATGGCTGAAAATGAGATCCCAAGCCAATGGACCAGAGGAACATCGTCAGAGATGAACAGCAGCAGGTAATATACTCCTATACCTTTAAGGGGAGTGTGATCAGAAAATGACCTGTTATTTAAAGGGAATCTGTCACCACCATCGCACCCTCAAAACTAATTTCACTAACCTGCAGGAGGTGTAAAATCAATCAGGTCTAATGCTCTCTATTTTCCTAATGGGCCCATGTACCTCCACAGTTATGTTCCAAAGTTATCTCGTACTGTATGCAAATCAGTAGAGAAGAGTAAATTCACTGCATATTTACATGATCCCATTGACTTTGATTGGCAATTTTGGACCAAAATAGAACATGTTCTTCCTGTGATTACTGACCTCGTGCATCTTTCTGCTTTTGGTGATTACTCATTCCTTCATTTCTGCTTGTTCTCTCCATTCAATGAGGAGATGCGGAGTCTCAGTCTACGGTAGCACCCCCATCAGCCAAATGCACAAGGCAGCTAAGGGAAGAAGTGTCAGCATGTGTATAATACTGTCAGACCTCTCCGACAGGGTCACTGAAAATGAAAATAAGTAAATAGAAATTATAGTGCAGCTACTCTAGGGCACAAAGTAACAAAGGTGTATCTCCCAAATCACGATACTACAGAATTTGAGGCATAAGAGCAACAAGCCCATGTATTTACCTCAGTATTGGATGCAATGACAGGTATGCTCTAAGGAGGGTATTTACTGTAAATTCAGGTTCTTGAGACAAAGCATTAAGGGGTTTTCCACTCAAATGTTATTGATGACCTATCCTAAGGATAGGTGATTAAAAGTTGGCAGGCTGGGATCTGCTGCTCGGGACTTTGGCCAATCAGCTGTTTAAACACCCACTGTCAGCTCCGCAATACGCAAAATTCTGAGCTGAAGCAATTACTTCTGACCCTGTATAGTGGCCAGCCCTCGTAATTGCAGCCTGGAGTCTCATTAAAATCATTGACAGCTGCACCTGTCCTTACAAGTGCCGTCTACTACACAGGGGTTGGAGCCAACTGCCTCCACTCCAACCCCTGTTTATCATGGCGATGACAGCAGGTGCCCGATCAACTGATTGGCCGAGGTTCTGCTGTCACCTGCCCTCACAGGTCTGCTCTCACAACTCTAGTGGCAGCCTCGTATCTCCATGACAGCTGCTGAAGGCAGGGGAGGGGAGTTGCCATCAGCGGGCGCCTCTGCTGAAGCTGCGGATAGCGCGTGACGGGCTGTTCCACAGCCTTGAGCACCGCAACATGAGGGGGTTGGCCACTGCTCCCAGTCTTACCAGTGACAGGCCCCCAGCCAATCACACGCCCCCAGCCAATCAGAAGCTGGGGGCGTTTCTAAGTTTTCAGACAACCGTATTATGTCACAACATAATACAACCGTACCATTTTTGGATGCATTCAAGTAATAATGCTTTGAATATGAAGACTGGGACCTACTAATAATTTGCATTGATGTACAGAATTGTCCTTCATTACCTTTCCTCTTGGTTGAACATATCCAGAGATGAGTGTTGTGAGATGGCCAGGTCTGAAAAGAAATAATTTTGTAATACTTTGTCAAGAGATATCTATGCTATGTATTTATGTTTGTGGCCACCCACTAGTTGTGATGTAGGGTTTGGCCAGTCAAGGGTTTTTCTTATAGCATGTCGTGAGAATTTATTGAATTAGTGCTGTGAAAAATTGGTGTCCTCAACGAAATCTGGAAAAAAGTAAGGGTGGGCACATCTATAGTGTTGATTCGATGTTTCAACAACACCTGCATGGGTGAAAAAGGACAGGGCATCTTTGGCCTCTTTTCTGCAGTGCCAATTCTAATTTGAACATAGCCTTATTCAAGTGGGCATTCGGGCCTGGCAAGTTAGGAATCAGCGAGGGTCCCTGCAGTCAGATTACCATTCGAAAATATGCTTTAATAGGCAGTGCAAAAAGGTGCTGAAAACAGTTGCTTCTGCACTGGAGCATTCTACACAATCTGGAATTACACGGTCCCCAATTTATTTGAATAGTCGCCTTTATAGTTGAGCGAACATGCTCGTACGAGCATTAGCATACTCGATGGTGCTCGTTACTCGAGCGAGTAAGTACCACGCCAAGTTCAGCCCCTCACCGCATTACCACTACTTTCTGCTATGATGTGCCAGCGCGCGCACATCCACAGCAGTATGTGACTTGCTGAGAGAGAGGGCGAGGAGAGAGGGGTGGAGAGAGGGGGGGGGGGGGGAGAGAGAAAAAAAACTTAGCACTCAGCAGGTCCAATATAAATATGCTCGAGTCCCCCATTGGGGTTCGTTACTCGAATACAGCTCTCGAATATTACGAAAAGCCCGACTCGAATAACGAGCACCCGAGCATTTTGGTACTCTAGTCGCCTTGAAAAACCACATACTCTTTCACGAGCTGGAGCTAGATAGGACAACGAAACGTTAGAAATTGCAAGTGAATTTTGTTTCCTATGAATGTCCCTTGGAAATAAGTGACTGTTGAGAACTATGCTGTGAGCATGACAAGCTGTGCTTCAAGGCTTGCTGGCACCTGTATGCTTTTAGCACAAGACTGTGTGTGGTTCCTATTTCCAGACTCAATAGTGAAGCGAGATTTCAGCATTCTAGCAGATGCATTTTGCATAGTTGTCAAATAGACCAAGTAATTGCTGGTTTTCCGGCTGCTTGCTTGCAATGGCTCAAATAGAATTTCTCACTCGGGTACTCCCAGGTTGTGTTTTTGCCACATGTTTGATTAGACTGAAGCTTCCTCTGATGACTGAGCACCTACATTGGTAGCAGCAGCACTCCGTTCTCTAGGTCCTGAAAGGTTTACTATATAATTATATAGGATGTACTTAGATGTAATTATGGCTATATGTACTACTTTTCACATTAGAGCTTAGGGAATACATATTGCTGGGGGTACAAAAGCAGTAAGTGCATGGTAATTTAAGGTCCTGCTAAGTGCAGTCTATTATCTAGAGGAATAATAGGGGATTTGCAGACACAGGAGGGGTATATGCATGGTAATTAAATTTTTGGAAACCCTTGAGGTCATCCTCAAGACTCAACTGAGCTTCAGTCTACACACATGCAATTCTGATGTGGGATTTAGAGACGGCATGGGTACTTTGCCCATCGATTCTTCAAACAGAAGGAGATTGAAAATGAAGGAAAATGTCACCACTGTATATTCAATCCGAAACAGTTCTATTTTTCTTGTATGTAAAATGTATCCACTCATTCCAATCCCCAGTGAAGCTTCCAATCTAATTTTCTTATCCATATATTTTTACACTATGAGATAGAAGTAGAGTAACTACAGTTAAAATAAGTCAACTAAAAATAAATTCCAAGTGAAAGAAACTCCAAATCGCCTTTTTTCACTGAGTCCTTTACTTTAGAAAAAAATGGGAAAAAACTATGCATACTTGGTATTGCCATATTTGTAATGACTTGTACAATCTAATGAACCCATTATATCCTTTGCATGGTAAATATCTTAAAAAGAAATAAAGTAGTAACAAAATTGGCGTTATTCCATATCCAAAACAACATTCTAAAAAGTGAATAAAAGGTTTATGCATAAGACAGTAGAACCAATGAAAAGTACAAGTTGTCCTGCAGAACACAGTCCCTCTCATAGTTCCGTGGATGGAAAATGTTATGGGTCTTTGAATGCAGCAACAGAAAACTAACTTATGCTCAAAAGTATTGTGTTTTTATTGTATGGAAGTAGAAAAACTTTAAAAAAGTATAATTTTTGTATCTTCAGAACTGTAATGACTCACTGAATAAAGTTTTGTAATTGTCTTACTGCATTCCGTCAACAAAAAAAAATACGTTCTACAATATGTCCTCAAATGGTGCTATTAAAAAATACAACTTATTCCGCCAAAATAAGCCCTATATGGCTATGTCAATGGAAAAATAAAAAAAACTATGGCTTTTGAAAAGCAAAGATGAGAAAATTAAAGTCACCCCTTCAGTAATTGCCAAAGTGGATCATATCCTTAATGGGTGAAAAGACTGAGCATGTGAACCTTGTTTATTTTTGCAGCTAGTCCAGCATTCAGCTGATCGTTGCAGTCCCCAAATTTAGTATTACATGGCAGTCATTCTCACATGGACAGGCCAGGTCTGCCACCGCAAGGCCATGGATTCCCTAATAGAGTGTGTGGAATAAATCATACACTGGTGAATGATAAGAGACCAATTTGAGGAGTTCATTTAGCGTGCATTAGACCTTTTATGACTATAGATAGTTCATACTGCAATTAGTAGGCTTACAACAGAACTACATGTGTTCCATAGGAGAAATAGGACATTTTACCTAATAATTACGGCCTTGTTACCTTTTAAGCTGAAGTATTTAATAGTATATAGTGTTTTCTGGAAAAAGAAATATACTTTAGTTGTGTTTCCCAGCTAAACTTTACATGGCTATCAGATTTTTTCTAAATCTTTCTGAAAACCTACTGCTTTTACAGGAGAATTAGGGTTTCAAAGTACCAACTTCATGGCCATTATTCTGAAATGGTGGTAAATTATACTGCAGTTCTTCTGATAGGGTGCATTATGTTCTTCTGATAAGGTGCATTATGGCTAGTCCAAGAGTCCACTGCAAATGGATTGTGGAGTAGTGATCTTAAAAGGAAAAAAGAAGTAAAACTGTATACAGAAAAATGTAGATTACAGTTCAGCCGCTTACCTCCAGAAATAAAAAACTTTTTTTGAAGTGATATAGTAAAGGCAGAAATATGCGTGTAGAAAGAACTGTGCACTAACCATGCTTGGCCCACTAAGAAAAAAAGATCATCATCATTTTTTGGTTAACATAATTATGAAATCATTTGTATATTTGTATACAGTCTTCCATCGCTTTGGTGAGATCACTTTTATAGAAACATACTGTATTATTAGGGTGCAGTCAGATAAGTGTCTCTTTTTTTGTTACATGTCCGATTTTTACATGCACTAAAAAATTGCACCTGCAAAAGATTCAACATATGAGTGCGAATGCACTCGATCACGCAATTTGTTTCTATATGCGATGAGCTTTTTTTTCTTTTTCCTTGCACCTATACATGCATGAAAAAAATTGCTCGTCTGACTGCACCCTTAAAGCGGTTGTCTGGGATAATTAGTGGGGGTCCACTGCCTGAATCCCCGCTAATCAGCTGATTACCACATTGCTGTCACTATGGAAAGCATAGGTAGTACATTGCACTGACTATAGCGCATCAGCCTGGGTTGGTATTGCAAGCGCAGCTGCCATTGAATCATCAACAGAAAAAAAACCAAACACATGCCTGACCACCCCTTTAATTAAGACCTTATCCAGAAACCCTAAAGTTAGTTGAGTATAGGAAATTTACAGAAAGTTTTCTGCTTTAGACAAACATTATTCATGTTCTCCAATGTAGTACAGTGGTTCTACTTTACTCATTCACCTCTCTCATACCTATCTAGCAGGAAGAGAGAGCTGCTGCAAAGAGTAGCCCTCACTCTAGAAGAATTGCTTTTCCAGTTGCAGTAGAGGAAATAAGCTCCCATGGCTCAATTTTTACCCACCAATAACAGTTGACTGACCACTACATTGTGGGGGTAACTTTAACATACTTTTGCCGAAAATAATACTGCCAGGGCAGCAAGCCTGTTATCTGTGCAGGGTTATCCTCTATTGCACAATGAGGACTCCAACTTATATGCTACTGATATATGATTGATGGAAATCTGTAACTGGGAACCCCACTGATTAGCAGAATAAAGGGGCAGCAGTGGGCCCTTCACTGGAGTACATAGAACACAATACAAATACTATTATGGCTGTATCTGGTACTGCAGCTTAGCCTGTTCCCTTAAACATTGCTGTTTCAATCAGAAGAGGATATATCCCCACAGGGTGGAGGATAACTCTACAATCTATGGTGTCCGACCCATGGGACTTCCACTGATCCCAAGAACAGTGCTCCGATATGTCCTAAAGTGAGCAGAAAAAGATCTTTCAGCAGCACACAGGAATCCAAAAAGTTCTTCACATCTTACGATGTAACTTTATTATCTCCTACAAAAACAATGTTTCAACCACCAAACGTGGTCACTATGTCCCAAAGTGAGGGAAGCAGTGGCCGCACATGGGCACCGCAAGACTGCTGTGCACTTGAACTTGGTTATTTTCTTCCACTTCACTATTTTGTGCTTGCATCTCTTTGGTGACTTGAGATGTTTATAATACCTCATGCATGACTGTATTGTGACTGTGCATGATATTGCAGGACCTTTAGTTGTACTATATAATTCTGTTTTCCTGACCAAGCTTTTTATTAGTGCCAATGAAAACAGTTCTTCTTAGAGAAAAAACAGCATTCACTGAGTTGTTTTTTAAATTTAATTTTCTTTTGTAAAAATTACTTTTAAAAAAATCTCCATAAACTGTCATTATCATGTATGGCCCATTTAAAGGGGTTGTCCCGCGGCAGCAAGTGGGTCTATACACTTCTGTATGGCCATATTAATGCACTTTGTAATGTACATTGTGCATTAAATATGAGCCATAGAGAAGTTATAAAAAGTTTTATACTTACCTGCTCCGTTGCTAGCGTCCTCGTTCCCATGGAGCCGACTAATTTTCGCCCTCCGATGGCCAAATTAGCCGCGCTTGCGCAGTCCGGGTCTTCTTCTTTTCTGAATGGGGCTCCGTGTAGCTCCGCCCCGTCACGTGCCGATTCCAGCCAATCAGGAGGCTGGAATCGGCAATGGACCGCACAGAAGCCCTGCGGTCCATGGAGACAGAGGATCCCGGCGGCCATCTTCAGCAGGTGAGTATGAAGACGCCGGACCGCCGGGATTCAGGTAAGCGCTGTGCGGGTTGTTTTTTTAACCCCTGCATCGGTGTTGTCTCGCGCCGAACGGGAGGGGGGGGGGGTTAAAAAAAAAAAAAACGTTTCGGCGCGGGACAACCCCTTTAAGTCCATTAAAACTGGATGATGAGATCCAAATACAGTTGTGTGCATAACACCTAAGTTGCATTCTACACTTTAAATAATCTCTGAGCTTCATCTAATGGCCAAGTGATATTCCAGATAAAATTGTTGTTACACTATTTTCATTTTAAGATATATATATCGAAAACCATATGTTCAAAATACGTCTATAAAACAGGCAGTAATGTGTTCTCCTACTGAAAGAGTTATCAGATATTTTATGATAGAAATTGACACTTCAAGTACGTTCTGTTCGGGAACAAATTGACAGCACATATGTACTTGTACTTAAATAAACATTCTGCTGTCAGTTAACACATTATATAATACGAAAGGCAGTATAGTGTTCAGCTATTCGGTATAGGTAAATCGGCATCTCATGAGATGAGATAGGAGAATATGGCTGTTAGGTATAGCAGACATGTCTGCTGCTCTGCCCTGTCTGTTATCTGAGTTGGTGTTTACTTTGCTCCAGCATCTCTGGAGTTAACAGTTCCTCACTCCTCCACCCAGCTGGAGGCTGTTTGCCAATCATTCCGCTATATAGCTCCCTCATACCTGGTCTTCAGTGCTTCAGAGTTGTTGTACATACATGATGACTCCTGGCTGCTGCTCCTGCAGTATCTCTGTAGCAACTGATCCCCCCAGTCTGATGTAGCTGTTAGCTACTGGTTCTTCATCCAGAACCTCTGTTACCTTCTCACGTCCTCTGTTCCTGTTCTTGCTTGGTGGTAGGGTCTTGACAGGGTATTCAGCATCCAGGTTCCATCTTGTCGTCGTCCTTGTCAGGACGATTGCTCCGCTCTCTGTTAGGCAGGGACTTACTTATTCCACACCAGCCTAGGGCTAGCTTAGTCCTAGTTTCCATCTTGTACCAAGCTACTTGTTGAGAAGTGAGCATGTGTTCTCTAGGTCAGCTGTCAGTCCAGCTGGGTGGATTCTGCCTGCTCAGAGGGATGACACAGTGGGTCCACACCCGCATACGTAACAATGCCAACCAGTACATTTATCAACAGTTTCGTTCTGAACCACCTGTATACTATATAATGTGTACATAGATGGCATTTATGTTTGTGTGGGTATATACCATATATAAATATATAAATATTCTGAATATATATATGTATGTGTGTGTGTATGTATGTGTATATATATATATATATGTTTATATATATAATATATATTTTTTATGTATATATGATATTTATTTATTTTTGTCAGAATAATTTCATTGTGGTGGTTTTTCGGAAAAGTGGTGAACATTAGCTAAAGCTTTCATTGTTTAAGCTTTCATTGTAATTAGCATAGCAATCAATACGGTTTAAGGACTCCAAAACATGTGTAGAATCAAAACTCTTTAAGATTAACAACCTAGGAATGGATGTGAAATACAACTGAGCAACATATTCTTACATCTGATGCTTTAAAAATGGTTATTGTTAGGCTCTATTCACACCTGCACTATGGCTTCTGTTCATACGAAAACCAGTAAACTGTATGATAGATTCGAATGGCACTCAAAGGACTACAGTTAACTTCATGACAGAAACCATAATGCTGTACGATAGATTCAAATGGCACTCAATTAACTATTGTCATAAAAATATAATAATGCAAACATCAACGGAGCCTTAGGATACTTTCACACATGTACACAACCTTACTCTCCGAAATACATTCTTGGATGATGATTTTGAACCTTGAGTACATAATGAAAATAAGGGAAAGCCTGTCCCAAATTCTTATTTTCAGAAATCTGATCCTAACAATGGCTCTAAATGAACAATTTATGGCAACAGGTATGTCCATATGTTCTAAGACATCATACAGCTCCTCAGATATATGGAACCTCAACATGGCACCCATAAAAGTCTATAGTCATATACTGCCTCCATCTTTCCTTACCTGTCCATGGTTGGTGCCGTGTTCTGACCTCCAGTCTACCTCTCACCACTGCTCAAAGGGCGCATTCGGGCACATGACCGCAGTCTTAAGGGGCCGGAGCGCATTCTGCAAATCTGTTCCTCTTCGATTGCCAACAACCTCTACCTGCATCAAGCACCTTTGCCCTAAGAAAGATGTCTAAGCTTTTGACCTTGTGTATCCAGCTACAGGTGCTTACTCTTTGTTCTGACTTCCTGGCTCTGGCTATACTCAGACTTCTCTGCATTCTCCCTTATTTGCATAGAATTACGTGAAGCATGAAAATTCTACAAAAGCATTGCCGAAAGGTTTTTTGGTAATGAAACCAGACAATGACCCAAAGCACACAATCGGACCACATTTTATTAGTAATTCATGTTAAAATTCTGTTAATTGCAAAGGCTGCACTTACTTTTTCTAGCAACCTTCTATATAACAAGGAAGAGAAAAAGTATGAAGCTTTGTGTCTATGGCAGTCATGACTCTAGTACTGATGGTGCACATGACTGTCTCTGTGCATGCTTCTGGGATGGATACAATGGCCATCTAAAAAAAATCTAAAGTTCCCATTTTTCATGGCTCTATCAGTGGGCGTTACAATGGAATGTAAGTTTGAATGAATAATTATCCTAATTACGCTAAAATGTGTAGTCTATAGCTCTCACAATGAACAAGGACACAGTAGGTGCACTTGGTATTAAATTTCCATTCACAATGTTTGGAGGCCGATATATTCTTCTCTGCAGTTGTATGTGTGTACTTGTACTCTTCCTACTATTCGGCATTGTCACCTGCTTTCACTTACATCGATCTCCTGTAATAGCTGCTATCATTTCATGTAACTATTGCCCATTGATTTTGCCTTTTGCCTATTCTTGTCCCTGTGTTTATTTCACATTGACCTGTGCAGAGTTTCTTAAGCTGCGGCTTCTAACACACATATTCTTCTTCTGATAAGTTATTTAGGTGTGACAAGTTCTTTACAATATTGAACATTGCCAAGAAGTACAAATGTAGCCGTGCCGAGACTTTCAGTTGTAAGAAATACCATAATGTTTTATCTGTAGTTTTTACATAGAAGTGCCAGTAAACCTTTTGTATTATTCTAAAACCTAATATCACTGCTAGCGGCCATATTTACCTATACATTAATACAAAGATATACAAAGCTAGGTACAAACGCCACTTCCCAGGAGAATGCAGAGGTGGATTGCTGTAGGGAGGACTTAATATGTGGTGTCATTAATAGGCTGTAAGACTAAATGGTGCACTGCAGGTATCAGTAGGACTGGCACCCCTTGCATGCCTTATCTATGTGCAAGTATAATACTAAGCAGTCACTCACTCCCAGTCTGTGGTAGGTGTGTGAGTGATTGTTCCTCGGTGTCTTGTACAATGCTCCTCCACATAGCAATCTGCCTCTGCATTCTGCTGGAAAGTGGTGTTTGTACCTGCCCTTGTTTATCTTTGTATTAGTAAATTCCGTGTTTCCCCAAAAATAAGACCTTCCCCTTAAACTAAGCCCTACCCTGATTTTCAGGGGGAACTTGAAATATAAGCCCTACCCCCAAAATAAGCCCTAGCTACACTACATGAAAAAAAAAAAAACTTACCTAGCAGGTGCTGTCCGAGTCTCTCCCGCTGGTCTTCGCAGTTTCAGCAGGCTTCCTTGCAGTTCTCAGCACCAACAAACGATTGTCTGCTGTTAACGGGGCTTGTTAACCCTGCCTCCAGCAAGTGATTGCTCTGACTCGAAATCAGCTGCTCAACTGCAGCTCATTTCAGAAGATACTGTTCTCCATCTCCACTTTAAAGTCTTTGTGATCTTGGCGCTTCCTTCACCAGACATCCAGCAGCCTCTAGTGAGTGCAAGACCGCTGATCAGGTGATGTGGATGTGACCAGCAGCGCTGCGGTCACTAGAAGCCGCCTAATGCCCTGTGAAAAAAGTGCTGGGAGCATGAAGACCTTGGAGGTGAAAGGAGACACAAGGAGGTGAGTGAGGAGACTTATAAGACCATGTATGCTCCTCTGGGAAATATATGCAAATAGGGAAGATGGAACAATATCTCTGCAGCGCCACCTATTGGAAGGCAGCATTCCTGCAAATCATTGTCAGACCCTTTATACAGGTCTTTATAACAATGATTTAGTTTATAGTACTCTAGGCAAGTGACAGGTTCCCTTTAAGTAAAGAAAACACAAACTGAAATTTGCATCTAGCATCTATTTTATTTTGTATATTCAAGCGAAGAAAAAAAGAAGCGTTCTACCCTAAAGCTGTGTAATAGCGTCACAGCAGCTGTACCCCCACATGTTGCCTTCCCCTGCAGTGAGAAATGTCAGTTTTAAGTATCACAGTATTGTGCAGATACTGGTACAGCACAGCCTGGTGGTGAAGTACATCCCGGATGATGATCTCCTAATATCTTCCACATTGCTATTACCACGGCTCTGAAGAATAAAGTTCTTGCTCTTCTGTAGATGTATTAATTATCAGTAAAATGTGCTTTTACATGGAAAAAATCAATTTTCAAGATTCCTTTAAGCACAAGTAGCTCTCCTGTGACTGTATGACTGAAAATAGTTACTTAAGGCAAAAGGTAAAGTGGTGATGTACATTAATCCAGTGATTTAGCCTCTAAAAGCTTCTCCAGGGCAGCCTACAAAAAGTTGTTAACTTTGTACTTTTAATGCATGACTGTATTGAAGAAAGATGAACATAATCTCTTCAGAGTGTTCGATTCTGGTCAGGTTCAATGTGCATTCACCTGCTGACACTGCATTAGTTCCTAATTAACACATACAGATGTATTCTTTGGAGCTGAATCCCTTGTACGTTGTGTTTTTTTTGCACAGATATATATATAGAAATGAGCTATAAATAATGGTAAAGAAATAAGGGGAAAATAATAGTTTTTGTAAGTCGAGCTACATCTGTTAAATGGAAAATTCTTACAAGGATTGTCTGGCTTAGAAAGCCCATTTTCAAATACCCTATTAAGGAGGCAATAAATGGGGTTGAGCATTCTGATGGTTACCATTGGGAAGAGTTTTAAACCCTGCTGAAAGATCCTTTACTACAAAGTTCAGCTCCTATAAGGCAGTGAGGGCTCAAGTACTTGACTGTATTTATGGTTTGTTATTTCCTGAGCTGTAATTGGGCGGCCAAAGGAAAGTACGAGGCCATCGTTTTACTGCGGGGAGCCTTCACTTTATTATAGAGGCATTCAGAAGATTTTCCCGAAAAGTAACATTGCTTCTGTATGATAATATCTCTGCTGCTCAGGCTCCTGTCTTGTGTCAATGAGCCCTTAGGGTGCTTTCACATAGGCAGAATTATTCTGCATCCCCACCCAAATCTGTGTCTGCTTGCTGGTTTTGATGCAAAATTGGATGAGCAATTTTTTTACAGTGTGTCCTGACTTAATGCTTAAAAAAACATGCGTAGTCACTGCGTTTTTTTTACCCCTCCCATAGACTTGAATAGGGTAATTTTGCTCCGTAATATGCACCAAAATAACACATATTGCTATTTTTTTTTCACGTGTAAAACAAATCCAGGACAGAATACACTAATGCAAAACAATGGTGTTCTATGCAGTCCATATTACCAGAAGCCTACTGCATACTGATGAAGGGCAAACATCCCGTAACAGCTGGCTGTGTATCGATTCCTGATTCCTATGCCCAATCATTGTTTTACAGACTTATTAAAGAGTCGTACATTGATTTGAAGAAATGCTTCCATCCAATAGGTGGTGCTGCAGAGGTATTGTCCCATCTTTCTTATTTGCATAAGTTACCCAGAGGAGCGTGCATGGCCGTATAACTCTCCTCACTCACCTCTCAGGTGTCTTCTCACACCCCTTCTGGGTGCTCTCCTTGGGGAGAGACGATGCCATCCCCCGACCCACTCACATCCTAGGTGTCTCCACTCACTTTTAAGGAGAGATGATACCCCTCTTGACCCACACATACAAAAATTATGATTGTAAAACAGACCAAAATCCCAACTGTGTGACTAACCCCTTAGAGTTATATTCCCTACATTGTTTAGTGTCTTATACAGCCTACACTGACTCAGCAGAGCAAGCTATGTGCAGCATATACTCCTTGTCGCACTGTGCCATACATGGATGACACGGCACGAGGTAGTACCTGCCCAGTGCTGTACATATTCGGCAGTGGGTGTTGGCTTTAATACACAGCCGGCATCCAAGGGGTTGTCCTACAAAAAATATTGTTTATAGTTGAATATAGTCCATAATTATAAACATTTTTTGTATTTACACTTGTTAAAAATAGTTTCTTCTCCCAGATATTCCAGGACTCCTCCTACAATAGCGCCACCTACAGCTTCTATTCTATTTGTAGTATTTTTACTTGCAGTTATGCTGTCTCATCTCTTGACACTTGCTCAGAATCATTTTTGAGAAGCAGAGAAGATGCAATAACTTCAGATGTAGCCACTCAGCACACCAGGAATCCCTTCACCTACCAAGCAGAGCCAAGCCTGAAGCAGTACTATGTGGGTGTGACCAAGGCTGAGCGTGTAGTACCATATTCAAGACTGAATCTATGTGATCATGTACAAGACGGAGCATGGGTATCTACCTTGGAATAATTACTGAGGTGGACACAGAATAGAAACAGCAGGTGGCACTATTCTAACATTAGTCTTGGAATATCTGGGGATATAAATATCTTTTTTTTAATAAGTGTAAATAAGAAAAATGTTTCTAATGATGGGCTGGATTTAAAGAGGTTATCCAGTTGTAAATTATTGATGCCCTATCCTTAAAACAGGCCATTAATAGTAGATCGTGAGGGTCTGCCACCCAGAAACACTGCTGCTCAGCTGTTCAGCAGGCCAGTGCACCCATGCACTGAGCTAATTTTATACAGAAAGCAGACAGCTCAGTTCCCACTGAAGTGGTCAAGCTTGGTGTTAGAGGCAAAGTTCTCATTCACTTCAGTAGGAACTTTGCCTGTAATACCAAGCCTGGCCACTGCAGTGGAAACAGAGCTCTCTGCTTCCTACGGAAATCAGCTCAGTGCACAAGCACAGAGAACAGCTGACCAGCAGCGGTCCTGGGTGGGTCTGTAAAGGGACCCTCTGGTCCTTAACAAACAAAGATGACTAAACCACTCTGACTACCTGTTGCACATTGTGCTTTAGTATACATTATTAATACAAGACACTACACCTGCTTTGATTAGCCACTGCTGCCCACATGAGCAACATTGGCCATTCAGAGCAGCATGTAGTATCTTAGACTGATGATGCATACTAAAGCACAGTGGGCATCAGGTAGTCAGAGTGGTTCAGCTATCTTGATTTGTCCAGAACTGGAAGGTCGGTTAAAAGGGGTTGTCCACCAGGCTGATCGCAACATGTCCCTTTGTTGTAATTGGTGGAAGAAGCTGACAGCCCGAAATGAAGCATTACACAGTTTCCCTTAAATGTAATGGTCCACCCATGTGTAACAGATGGCAGGTCCTCTAGATATAAAGAAAGTCAGTCTCCATAGCTGCCCTCTGCTTTTTTTAAGAGAGTGACCCAAATGGTGGACCCAGTTCCATAAGCTTACATGGCATTGTTAAAGAGGTTTTCTGAATAAAGAAAACATTGGTGGCATGGGGGGGATGAATAGTTTAAAAAAACAGTACACGCCTCTCCACTGCCGTGGAGCTCCTTCGCCGCCACTCCGCTCTTCTATTTACTTTGGGCTACAGCGGTCATGTGGATGTTTACCCACATAACCGCTGCAGCCAGTTGAAGAACCTGCCAAGCCCACATGACAGGTTTACGGGATGTCACGGGGTCTTCTGCCGTGGAAACATCCCCTGTCAAATGCTGTGGTGCTGAAACGGAGGTCAGATGAGTATATTGATTTTATATACTTTTGAGCGCATGAGGCCCAAAACTCTATAAAACAAGAAGTTTGAAAACCCCTTAAAGGTATTTGAGAAGAGACCGTCCTCCTAAATAGACATCATGCAGGTTATCTTTGTCTTTTGTTTTACCTTTTCTTTTTAATAGATCAGTAATTCTTGGGGTGCAGATACTTTTTCGTGACGGTATAACATATGCGTAGAGAGCAGGAGGGAGAATATGCTGAATATTGGTTGTAAGATCCAGAGCATCGGCACGCAGGAAACGTCTGAAAATAACACCCTCTCGGTTAAGCTGGTTCTAATATAATGTAATACGTTCCATGAAATGCTATAGAAGGGCTGTGTGAGGATCGTATATAAGGATTGATATCAAAAGTACTTTGTCGAGGATTTTACAGATTGCTGAGGTTACCGAACGGCTTAAAAATGTAAACTAAACCTGCAGTGGAGGCATTTTTCAGACAGATTTGATTTTACGTGTGGAATTTCGAGCAGAGATTGATGAAAAATAAAGCTCATTGTTGTGGCTGTAAAGAACAGACCAAATACAATCCGATGCATGGTCTGTATTAAATCGCAGCATAGGCTGAGGACGGCAAGGGTTAAAGCGTGTCATTCTGAAAGTATTCTTTGAAGAGATTTTGCATAGAAGCTGCAGAAATTTCATCCCGTGAAAGCAACCAAGTGTGCCATATTTCAAGGGCATTTTTCACTAGTAATGAGCAGTCACAAAATGTGATTTAATAAATGCTATTTCAACCTTAAGTACCTCGGATATCTAATATTCTGCGAGTAGCGCTCATGCTGGCCCCATATCGAAACTCTGCAACTGCTAATGAGATCTTTTTAAGCAATGACATGCTTTGCAAATTGTAACAAAGAAGAGTTTACAGAAATTGACGTGGCCAATTACGGAACAAGGTTAATGATCATATTCCTAAGTGAAATAGTTTAATGTTTCTGATATCTACTGATTATATCAAATTATAAGGGAGCAGAAGAACGCCTGTCATCATCTCCGCCATTACAATGATGCCTGGCCTCTGTGTACTTGTATGGCTGTTGTCTCTGCTGGTTTAGCTTCTGAATCATGTTCATTTTTGGAGATGACTTTTCATCACTCATCTGGCTATATTTTATACATGTGAATTCGATGCTTCTCATAGCCCGCAGACAGGAATTTTTATAACAACACTCTGCTGTACCATAATCTTATTCATTCCTGCTAAATCGAGGTAATCAATTTGTCATACTTTAACTATGGAAATCCCACTACTTCTAGTAACTTGGGAACATGTTGTGTGACAAAGTATCCCTTCTCTATATCTATAAATAAGGCTTAAAGGGCATCTCCACATTGTCTGAATTTAATTTAAATCAGTCACGCCCCGAGTTTGTTTGTGTGTGTGTATGCAGGGGGTGGACAAAAATGTGGAAACACTGTATGAATTGCATGCCTTAAATTACATAAATTACATGGGATTATAAATCATTTTTCAATAAGACATATAGAGACCGATTTTAAGTGGAGCTAATATGAAACAGATGCTGCCAAGTAGAAGTGAACATCTGCCTGAGCAACAAGGTACCGTTGGTCAGGGGTTTGAGACACTCAGCTGCTATTAGCGGCTGGCTCTCAAAACCACCCAGAGCAGGGCAAGAGGTGAAGTAAACATAGAATTATGGAATGGTAGAGTTGGAAGGGACCTCCAGGATCATCGGGTCCAACTCCTTGCTCAGTGCAGGATTCACTAAATCATCCCAGACAGACATCTGTCCAGCCTTTGTTGGACCACTTCCATTGAAGGAGAACTCACCACCTCCCGTGGTAACCTGTTCCACTCATTGATCACCCTCACCGTCAGAAAGTTTTTTCTAATATCTAATTTGTTTCTCCTCCCTTTCAGTTTCATGCCATTGCTTCTAGTCTTTCCTTGTGCAAATGAGAATAGTGGTAATCCCTCTGCACTATGACAGCCCTTCAGATATTTGTAGACCACTATAAGTCTCCTCTCAGCCTTCTTTTTTGCAAGCTATACATTCCCAGATCCTTGAACCGTTCCTCATAGGACATGATTTGCAGACCGCTCACCAGCTTGGTAGCTCTTCTCTGAACGTGCTCCAGTTTGTCTATTTCTTTTTTAAAGTGGGGTGACCAGAACTGGACACAGCATTCCAGATGAGGTCTGACTAAGGAAGAGTAGAGGGGGATAATTACCTCATGTGATCTAGACTCTATGCTTCTCTTAATACATCCCAGAATTGTGTTTGCCTTTTTGGCTGTTGCATCACATTGTTGACTCATGATCAGTCTGTGATCTATTAGTATACCCAAGTCTTTTTCACATGTGCTGCTGCTTAGCTCAATTCCTTCCATTCTGTATGTGCTTTTTTCAAACACAAATTTAGCAGGAAAGCGCTCAGCCAAGCAGGGGTCAAAAGGGCAGCTCAGTGCTGATGATTAAAATCTCATGCATTTTGTATAGGATGTTTTTATATTTTTGTTCACACCCTGTTTTTGCCCCATAGGAATGGAATGGCAGTGTTTATGTCTCTACATTCATTCTATGGAATAGGTGGAAATTGCTGCATAGAGTGGTGGTCGCGCATGCACACTTCTACTCAATTCACATGAGGCATTTGGGCGTGCCAGTCTTAGGATCACTGTGGGTTCCATCAGTTGGAGCTTCAGCAATCAGACATTTATCCCCTTTCCCAGGTGTTAGTCTTTATTTGGAAAACCCCTTTAATGCAGCACACATAAAAATGTATGGATTTTACCTACATATGTGTCCAATTTCATATGGATAATTTGGGGGGATTTATAAGGCTTCCAACAAAGAAAAAATTGTACCATCGGATGCCATGTTGTAGAGATACTTTGCCCTTGAATCATCGCTATATCTACAATGGTATGGGCTGCCTACTTCCTCATAAGCAGATTATACTGTGTTTGTACAGATGTAATATAAAAAATGTAATGTTCTTGGACTTTGCTTCATAAATGGCTGACTGATAACGTTGGTTCTATATTTAGTGTATTCACATCTCAATCGGACAAGTTGTTTTTTTCCATTATACCGCTAGAAGAGAGTGCTCTGATACGAGAAAGATATGAAGTATTTAACCCGTCCACAGATTAATAGTTTGATAAAACATTTTATATAATGAAGACAATATGTTAAAGGCAGAAAAAATTGCAAGACTAAAATAGTATAAAAATCATACGAAAATAGTTTTTGTAGTTCCAACCTTTAGGGCTTTGGGTAACTTTATTACATTATGCAAAGACTGAAGGCTTTCATCGTGTTTGTCATTTTAATTACGTTCACCCTTTTCTTTCCACAGCTTTGATAGCCATCGGTCGATACAGCACTACTATAGAAACAGTGGATGTGGGATGGTGTAAGGAGATCACAGACCAAGGAGCCACATTGATTGCGCAGAGCAGCAAATCAATCCGATATCTGGGCTTGATGAGATGTGATCAGGTAGGATTACTTGCATATGCATAGGCTGCTGCATAATATATTTCTACTGACTCTCTTTTTATATTATTCCAGTGCCTTACTGTCTGCTCTGGTCATGTTATTTACAGACTCGAATGGTAATGCAGATAAGTGGCATAGTAATATCTTTATATGAGGCTCTAGGTGGAAGATCACAAAAAGACATCCCGACAATTTTTGTGTGCATATACAAGTAAACTGGACTTTTTAGACCTATAGTAAAAAAATGCTCTTTCGCTCACTATTGAAAGTGGATGAACACAGTGTGCAAAATTAGAGAGTGCGTGTAAAACATGTCATTTTTATTTTATTTATTTACACTGAATGGCCACTTTATTAGCAACCCATGCCTTTTTTTTACAATTGGAGCTTGTTTGTGGAAAATCGACATGTGACCCCGGACTGCAGAAGAAAATAAAGTAAGCAAGTTTTTTGTGGATCCATTTCAGTGTAAATCCACTTTAAAATCGGAACATGTAGTTATCTGAGTGACTAGGAATGAGGCCTGATCATGGGTTCATACACTGCAAACCTTGCAATGTTTTCTTGTGTAACTCTTTTGAGAGTACATGGAGAATGCTGTGGGCAAGGATAAACATCCAACAAAAGGGGATCCTGTGGACATATCTAAACCATCAAAAAAGGAGTCAAGGGAGAATGTTAAGAATTGTTCTGAGGACCAGGCAGTGCAGAGCTAAGCACATTACATCAAGATTCAACATCGGTGCTCCAATTCGCGTATCTGAATGATCCCTGTCGTTGCTTAAAGGGGTTGTCCCGCGGCAGCAAGTGGGTCTATACACTTCTGTATGGCCATATTAATGCACTTTGTAATGTACATTGTGCATTAATTATGAGCCATACAGAAGTTATAAGAAGTTTTTCACTTACCTGCTCCGTTGCTAGCGTCCTCGTTTCCATGGAGCCCACTAATTTTCAGCGTCTAATGGCCAAATTAGTCGCGCTTGCGCAGTCCGGGTCTTCTTCTTTTCTCAATGGGGCCGCTCGTGCAGGATGCCGGCTCCTGGTAGCTCCGCCCCGTCACGTGCCGATTCCAGCCAATCAGGAGGCTGGAATCGGCAATGGACCGCACAGAAGCCCTGCGGTCCACCGAGAGAGAAGATCCCGGCGGCCATCTTCAGCCGGTAAGTAAGAAGTCACCGGAGCGCGGGGACTCAGGTAAGCGCTGTGCGGATTTTTCTTTATGTCCCTGCATCGGGGTTGTCTCGCAACGAACGGGGGGGGGGGGGGGTTTGAAAAAAAAAAAACCCGTTTCGGCGCGGGACAACCCCTTTAACACAAATTAGCTATAATAGTAGAGGATCAGTTTGATTGCCATTATTGTCTAAAAGAAACATAAGATTCCAGTAGACAAAAGAGCGCAAAGATTGCATCACACAGCAATGGAAAAACATTGCCAGGTCAGATGAATCCAGATTTCTGTTGCACTATGCTGATAGAAAAGTCTGAATTTAGTGCAAGCAGCATGAATTGATGAGCCCTTCCTGTCAACTCTTCAGACTATGTAAGTACCCCCATCTAATTTGCAACAACTGCAAGAAGCTATCCTCTCCGAATTGGCCAATAGTCTTGCTGAATGATTTGAACACCTAGTGGAATCTTTGCCTAAATGAATTGCTGAAGTTAGGATTCCCAAAGGAGGTCCAATGTACTAATAGAGAAGTGGAAGTCTCTAATATAGTGGCAATTAAGTGTGTGTATCTACTTGTGTGTGTTTCTAAACCGATGTGCCTAAAGTCATGGAATTGTGGTATGTAAATTGTTTATGAAGTGGTTCCTCAAATGACAGCTTGGGAACGTTCACACATGTATAAATTGCGAGTTGTTGGCTTGTGAGTGAGGTTAAACACTACTAGCATGCTCATGGCGAGGTGACATAAATTATCAGAGTTCAAATGAGGCCTGATAGTGGATGTTGAACAGATGGGACATTCTATTTCCGAAGATGTGTATTTAACATTCTTTTATCCAGTGTCACATGTACTGGAAAACTGTCATAGAAGGCATTATCATCCACAGTACAAAATAAGTTGCTGACTGGCAACATGTGGCATAGTCCGATAAGTCACAGTACCTAATGGTAAAGTTTTTGTGTGGTGCAGACCCCATGAAACCATGGACCCCAGTTGTTAACAAGGCACTGTACAAGGCTGGTGGTTGTTCCATAATGGTGTTTGCTTTGTTCTCATTGTATGGTTTGGGTCCACTGCTCCTCCTAAGCATTGATCAGTGCCCACTACATTTAATTGACTATTTGCAGACCTCATGTACCCCCACAATCATAGAACATTCCAGTAGAATAATGCACAGTGCCATTGGGACCAAGTTGTCCAGAATTATTTCATGGAGCGTTCTGGAGAGTTTCAATGAATTGTGTTGCCTGCACATTCACCCAACATAAGCTCAATTAAGCATTTATGGAATGTGGTGGAGAAGTCCATTCGCATCCAAAATCCTACACCTAGAAATATCACAAAGCTGTGGGTGACTATCCAGACGGTATGGCTCAACATACATTGAGGGGTTTTCCATCCACTTGTGGAATCGATGCTACATTGAGTTGCTGCACTTCAACAAGCTAGAAGGGGTCCTACACGGGGCCGGTTACATAACTTTTGGCAGATGACCGAACTTTGAATGTAACTGGATAAAGGGATGCCTCTAAAGCAATAGTAAGTGGAGTAATAGGGAACATTATTTAGGTATTATTCCATCATATTTTCTGACCTGCTTAAAGGTCCTTTGCTCTTATACATATCTATATTGACACCCTGTTACAAATAGGCATTATCTTTGGGACTTTTCTGAGAGTGAAGTTGTGGTAACAAACCGATGACATGACACATAGAATACTGATGTAGTAGAGCTGAATGCTATTTATCACTTTGGTATTACATTCTTATTGCTGCCTAATAACCGCTTTCAATAAAGGGGTATTCCCATCTTGGATATTTAGAGCATAACCATAGGATATCCAGGCAGAGAATAAATGGAGCAGCACAGATGCAAGACTATCTCTCCATTTATTCTCTGCCTGGATGTCTATGGGCAGGCTGAAAATATATAGGTATGATGGCTTGGTTGTTTCTTTACTTCCCATGGAACAGCAGTGTGAATCATGAATATACACAGCCACCTTTTGTTTCTTGGGTGATGTGACCACCTCATCAGGTGGAGCTGTTGGGGAACACCTGCTCTTGACATTATGTCCTATGAGGAACAGTTAATGTTTAGCTTGCAAAAAAGAAGACTGAGAAGAGACTTAATAGCTGTCTACAAATATCTGAAGGGCTGTTACAGTGTAGAGGGATCAGCATATTCTCATTTGCACAAGGAAAGACCAGAAGCAATGGGATGAAACTGAAAGGGAGGAGACACAGACTAGATAGCCAGAGTGCTCAATGAGTGGAACAGGTTACTACGGAAGGTGGTGAGTTCTCCTTCAATTGAAGTGTTCAAAGATAGGCTGGACAGACATCTGTCTGGGATGATTTAGTGAATCCTGCACTGAGCAGGGGGTTGGACCCGATGACCCTGGAGGTCCCTTCCAACTCTACCATTCTATGATTCTACTGTAGGTCCTAGAGGTGGAGCCACATCTATCAGACATTATAGACTGTATGACTTTTCCAACTGATCATATAAACCCACAGCCAGAACATCACAAGTTTTATTTATCCCTCCTATAAATGATCATCAATAGAATTGCTAATGATGGAAAATTATTCATACAACTTTAATGCGATTCTTTCAGTGTTGTTCTGTCTGCTTAATACTGGAGAGTATTAGTGCTGCGAATACAAATGCTTGACAGAAAAAAACAATTAAGATGGCAAATTAGCCAAGCAGCATCAACATGCCATCCCAGAGATGTATGAGTATAATTAAAGAACGACAAATATTACCGTAAAAACAGAAGATATCTATACTTTTAGCTATGATAATCTTCTCACTGCTGCGTAATTTGTACAATAACTCTTTGACGGTTTCACTTGCATATTTCAGCTTTATTAAGGTTCTTTTTTCCATTGGGTAATAAGCCTCCATAAACTGGTATTAAGAAGAAAAGGAATGTTCATGCCGCACTTTAGTGACAGTTAAAGCAGAGGCCTACAAGGGTAATTGGCTCTGTCTAAACATGGTGTAATTTGTTTGTGCCTACACATTTATCCATGGTTTTAACAATTTCTTTTTTCCTCAACATTCTAGTGATGAATAATTGAGAATATAATCATATTTAAAGTATTGCTCAGGTAGCCTTTGTTTGCCACCATAGCCAATTACAGAAACACAGGCTTTGCAGAATGACGACAGTAACTATTGTACTGTACAAATTGAGTATTATGCAATGAACTCTTAACATAAGAAAGGAAAAACAAGGCTCATCTCCCCACAGAATTTTTTCCTTACTTTTCTTAGACTTACATTTTTGTGGAAAAACGAAGAATCTAAACACGACAACAACAATAATAGAAAGCTACTGAGGAATGGGGATGTAGGAAATGAGGAGTACTTTGTGGCACCAACATAAATGTAGAACAACAATCGTTCATTACTAGAGATGAGCGAACGTGCTCGGCCACGCCCCTTTTTCGCCCGAATACCGCGATTTCCGAGTACTTCCGTACTCGGGCGAAAAAATTCGGGGGGCGCCGTGGCGGCACGGGGGGTAGCAGTGGGGAGTGGGGGGGAGAGGGAGAGAGAGAGGGCTCCCCCCTGTTCCCCGCTGCTACCCCCCGCACCGCCACGCCTCTCCCCGCCCCCCGGCACCCCCCGAATCTTTTCACTCGAGTACTGAAGTACTCGAAAATGGCGGTACTCGGGTGCGTAAGTACTCGAAACGAGTACGTTCGCTCATCTCTATTCATTACAAGAAAAAAGTAAACCAAGAAGTAATATTATAAAGTAGAGAGACTAAAAGTCAAACTAGATGAGGAAAATCAGAAAATAAAGTATATTTTAAAAAAAATGTTATCAGAGGGACCTGAAGCAATGGATGTGGAAGAGGAAGGGTGAGTGGGTGTTGGGAAGTTAAAAAAAAAGAGAGCATAAAGTACCATCGGCCCTTAGAGGATTATTCCCACAATTTAAAACCAGTTTCAATAAATAGAATTGTAAAAATTAACAATAGTTGTCATAGATATAATTAAACAAAAATGCAACATTGAAAAAGAATTCCCCAAGCACCCGAAATCCTACCAGGGTTGTGATCCTGTTGCTTCTGGATAGGTACTGCTGTGGCGCAGCACAGCTTTTTCAATAACAATATAAAATCCAAGTTGCGCTGTGATTGGTTGCTTTGCGCAGCAAAAACAGGTTTTCGTTTAGACAGTTACATAATTCTCCACCATGTGTTGTGAAGGAGCAGCTAATATCAGCAATGCACAGAAGGGTGCAAGGGAGCCACGATGAGAAGTGAAGTGCTTGTGGGAGGTATAGTTTTCTACAGAAAAATGGCAGCCACATGGACAGGGCTGAAGGACTGCCCACTTCACCCTGAGAAAGAAGACATAGTCAAAACGTGGGGCAGAAAAGCAGCTTGTGAGTGTTTGAAGGCCTGTCTAGGTTACTTTACAGTGGCTATTAGGATACTAGGCTTTTAAAAAACATATTAGATTCTGGGAAACCCCCTTTAAAGGGTTTTCCAGGAATACACATCCAACCACTGGTACCTCCATTAAGGAAACTACGACCATTGCTGGTCCTTCAGAATTTTTCAAGACCCAGCAATGCAGCAAAACAAGTTTACTTCTCAACATCATTTTTAACCAATTCACCATTTCGATCTTGTAAACATCCTATAGCATCTTTGACTTTTCTTTTGCTTTTGACATTCCCCAAATATCTTTTTTTTATTGTTTTTGGCCTTTGCAGCCATTCATAGTATTGTCAAGCTAGCAGCCCAGCTCATAGTAATAAGGCAGTCAGGCTGTGGAGAACATAGGAGTGAGAACTAGGGGTATTGTAGCTGCAGATTGGGTCATTTCTTGAGTTCATGTCAGACAGCAGGTGGGTCATCCTATACAGTGTTTCTCAACTCCAGTCCTCAGGGACCCCCAGAAGATCGTGTTTTCAGGATTTCCTCAGTATTGCACAGGTGATGTAATTATTGTCGGTGCCTCAGACATTTCTACAGGTGTTCTTGCTATAGGATATCCTGAAATCATGACCTGTGGGGGTCCATGAGGCTTGGAGTTGAGAAACACTGATCTAGCAGACATGCTCAGTGTGAGGCACACCTGCCAGAAGCAGAAGAGATGTGTATGTCATTACAGCTGCATGACAGTGGTGCTATTTGCAAATGACAAGACAGAAAAATCTTTAGAGAATAAAGTCAGTCCCACCAACAGCACTAAATAATCCCTTACCAGGGTCAGGCAATCAAAAAATGCAAAAGCCAGTTAAGAGCCAAAAAACCAGAAAGGCTCTAGATAAATGTCGGAATGGCATCACTACCAGACGCCGACTGTGTATTGCGGTGGAATGGCATCACTACCAGACGCCGACTGTGAACATGATGATGATGACATGTGAATAAGGCAATCAACCACCTAGTACCTGACAGGTGTTTGCACTATGTGTTGTTGGCACTTCAATTAATGGAAGATAATTGCTGTCATATGTGTGTTTTTTATGAAGACCATGATTGGTCTAAGGTGGATGTATCATTGCTATATATACCATGTCTTGTCATTTTTATGTTAGCTTGAGGAAGGCACAACAGTGCCGAAACGTCACATTCATTTGTAATGGGGTAATAAAACGCTTTTATACCTTCATACATCCGTTTATGCTGCCAGTTCATCATTCATAAAGACAGAAAAATCTTGTCACCATTTGTAGAGCTTCAGTTGCCATTTAGAGTCCTGTCCAGTGTTGCTAGGTTTACTTGACCAAGTGCCGTCCAGACTGTGAAAACTATTGTTCCCCAATCTGACTGAAGCCCATGTCCACCACAATTCCCTTATGTTATTGATTTAAGTAATTTTCCTAACCATGTTATATATTAAAATAGAACACAAAAGCAGACACAAATCTAAATTCTAGTTTAGGATTTTCTATATAAACCAAAAGAAAAATGTATGTGGAAACTCACATTAAAAGCTTAATTCAAAAAAATAAATAAAAATTATTGTTTGTAAAAATGGCAAAAAGTAAATATTTGGCACAAAAAAGACACATAATAGCATTAAAAAAAGCTATAAAAGTTTAAGCGGTGAGCATTGGGAAGTGTCTGGTCATTAAGCAGAAAAAGGTGTAGTACCTAAGAGGTTAAAGGAGGAAACAAACTAGAATGCTTCAAATGTTGAATATCCAATGCTTAATTTTGAGAACTTTGATATTATCTTGTTTTTTAAATTTGCTAATGTCAAAGAATGATTGCCAGGTGTAAAGGTCATAAACTCCGTCATTACTGAAAAATGTAGCGTACTGTATATTATTAAACAAGAGTAAATACTTGTAGAATGAAAACGCTCTCTCTCTGTGTATATAGCTATCATTTTGTGTTCTATATAGCATATTCTACAGTAACTAGTTATTACTGGTGTTGTGGTATAGCTATTACACTCTCTACCTTCACATGTATAAAAGACACATTGGTTTGCTCTGTTCTCCGTCTAAGGATTTTCGAGTCACTGTGGACTGAACATGCAAGCCTTGAATTATATAAAAGCATATAGCAAAAATAGATTTGGGATCGTTATTACTATGATACTCTTTATGACCAAACCTCCATGGAATTTCTTTGATATGAAGTTGACATGAATTAGAATTTCACAAGCGTCTTGAGTCCTCCAAGAAAAGATCAGAGAGGATTCTGCGCTGGGTGAAGGGCTCCTCTGTTTGATTCCATTGATTACCCAACTGCCTTCAGGCTACGGGACACAGTAGAGGGAGAGAGTTATTGATCCAAATGATGAAAATAAAGGGAATTCATTTCTCATCAAACTGCTATTGTTACAGCTTTTTTTTCAGTTCCACATAGTGCGGTGGCCGAGCAGAGTGCTCATTCCCTGGAATAAATGCCATTTTGTTTTTTGCGTGCTGAATGTAAAATGTCAATTTCCAAAACAATACCCGCATGATGAAAGTCTGTGAAAGCCTAATCCTTGTATGTCATTACAAACCGTCTTTGAAAAGCCATGGGGAGTACAGCACAGAACTTTCATTTTATCTTTTTATGTGAAATCATTGTTTATTTTCTCAGCAATTAGAGACACTGGTTAATTAAACAGCATGCTTCCCCAAGGCGTGATATGTAACACACCCCAACCCATATTAAAACCTTTGCTAATAATCCCAAATTAGTGGCAATTAATAACAATCGGTTATTTCTGGTGACAATTCGTTATGTATAAACTTTACATTTGTAATTGAGAGCATTGAACTTTGTTTGACATTTGTAGATGTTCTCTGCAACCTAATTCAGAATAAGTTTGGATGGTTTAATTAATGAAAGTTTGCTATGGATTAGCAGTGCATGGAATAGTTCTTGGAACAGATGATTGGACTTTGATGAAGTTTGTCAAATTATCAAAGCCCAAACGTGCTGTACAGAATGCTGCCTGCACGATCTTGACTGGGATGGACGTCGTACTAGAAGTTGTGTTGCTCAGACCACTCTTTTAGGTTATTATAAATGGAGCAAAATGTATACTGTATCTATCATCCATTTAACAAATGAGTTTCAGCATCATGATCACTAGTAAACTACTATGCACTACACTAGTGTCAGCCCTTGTAAGAATCTACCAATTCTAAACAAGGCTATCTTGTCCTTTTACCCCTAACAATTCCATTTCCCTGAGGGTGCGAGCAGACGAGCGTAGGTGTATTTACGTTCACACAAGCGCAACGTATAATCGCCCGAGCGATCGTTTTTCACCGATCACGACCAGAGCTAGAAAGCGTATTTTCGTTTGTTCCTACTTTGCAAATGGTCTTTTCAGCGATCGAATATGCGTTGGCGCATATTTCGGTCGCATATGTTCCATTTTTTTTCGAATTGCCGTTTTTACGCGCCGTAAAATCGCCCATGTGAATGAATACATTCGAAACCATTGCCTCAGATGGTCACGTATATACGTTTGGTCGCAAAAACGCGCCGTTTATGCGCTCGTCTGCCCGCACCCTTAAAAGTGGTTTTCTGCACTATTTCTATTGATGATCTATCCTTCGTATACGTCTTCAGCAGTTGATCGGCTGGGATTCACCAGATCTCAACTGATCATCTGTTTGGGTGCCTACTGTCACCGACAAAACACGGTACAGTGAATTAGCAGATAGCTCTGACGCCGGTGCTGACGCTGGTAATTCTAGGTGCAGCTCTCATTGATTTTAATGGGGGCTGCACCTACAGTTACCAGTGCTGGCCACGACACGAGTTAAAATGATCTGCTTCTGCTCTATGCCATGTTTTGCCGGTGACAGCAGGCACCCGAATAGCTGACTGGTCAGGGTCCGGAACAATGGATTCCAGCCAATCAACTATTCTGAGAATAGGTCATAAATAAAAGTAGCCCAGAAAAAAACCTTTAAGGTTACCAATACACCACTACTGATTTGCTATCAGGTCATTGCACAGAGTCGGTAAATTCAACAGCCTACAGCTCTTTCCATGCCTCCCTTAGACATTAATGGAGAGGATCACATGCAAGCATGGGCATATGTTTATTGAAATATACTATATAATGATTTTAGTGCCTGGAAATCGGAGAACTGGGATCCCAGAAATCCTGTGCTCCCAGCAGATGTGGGACCTGCATCCATTGGGTATTCTGCTACAAATACCTAGCATTGGAATATCTCTTTAAGAAACGGCATCACATAATCAGAAGACATTATGGTACCCACAAGAACAGGTTCCCAGCACATAAGGGCACCTATACATAATAGCTGGCTAAAGTGCTAGGGACCTTGAAGAAGTAAATGCAATTAGGATGTTGGTGAACTAAGCCTTGCCACACTCCCTTGCCTTTAGAGAATGGCGCAAAAGATATATGTGGCAAACTATTTAGCATCCCACTGATCGCTGCTTTGTGAGTCCATGTATTGACTGATATCGCCTCAAGGCACCTGTGAAATGTCCTATTAAAGAGGACTTGGGAGATAGCCTTTTAGTATGGAAGCAAGGTGGAGAGGTTTATTAAGGAACTAAACACTAGAACAAGGGGCACAATCTGAGATTAGTTGGGAGGGCAAAAGCAATGTCGTAAAATATATTTTACTACTGAAATAGTAGTGGATGCATTGTACAGATTTTCAGCAGACGTGAATGGAAAATCAACAATAATTAAATCAAGCTACCTGGAATAAGTAAGCACAGATCTATTCTAAGAGAGAAAATAAAAAAGGAAGCAAACTAGATGAACCAGGTATTTTTTTCCAACCATCTGTTTTCAATGAGAATAGGCAAGTACACATTTGAGTATTAATATATCACTAAGAAGCCCCCTAGTAGTTAAAATGCTTAACATGATCTAGAACCATACCAATATAGTAGTGCACTTAGTGTATATTCCTACACATGGCAAGGCCAATGGGGCGAACTTGTACCATCCCTCTTCTCCCTAGACCCCAAAACAGCCACAGATGCGACCTCCATAAAACATATGCCCCTGTGTCTTGTATGTGGAGAAGGAAGACACATGCAGATGACTATCTTTTTCATTTATTTTGACCCTAGTATTTGGCTTGCAGAATTTTTGATAAATGGGTCCTGCCCAATTCTCGTTAGACTAAATTAGGGCTATTTTCCCAATGAATGTCTCAAAAGAGAATATCGTATTATTTTCTACAAATTATTTTTTCCCACGCTACTTCAAATATGTTCTATGAAAAATAAAAAATGTTCAATAGCCATAATGCTCGTGTTTTACTTTAACCTTGATCCTATATGTTGTATCATTTTGTATATCGGCAAACGCAAGCAAATGTCAGGATGAAAGCGAGTGCATACACAAGCTGAGATTCATTGCGCATTGATCCCCTGCATCACACCAGGATTGTGCAATGGCAGTAATTGAAGTAATCATCTCTGTTGGATGCTGGGTCTTTATGTTTAAGCTAAACAATAATTGGAAAGCATTTCTTTAAAAGTGCATATGTTTGTAAGCATTTCTATAAACTGCCATGCGGCAAAGAATAAAATAATATATATGTTCTACATATTCCGATATCCAGCAGGGATTTGCATCACGCACTTAAATATGTTGCTTTTTAAAAGCGCTAATTGTTTTTATAAATGTCTGTTAGGTCTGGTAATGGCTGTGGCGCACTATATACAGTATAATACTTGGGTATCACACTGGTGATATGTGGATTTGTTACTACATCATAGTCAATGTGACCTCAGCTCATTCACAGGCATGTAGATGACTTTTGTTTGACACAGAAAAAAAATGCAAGTATGTATGAAATCAGACACCAGCATAGAAAAAACGAATCTCATAGTTTATTCACGAGCGATCACGTTTCGGCTGTTAGATGAGCCTTTCTTTAAACACAAACATCATGAGATGGTTTCACAAATACGTAGTATTGCCAATTATTGTCAGCTGTGTTACAATTAGAGATGAGCGAGCACGCTCGTTTAAGGCCGATACTCGATCGAGTAGCAGTCTCATCGAGTAACTGTGTACTCGCCCAAGCAGCATGCGGAGGGGGGGGGGGAGGGCGGGGTTCCAGTGGGGGTGAGAGAGAGAGATCTCTCTCTCTCTTCCCCGGCTCCCTCCCCCTCCACCCCGCCACCCCCCACATGCTGTTCGGGTGAGTACACAGTTACTCGATAAGACTGCTACTTGATCGAGTAGTGGCCTTAAACGAGCGTGGTCACTCATCTCTAGTTACAATGTTTTATCAAATTTCTCTTTCCCATAAGTAAACCTAATAAGCCAGCTAATACTCACCTCTCCCGGTGCCCCTTGGCAGCTGTAGGTCTTCACTGTGACGTATTGTTTACAGGCTACTGCAGCCAATGACGAGAGAGTATAACATGGATTATTATGATTACACATGATGAAGTATTTAACTTGGACAATTCCTTTAATCGATCAGGACATAATTAAAGGGGTTGCCCGGTTACCATACAGCATTACCCTATAGCTCCTATGGCGCTACAACAAAAAGAGCAGTACTTACCCATCCTTTGCCGCCAGTGGGGAGACGACGGGGCAGCAGCACTGGATCATGGCGGAGTATGGGAAAGTACTGCTGGTTTTGTTATTTTAGCACAGTGCGCACTATAGGGAATATGTCCGGTAACCATACAACCCCTTTAACAGTAATATAATTCCATGCAAAAAACCCTTTTCTACAAGTATGTCCTCTATGCATTTAGCTAGAAAAGTGTTCTATATACACCTCATTAATTCTTTTAGCAACAATACTCATTTACACATAGTACAAAGTCCTAAATAGTCACTAATAACATGTCCAGTAGTACCTGACCTACCCAAAGAGCCATGTCCTTACTAAAGCTTCTGCTCCTCCAAGGTCATTTACGTTGACTCCCTTTCCAGTTTCTGATTCTGTTCAGTGAAAAAGCAGAGCACTTTATTCGCCTTCTATTTACTTGGTGAGTTATGTAGATGATATATATCGGGGCTGCCCATGTTAGGGTGAGCATGCGCACGAGTGACCATGAGAATGCTAGGCTACTAACTATGGTGACTTAAGCTTGTTTATGGATATGCATCGTATAGTGTCTTACGTCGGCCATCCTACGGGTTGAATTTTAGCTATTCTAGTTTATTTATTGGACTGTGTGTGGCTGCGCCCTTGGGATGGATGGATTGGTTGACATTCACAGTGCTGCGCTCGGAGGAGAAAACGCTGAAAGAAAACGCTGAAATAACAATATTAATAGTTTAGATTAATTAGATAATTGTACATAACTCTCTTCAAGATATTTAACCCCTTAGTTTTTTTTTCATTCTTCATTTTTTTGTTTTTTCCTCCCTCCTTTTAAAAAATCATAACTCCTTTATTTATCCATCGATGCAGCTCTATGAGGGCTTGTTTTTTGCAGGATAACTTGTATTTTTCAATGATACTATTTAAAAAGTGGAATAAAAAAACCCGATAACTTTATTCTATGGGTCACTACGATTACGATACCAAGCTTTTATAGGTTTTTTTTTGTTTTTTTTTTTTGCTGTACTACTTTTATTTTTTTTCAAAGGCATTACATTTTTTTACATTACTTCCTGCCGCCATCTTCTGTGCGCAAAAACTTTTATTTTTTGGTTGAAATATTTTTGCAAGGGCTCATTTTTTGCGGGATGTCCTGTAGTTTTCGTTGGTACCATTTTTGATTACATGCGACTTTTTGATCACTTTTTATTGCAGATACAAAATAGGCCGGTCACTAATTGGTTATTACCCTTATTTGTTTCCATCTACTTACATAACAAACGATTACATTTCATATAAGCGAGAACATAGCTTATAGACAATAGAGCAAGCTGCGCCAATGTGTTTATATTTTAGACATGTGGCTTTTATAAGCATCATTGTGCAGGGATCTAAAAATATTCCCAGATATGTCCTAATTAAATATTATTTTTATTTTTCTACTCCGGTTAGCACAAAAGGTAAATGATTTTTTCACATTTCTTTGGCACAACAATTTTTTTCATTATATTATAGATTTGTATCTCTTGCTATTTTAGTCTCAAAATACAAACATACTGTATAAGCCGCAAAAATCTAATCATAAATAATTATTTTGTTCTAGATGGAGAATGAGTCTGTTGCTTTGCAAAACATAGCTTTTTTCATATTTTGACAGCAGCACATGCTTAAAAAAACTCTTGAAGGATATTCAATTCATTAATATATAAAGCCATAACAAAATAATCCTTCAGAAAATAAGCAATAATAATTATACATTTTAAAAATGCTTTTCCTTCTGTTACATAATATACCTCTTAAAGGGGTTGTCACATAAAAAACATTGTTTCTAGTTAAATCCAGTCCATAATTATAAACATTTTTTGTATTTACACATACTGTAAAAATAATGTTTTTATCCTCAGATATTACAGAACTAATGTTAGAATAGAGCCACCTACTGTCTCTATTCTGTGTCCACCTCAGTCCTTGCTCTACCGGCTCAGTCTTGTTTCTCTTGGTATATGGAGGCATCCCTGGTCTGGTGAGCGGCTGCTACTGAAGTTGCTGTGTCTTCTCTGATGTAGGAAGAGTTGCTGAGCAAGTGATAAGAGATAAGACAGTGTTACTGTAAAGAAGCCAGACTAAGTGGGTTAGTAGGTGTGATTACCTTGGAACATTTACTGTGTTGAATCGGGCACAGAAAGGCTCTTCAGTAGAAACAACAGTTGGCGCTATTCTTACATTAGTCCTGGAATATCTGGGGATAGAAACATTATTTTAAAGAAGTATAAATACAATACATAATTAGAAAGGTTTGTAATTATGGGCTGGATTTAACTAGAAAAATATTTTTCATGTGACAACCCCATCAAGTAATAAAAGCATGAAAAGTTTTCTCCTGAAATTCTGATCAGTGGGCTATTTTTGTTGTTGCAGCTTGGACTTCGGTCTCATGTACATGGTCGAGCTGGAGCCTGCAGAGCAGGGGCTGAAAGCTGTATGGCTCCCTACAGTGGGGTGGCATGATCTATGTTTGCTCCCATACAGACTCCATTGGATGCTGTACAATATTTTTCCTGGCAAATAGGCATTGTTTTCATGGAGGATACCTCTGTACATAAGACGTATGATGGAGTATGCCACAGAAACATCCATATGCCTCTGAATGAAAGTAAAAACGTATGCAATGGCCCACGTACTTGTATGGGCATCGTATTTCGGCTCTTTACAGCTTGGTTGTATGAGCCCTTATTCGCTTGAATGGGTATAAGCTATAATTCCAGGTACAACCCATGGAACTTCTTTCCCAAGAATAACTAGCTGACCCTTTTTTCTAAACTCATAAAGCCCCTTTAACATGTTTGTTTTATATTCTACATAATTAGTTTTTTATGACCTTTAAAATGTACTTATTTTTGTCTTTGCTATCTGCAGGTAAATGAAGTTACAGTGGAGCAACTCGTCCAACAGTATCCCCACATCACATTCAGTACTGTACTTCAGGACTGTAAGAGAACTTTGGAACGGGCTTATCAGATGGGCTGGACACCAAATGCATCATCCGTCTCATAATTCAGTGGAAAACAAATAGTTTATTAAGCAGTTGTGGAAAATGCTGATCATGGATATTTTATACCCAGAAAAATCTACAACGCATTTTATTTCAAGAATCCACCGTAATTGAACCATGGCACCACTTCTGGGTGGCTTGTAAAGAATGTTTTTGGAATCTTTCCATCGTGTGAGAAGTATATTTTACAAGGTGTTTGGCTCCTGAGATATTGGCTCTGTTTGGTTGCTGTTATAGTATGGATTGATATAATTTGTGTGAAAAGTGATTGTAACATGTTGAGATATTGTGTTATAAGAGCATGCCACTTCTAGTACTATCAAATTTTCACTTTTCCATATTAGTTCTAGAGAAGTGAACATTATGTATTATAAACTTGATCTGTGGGATTGTTTTCGGTCTTTTATTTTTAGTTTTCTGATGAGCATCTGTAATGACTTTATTGGAGATTTGAGCTTTACAATCTGCTGCTGAATAGCCCTTTTATACTAAATCCTTTCATTTATAGAACGTAGACTTTGCAATGAGTTTGACCTTGCTTTTATTTAGAGTTACTCTTTGTTTCTCTTCTCTTATTGTATCCTTTTAATAATTGCAGAACAAAAGGTTTTGTGTTCATGTCTCTCATTCTTTATCTTTTATGATTTTTAAAGCGGTAATTTGCTCAAATATCGTGTTGTGATGTGCTTCAGGGAGGACTATTAACGACATAAGTTGAAACTCTTGAACCCCAATGGAAAGTTTGTATAGGTACCCCTGGCAACTATCACATTTCATTTATATTACTATCCTCATGTGGGATAGAATTTACCTTTTGGGACCCCTTAGAGTCCAAGTGTCTGGTGCAGTTACAATATCTGCATTGTTGTTGTTTTTGTTGTTCCTTTTTTAATCAAGTTTTTACCATATTTTTGACTATTTTCACCAAGTCTGTGAAGAGGGTAGTTTGCATTGCAAACTTTCACGTTGCATATCCAATGTCATGCTCTTATATACCAATTAAAACATGTGCAAAGTGCACGAAATAATGATGAATCAAGTTAACACAGAGAAGATTGACAGACTTGGAGAAGATCGTTGTGTGCTGCTTCTGTGACTGTGAGACAAGACAATACTCCATTTACTCCACAATGAATGTTTCTATCTGATTTTTTTTGTTTGTTTGGTTTTCTGTTAACTGGGCTATCCAGGGAAGTTTTGTTCCAAAAGCTGCTTACCATGCTGTACCAACCTAAAAGAAACCATACTCGCCTCCTTTGCTTTCCACCCTTTTATGTTCCACCACTCCCTGGTCCCCGACTCCTTGTCACTTCTGGCTGCACAGCAATGGCTTGCTGACCCTTAGACATTTGATGGCTGCAGCTAATCACTAGTTGAAGTGACTTGGTATTTGGATTACGCAGTCACATGGCCTTGATGTTAGTGATATAATTTCTGTCTCGTTAAAGTCAAAAGTGAAGACCAGTGGGGAAAACAGACACTAGCGGTAAATATGGCTTTTTATGTTGGTACATCATGGTAAACAAAGGTGCTGTTGGCCAAAAACGATCCCTTGGAAACCTCTTTACGGTGGTAATAATTATATATGCTTGACACAGTGGCAATTATAGCCATCTGGTTATTTTCGCATGCAGCAGATTTGTTGCAGAAAAGCAGTCCAGTACATCTTAATTCCTCATATCCTGACTAGACAAATCCCAGGAAACAGCCACTGCACCTAAAAATCTGGTGTCTTAACTTTTTCTATTCTTTTCTATTGCTGTTTATGGAAGTTCTTAATGAACAGCTAATAGGCTCTTTAGTTGGTCTCACTGGACCCTTGAATTCTATTTGTCCATATACATTATTAAAATACACATTAAAAAAGGACTAGGGGGCAGAATAGCAGTATTTAGGTTGAAGAAGTATGGAAACCTACAATATGGTACTATCTTTATACCAATCATGATGTGCTTGGGAATTATCAGTTTCTGTATATTTTCGTCCCAGACTAGGAGTTCACTAATGAGTGATGACCATGTATGGTCCATCCGTTTTCATCCCAAGTGCTGAATAAGCCAGCATACCATGATAAGCCCGACAGTACATCCAAGCAGTAATACCACAAGCTGCCTTAATAAAATCACAACTTTTGATTTTAAAGGCTTTGTGAACATTGTCATAGACTTAGAAAAAATGCTCTAAAATCTCAATAATTCGTTGTTTTACAAACTAACATTTAGTGTTGAATGATAAATCATTTCAGTGTCCTGGCCAACCATGAGATGATAATGTGCACCACTTTGTAGGTGGATCATGTAAATAGCCATGTTAGATTCTTACATTTATCTAACAATATCATTATGAAGATATTTGCCATATTGAAGAATAACGTAAAAGTAATATACATAGTTTATTTATGTGCTAAATTTTTGTTTTCTTCAATTTGTTAACTAGTAATAGAGTATAACGGCCTGTTTACACAGACCAGTAATCTGTTATGAGCATTTTCTTGCCCGATCATCGATCTGTGTGAATATGCCTGCGATCAGTCAACAAATAAGTACGGTAATTGTTTGTCAGCTAATCAAATCTTTTATGAGAAGATGTAAATGTTCGCTCACTGGCAGAAGATCTACCCATGTAAACAGGGATGTGCTGCCGATTAATGCAGTCTGTATAGGGGCTAACATGGCATATTACTTGCGAACATCTGCCGCATGTAAATGGCAGTAACAAGCGATCAACATGCATTATTGTCGATTGGAGCTCTTTAATAGGTAGAATATCTGCCCATATAAATTGACCTTAAGACTATGTTGTCTTTATCTGTAATAAAATTAGAATCACTGCAGCACATAATAAGGTTGGTGCCCACTAATTTGGGTGTTTTAGGGCGCCAAGAGTAAATTATTCTCATTTGGAAGTCAGTGCAAATTTCAATTTCCACCCTAGTCTTTAACACTGCACCTTATGAAGGTAAATATTCAAATTTGTGTAAATTCACACTCTCAACATTTTACCAACAAGCCACCTTCCTATAATTGAAGGTGTACTTCTTTTGTACGAGAAATTGTGGATGAAATAGGGATGTAATAAGCTCCCTACTTATTACCCCAAGCTCTTTTTGTTCCACAGGGAAAAGACTTACAGCTTTGAACGAACAGAGGTCTTTCTTTTTCAAACCGCTATTGCTCCGGTTCATCAGGGCAACCATTACACTTGTGATCTCATTTTAAAGCCACAAAATAAGAGCTTGATAAAACCAGAGCGACCATCATTTAAAGTGGGTCAGGGATACTGAGTTTACAACTTTCACTTTAGGTCTGTGTGTAGAGCAGAGGGGCGCAGGGAGTATGAACGGGCAACAGAAAACAACCGCCATTCTCCTGCCTCTTCCCCTGTTCCAAAGAAGAGATAGGATGGACTGTTGTCCCCCATTATCAATCGCAGAACATATTCGGAGCACTTATTCATCTAATCGATCCTCTATGCCGTTTAATCTTTCAGAAGCTACAGTCATTGCCGACCACTGCATGTAATCGGATTTACTGAAAAAGTCAAATAAATAAATTTCCTCTTACACGATTCTTTAATTATTGAAAACAATACACATAATAGCAATAGCTATATCCATAACAACCAGTATTATAAAATATTTAATTATTTATTCAGTACAGTAAATTCAGCGGGAAATAAAGAAAAACTTTCTTTTCAAATCCCTTTCCCCAACACAGGAATAAAAAGTTTATCCATAAGAGGAATCAAAACGTTATTTGTACCTCAAAATAGTACCAATAAAAAGTTTTCATAAAAAAACCTGCTTCATACAGCTCTGTCACAAAAAAAAATGCTATGTTTTGGAATGTGGCTCCAAAAAAGGAAAAAGGTTTTTTATAGAACAAAAAAAAAAGTTACTATCATGCAAAGGTAGTAAAACATAAGAAAACCTCTATAAATTTGGTATTGTCATAATTGTAATGAACTATAGAATAAAGTTAATATGTTTATACTACATGGAGAATGCCATAAAAATAAATCCCCAAAACAATTAATAAAATTGCTTTTTTTTACCATTGCCCACCTGCAAAAAATTAAAGTGACCAAACCACCTCTCTGACTACCTGATGCACACTGTGCGTTAGCATGCATTGGTAGGCTAGGACACTACATACTGATCTGATTGGCCAGCACTGCTTAAAGAGAGTCTGTCACTTACTTTAAGCCCTATAAGCTAAGTTTATGGGCTTGAAAGTAGCTGACCCGTGGACTTTAGGGATGTAAGTGTTATACTTACTTTCCCTGTCACCCCTCCAGAGTGCCCGCTGGAAGCTGCCACTGCAGTGCGTTGAGCTGCGCTGCTAAGTGGTCCCCCCATTGTAGAATTAGAATGGGTGGACTATTTAGCACACAGCCTAATGCATTGAGCAGCAGCCTTCACCGCTAACACTGGGGGAATGACGGGGGAGGTAAGCATCACACTTGCATCTGTGGACTCAACGGGGTATTACTTTCAGCTCATAAGCTTAGCTTATAGGGCTAAAAGTAGATGACCGATTCCCTTTAGGTAAAGCAGGTGTAATGCCCTAGACTAATGATGCCAAGTTTTGCAGGCAGCCAGAGAATCTGGTGTGGCCATCTTTGTCCTGCAAATTACATGGTCTACTACAGCGAAGTCAAAGTATACAGTAAAAAAATATTTCCTGGAATCTTTTTCCGATTTTAATGTGACTGTTGGGGGATTAGGGAGTGGGGAGGTGTGCGAAGGGAGGGGGAGGGTAAAGTATTGACAACCTCTATTGCCTGATATGCAGGAAAGTTATCTATTACACAAAATCACATCTCCATCAGCACCATATCTTCAGGTGGGATGGACCGCTAGAAGAAATTTAGTGTATATTTTAAAATACACAATTTACAATGGTAGAGATAGAAGCCTAATGGTAAGTGTAATCTTAAATGTGTAAATGTCAAATGTACTTTATGATAAATGAACATGACTGTAATCTAAATGAGACCCCCAACCACCATACTATTTGATGTGCAAATTGTACTTCCATATATCAGCTCACCTAGAATCACTAAGGCCGTCTTCACACATGGCGGAGATGCTGCGGAAATTCCAAGCATTTATAGTACAAGCCATGTGTAGATTTAAAGGAATCTCCTTCATATGCTGCGGAAATTTTTCGCAACCAATCCGCAATGTTTTTGAAAAACACTGTGGATTTTAAATCTGCACATGTCTATTTCTGCTGCGGATTTCAACCCTTTAAATATGTGAGAGGGTGAGACAGCCTCCAATATGTGTACATTGTTCTTGTTACTGTAAATAGTCCACTACTGTGTGTTTTACTATTTGTCCACAAGAGGTCACTGTTCTGCAGAAAAGATTATGGTCAAGCTGTGAGGTGACAGGACCATGGTAGCCTGTGATTGGAGAACCCGTTGCCTGGTTACAGCGTGCGCACGGGAGGAGAGAAAATTAAAAGCGTGCGTACACTGTGAGTTGGGCAGTTGGTCGAGGAAGCCATTTTGAGTGGAGCTACGGAAGAGGGACGGAGGTCGTATCCTGAAGGGATTGGAGCTACAGCGGATTCAGATGCCCGCTGGATGGGAGAAGACTTGCTGCCGGGGATGTTGCTGAACAACCGGAGCGAGACTGGATATTGTGTGGACAATACTGGATGCCGCTGAGGAAGTGAGTAACGGCTCTCTGCGGTACCGCACGCTTTTCTGGAGGAGCCCCTCATCCGTCTAGACTTTTTGGCCGATCAAACAGCAGACCGGTCTATGTGCACGCAAGACACCATATTTTGGCGCCAAGTTACTTGGGACTGCATTTTGGCCTGTAGTTAGATTAGGTAGGGTTATGGACCGTGTCAGGCCACACTTCAGCCATCAGTAAGAAGCTTCTGGAGAACATTCACCTGGCTATATAGCCGCTGTTCTTTATACATATTCCATATTGTATTGGTCTGGGGGGATAGAGTCAGTGTGGGTAAGTTTGTAAGCTGTTGTGCTGCACCGCCGGTACTCAGATCACTCTCCCTTTCCTTTGTTCCTTAGTAGCGGTATTAATAGGTAACAAGGGGCAGGATTATTTAGGCCTGCCCGTTAGGTAAAAGCATAGTTTATTATAGTAGCGCCCTCTGGGGAGTACAGCGCTGTACAGCACAAGGGCCTCAGCCATCTGGCTGAGTGTATGTGAGTTTTGTTGGGTTACCCATTGTTTGTGGTCACGTGGGCCACAGAGCTTTAGTAAAATTCGGTTTGCCCCTGAACTGGTGTCAGAGACGTTTTTCTTGTTTGTGACTTCGCTGTATCCTGGGGAGCCCACCCCGGTACACGGCTTACAACTTGGCGTAGTCGGCAGGATACAGCGACCGTTATGGACGGGAACACGGCAGAAATTAATCCAGTAGCGCCGGCCCAGGGTTCAGCTCAGGGTGCCCCAGCACTGTCATTACAGCCCACGCCAGTCACTTTAGCCCAGGTAGGATACTTGTCAGTTGGGGCATTAATGCAGCAACTGCCCAAATTCAACGGGAAAAACATGACGTTGCAGGACTGGGCCGAAAGGGTGCGAAGCGTGGTTAAAATGTGCAACCTGACCCCTGAGGTGCGTGCGGAAATAGCGTTGGGGGCCTTAGAGGGTGACGTAAGACGGACTGTAATGGTGCGGCCCGAGTCAGAGAGGGACACCTTAGACAAAATATTGTCCCTGCTGGAAGGAGCTCAAGGGGGACGCACCAAGGTAGCACAATTGCGAAGCCAGTTCTTCAATCGGTCACAACGGGAGGACGAGACTTTGATGCAATATTCTAACGCCCTACAGGAGATATTGAATGAAGTGCAGCGGCGGGACCCAGAGGCTATGGGAGCCTTCCGGGGGGTGGACCGGCTATTACGCGACCAGTTCATAATAGGGTTATCCAATAAGTTCTTGCAGGACAAGATGCAAGAGATAGCCTGGGCGACGCCTGAACTGACATTCTACCAGGTTTACCTGGCTGCAGTAGAGAGGGAAGAGGAGCCCATGCCTGTGGCTGTGAAAGCAGTAAGTAGCACCGGAGTGACCAGAGGTCGATCGGGTTCGGAAGACTCGGAGTCCCTGAAGGATATAGTCCAGGCCCTGCGGACAGAGTTGAGGGAACTCCGAGTAGAAGTGTCCCAGATGAAAGCAGGGTCACCTCAGGCTCCAAAAATGGTCCCACCACCCCACCTGGCTCCATCAAGGATAAGCCAGGTGTGTGGGCCCACCAACAGAGGTCCTTCTAGTGTTCGGAGATCGCGGGGACCCCTCTGCTGGTACTGCCAACAGTATGGCCATATCGCCAGAGAGTGCCCGATGCAGGTGGAGCCTGAGCCGCCGTTAAACTCCCAACCGCCGCAGTAACAGGGCGAACTGTGGCGGTTCATCAAGGTCCAAGTCCTGTACACGATGATCGCGATCTGTATGCTAACAGCCCTGTTATGGAAGCGGAGATGGAAGGCAAGAAAGTAAGCTGCCTAGTTGATACTGGGTCGGAGTGCACCCTGATGCCTCTGGAGTTCTTTGAGAGACACTTCGGCCACATGATAGAGCCGGAAGATGGGAGTGTCATCAGATTGACGGCTGCAAATAACGGGGAGATGAATGTACGAGGCATAGTCTGGATGCGGGTCTGCCTATTTGGGCAGGATATTGGCAGAAAGGGGGTCGTACTGGTGGATCACCCCTCGAGGAAAGGGTTAGATGTAACGCTGGGAATGAACGTGCTGAGAGACCTAGACCAACATCTTTATGCCAAGGAAGGGCCTAAATACTGGCAGCGGGCCACCTCACATCGGCCGACTCAGAAGGTTTTGCAGCATATGGTGAGGAGCTACAGTCTGCAAAAGAGCATCATGTCTGATAAGGCTATTGGGCGCGTGAAGGTACCACTGAGGGCCCCGATGAAGATCCCTCCACGACGGGAACAAATCTTGATGCTGCCGGTAGGAGCTGGGAGGAAGCTGAATGGGCTAGAGGTTTTAATCGAGCCCGCGCCCCAAGGGGAAAGGTCAGCCCATCCCCTGGTAGCTCGGGCTCTTGCCACTGTTAAGGATGGATGTGTGCCAGTACGCTGCATCAATGTTTCGGACAGTGAGTTGACTGTTCCTGGAAATACCCTGTTGGCCGAAGTTTATGTGTCTGAGGGGGATATCCTCCGGCGGAGAGGCTTCACACTACAGCCAGATAGAAGGTCAGCCTGGACCTTTGCAGTAGAGATCAAGCAAAAAGAGGCCCCGACGTCGGAGTGGAACGGTCGAGTGATTATGGCCCTGATGGGGGTGGATCTCCGGGCCCTGACTCCGGGGCAACAGACGCTTCTGGAGGAGACTCTGTGGGAATTCCAGGAGGCATTCTCGAGGCATGATGAGGACTTCGGGTGTGTTTCTGGTATCGAACACGAAATACCTACCGGCGATGCCACGCCAATCAGGGAGCGGTACAGACAGATCCCACCCAAGATTTACCAGGAAGTGAAAGAGATGGTGGCCAGCATGTTGGAAACCCGGGTGATACAGGAGAGTCAGAGCCCTTGGGCTGCCCCAGTGGTCCTGGTGCGGAAGAAAGACGGGGGTCTTCGGTTCTGTGTAGACTACCGGAAGCTAAATGCACAGACCATTCGGGATGCCTACCCTCTTCCGCGGATTGAAGAGTCGCTGTCCTCCCTAGGTCATGCCAAGTTCTTTTCAACTCTCGACCTGGCCAGCGGGTATTGGCAAGTGCCTGTGGCCGAAAAGGACAAGGCGAAAACAGCCTTTATCCTACCCATGGGACTCTATGAGTTTAACAGGATGCCGTTCGGCCTGACTAATGCCCCGGGGACATTTCAGCGGTTGATGGAGCATTGTCTGGGTGACCTCAACTTTGAGTCGGTATTGATCTACTTGGACGATGTGGTAGTGTTTGGGACCTCCTTTGAAGACCATCTTCAGAAGCTGCGACAGGTCCTAGGACGGCTGCGAGACCATGGGCTTAAAGTCAAGCCCAAAAAGTGCCAACTGTTCAAGCAGCAGATAGAGTACCTTGGGCATGTGGTTACCCCAGAGGGGGTGCAGCCGACTACCAGTAAGGTGGAGGCCGTCCAACAGTGGCCCCAACCAAAGACCCTACGGGAGGTGCAGGCTTTTCTGGGGTTGGCCGGGTATTACCGAAGGTTCATACCCAAGTTTGCTCACCTGGCTAGTCCGCTAAATGAGCTGCTGAGAGGCACGGCTGGAGGACCCAAGAATCGTCCCATTGAGTGGGGGTCACGGCAACAAGAGGCTTTCGAGGCGATAAAGAAGGTTCTAACCAGTGCCCCGATCCTGGCTTATGCACGGTTTGACACCCCGTTCTTGTTGTACACTGACGGAAGCCTCCATGGTCTGGGGGCCGTGCTATCTCAAATTCAAGATGGACGTGAAAGAGTGATTGCTTATGGCAGCCGGTCTTTAAGGGAGTCGGAGCGCAATCCCGACAACTATAGCTCTTTTAAGTTGGAACTTTTGGCACTGGTGTGGGCCATGACCGAAAAGTTTGCGGAGTACCTGACGGGTGCCGAAGTGACTGTGATGACTGACAATAACCCGTTAGCACACTTGGAGAATGCCAAGCTAGGGGCTCTTGAACAGAGATGGATGGCTCGCCTCTCCAAGTACCAATATTGTATCCGGTTCCGGTCGGGGAAAGAAAATGGCAACGCGGATGCGCTTTCCCGAGTTCCTGTAGGATTGCCGACCCAGAGTGGTGATGAGGAGCTAGAGGACATCGAAATCCCGGATCTTGGCAGGGCGCCCACTTTCCAGAACATAACGCATTCAAGTGGGGTGGCTTCGGGAATGCCAATGGTGTTGGGAAAGACGTTAGCAGATTGGGAGAGAGTCCAAAATAGCTGCCCGGACCTAAAGAAAGTGAAGCAGTGGGTCCAGAGCAAAATATGGCCTCGGCCTGAAGAGCGAGCCAGCTTAACTCCAGAGGGTCAAAGGCTGCTAAGACAGTGGGATAAATTGAGCGTTGTCCAGGGGGTCCTGTGCAGGACCATATACCTACAGTCAGAGTTGCAGTACCGACAACAGATTGTCATTCCCATGTTGCTGGGGCCGGCAGCAGCCCGGGAGGCCCATGACAGGGGCGCCCATTTTGGGAGCGATAAAACATACAAATGGCTCCAGCGATTGGTGTATTGTCCTGACTTGGGAGACATGGTGACTGAGGCCTGTCTCAAGTGTCGGCCCTGTGGACTGAGTAAGGGTCCCGAGGAACGGGCTCCTATACAAACTATCAGTACATCTGCCCCCCTAGAGATTTTGATGATTGACTATGTGCAGATTGGGTACTCTACCTCAGGACATTCCTACTGTTTAGTCATGACAGACCATTTCACTAAATATGCGGTGGCCATACCCACCAGAGATCAAACGGCAGAATCGGCTGCAAAAGCAGTTTGTAAACATTTTATACAAGTGTTTGGGTGTCCACAGAGAATTCATTCCGATCAAGGGGCTTGTTTCCAGGGTACTCTGATGGGCGAGTTGTATCAGCTCTATGGGATTGAACGTTCCCGCACGACCCCATACCACCCCCAAGGGAATGGGGCGTGTGAACGGTTCAACCGCACCTTGATCCAGATGCTGCGAACTTTGGAGGATAGCCAAAAGGCTCGTTGGCCAGAGTATTTGCCCGAACTGATGTGGGCTTATAACAACAGGGTACATAACACTACGGGTTACTCTCCCCATATGCTGATGTTCGGGAGAGCAGGCCAGGAGATTGAGGATCTCCACATGCCCGACCCGATGGGGCCACCCCCGAGGAATACTACAGCATGGGTACAAGAACACCGCCGTCGGTTGAGAGCGGTGCACAGGGTTGTGGGAGAACGCCTGAGGCAAGTGGTGCATCCAAACTCAAGACCAGTGCAGAGAGATGAGTTCACTTCGGGTGACCGAGTGTTAGTCCGGGCCAAGAGGCCATCTGGAAAGTTGGATGGGCGGTGGGAGGCGGTTCCGTATATGGTGAAGCGAAGGGTAGATCCTGACATACCAGTTTATGAAGTAGAGCCAGTAGGAACTGGGGGACCCTCGCGGAGTCTACACCGTAATATGTTGAGACGTTGTAACTTTGAAGAGGCCGCAGCTGAGAAGGAGGTGTCTACACCCGCCATGAGTACTAGGGAACCTCCCTTAGAAGAGGAAAGCTGGGTCATCTCAGTCCCTATCCCGGCGGAGGTTCCAGTTCAGACAAATCCGACACCCAGGGAAGGAGCTACACAATCAGCAGTGCATCCTTCAGTGACTGCGCCCAACTCCCTTGACTCTATGACTCTGCGTAGGACAACTAGGTCCAACGCTGGCGTACCTCCACTGCGCTATGCGCAGGACGAGTTTGTTTGGGTAAGGTTGCCGGGGGCGTCAACCTCTAGTGGGGTGGCATGTGAGAGGGTGAGACAGCCTCCAATATGTGTACATTGTTCTTGTTACTGTAAATAGTCCACTACTGTGTGTTTTACTATTTGTCCACAAGAGGTCACTGTTCTGCAGAAAAGATTATGGTCAAGCTGTGAGGTGACAGGACCATGGTAGCCTGTGATTGGAGAACCCGTTGCCTGGTTACAGCGTGCGCACGGGAGGAGAGAAAATTAAAAGCGTGCGTACACTGTGAGTTGGGCAGTTGGTCGAGGAAGCCATTTTGAGTGGAGCTACGGAAGAGGGACGGAGGTCGTATCCTGAAGGGATTGGAGCTACAGCGGATTCAGATGCCCGCTGGATGGGAGAAGACTTGCTGCCGGGGATGTTGCTGAACAACCGGAGCGAGACTGGATATTGTGTGGACAATACTGGATGCCGCTGAGGAAGTGAGTAACGGCTCTCTGCGGTACCGCACGCTTTTCTGGAGGAGCCCCTCATCCGTCTAGACTTTTTGGCCGATCAAACAGCAGACCGGTCTATGTGCACGCAAGACACCATATTTTGGCGCCAAGTTACTTGGGACTGCATTTTGGCCTGTAGTTAGATTAGGTAGGGTTATGGACCGTGTCAGGCCACACTTCAGCCATCAGTAAGAAGCTTCTGGAGAACATTCACCTGGCTATATAGCCGCTGTTCTTTATACATATTCCATATTGTATTGGTCTGGGGGGATAGAGTCAGTGTGGGTAAGTTTGTAAGCTGTTGTGCTGCACCGCCGGTACTCAGATCACTCTCCCTTTCCTTTGTTCCTTAGTAGCGGTATTAATAGGTAACAAGGGGCAGGATTATTTAGGCCTGCCCGTTAGGTAAAAGCATAGTTTATTATAGTAGCGCCCTCTGGGGAGTACAGCGCTGTACAGCACAAGGGCCTCAGCCATCTGGCTGAGTGTATGTGAGTTTTGTTGGGTTACCCATTGTTTGTGGTCACGTGGGCCACAGAGCTTTAGTAAAATTCGGTTTGCCCCTGAACTGGTGTCAGAGACGTTTTTCTTGTTTGTGACTTCGCTGTATCCTGGGGAGCCCACCCCGGTACACGGCTTACAAATACATGGGTTTAAAGTTTTCACAGGTAAATCTGCTGCCAAACACGCACTTTTTTACATACGGATTTGGCCACTGCATATTTACTGCAGCGCTTACACGCTTTATGAAGATACCCTGGAGACTTTTATTTATTTTTTGTCCACTTTTGCGCAACTAGCCTTTCTTGACACATTACAGTACCTTTAGATGTTGTTACAATTGTCTACACTTCCTGGTGGCCAGAAGAATCCGCCACCTTAATTTCTGCTGGATTAGTTGGAACTTGGAAATGTTGTGAATAGAGTTGAGCGAACATACTCTGCCGAGCTTGATGCTCGTTCGAGTATTAGCGTACTCGAAGGTGCTCATTACTCGAATGAGCATCAAGCCATGTTCGACCCCACCCCAGTTTTTGGCTCCTCTCCGCTGTGATGTCCCTTTTTTGGCCCCGCCACGACGCAGCGCGTGTCATTGGCAAATTTTTGTGTCTGGCAGTAGAGAGAGAGATCGTTACTCGAGTAGAGCTCTCGAATTTTACGAAAAGCTCGACTCGAATAACGCGGACTCCAGCATTTGGGTGCTCGCTCATCTCTAGTTGTGAACTATAGTTACCTGCTTATGAAATCCATAATAACCCAGGTCCGCTTGTGTGTGATGAGCCAGTGCAGGTCGGTCATCTCCAATCTATGGTTTTCCAACTGTGGTGAAACTGCATTGCCCAGCATGTCCCGGCAGACGGTAGTGTAACCACAGCTGGAAGATCGCAGGTGAGAAATCTAGAGACCACTGGTGTTTAGAATGCTGTCCATCCCATTTTTTACAACATTTGTAATCCATTTGGTTAATAATGCCTTGCAGTTATACTTTGTTCATAGTTTTTTTTATTAGCATTCTTCTTTGTTTTACACAGATGTTGTCATCCTTAGTTTATTATTCTGTAATCAATATATGCAAATTAATATTGTTGGCTCATATCTGCTCCTGTGTACAGGCCTCAAAATGCTGTATAAAACTGAGAATTTTTTCCACTTACATAGACTTATGAAAAATGGTATTTCCTGGAATTAAAATGGAATAGGTCTACTTTTATTGCACTGATGAAAACAATTGACTTCTACATGGCGATGTACCGGTAAACTGGTGGGAATCATATTTAAAATGTATTTTTCAATCATTGAGAAGATTAAACTATTTCAAATCCTCTATATGTGTTGCATTTTTTATTACAGTTGTTTGGTGGTGTTATTCTACTCTTTAAAACAGTAGGAGAAAATTGACAGCTGTTTAATACGGATGTACGTGAGCAGTACTCTTTATGGAATAATGGTGGTGGTTGGGGTCATGATTATTGTGATTATATTTCATTGCACACTTTGATGCCAAACTGATACTGGGTAATATTGATTTTTTTTTTTGGCTATGTCTTTTTTTAAATTGCAACTATTCTAGAAAATAATTAAAACATCTACTCAAGGATCCAAAGAATTAAAACCCTTATGTCTGAGTAGAAAGCCAGACTTAACTGTCTAAATCTGTTCTTTACCATAATTGCTTAAGAGGTTTGCCTTCATGTGTCTAGAAATACAACAGAGAACTTATTAAAGGGATTGTATAACAAAAAGAAATTATCTCATTCCGAGCCTATGGGATAACTTTCAGATTGGTGAGGGTCGGACTGCTGAGACCCACAGTAATCACGTGAAGGGTCCCACAGGTCCTCAAATGAATGGAGCAGTGATCACACATGCACAGTACTGCTCTATTCATTTCGATGGGACTGCTGGACATAGCCAGCAGCTTGTACTTGGTTATCGCCAGATGTCCTATTTGAAATGAATGTGCATGTCTGATCACTGTTCCATTCATTCATCCTGGGACGTTCGAGACCCATGTTCTCATGATCGGTAAGGGTCCCAGCAGTCAAACCTCCACTGATCAAATAGTTATCCACTATACTGTGGGTAGGGCCTAACTTCCTTTCATAGTACAACTACTTTAAGGCATTTTAAGTATCAGATCTGCATTGGTAATTAAAGAATATGAAGTGGATATATACCACAAAATGTTACCTACCAACAATGACATTTTTATTTACTGGTATTTATGTTATCTTAAACTATAAATAAATCAAGCAATGAAATGCTAGAAAATGAAAAAAAAATCCCATTGTATTTCAATTAAATTGCTTTGTATTTGCAGAGACAATGTATTAGGTGCCATGTCGTATAACAGTCCTACTTGGCAAAATAACATATACGGTATGTATTATGAAATGATAGACAATCAGAATAATGTTGAACTTTTCATATAATTCAATTTCAGTTGAAATTGACATTCTTGTTTTTTTCTGAATAAAAGGCTTTTGATGGTAATGATTTCATGAGAAATCTTTTCTCTAGCAAATAATGAATGTTGAGATAATCCTATATATCACATATATCTTGGTAGAAAACATTGCTTGTAGTAAAACCAAATACACATCAAAAGATTTTATTTCTTTGATTTAGCATATTACTGGCATTAATATTGGTACAAGAAATAATCATGTAGCTGTATGCCAAAACTCTAATCCTCATGTTTGGTCAAATACGCTTTTTCTACATGCAGACACATCTAAACCATGCTATGTGGATGGAGCTAGTATAACATTTAACCCTTTACAATCCAATTTGTATCCTGGTTTTCCTAGAAGGCTTACTCTTTTTCTGTCGTTCTACAACGGCGCTATCTGCTGGCTAAAGCCAGTACTGCCCAAGGTGACACATTGGATAGGCTCCCACAGCAGAGAAGCTGGCAATATACAGTAAGGGAACCCCGACGGATGTCTTCCAACATCAGAGCTGTACAGCCTTAAATTATAATGTCTTCAGAGGTCAGACAGTGGATTGGAAAGGGTTAAGCAAACCAAAAAACTAAATCTATATACATAGAGAAAGAGATTACAAATTATTAGCTCAAATAGTCTCTGTCTACTAGATTAGATGGACTGTCAACATCAATAAATTCAGTCTAATGCAGAGGATAGAGGTAAGCCCCCTCCACCCCCACCCCCCAGTCATGCGATTAACTTTTTATTTATATAACTTTTTCACTTTTTATTTACTTTAAGAGTTTCAGCTCCCCTCATGGATCACATCCACGAAGGGGCCTGAAACTACTCACCCCCATCCTCCGCGACGTCCCACGATGATCTGATCCAAAAAGGACCCCCATTTGTCTGTGCATGCACGCCAAAGGAAAATTGGCGACGCATGTGCAGAAGACTGATCATTGCAGGACATTTGAAATGTGATCAGTCCCCGGGCCCGTGATTGCCGCTATCCAACAGATAACGTAGATCACGGAGAACTTCAAAAAGATCGGATCTATGAGGGGAGGTGAAAGTATTCACTCCCGTCCTCCATGATGTCCCGCGGCGGTATAGTCCTCCCAGGACCTTAAGTCACCTTCTACATACGTGCGCGTGACCAAAACATCAGGCGCGAGCGCAGAAGGGCTCGCGCCCTGGGAGATTTAAAATCCCTCTGTTTCCAGCTAGCATGTGCAGCCTGGAACAGACAGATGTCACCGGGGACCGCTGTATGCTGTTCCCGGTCACATGATAATTGTTATCCATTTGATAACAGTAATCATGTAAAGTGAAAAAAAGTTTGTTTCATCTCCCCTCATGGATCATATCCGTGAGGAAGGATGAAATAACGTACTTAAGGCTCTTGGTTTTATCCATGGACCTTACCCCGGGTTCTGCGCATGTTCCCGTCGCCAAAATGGTGGATGCGTGTGCAAAAGCCACATATTGTGTCGCGGTACGTGGTCCCTGGTCAAGTGATCGCCGCTATCCAATCGATAATGACGAACACGTAAAAGTTTTTAAAAAGCTCAAATTTCACCTCCCATACAGATCTGATCCATTAGGGGAGGTGAAATTACTTATCTAAGACCTCCGGCGATGTTCCCCGACGAGATCTTTATCCGCGGACCTTTCCCAAACTTCAGTGCATGTGCTCGTTGGCAAAATAGCGGACACAAGCACAGAAACTGGGAAGGGCCTGGGAAATTTAAACTCTCTTTGCTCCTAGCTACTAAAGGTAGCTGAGAGCCTGGAGAAACCAAGGGCTGCAGTGAGCGGTCCCCGGTCACGTGATCGCCGTTATCCAACAGATAATGGTGATCACGTAAAAGTTAAAAACAGTTGAACTTCAATGCTCCTTTCGGTTTCAGCCCCAATGCGCATACAGATATAAGATTGGGGCCATAATGGGTATGTTTCTAAACATGAGACAAACAGGGGTATCCGTTTTGGAGCACAAGCTTTCATTCATATGTATGCTGTACAAAAAAAATGTTTTTAAAATGACACAATTGCCAAAAAATAAAATCGTAATTTTTTTCATTCTGCTTTGCTTAGATTCATTCAAAAACTGTTGGGTCAAAATATGCATTACACACCAAGATTAATTCAGTTTGAGCCCTATTGTGCATACAGTCATAATTTTAGGACCACAATGGGTATGTTTCTGAACACAGGGCAAACAGGGGTATCCATTTTGAGGGGTAAATCCTCATTTTCATGTGCACTATAGAAAAAAATGTCTTTAAAAAGGACATATTTGCATTAAAGGGGTTGTCCCGCGGCAGCAAGTGGGTCTATACACTTCTGTATGGCCATAATAATGCACTTTGTAATGTACATTGTGCATTAATTATGAGCCATACAGAAGTTATAAAAAGTTTTATACTTACCTGCTCCGTTGCTGGCGTCCTCGTTCCCATGGAGCCGACTAATTTTCGCCCTCCGATGGCCAAATTAGCCGCGCTTGCGCAGTCCGGGTCTTCTGCAGTCTTCTATGGGGCCGCTCGTGTAGAATGCCGGCTCCGTGTAGCTCCGCCCCGTCACGTGCCGATTCCAGCCAATCAGGAGGCTGGAATCGGCAATGGACCGCACAGAAGCCCTGCGGTCCACGGAGACAGAGGATCCCGGCGGCCATCTTCAGCAGGTAAGTATGAAGACGCCGGACCGCCGGGATTCAGGTAAGCGCTGTGCGGGTTGTTTTTTTAACCCCTGCATCGGGGTTGTCTCGCGCCGAACGGGGGGGGGGTTAAAAAAAAAAAAACCCGTTTCGGCGCGGGACAACCCCTTTAATTCCTGAAAAAAAAACCTGTGGGGTAAAAATACTCCTGCACCCCCTCAGTGAATTAAGGGGTGTCGTTTTTAAAATGGGGTCATTTGTTGGGGCAGCTATCATTCTGACATCTATGAGCCTTTGCAATCTTGGCTTTGTGCAGGAAAATAAAGTGTTCCTCAAAATGTTCTTTCCAACCTCCCTCTTTAAACTAACTGCCACTTCCTTTCGCGTCGTCCCGCACAGGCTCTGCCGCAGCAACACACTAACCAATCATGTAGTAAATTTCCCCCAATGTGTGTTAGTTTTGTACGTAGTTATGATTGTTTTCCAATTAGCATGTATTTAAAAAGGTTTTGTTTTTTTTATCCCCACTTGGTGTTTAGTATCTCCTATATTTATATTTTCTCTGTATTCTAACAAATATATACCCATAAGATCCATTGCTCTTGCATTCATATCACTATTTGATGGCTGGGTTGGGTAGCGAAGGTATTTAAATGGCTGTACAAAAAACAAACATTACAATCAAATCCACTGGTTGCCAGTTAAACAGAGCCCCCCTTCTGGATGCAAGAGGTTTCTGTGTCACCGACCATGCTCTAACATTGTGCACTGAGTCAATTATTCCACATTGTTGTAATTTGAGCATCATCCTGGTCAGGTTTACAATGAGGATTAATGTATCCTGGTTTGAGGGCATTCATACGCACAATTGTGTAATTTACATATAAAAGGTGGTACTAATGCACACTGCCATTATTCTCCAGTCTGCAGCAGATTCATTTTGTCTGACTGCTCTTTCTAACTGATTTTATCCACATTTTTTCTTTTATCGTTTTGCTTTGTGTATTTTTTGGCATAATTCAAGAGGGTGCAAGAAGCGGTATATTTTATGCTTTAATATATCTCCCATTGCCATCAGTCAGGTGGCCCTTGAGAGCCATGTTTTCCCCTTACAATGTAAACAGTATTTGTAAATAACTGATTTTGTTCTTCTAAAATATTTTCGTACTGAAAGACATTTTAAAAATGATTAATGCGGCTTTCCATATCATATGTCATAAATTCCACCTCTGGGACCCTGACCCATCAGGAGAATCACAGTCAGTTGGCACTTGTTAACTGTTTCATGACTACTTCAGTTCCCCTAGAATTCAACAGAGAAGTGCATACGGCGCTCTCCATTAAATCCTATGGGGGTTCTAGAAGAGCCTATTGCTGCTTGACCCCAATCTTTCCTGATAAGTGTGTACATATTAATGTGGACAGAGATTTATTTTCCCACTATGGCACAATGTCCCAATGGCAACCTTTGATCATTTACACAAAGAGTAATAGGTTTAGTCATTTCAGCATATGCACAGAGTATGTTGGTATTTAACCACAATAGTTTTTTTTCTGGGGAACTGCTAATTGTAAATGTTAGGGCTCTTTAACAGTGGCGAGCGCGATATTGCTAGGAGAAACTCGCAGCAATATTGCATATTTGCCCATGCAATGATTGAGCAGCATTGATGCTTTTTCCCTTAAAAATCATTGCGCATCGCTACTGCCTGTGACTCTTCTGATTTTTTAATGTCTATATCCTGTAATATCCTTCCGCTCTAGAAAAGCATCTAGTCCCCTCTTAAACTCCATTATGGATTTTGCCATCACCACGTCCTCAGGCAGACAGTTCCACAGTCTCACTGCTCTTACAGTAAAGAATCCCCTTCTAGGTTGGTGATGAAACCTGCTTTCTTCTAGACGTAGAGGATTCCCTCTTGTTACCGTCGCTGTCCTGGGTATAAACAGATCATGGGAGAGATCCTAGTATTGTCCCCTAATGTGTTTGTACATAGTTATTTGATCGCCCCTTAGCTGTCTTTTTTCTAGGGTGAATAATCCTAATTTTGATAGCCTTGTTGGGTATTCCAGTCCTTCCATTCCATGTATTAGGTTAGTTGCCCTCCTTTGAACCGCCTCAAGCACTGTAACATCTTTCCTGAGCAGCGGTGTCCAGAACTGTATGCAGTATTAAATGTGAGGCCTGACAAGTGTCTTATATAGTGGAAGAATAATGTTCTCGTCCCTCGCCCCTATACCTCTTAATGCACCCCAAAACTTTATTTGCTTTTGCAGCAGCTGACTGGCATTGATTGCTCTAGTTAAGTCTACAGTCAACTAGTACCGCCAGGTCTTTTTCCATCTCACTTTTCCGTAGCTGTACCCCATTTTGTGTGTATTGGTGACATCTATTTCTCCTGCCCATGTGCATAACCTTACATTTATCAATATTGAACTTCATAAGCCATTTTTCTACCCAAGCCCCCAGCTTATCTAGGTCCGTTTGCAGCCGGATATTGTCCTCCTTTGTAATAATTATCTGCAAATATTGATATTTTACTGGGCAGTCCCTCTATCAGGTCATTGATAAATATATTGAACAGAATGGGGCCCAATACTGAACCCTGTGGGATACCGCTAGTGACCATGGCCCAATCAGAGTACAAACCGTTTATTACCACCCTCTGTTTTCTATCTCTGAGCCAGTTGTTTACCCAGATACATACGTTTCTCCCACGGCGGGCTGTGGTGGTGGCCTTAGTAAAATAAATTTGTTATAATAATTAAATCAACTTTATTTTAATGAACTAAATAGTGTTTTTGTTATACCCATGGGAAAACTTTAAACATTTAAACATTCAAGACAAAAATGAAACTATGACCACATGTGAATTAAATAAAAAATTCTGGGAAGCTGGCTTAACCCCTTAAGGGCATGGTCTTTTTTTTCCATTTTCAGTTTTTCCTCTACCCTTTTAAAAAAGCATAACTCTTTTATTTGTGTATTGACGTAGCTGTATGAGGGCTTATTTTTTGTTGGATGAGTTGTATTTTTCAATGTTAGTATTTAATGTATCATATCATATATTGAAAAACCTTTAAAAAATTCTAAGTGGAGTGAAATGGAAAAAAAACGAAACTCCGCCAGTTTTGGATGTGTCTTATTTCTACAGGATACAAACTGCAACAAAAATTACCTGATAACTTTATCCTATAGGTCAGTACAATTACTATCATACCAAATTTTATATAGTTTTTTTTGTTGTTTTACTACTTTTATTTATTTTCAAATATATTTAATTGCTTTTTATTATTTTCTGCCGCCATTTTTTGACCACCTTAACTACTAACTACTAGCTATGCGAGGACTTGGCATTTGTGGGACATCCTGTAGTTTCCGTTGGCACCATTCTGGAGTACATACAACTTTTTGATCACCTTTTATTATATTTTTTCTTGGAGACGAGGTGACCAAAAAAGCTCAATTCTGGTGGTTTTTATTTTTTCTTCCAGACGACGTTCACCGTGCGGAATAAATAATGAATTACTTAGATCATATATTTACAGATGCAGCGATACCAAATATGTAATTCTGTTTTATTATTTAGGTTATCGTATTATAAATATGGAAAAGGGATTTTTAAAACTTTTATTGCCTTTTATTTTTTTAATAATTAATAAAACTTTTTAAAACTTATTTTCACTTTTATTTTAACCCCCAGAGGGGAAATAAACATGCAATGCTTTGATCGCTCTGACTGCTTTAACTGCGATCGGACAGACATTCCTTCAAGCCACCCCAAGAGCATGGCTTGATAGGCATTCTTCTATGACAGCCCTGGGGCCTTTTAGAAGGCTCCCGGCTGCCGTGACACCCGCAATTTCATCACGGTGGGCCGTACGGGACCCCGGAGTATCAGTCAGGGGATTTAAATGTCGCTGTCAGAATTAATGGCGGAATTTAAAAGGTTAACCGCTCCGCGACTTGTCAGAGCTGTTGAGGGGGGTGTCGGCTGTAAGACGGTGCCTGTCTTGTATGAAGAGAGATTGGTTGTGCAAATACGCAGCATATTTTTTTACTACCAAATTACGCTTTTGCCTGTGTCAATGAGCCCTAACAGAGACACCCATAGTGGCCACCGCAGTAACAGTGCCCCCATAGTGGTGTCAGTTGTAATAATTACTCCTGTAGTGGCTCCAGTAGTGATAGTGACCCCCATAATGTCCCCAGTAGTAACAGTGTCCCCTATATTTGCCGCAGTGGTAATAGTGATCCCCTTAGTAGGCCCCAGGATGCTGCCCAGCCAGAGGTCAATAGCAACCCCACTATTGGCTTTTGGCCATGCAGCACCATTACAGGCTTTACGCTCACCCTGCCACGCGATCTTTCTTCATACACACCCCAACACTGCAGGACTTAACTGTACATCCTATATCATTAAGGGGTTAATAGCAACATGTCATTTGCAACCTGGGTTCATTCAGCTTGTCTGGCAGTAATTACCATATATTCAATGACTTGCTATAGTGTGTTGACCAATCAGAGAGCAATGCTTATTGTCCATTAGGTAAGTTAGACACTTGTAACCAGTGGATCTAAAGAGAAGACCATCTTTAGATAATATACCCCATTCTCTCTTCTGGACTCAAGACCGCATTGTGTTCGAGATCAGATGATCTCTTTAATCAGAGCATAACGCCTGCTGATAAGTTCTGATTCATAATAACACACATAAACAGAATTAGCAATGTATAACAACAAAGGATGTCCCATATAAAAGTTAACATAAGTAATAGTGGCGCCTTGTGGTCCACCCTTTTTATTGCCCATAATAGCCTATATTACCTATTAGTAGCAGACAGGCTTATTTTAGAAATACTATCTGTTTTGTGACTAATCTTACAATAAAATATTAATTTTTATTTTGTCTGTTCATTTTCTTGCCAGTTGCCTTGCTTGGCTCTGCTGTATATTGTGCTCATTACTAATTAATAACATTATTTATCGTAGAATGATTGAATTCCTCCTGCATGAAACTTTTTTTTAACTATATATGCTATTAGCTAGAGCTCTGAAATGTATGCAGACATGCATTTCGGAGGTTGAGAGCTGCGTGGAGTGCAGAACATAATCACGCTATTACTTTGTTGGTTTAATTTTGGCTTCTTTCTATTTCTTTATGGGATTTCTATTTTTAAAAAAATTATATGCAAGGTGTAGGGATTTTATAACCATAATGAGTTGTGTTCTATGCAATAAATGATGATCACTTCAATGGAATGAACTGCAATACCAGACATAGCCCATAGACAAGAGTGGCACTGTTTCTGGAAAAAAAAACAAAAAACTTTTTTTGTTCTCCTGGATGATGTCTTCAATGCTACAGGGTAAGGCCTTAGTCAGACGGGCGTTTTTAGCCGCGATTTGCGCATGCGCATGCGTCCGGCGATTTTATAAAACCATTGCTTTGCAATGGTATCGGACACATGAGCGCTTTTTATGCGCTCGTCCGATAAATTATAGAACAAAAAATCGCAGATCGCACCTATCTGCGATCTGCGATTCCTGTTCTCTTCTCTATATGCGCTCAATGGGGCCGGCGGCAGCAGCGCCGACCCCATTGAGAACATATAGAAGACAAATCATTCTTCTCTGCCACAGCTGTAACAGCTGTGGCAGAGAAGAACGATGTTTGCCCATTGAATTCAATGGAGCCGGCAATACAGCCGCTCCATTGAAAGCAATGGGCTGCCGGCGTGCGCGGGGTTAATTGTCGGGAAGGGCTTAAATATATAAGCCCTTCCCTGCAATTCATCCTAAAATGTGTTAAAATAAAAAAAAATTGTATACTCACCTTTTCGCTGCAGCCGGAGTCCAGCCGCGGCCGCTGTCGGTTCTCCTGAACTGCTTCTTGGCACTATCAGCCGGCGGGGCTTTAAAATCCCCGCCTGCTGAATGATCTGCCTCTGATTGGTCACAGCCCTGACCAATCAGAGGCAGGTTTCACTCACACACCCATTCATGAATTCATGAATGGGTGAGTGACTGCTGCCTCTCAGCGCTGAGCCAATCAGGGGCAGGTCTGACTCACATCCATTCATGAATTCATGAATGGGTGTGAGTGAGACATGCCTCTGATTGGCTCAGCGCTGAGCCAATCAGGGGGCAGGTCTGACTCACACCCCCTTCACACCCACAGCAGGACGGCCGCGCGGAACTCCGGCTGCCGGGAACAGGTAAGTATATATATATTTTTTATTTTTACACATTTTAGGATGCATTGCAGGGAAGGGCTTATATATTTAAGCCCTTCCCGACAATTCATCCCGGGCTTGCCCGCAGCGCATTGCTTTAAATAGAGCGGGCTCTATTGCCGTCTCCATTGAATGCAATGCGCTGGACAGCTCCGGCCCGTTTCTAATGAAACGCGGCTAGGAGCAGATTTTCGGGCGATTTGCGGGCGACTTGCGCGCACCGGTCACGCGATTTGCGGATGCGCATCCGTCATGCGATCCGCAAATCGCGCGAAAAAACGCCCGTCTGACTAAGGCCTAAAAGTAGGGACCTTTTACACAGAACGACTATCAAGTTGTAAAGTACTCGACAGCTATACCAATGATTATCACTTCTATGCTTTCACACAGAAGTGATGGTCGCTCACTGAATGGAGGTAAAGTGGGACAGAGATCTCTTCATAGATAAAAGACTGCCTGTTTACATGGGCTGATCATTATCGGTAGGTTTTTATACCTGCATAAACTGAATGATGAGCGATAAGCAAACAAATTATAGTTGATTGTTCAGATGCTGGCAGTGTTTACACTGACCAATTCACCAATGAACTGAATGATAATCGTTTTGTGTGAAACGGCCCTTCGACTCACTTGTCAGCAGTTCCCCCAATTAACAGTTTGCCTGTAATAGCTAGAAATGTAGTATGGAAAATCTTGGGGAATTCTATAAACTTCCCAGCAATAAGGGGACTTCAGCAACTGTTCTCTATATTTAAATACTAAACAATTATCTATAAATGCCTTAAATGAGTTGTTCCACTTATGGCTGTTTTATTGCAGGAAGCAGACTGCTCCGTACATTGCGCAGTGGTTCGGGTTGGTACTGCAAGTGGATTCCTATTGAAGTGAATGGGACTCAGTCTGCAGTTCCAAGCCAGGCCACTGCATAATGTATGCCGCTGTCTGCTTCCTGCAGCAAAACAGCTAGAAGTGATTATAAGTGGGACAACCCCTTTAACACTCAACATTAGGCTGAGTAAGCAGGCCTACAAAGTTCTACCATGCACAAAACCTCCTCTTCTCCACCTGAAGAAAACCGGTTAATGCTGTACACAATGATGAAATCTTTTATACAAGCGGTTATTCAGTATCCCAGAGGAAGATGAAATGTAAATCCTAGGGTCAGGTGACTGTATGGCGTGTTTGCTGCTGCCATTTTAAATGTCTTGTTTATGAGTCTGATGACTAACGCTCCCGATTGCTTGTATTTGCACACAATGTCATACTATGTTCAGTCCTTCTGATTCACTTAGGCATGTTGTCCGGTTTCCCTGCTGGAGTTTTATGTTCTGCCATTTGATCAGGGAATGTACAGAAGCTTTGGGTGTATCGAAGGACTGCTTGTATAAACCACATATCCATTGCGTGTGTTTTTTAGGTGGAAAAGAATAGTTTTTTGCATGGTATAGCTTGTTGGCCTGCTTACTCAGCCCAACATTGAGCTGTGAGGTATTTACTGGAAATTTCTCCTGAGAGGGATAGAGTCTGTCTACTTATCCTTTAACCCCTTGAGTGGCGGGTTTCTTACCACCCTGTCAGACCCACCAGGGCAGGTTTTTTAAACGGGACAATCATTTAATTTCAACTAATTTTCCCGTTGCGGTCCAAGAGCCATAACTTTTTCATTTTTCCATTGACACAGCCATATGAGGGCTTGTTTTTTGCGGGACAAGTTGTATTTTTTGATGGCATCATTTTTGGGTATATATAATGTATTGCATAACTTTTGTAAAAATATTTGTAGGGAGATTGGGCAAAAAAAAGAAAGTCTGACATTTGTTTTTTGGATTTCATTTTTGCGGCGTTCAGCGTGCAGAATAAATAGTGTGATCACATTATTCTCTGAGTCAGCACGATTCCGGCGATACTGAGTTTATACAGTTTTTTAATGTTTTGCTATTTTTGTACATTTAAAACATTTTTTTTCTTAAAGGTTTGCTTTTGTGTCGCCACACTCCAAGAGCCGTATTAATTTTATTTTTCCATTGCCAGAGCTCTAGAAGGCCTTGTGTTTTGCAGGATGAACTCCAGTCTTCATTTATCTCATTTTTAGGAACATGTAAAATTGTGATCGCTTTTTATTTCATTTTTTCTAGGGGCAAGATTAACAATATCTGTAATTCTGGCATGTTTTTTTATTTTTATTTTTCACTGCATTCTGTGAGCAATATAAATAATGTATTAAAGTAATTCTACAGGCCAGTACGATTATGCCCATACCAAATTGTAATAGTTTTTTTCTTTTTCGTGACTTTTTCACAGTTTAAAAAAAAAAAATAAAAAAATAAGTTTGAATCGCCCTCCTTTTGCCATATCTATAATAAAAAATCTAAATCATAAAATAAAAATACAAATTTGGTATCGCCGCGTCCGTAAAAGTCCAATTTATCAAAGTAGCGCATTATTTACCCCACACGGTGAATGAAGTCGGAAAAAAAATAAAGAACGCCAGAAATGCACTTTTTTAGTCACCCTGTCTCCCGGAGAAAATGGAATAAAAAAAGTGATCAGAAAGTCGTATGTATTCCGAATAAGTACTAACGTAAACTACAGGACATCCCGCAAAAAATGAGCCCTTGCTCAAGTACGTCAACAGAAAAATAAAAAAGTTATTGGTATCGCAGTAATCATACCCATAGAATAAAGGTATCATGTCATTTTTGTTGCAGTTTGTGTGCCATAGAAACAAAATGCACTGAAAGATGGCGGAATGTCATTTTTTTTTCATTTTACTCCACTTAGAATTTTGTAAACATTTTTCAGTACATTATATGGTACTTTCAATAGCACTATTGAAAAATACAACTTGTCCCGCAGAAAACAAGCCTCAGACAGCAGCGGCGATGGATAAATAAAGGAGTTACGATTTTTTAAATGGGGGAAGGAAGAAAAGAAAAGGGGGGGAAAAGTGGCGCCTCGTCATTAAGGGGTTAAATAATGTACTACTTTCTCTGGGTCATTACGACGCACGAATACCACATGTGTAATTTTGTTTATAATTTTTTACGAAGTAAAAGGAGTAAAGTGGTTTTATTTTTTTTTATAATTTTTTTCCTTTTTTCTTTTTTTTTACTTTTAAAAAAATGTTTGTTCCTTTAGGGGACTTCCACAAAGACCCATCAGAAACCCCTGATCACATTCCGGGGTCCGATGGTGACAGCCCTTTACATGTTGCAGTCAAATAGACCGCAGCATGTAATGGGTTAAACAGCAGAGATCAGAGGTTTTCTTCATTCTCTGCTGTGTAAGAGCTGGTGCCCGGCTATCCTCTGACAGAGGGAGCCCGCTACCTCGGTCAGCCCTTTACATGCTGTGGACTCATAGACCGCTGCATGTAAAGGGTTAACACAGCAGAGATCGGAGGTTTTCTCCATTCTCTGCTGTAAGAGCTGGTGCCTGGCTATCCTTTGACAGCCAAGCACCAGCTCTACCTGCCATAGAGACCATCGGCTGGCTTCTGACAAGCCGATGGTCTCCTTGGCAACCTGTAAACGAAGCGGTGCAGGAGTTTGAAAATAGAAGCAGGAAGTTGCTGGCAGATCGGCAATATCTTCCTGCTTCTTTTTTCAAAGTTCTGCACTGTTCTGTGTGGGTCTGTGCAGGCAGAGCACAATGCCACAGCTTATGGCATTATGCTCTGCAGGTCCCATAGTGAAACATAGCCGGGAAATCTTTCGGGCTATATCACTATGGGCAGTGGAGCTCGTCCTGGAAAATTTCCAGGTGTGCCACTCAAGGGGTTAATGCTCTAGAGGCTTTTGAACTTGGTAACTTTACTATTTAAAGAGGATCTGTCAGCTCGAATATGCTGTCCAAGCCGCAGGCATCATGCTATAGAGCAGGAGGAGCTGATTGATATACAGTTTTATGGGAAAAGTAGATGGTCTTATTAGTGATTGATAGCTATCTATGAATAACTGTGCAGAAGTAGTTGTCAATCGCTGATAGCTCCGCCCACTGGACTCCTAAGCCCAGAAGTTCTACTGAATCTTTCCCCATAAAACTATATATCAGTTTGCTTGGCTCCTCCTGCTCTATAACATGCTGCTTGTAGAATGGACTGCATTTTATATGTGACAAGTTCCCTTTAAATTTCTGTTTTTAAGCAAAAAAAATGATTTGTAAAAGGAATTAGAAATAAAATATAAAAGGCTCCTTCACATACAATCATTTATTTACTGTCTCAGCATCTCTAAAATAAAAACTTGAAGCGACTTTGCAATATGTTGTAATTTACAAATGCCCTTTGTTTTGCTTCGACAGCTCCTATAGAGACCAACAGTATGTGCCTTTATGGTAACCGACAACAAACAAAACCCCATTCCGTTTGTCTCTTACTTCATGGTAACATAGTATTATTAGACACACAGAAGGGAGTATAGGTACCTGTACATGGGATAATTGTCATCTGCATAATCGCTAGAAACAGTGAATTTGGGTGATGATTGTCCCGTGTATATGGACAGGGCACTGAGTGATAGTTTGCTCACTAGTCACTAGTTGTTCATTTTCAGCTCACCTAAAAACAATTGTAATTTTTTGATCAAAGGTAGTCTATTGTAAAGTCTAAAAATCTTCACATTTGAAAGACTTGCGAACAGATTGCATGGAGATCCGCATATGAACGATAACTCGGCAAACAACCATTGAACAATCATTGCTCTGTGTAAAAACTAACGAATGACTCTCCTTTGTATGAGCAACAATTCGGGCGATAGTCGCCCTCTGTAAAGTTACCTTATGTCTGCCTGCTGCAAAGTTGTTTTGTTTCTCATTTTAGATGCATTGGGACAATATAAAAAAATTGGTCGCAAAGGTGAAAATCACATTTAATTATTTAGTTATATAGTGCATATTCCTTATCATAATATTATAATGTGTATCAATCCTATATAAAGAGAAATAACTTTTTTTTCAGTTTTTTCTTCACAGTATGAATCAATTTGGCTAAGTGTGATGCAAATGATTAGCTTTTATAACCGAGTGCCACTTAGAAGTGAAAATATGAAGAAAGAATTTATTGCATGGCTTTCATTTTAGTGAATTAATTGACAAAATGAGACAAATGACATGAACAACATGTGTCAAAGGCTCAGAGTCATTCCAATTATTTATTCCACTTTTATGTCCTTAAGAAAACTTTTGCTGATTCACATTTCCACATATCTGCTAAAAGCCCTGGCAAAAAAGGCCGGAGACTTTTGCAACATGAAGGAGCAAAGATAATTTAAAGTGATGTTTGGTAAAAAGTCCCCTTTGAGATCCCGTTGTGTAACTGAGCAGATTAAGAGAACTGCCAGTAACTTCACGTTGTGTCTAAGTGGAGGTCTCTACGGGTCAGCTCTCAGATCCTGTACCGACATGTTAAACAAGTTTGTCAATTTTCCATCAGATTGATTTTTCTCACAGGTCTTAAAGCCTCATCTCATTTTATATTATTTCCACCAGGGATCCTAACATTGCAAACCACCATGTACTTTTTTCCATAGTGTGATCAGAAAAATGCCTTACCTTTGAATGACAATCTGCACACAATCAGGGGTAGAGGAAAAGCTTGTGCTGATCATGCAACACATCATCGTGGCTGATGGATGCTCCAGGCAGAACTATCTTCTTGATCGTTATTGGAATTGTCTTTATAAGCTTACATAGTGTTTTCAGTAGATATGCCTTGTCAGCATCGACGGCTTTATATTACTCTACCTGGTAAAACCAAACCATGGCTATATCCTCAACTTATATGATACTGTGTACATTGCTACTATTGACACAGGATCAGCTATGTACTCTGTTATGCCGTATTAATAAGGGCAAGCGTGATATCGGTCCGAGAAACTTGGAACAATATTGTGCTTGTAAAACTGTGATTTACTATACGAGTGCGATGCGATTTACAAATCATATTCTTGTGTAGGGGGAAAAAAGTTAGTAACTTTTTTTTCTGTAAAAATGTTTAGACGCCATGGTCAGCAATGGATGCAAGCATCTATGGGGTTAAACAGTGTAGAGAAGTGATTAGATGAGCCAGTCTTCAACATTGTACTCATTTTCTGTGGAAAAAAAGACCCCCATATGTGACAATCAGAGAGCAAAATTCATGTTACCCCTTCCGTAGGAAAGGGAGATATCACAGATCTTCTCTGCCGCAGGCTTGCCTCCTCTCCCCCTTCCTCTCTCTGCACTGACTAACAAGTGGCAGCTGTAAATTCAGTATTCCTGACCCCACTTCAAATAGCTGTAGCTACGGTTCTGTAAGTGTAACCAACATGGCTTTGCTGTTGTTTTAAAGTGAAGAACCTTTGAAATCTTAGCTTTAGCCCCTTAGTGACAAAGCCAGTTTGTGCCTTAATGACCCAACTAATTTTTCAGTTTTTTTCATCGTCGCATTACAGGAGCCAAGGCTTTTTTTTCGTTAACACAGCTATATGAGCTCTTTTTTTATTGCAGAACAAGTTGTATTTTTTAAAAGCATCATTTTTGGGTACATATAATGTACTGTATAAGTTTTATTAATTTTTTGGGAGGGGATTGGGGGCAAAGAAAAGAAATTCTTATATTTGTTTTTTGGATTTCATTTTTACGGCAGTTCAGTGTGCAAAATAAATAATGCTATTATAATATTCTTTATATTTTGCTATTTTAGTACACAAAAAAACACTTTTTTTTTAAGATTTGCTTTTGTGTTACATTGTTGCATTCCAAGAGGTATAATATTTGTATTTTTCCATTGACTGAGCTCTATAGGGTCTTGTTTTTTTGCAGGATGAACTCGAGTCTTCATTTATCCCATTTTTTGGACCATACAACATTTTGATCACTTTTTATGCCATTTTTTTCTAGAGACAAGATTAACAAAATCTGCGATACTGGCATGTTATTTTTCATGGCGTTCGCTGTGTACTATAAATAATGTTATATTAATTCTGCAGGCCAGTGCGATTATGTCAATACCAAATTTATATAGGTTTTTTGTGCAACTATTCCACACAAAAAAAAAAAAAAAAAAAATTATATTTAGCGCTGCATTAAAGACCCCTAACATTTTTCTTTTTTTTGTCAATGGGGCTGTGAAAGTGTTTTGTTTTTTTTTGCGGGATAAGTTGTACTTTTTTATAGTACCATTTTTTGATCCATATGACATTTTGATCATTTTCTATTCCGTTTTTTGTAAGGTGAGTTAGGCCAAATTAGCTATTTTTGCCATGTGTTTTTTCATTTTTTTTTTCATGGCGTACACAGGGAGGTTTAAATAGTACTAGCTTTTCTTCTCTGGGTCATTACAAAAGTGATACCACATGTGTAATATTTTACATTGTTTCTACACAGTTAGGCCACCTGCAGACGGCCGGGTCGGATCCCACTGCGAGAATTCTCGCAGCGGGACCCGACTCGAGCGCCTGCAGGGACCAGCGCGGCACTCATCTGCTCTGGCTCTGTGATGAGCCGGCACATGCGCAGAGCGGAGCCAGCAGCCAGGGAGTGACATTTCTGTGCAGGGCTTGCGAAGCATACCGCAATTTGTTTTCTGTGCGAGATTTCGCGCGGGCAAATCGCGGCCGTCTGCCTAGGATTGCGTTTTCTAACGCAATCCTATGGCTGCTTCCACGGGCAGGAAATTCTGCGGGAAATCCCACCGCGGAATTTCCGCCCATGTGCAGGGGGCCTAAAGGGGGAAAGTTGGGGGTTTGAGGTTTTTTTTTTATTTTTACTATTTTTTAAAATACTTTTTATGTTTCTCCCACTAGGGAACCTGAATGTCAGCATCTTTTATCATTCAACCAATACACTACAATACTTCTGTATCATAGTGCATTAGAAAGCCTATGAAGGTGGCAGATACAGAGGCTATATTCAAGCCTCTGGATTCCATAGCACAAAACAGGGGTACGACGAGTGACAGTGGGAGCCTCCACCCTTGTCAGAATTTTTCATGCCATGCTCTCCATGACCACAGTGTGTAACATCAGCGGTCAGGAAAGGTCAGTAGCCATGGACTCGGCACTGTGCCGCTGGACTTAAGCTGCAAAAGGGGTTAGTAGAATTCCTTTAAAGGGGTTATCCAGGCAAAACCCACCGGTTTGCACTGGGGTTGGAGCAGAAGCACTGCTCTGACCCCTGTGTAATAGTCGGCCTGCATAATTGCAAACACAGCTCTCATTGAACTCAATGGGAGCTGTGCATGTAATTACTGGTTGGGGTACCATTGATTTCAATGACAGTTGCGCCTACAATTGCAAGCATCTGTCGCTTTACAGGAGTCAAAGCAGTGCTGCATGGATAACCCTTTTAAGGTTTAATGCAGGGCCAATGGGCCACATAAAATGAAGCAGTAGGCTGAATTCAGCCAGCAGGCTTTGTGCTTAATGTGTATCTTATAGTGGTCCTATAGACACTTTCTTCTATCTCTACTGTGGATATTTGGAGCTCCTTCAGAGTTATTGTTAATGTCTTAGTTGAATCTCAGATTAAAGCTCTCCTTGCCTTGTCAGGGTTGTAGTAGTGTCATATTGTTTCTATTGTGTTAGAATCGATTAAATGGTGCCGTGGAGTATGTTCAAAGTTTTGGACATTTTTTTTATAACCCTTCCCTGACCTATACTTCTCCACAACTTTGTCTCTGACCTGTTCGAAGAGCTCCTTCGCCTTCATCTTTCTTGCTCACTGGTGTTGCAGAATCAGTGGCTTTTCAGAACAAGTGCATTTATACTGACATCATGCAACAGATCGTGTGACTTTTGATTACACAAGGAGGACCTTATTCAACTACTTATGTGACTTCTGAAGGTAGTTGGTTGGACCAAAGTTTATATAGGGATTTCATAATAAAGGGGGTGGGGGATATATATGCACTCACAACTTTTCTGTTTTTATTTATTCTTTAAACAACTCTCCTTTTCTTTCCCCTGTAACCAGTTGGACAATTTTGTCAGGTCCTTTATATGAAAGCTAAATTAAAATTTAATTTAATACAGAGTTCAATGACATTTCCTCAGGATATCAGTATTAGATCAGTGGGGGTCCTCTTCACTGCATACTAGGCACAACGCTGTACATATCATAGCTGTTATGCTTGGTATTGCAGTTCAGTCACGTTCACTTGAATGGGACTTAGCTACTCTCATGTCATGTAACCAATCAATGTGACATCACAGGCCTGAGAAGTGGCTGCAGCACTCGAGCCTCTTAATTCAGTTGATTAGCAGGGGTTCTGAGCGACAGACACCTACTGATTTGATATTGGTTACCTATTTTAAGAATAGGTCGTGATTATTACAGTCCCAGAAAACCCCTTTAGAGGGAACATTTCACCTTGAAATTCATTTCAATCTGCCATCATAGTATTAAGCGGTGTAACACAAGCAGGACAGACCTGCACTATTCATTCACTTGTCATTAGCTACAAGTTTTTAGCCCACATAAACTGCCATCCCTTGGCAGTTCAAAAGAAATTCTTAACAATGTACTCATTGTGTTTGCTTTGCATACACAATGAGTACACTGTTTACTCATGCCAGGAGAATTCAATGGAATTCTCTAGACCAGATAACCCTTGCACAAACACACGCCCAGCTGAGCAAACAGCTGCTACTGAGTTTACTTAAGCTAATGGGGGAAAAGAAAGATGATTAGGTGCGAGTAATTTTATGCAAAAATGTCAGCAATTTGTTTATTCGTTCATCCATTTAAGCGATAATCTTTGCATGTAACAGGGACTTAAGACCTCCAAAACTATTACCCTTAAAGGGGTTTTGTCATTAAAAAAAATACAATTCTATACTCTCCTATTCCTCCACAGGCAGACTCCTTACAGCATCATCTCCTCACTGCTCTTCTCCAGTTCCCCGAGTCAGCTCAACACAAGCCGGCCAGCTTGTTATGAAGCATGCATTCCTCGGATTCTTACTGCTAGTCACATCCCTGTGACGTAGCATTCACTGGCTAGGAAGGAATGCTGATCTATTGCAGAGACTGCGCGCATGAGCAGTCTCTGCAATAGCTTGGCACTTCGTGCTAGGCTGTGGACTAGTGACATAGCATACATTGCTGGGCAGGATGAAGACTGCCTGTTAATGTACCCTTCATCACAGGACACAGAAGGATCAGCCAGCTGGAGGTGAGGTGACTCCCTGGGACTGCAGGAGACAGGAGAAGATCAGCGAGGAGAAGATGCAGTAAGTAGACTGTCGAGGGAATAATAGGTGAGTACAGAATTATTTTATTAATGACAGAACCCCTTTAACCTCTTAACTACCCTAAGCTTATTTTCACACGCAGCGTTTTGATGCATTTTCAGTAATATTGTTTGTGGAGTTCTTTGGCAAAAAAAAAAGGATTGCGAAGTCTACATACACAGCATTTTTGTCTTTTGGTGTTTTTATTGCATTTCTGGAGTCTGGCAGTTTTTGCAAAATGCAACTCTAGATTTGATTGTTTCAAAAACACCAGAAAAAAATGGATGTACAAAATCTAAAGAAAAAGCCTCTAAAATAGTATGAAATACATGGTATTTTTTACATGTATTTCAAACCTCTGAAACAAAGCATGTATGAAGGAGCCCTAAATCACTGTAAACATTAATACCTCGACTCCTAATATGCCCAAAAGTGAGGAAACATTTTTTTCCGTTCAGGAGGCTCAGGAAATTAGTCGTTTTATCTAAATTTTTTATTATTTCGATTATAGACACTATACAACTATCTGGATGCTGTATAAAACTATTTACCTGGCCACTATAGCTTGGCAGGGTCTCACACGAACGGATTTTAATTGAGGAATTCCCGATCGCCGTCCCCGCGGAAGATCCATAGTAAAGCATGAGCATGAAAGGCATAAACTTTCAAATTTTCATTCACAGTCGCTGGTACAAATTGCGTATTCCACGAGCAGGAGGAAAAATTGCAGCATGCTCTATTTTAGCGCGAATTCCGCACAGACGGTCTCCATTGAAGTCAATGGATGTGTGTTTCCGCTGCACATACATGATCTCTCGAAACTAGCAAGCAGAATACATAGAAAAGGAAGAATATGTATTCTGATTGCTAGCTCGAAGGTCTTTGCAATGCTATTTTTTCACTTAGTGGACCAGGTGGAGCTTTCCTGATCCTCTTATCTCCTTGAGTGCTGCCCCCATGTCAGCAGTTATAGCCAATGCTTAATTTGTCTCCTTACCAGGTATTATAGTTTATGATGAATTATCTTTACAAGAGCTATACTTGACTTTAACTATTACTATATCACAATTTGCATAACATCTCAGCAGTCGTCCTTTAAATAATGAGATTTGCCAGAGGTGAATGTCCATGGATATAGTGGAGGTGAAGTGCTGAGTTCCCCTGGTGTGCGGCTTAGTGATCAGAGGGTTTTCATAAGTGTTAGCACTACATCACATTTTTTGTTCAAACACATTTGGAGTTCTTGTACTTTCACGGTGAATAATGTAAGTTTATGTTTTACAAAAAAAATAAACTTGCTCTTTTGGCTTTCAGCAGAGTAACATTTGGCACGAGCTGCCCACAGGTTTTTCTATGCGGTTGGCTGTTAGCGCTTCACCACCAGCTAATCAATATAACACTTGTGGTAAACATCATAAACACAATGTACTTCTGCCTCAGCAAATAACTGTGTCAGTTAAAAGGAGTCTACAAGTAGCACAAGCATGCATCAATTGCAAAGTATTAGCTCAAAAAGAAAATAAACTGTACCAGCGAAGCTAGTTGCATTTTAATTAGTATACCCAGTGCAACAGGAACACATTTGACATTCACTCTGTCATGACTATCCTAAGCAATATTCTACATGTGTATTAGGAAGAATCTGTTGAATTCCGCTTAGAGACTTTTTGCACAGGCAGCTCTGACAATGTGAGTTTGTTAATATGATGCCTTTTTACTATTCGACCTAAGTGTTCACAAAAGTGCTTGTTTGAATTTGCATACAAATACATTCGCCTGCCTTAAAAAAAGGTAGTCAATTGGCATGGAGCAGGCATGTTCATAAAAACACCTAGGGCACAGGCCGATATATGCATCCAGTATATGGTTTTTGCAGACATCAGTAGTTTACTAATGTTTCAATGACATGGCAAATTGAAAGGAAAGACTCTTCTAAAGTGGATTTAAATTCTATTGAGCATTTTACTTGTGTGACCTCTAGGCTCTTAACGTACATTTTGAAAAGTCTTTATTATAATAATGAATTTTTATTTGACTATTTGGACCAATAGACATATTTACAAACAGCAAAAATAAAATGTCTGGAGAACTCAAATAGTTGAGGATTTCAGAGCCACCTGAGGATACTTGTAAGAACTCCTGTCATTCCTACTGCCACTTTTTCAGTACCATTAAAGAGCAATAGCACCTGAATAATATTCATACATTATGCAACCAACATTCCAATTTCATTATAGTATAGAGGAAATTAATAAAAAAAAGGCTCAGGATAGCTTTTTTCCTAATGTCAGGGGCAGGCTGTCTATTGTCTCCCCTAAATAAAATACAGAGGAACTGACTGCACCCAAGTTATTTGATGCCTAAATGACTTTAAAGGGGTTTTCTGAGTCATTTCTTTTATATAGTTTTGGACTCCACATGTCAAAAACTATATTAAAGAAATATACTCTCCGCAGCACTAGATCAATATTTCGGCAGTCCAATGTGCAGCCATAGGACATTAAGGTCCTAGGGCTACATGGAATCTGGAGCAGTGAGATAGTTAGGTTAGCCAGGTTTTAATTGTATCTATAGGGTTAATCACAGGAGCTATGGTTTGTGCCAGAATTCTGGCAAAGTTTTCTGAGCCTTGGTGACAAGAGTTGATTGGACAATGGTTTTCGGCTGGAACAGTTGGAATCTGCAAGCTGAGTGAAGCCCTGGAGACAGGACAGGGATTGGCCAGGTGTGTGTGTGGAAGAAAGAAGGAGAGGTATTATAAAGGGGTGACAGCTGGATGGGACCTTCAGTCTGAGAAGAGATCCAAGTTGTCTCGCCCTCCCGCCCATTTGTGTGGAGTTCATGAGGCTGTTGCGGGCATTTTTTAAAAGGGAGATTGCCGCCTGCCTTCGGCTGGTGGGCATCAGCGGTTGAGTTTATATTTGATGGTGATAGTCTGGGTTCGTACGACCAAGACTAATCAGTTTATACAATTTATTGGTGGAATAGTCTGGGTTTGTATGACCAAGACTATGCAGTTTGATACAATTTAATTGTTAAACCCGTTTGAAAATAAATGCCGCGGCCATTAAATCCTAAGCAGTAGTCTGAGTCGTTATTTCAGATTAGGGTTAAGAGTTTATCTTATAATGTAAGATCCCATGCTGTGGCATCTAACAGGTGACGTCTGCAGACCTGGTGATGTCCCGTAAACCTGTCATGTGGGCTTCTAATGTGTAAGCCTGGAGGCAGGTTTATGGGACATCACTGCTGGCATTCTTGCAGGCCTCCCATTGGCTGTAGCAGTCATGTGGGTAAACAACCCACATGACCGCTACCACGGATATAAACAGAGGACCAGAGTGATGGCCAGCAGTGGCAGAAGAGCAGCATGTAGCATCAGATGAGTATGTGTGTTTTTTGGTTGTTCTCAGCAAGAGAAACGACGTAATCTTGTAGATATGATACCTTTTAATGGCTAACAAAAATACATGATGTAATAATAGCGAGCTTTCGTACCAACGCAGGGTACTTCTTCCGGCTTAAAAGCCGGAAGAAGTACCCTGCGTTGGTACGAAAGCTCGCTATTATTACATCATGTATTTTTGTTAGCCATTAAAAGGTATCATATCTACAAGATTACGTCGTTTCTCTTGCTGAGAACAATCACATTTTGCTCTACTGGCTAACACGGTACCAGATCTTTGTTTTTTGGTTTACACACACGTTATCCTTCCAGCTGCCATTAATGTTAAAAAGTCAGAAAACCCCTTTAATTAAAGTTAAGTATATACCAATATCCAAATGAAAGCAAAGTGAAATTTGTGAAAAGTGCAAACAAAAAATGAGAGAAGTTTTTTCATACAGAATTAATGTCAGTTGATTGATAAAAGTATTGTCATCAGAATAAGTTCAATAAACATTTCTATAAATGCTACATGGATTTCTTCTCAGTACTTTTAGCAGATATAGAGAAAGAGTGACATTTCAAACACAGACCTTTTAGAAGAAATGTTATAGTATGGATACTGCATTGTTGACTCTGGTACTGTTGTGGCATGGGGACCACAACCAGGAAGAGGGGCCGAGGTGACATCACATTGTCAACCTTGGCCTGTGAGACCAGGCATTGGCTCATGCACCTGGTCATTTGGTATTCGGTGCCAACAATGGCATATCATCTTGGGTTTGATTGGCTGGCCTCTGAAACCACCTATCAACCAATCAACTATTATTGTAGTTTATGTATTCCAGCCCCTTCTCTCAGAGGGTGCTGGTTATTCATCTGCATGGTAGAGGTCTGGTCCAGTCTGCATCCTCCTGGTGTCTTAACTTTTTTATTGATTTAGTGACATCTGTTTCCTGGGATTGCTGTGTCAACTGTCACCCCCACTTGTCATCACCTAAGGGCAGTTTACATTGTCCCCAGGTTCCAGACGTGAGTTTGCCCTCATCAGGGCGATAACCCTGCTTTTAGGTAGGCTTTTCTTGTATTAGTATTATAAGGTAAGATTTCCCTTTCCAGTCCTTTTAGTGTGATTCTAAATAGTTTTGTTCTCTGCATTTACAAATAGTTTGGACACCTATTATGTTCCATCAGGACAAGTTATCTGTCGTCCGGTTCAGATGTAACAGATACTATGGCATCTGTTGTCTTCACATTAAGGTAGACAGACAAACTTGTATGTTGGATATTAAGGCGTTCACAACCTTTATTTACCAGATGACCCAGATGATTCTCAGTGAACAGACTTCTAACAATTTAACCTTTAGAAAAGACTCATTTTGAATCCTCTCCTAATCTTGCTAGCACATTTTGGGTTCTGTTGTTGTTTTGTACAGGTTATTTAACTAGGACGTCATGAGTTAGGTCCCCTGGTATAGCAATTGCTTCTAGTAATTAGTTCTAATGTATATGAGGGTTGTGCAACTAAGCTCTGATGTCATGCTTTGGGAAATCAAGGTTCAGTATATTTTATTTTAAGAGGGCAGATCCTGTGATCAACCAAAAATAAGTATTGTCAGAAATGTCTGGCCACTGCAAATCCACTGCAGACAATAAACATGTACGCCAAACCACTGGTTTTCTCCTTGTAAGCAATGTGAACAAAAGAATGGATGTCTGACCCTTAGTAATAAAGTATTTGTAAAAGCTACATAATAAAGTGTTTAGGAGTTTCTGGACATGGCTGGATAAAAACTTGTGCAGTGGAGTTCCCAAGAAACTGGAGTCTCTTCAGTATTTGACTCTTTTGCCTTCCTTATCCATCTTTGCATATTAAACCTATTCAGAGTAGTTTCACACACGCCTTTTTTCTAAAAAAGACATAGTTTTATATATGTATATACTTCCTTTGGGTCCATCTTGCTTTGGCTCAAAAAAACTGCAGAAAAATCTTCCACAAGAGCTGTTTAAAAAAAAACAAAAAAAAAAACGTGAAGGGGGCCTGGAGAAATTCATGAATCTCTGGAACCCCTGGTTCACTTTTCTACGCAACGTCCCTGGCCCACTACCATAAATCATTGATACCCCCTAGCCATTGGATTATTTACGTACTCTACTATATGTTCATAATACATAAATGTTCTATTCTATATTTCTAATAGTCTTTTCTTTTTTCTCTGATATTGGAGTGTATTTTCAGCAGAGCTGTCATTGTACTTTGTATTCTACAGGATTGATTGTTTTGTAATCTGATTTACCACTGATTTATTTCTATTTCTGTTGTTACTCCTCCCCCCACCCTATTAAAATTGAAAAAGAAAGAATATATACAAAAAAAACCAGTGTGTAAAACTAACCTTAACTAGAGATGAGCGAGCATACTCACTGAGCAAACTACTCGAGTACCTGCCTGCTCGTCTCTAAAGATTCGGCTGCCGGCACGAGTGAGAGGTGAGTTGTGGCGCTGAGCAGGGAGGAGCGGGAGGGAGAGAGTGAGAAAGAGATCTCGCTCCCATTCCCCCCCCCGCCGGCAGCTGAATCTTTAGAGACGAGCGGGCAGGTACTCGAATAAGGCACTACTCGCTCAAGTAGTTTGCCTTAGCGAGTATGATCGCTCATCTCTAACCTTAACCCTTTCCAATCCACTGTCTGACGTCTTCCTACATTCTGATTGAAGCTTGTACAGCTCCGATGTCAGAAGACGTGCGACAGGGTATTCTTGCTGTCTATTGCCAGCCACTCCGCTATCAGAGCCTCTCTGGTGCACACACACTGGCTTTAGCCAACAGATGGCACCATTGTATAACAGCAAAAAGAGAGAGCCTTTTAGGAAACCCTGAATCGCAAAGTGGATTGGAAAGGGTTAATGTGTGAGAAAGCCAAAAGTAATTGTAATGTTTGATTAGATAGCTTCTTGATATTACCTTTGGGCTAGGAGTCATTTATCCCTTGAGCTTCTTGTAACATTGTCCTGCTTGGGTGTCTACCGAAAAAGCCTCCCATATATAGTTCATTAGAAGAATTCTATGAGACTAAACTATAGACAATGTAGAAAGTCATTGAAATCCACTAAATCGGCAAAAAGGAGAAACAAAATATTACTTTTCCCTCTTTGCCTGGCTAGATAAAGCTATAAGCTTGTTTAAGCAAAGCGAATGAAAATAGTAAAGTTTTCTTTCCTTAATTAAACAATATGTTAGAAATTATTGCCCGTAAAATACTCCACATGATTTTCCATTAAAGGCTTCAGATCCCATAATGATTAAAAATCAGGGTTCCCGTCTTTTATCTGCTCTTTTGCATACGCACTTAGCATTATTTCCATTTCCATATACCATGGTGTAAAGCTTTATTGGTTCAAACATTTTACGTTTATCAGTGTAGGCATTTTATACCTTTCTAGCTCATATATTACTAAGGTCATTACTCTAACATTAACCCCTTCAGACAACTTTTTTTTTTCTGCATTCACATTTACTGTGGCAAAAAAGATCCGCATACTTTGTAGTCTAAACCTTTGACATTTTTTGTGCATTATGGCTTCCTAAGAAAAGCTTGGCACACAATATTAATATAAAGTACTTGAGAAGTCGTCTAGATTTTTCACAGGATAAACGAGCTTTTGAATTTGGTCTTTATGTTCTTCTATGGAAAGAAGAAATAGCATCATAAAGCTCCATTGTGAAAATAAAAGCACCGCACTGAATTTAAATCACTGCAAGGAAAAGGTAATTAGTAATGACAGCAAGAGAGTAGATCTCAATCAAGAGGTCTGCTCCATTTGTGCAGTCCGTTTCCTAAGCAATTCCCAATGTCATCCACGTTACTTTACAATGTTCTGTGTGGAGCCATATCTGTATTCATAGACAGTACAATAGGGGAATTAATAATTAGAGTGATTAGTCTATGATTGTTAACAGAAGGCACAAGTTGCCATTTATATATATACACTCAAACCTTGAGCTTGACAGCTGCAAGAATTGACAGTATTTTAAAGTGTTCTTCAATGCTGTTTGAATTATTGGTGATAATTGCAGTGATCCCAAAACAATTGGAAATCTAAAGAAATTCAGGCCAGTTAGGAGATTGTAAGGCGGTTATGTAATCATATACCGGTATTGGTAAACTAACTTATGGGCCGTCGTGTGCACTTATTGCACTACAGAGGACAACTACCCACTAGGCCACTCACCTGTAATCTCTTCTGTAAGTACTGAAACGCGTCACATCCACATCCATGTGTTGTCCTCTGGCCTTTATCAGTTATAGTCTTCAAAATGTATATTGCACTCCTTTGGATTCCTGGGCGCATCTGCCTATTCCTATGAGCACAGGGATTTTTTTCTCATTACCATTATTGTTTTTTTTACGCACCTGCCACTGTCCTGGATTCTCTGGATGCCCCATAGGGCATAAAATGTTGTGCATTATTGGCTTGCAGGGACTACAGGTGAGGCAGATGGCCCCTCCCTCGGTTCAGCTGTCTACACCAGGTGAGTCCATTTGCTTGGTCTTCATTATCTTTATTCTTTATTATTACTTTGAGGCATTGTTACAGTACTAATAGTGTGCACAGGCACGCACGGCGCGGGACTCCCTGGCCCTTGCCCACGCCAATGTCCCTTCCTGGAGGTGGCCCCAAAAGTGGACAGGTCCAGGCCGCCAACACTGACCCTACGCTGCCTAGTGGCAGGACGGAGAGGAACTGCTGTCCCTATGCAGATAGCAACTTACTAGTACTGACAGGCTAGGCAAATGGAATAAGCCAACACGACAGGAAAACCACAGCACACAGGCAGAGCTCGATCGAGACAAGGTAACTTCCACTGGAGCAGGACAGAAGTCGGGTGGAGACCAATCAAGCCACCTGACCAGCGTTCACAGCCGGCCACTATAACTCACAGAAATAGGGTGCGCGCGCCTCTACTAGCAGGCGCACGGCACATGCCGCGCCCGCACACCACAGCATGGCGCCACCGTTCAGCGCCCCGAACGTGGGCGCAACACCATCTCAGAGCGCCAGGGCGAACCCCGCCACTGCCACCCGGGGTCCCTGACTGGTCTCATGGTAACAGGCACTGTCTTTCTCACTTCTATCTCTTCTAGTATATCTGTATTATTAAATAGTTGTATTCTCCATTAAATAACAATACTGGGACACTTTTCCTAGTATTCTCCAATGTGCTGTTTCTGTTGTATTCTTCCTCTAGATGTATAGTCTGCAGATGTACATTGTATAGATGTGTTCTTTCATAACTTGTCTCTAAATCCATCATATATCAAGATATATTGCGCAAGATGTTTAGCAGACATGTAAAGAAAAGTATACTTCTGACAGATGTTGCGACTGCTGCCATCTGTCTGTGATGGATGCCACTTACTGGTGCCATCCAGGGTTACCAACCAAAACTTTTCTTTTTCTGGGCAGCCAAAAATCCCAGCCAGACAGCATTTTTTACAGACAAATTGGAAAACCATAATGAATGATAAAGATTATACAGGAAACATGTCTATAGGTCAGATAGTGATATGATCTCAGCATTTGCTGTGAACTGTAAAAGGCTAATAATTACAGCCATAATAAATTGATCAAGTACCATTAACCTCAAAAAACAAACATTGGTGTATCTATTTTTTTCAGGGACACTGGAAAAACAATTCTTTATTTTTATGGACTGTCCACAAATTTCTGGACAGTTGGCCATCCGTCACACGTAGGCTCACATGCTAATAAAATATATGTTGAATACATATATTTTTATCTGGATGGTGCAAGATTGTAGTTAATTAGTGCAGTATCATGACAAGTTGTATCTGTAGTCATAAATGTCCCTGGGGGAATATCAGAGGAAAGACATAGTCCAAGGTTAAGATCCTCCAAATGCAATACAACCATTTTAAAAAATAGACTTGTCATAAGAGCTGCCAGGTCTTCTCTAACAAGCTCAGCACTCTAAAGTTGCCTGGGAGTCGTTCCGCACTGAAAATGTTCAGTGGTCAAGACAGTATATGCAAATATTGTTTAAAGCCTTCAGTGTAATTAGTATTGGGCGTCATAGCATGATTTATCATTGTTTAACTTCTTAGGTTATTCTTTACTGAGTGGGAGTTTAGGTTGTTCAGCAATCACTTGATTCCTTTTGTGTGACTCCCATTTCAGTACATATTCATATTTCATATATAGCACACGACACTCCTTTAACAATGAATTAAATTAATAATCTTTATATAGCACAATACATTTACTTTACAAGTCAGTGCGTTCATGAACAGGCAAAATGAGAGATTAGGAAACTAATCAACTATTTAATCCCTTCCCGCTACAGACCTTTTTTCATTTTTCCATCCCTACTTTCAAAAAAATCACAACTTTTTATATTTTTCCAGTGACATAGCTACATGAGGACTTGTTTTTTTTCCAGGACAACTTGTAATGTTCAAATGCGTTGAAATTGAAAAAAAAACTACAATTTTTCCGTTTTTTTCAAATGTATGTCCCTGTGTTGTTTTTATGGCATTCATGGTGTAGTAAAAAGGACACCTTATATTTATTATGTGGTAAGTATGATTACCGTGATACTGAATTTGTATATCTTTTGTATGGTATACCGCATAAAAAATAGCCTTTTGCCATCTAGTTCAATCTGTTTCCACCTCTGGGGCCACCAATATAGAGGGTCGTTATTACCACGGTGCCCACCAATATAGGGAGTCACTTTTAATACTATTACTACTGGGGCAGCAATATAGGGGGTCGCTATTACTACATGGGGTGGATTAGTTGTGGAATTTATAGTAGCTGTAGCAGCAAAGTGGATGTGATTTTAAAAATCATCCACATGGTGTGGAAACAATCTGCACAAAATCCGTATGGATATTGACGTGTTGTGTGGGATTTAATTCCACAACATGTTAATTTTAAATATAATGTATATCAATAGGCCACGCAGCGCTCCAGTGTTCCTCCCTGTGTTTTTTTAAACAGCCCTGTCCTTTTTATAATGATGGAGGTAAAAAGTCATAATAAGCCACACCCCTGACCACACCACTAACCACACCCCCTTTTGGTAGGGGTGCCACACCATAAAAGTTTTTTCCCAGGGGTGCTCCAAGGCTGAAAAGGTTGGGAAACACTGCTCTAGACATAGAGGGTGCCCTGTTGTAACCATTGCAGTCCTGGGAGAGATTTTTGCATTGTCCCATAATGTATTTATACATAGTTATTTGATCATCCCTTAAACATCTTTTTTCCAGGGTGAATAATCCCGATTTTGATAGCCTCTCTGGGTATTCCAGTCCTCCCATTCAGTTTATTAATTTAGTTGCCCCTCTTTGTACCCCCTCAAGCACTGCAATGTCCTTCCTGAGCACCGGTGTCCAGAACTGTACACAGTATTCCCTGTGAGGCCTGACAAGTGCCTTATATAGTGGAAGAATAATGTTCTTGTCCCTCGCCCCTATACCTCTTTTGATGCACCTCAAGACTTTATTTGCTTTTGCAGCGGCTGATTGGCATTGATTGGTCCAGTTAAGTCTACAGTCCACTAGTACCCCCAGGTCTTTTTCTATTTCACTTTTCCCTAGCAGTACCCAATCTAGTTTATATTAGTGACATCCGTTTCTCCTGCCCGTATGCATATCCTTACATTTATCAATATTGAACTTCATTTGCCATTTTTCTACCCAAGCCCCCAACTTATCTAGGTCCATTCGCAGTCGTACATTGTCCTCCTTTGTATTAATTACCTTGTATAATTTAGTTACCTGGCTCCCTTCTTGACCCCTTTTTGTATATTGGAACCACACTGGCAATACGCCAATCCAGTGGTATAACCCCGGTCTCAATAGTATCCCTAAAGATAAGAAATAGCGGTTTGTCTATCACGTCACTTAGTACCCTTAAAACCGTTGGGTGTATTCCATCAGGGCCCGTCGATTTTAATCTTTTTTAACCGGCTCTGCACTTCCTCCTGAGTTTGGAGTGTTCAGTGATGAGAGGACTGCAGTGGGGATGAAAGAATCCCCTGCCACAGCTGTGGCAGAGGAGCTCAATGCTATCCTATTGCTTTCATTGCTGCTGCCCCATTGAAAGCAATGGGATGAAGGCAACCCCCGCAGACATTTTTGAAAATTATTACTTGCTGCTTGAAAATAATAAACAAAATAGTACATCACCTCTCTGGCGCTGTCGAGCTCCAGCGCGTCTTCTCCCCAGCTCCCCTGCACTGTTCTAAAGCATTTTCTTCTCGTCAGGGATTTAAAAATCCTCCTGAAAGCGATGCCTCTGATTGGCTGAGTGCTGTGACCAGTCAGAGGCAGCGCTCAGCTGTCATGCAATGATTGAGAAACACCTTTTAAATGTCCCCTGTTGTATAATCCTGTTAGTCCTCGTGGGGATTAACGGAGCCCTCGCGGAGTCCCCTCATCCCAGTGGGGACTAAGAGGAGTTAACAGCGGGACATTTAAAAGTGCTTCCTGGCCAGAAGCACCTTTTAAATGCCCTGCTGTAAGTAGCAGAAATCTATTCCTAGTGCAGGAGTTTCCATTAACTCCTGCTCCCATAGGAGTCAATGGAAACTTCTGCCAAAATGCACCTATGCTCTCTCTTTTTTTTAGGTGTGTGCTATATTGCACTGCAAATTCTGTGCATATGAACGCTTCTATAAGAACTTACAAGGAAGCTACCATGAATAAAATGCAAGTTTATGAATGGTTTTACCATTTTAAACAAGGTGAAATGTCATCCTGTAACCGCCAGATCAGATAAAAATGTGGCAAAAATTCATCAAGCCATTCTGGAAGATCACCGTTTCAATGAACTTGTTGAGTTGACTGGGATTTTATGGAGTTCCTGTCAGTAAATGGAGAACGTTTTGCTGATGTTTAGGAGGTGAAACAAAAAATTGCGCAAGTACTAATAGACATCGATAGATGAGTTTAAAAAATACTTTGAACAGTAAAAAAAATTTTTTGAACAAATGTGTTGCTTCAAATGGAGAGTACTTTGAAGGAGACTGAAATTTCAGAATGTACAAATAAATTAATTCCAGTTTCTTTTGGGTACCCCCTCATATAAAAAGAATGTTGGAGAGACAGACCCATATGATAGTGGGTCACAGGTCTGCCCAATAATGAATAGCAGAGGGAAAGGGGTTTCCCCTGTTTACTAGTGTTCCCAGTTCAGAGAAAATTAAAAAAAAGGCATAGCCCATGGCCTTGGGTCTGTCTTTCCATGGTATTACCTTAGCAGATAAGGGAAGGGTGTTGCATGTTTATTCAGCCATTTCTTATTAAGAACAGGGGTCAGTCGGGGAATCCATGCAGGTGTTGGCATCCAGCTACCACCAATGGTGAACAATTCACTAAGCTGGGTTGCCCTGAACTGCAATACCTCATCTGGCTGATTGCGTTCCTGTTATATAGGAACAGCTACTTTATGCAGTATAGGACTTGACAACGAACACATACTCCCATACGGCAGCAACGCCCAGAAGGGGCTTATTATATTAAAAGCGGCCTTTATCTTTCTCGATTGGGAGATCTGGGGGGTTTGCCGACTAAGATTGTACAAATCAAGGTTATCAACCTAAGTTATTTGTTCTGATAACTTACATCAGGACTTGATCTGTTATCATTTGTTGTATAAAGCTCTTTCTGATCTCCTGAGGATCCACATTAATTGTAGTGAAACACGTAGAGAAAGAAGACTATTACGGGAGCTTGTTTTGTCTACTAGGGTACGGGCCGTGGCTTCAGATTGAGCTTGGGGTCCCGACCCTATACCACTGTATGTCTATATCTTCCACTCCTCTCCCCTAAACAATCACTATAAGGGAGTGAGTGTGACTACTGAGACGATACACTGTATAAACATCCAACCACAAATCATTTAGGGTGTTATTTGATACAAAAAAGAAACTTCCCGTGTGAGCTTCCTTGTTCGTCTAAGGTTATGTGTGTTTTGGTTGGTGGGTGTGGACTGATACCATTATAGTATTCAATCTCACACCACAACCTTGTGCCCTTAGTATCTATGTTTTTTAGAGAGTTTCAATAAAAGAATTACTTTTTAGGAAGTCTTCTGTGAAAGGGCGTAAAATTCTTCTAGACTTTTCTCTGCACTCTGTGAAATTCTTACTGTCTATGGACACAGTTCACCGTGCAATCCACAAAGGCAAGTTAAAGCCATATCATGCAAAGAAGAAGCTATACATCAGCACAATCCACAAATGCTGACATCTTTTCTGGACCAAAGATCATTTAAGATGTATGGAGGCAAAATTTAAAACTGTTCTGTGGTCAAATGAATCAAAATGTGAAATTATTTTTGGAAACCATGAACACCGTGTCCTGCGGACTCTAGAGGAGATGAACCATCCAGCTTGTTATCAGTGCACCGCTCCAAAGCCTGCATCTCTGGTGGTATGGGGTTGCATCAGTGCCTAAGGCATGGGCAGCTTACACATCCTGATAGGCATTATCAATGCTGAGTTTTAGAGTAACATATGCTTCTATCCAGACAACGTCTCTTTCAGGAAAAGCCTTTCATATTTCATCAAGATTATGCCAAACCACATACTGCATCCATCACAACAGCATGGCTTTGCAGAAGAAGAAGATGGATGCTGACCTGCCTGCAGTCCGGACTTTTCACCAATAGAAAACTTTTCTATGGGTCCCCTCTCTTCTATGTATGCCACTGTGCAAAGGATTTAATAAGAGAAAATAATTTTACTATAGAATCTAGAACAAGGTCTGTCTTACATCCTCCCAGTCGGGTGAAATCAAGATTGTGCAAGCATGCATTCATCTTCAGAATAAAAAAAAAATGCAAGTGAGATAAAGCGTTCTCTTGAACTTTAATATTGATGATCTATACTTCCAATGGGCCCGCAGTGTTTAGTCACTGGTGGTCCAACCTTTGTGACCCTCATCAATCAGCACAGTAAATGGGGCCAGTCTGCTTGGACTCCCCTTCTCTGTTTACATAGATATACAGCAGCTATAGCTGATGCTATTCAAGTAAATGGGATGAGCTGAAGTATGGCATCGCTCAAAGCTGCTCGTATGGAAAAATCTACTGTGCCTACTGTATGTAAACAGTACAAGGGGTTATCATGAGATTTATGCATTTGTCTATTGAGTACAACTATTGTTATTGGAGGTGGTCGTTTTGTTTACATGATGTGTGTGTCACTGTATATAGAAGAAGATGCAACATGATTTCTTATTTCTTATACTGCCATCTCTTTAAATGATCTCTCAAGACACTATTTTTTAATGCAATACTTTTAAATGCATTGTGATTTGTTACCACTCTGAGAAATAGCATCTGCTTCACTTCAGAAGAGTTCTGTATGTTCTAATTTTGCAATTAATTTGATTTCTTTCCTACTATATTATCAAATGTATTAGTAATAACAGCAAATGAACAAATCAGACCAATATCAAGAACACAAGTCTTGTATGGCTTAGAATTTGTCATTTGTAATAACATAGGGCAAGGATGCATAAAATATAAGTAAGTATATTATTTCTATTATTTACTCTTTCTTTCAGAACTACTAGAAAATATCAAAAAATAAATTTAGTCGACGAATTTGTCCAGGATTAGAAAGAGTGCAATACCAAACAAAGCCTGTAGACCAGATGTTCCCAAACTTTTTTGCCCCATAGACAACTTACCAATTTTTTTGTATTCTGTAGACCCCCTGCTTGCCTAAGGCCGGGTGCACGTGACCGGGTCAGATTCCGCATGAGGGAGTACTCAGCGGAATCCAACCCTGTGCTCAGCCGGCATCCACACGTACCTGTCATTTCTTCTTTGTCAAACATTTGCTGTTGGACATGCACAGTACAGATGTTTTTTAAAACCCCTGCTTTTCCCATGTCATTGCCTAGTGATGACGCGGAATCTGAGACCTTTCTGCAAAGTCAATTGCAGAAGGGCCGTGGGCCAGACGGCTTCCATTAACTTCAATGGAAGCTGTCCACGCGGAATCAGCTTAAAAATAGAACATGCTGTGATTTTTCCTCTGCTCGCGGAAAATCGCAGTTGATTTCCGCTTGTGGGCAGGAAAAAGCATTTTTCAATAGCATGTTATGGGCGGTATTTGCTGTGGAATACGGAGGTAGATGCCCCCGCTCTGGATTCTGCAATGCAAATCCGGCCGCGTGCAGCTGGCCTAATTATTGAACTTTCCTTAACTTATTAAAGTCAGATGGGTTTTTCCCGTGCTAAAACCCCTTTCCATGAGGTATGAAGATGGAAAAAGCTATCAAAACCTTTCTTGCGATAGTCCATAATGCAGGATAAGCAACAGGTATGCACACAAATGCGTTCCTGACGGTATGAAAAGTTGTAAAAACTTGCACATGAACATAGCACTCCACAAAGCAGATAGATATAGTTCACGGAAAACTTCTTGGTCTCTGGCGAATAACGTAAAAACGATTCGCAGTAAAAACATTATAGGGGAATTAGCTACTGCGCAGGTCTGTTTTGTATATCGCCAGAGCCCAAGAAGTTTTGCGTGAACTTTATCTATCTGCGTAAACAGTTTTATGAAATATTAAAGAGGTAAGTAACTTCTATGGCTATTATAAGTATTATGTACAAACAATCTGGGTAAGGTGCACTATGTCATTTATAGAACGTCTAAATGTTGATGATGACCTGCCTAAGGGCTCGGTCAGATGGGCATGGTTAACACGCTGCTAAGCAACATGTAAACCACGCTGCTGACATGCGGGGATTATATGCGTGCATCGGCTGCGCCTAGCTCCGTGGAGCAGCCCGTTCACATGTCCATGGTGCGGGCAGCCTGCTTCCACGGCTCCTATAGGAGCCTATGGTAAACACCCTGGACAGCACGCTCTATGGAGCTGTCAGGGTCTGTGTGAGTGCTTGTGATATTACATGTTATATGTTTTCACCCTAAATTTAGGCATGGCTAAGTAACATTTCCTCCAAAAATTATGAACATCTAACACATGCTTTCCAGTCTCAAAGCTGGGATGAAATGCTCAAATGATGTGCATTTTCAAGTGATGGGCAGGTACCACCCTATATGAAGAGGGGTTCTACATATATCTTATTTGTAACCATGTAAACAAAAAAGAGGGCCATACACTGCACTCCCTCCAAAAAAGCAAAAATGGCACAAATTCCACCATTTAGACTGTCAACAAATACAACACTATTGATACCTCACCCCTCAGTGTTGGTAATGATTCCTGAACCATATACTCTTTCTTGTAGAAGACTGTACTGTGAAGTCTACGAGAAAACATCATATTTGTGGCATATTAGTCACTTACATATATTAGTTTCTGTTTTCCTGTAGCTATCATCACTTCATCAGATTATTTAAAGTTACCAGATTTGAACTTTACAAGAGGTGATGAATAAATTCCGTGTTCACACCATCTGATTACATGAAAGTATGTTCTACATTACTGCCTAGATAACAGGGTCATTCTCAAAGCTCGTGTACTTGTTAAGAACCAGTTTTATAAACACTGATAAACAAAAGGGCAGATGGACAAAAGAATCCGGAGCCTGGGAAACATTGTGAATAGCTGTAAAAGGAACACAATAGTGGACCTATGTTTATTGACATGACAACATCAAGAAAATAGCAAATTGCTTAAAAGAGTGAAACTAATATTACATTAACCCATGTCTTTCCGCAATTGTGCAGAGATTCTGCCTTAGCAGTGCAGTAACTTGGAACCTAGCGCCCAAACAGGGGTGTAACTAGAAAAGGTGGCATAGCAAACTCCTAAATGGCTCTTTCCCTGCTTTGTTTTTTAATGCCGTTCACCTTGTGCCTTAACAAACATGTTATATGGGTTGGTTGCTATGACTGTAGTGATATCATGTATGTGTAGTTTTTTCAACACTGTTTTTTTTAATTATGAACACGTTTTTTCTAATAAACTTTATTGTCTTTTAGTCCTACTAGAAGACTTCACAATGTGATAGCTTATATAATGCTGTCACTGATGGGGTGACAGAGGGAGAGCAGTGACGTTGTCTGGGGCCGTCCCTGTGATCACTGCTGTATGAGAACAGTGCACTCCGAGTGCACGCAGACTCAATCGGGTGCCTGCATAGACTTAAAGGGGTATTTCGGTTATAATAAGCTATCCCTTATCCATAGACTAGGGGACAGCTAGCTGATCGGTGGGAATGTGACCACTTGGACCCCCACTGTTTCCAAGATGCAGTCGGTCCCCAAATAAGTGCAGTAAAGGTCACACAGCTGCTGTGTTGCTCTATTTATCTCAATGAGTAAGGACCAATAAAATTGGTATCTCTGTGCCACTTTCCAATAAAGGTTGTAAGACAGTAGGACGTAATATCCAACTTCTCTTTTATCGAACAGATTAAAAACCAGCATAAGATATGCATTTTGGAGTCAATCGGGAAAACCAGGAGAAGTGAAAAAGCCCCACTTCTCTCAGCCACTGATATCACCAACACTTTTGGGTCCATATTCTTGCAGTTCCAAGAGTGATGTCCTTTCTAGCTTGACTGATAAAGAATTCCACCCCAAAACGAGAATCTTATGCTGTTTTTTAAATCTATTTAATAAAAGAGAAGTGGGATATTACGTCCTACCATCTTACTACCTTTACTGGAGAGTGGTACCAAGATGCTAGTTTCCATCTAGGTTGCCCACCATTGGTGGGTCTATCTGGTTGGCAGCACCTCCATTATCTATCTAACTTTTGCAACCCTGACTTATTTTTTTGATTTCTGGATATTCATCTGAGACCTGAACCTCTGATATCATTGGGTTTGCTCCACCCCTTTCCTTTCTCCATATTAATTTCAATAAGAGTGCCGGAGATTAAAGTCCGCAATCTATGGCGCTCTCATTGAAATGATTGGAGTGGTGGCACCTGTGCAATCTCTATTCCACTTATTTGCAGACCAACCTGAGCCCTGTTCTAAGGATCAGTGGGGTCTTAGTGATTGGATTCCCATCAATCAACTAGTTCCATGAATAGTTCCGATGGGTAGGGCATAACTTGTTGCAGCTGGAATACCCCTTTAATGCAGTTATTGTTTAAAAAAATGCCACTGCATCATTAAGAACTTAGCTCTACTCTTTACGGGATTGAATAGCACCTATAACCTCTGCTATTACATATATATTTCTCTGTATGCAGAACACAGCATCCCAACTTATGTATCATTATAATATTGCTGTTTTAAGTGGTAGACTGGTCTTTGGGTTCCCTCAGACGCCAAGTCCTACATGCAACTTCTACTTCTACACACCCTATGCAACATCCCCAAGCAGTTGTGAGGGCTTGTTTAAATTGTTACTTTGTTCTTTTACCACATCAGATTTTGTTAGTATATGTACCCCCTGAAATCTAAATTGAAGCTCAACATGCTGCACCATACAAATAACAGTCCTTCTACATGGCACGACTGTCAGGTGCTTCAGAGCCTAACAGTTGTCCCAGCGATAGTCTCTCCTATACTGCCACATGATTCCCTTGATTCGGTGAGAATCTAAATGATTATTGTTCTTTGTAAAACGGCCCTATGGAACAATACAAACTTAATACAATGTAAATTAAGTGATTATCTTGCTTTAATAAAGTAACTACTTTCAAAAACTTTTGACACATTATAGGGATAGCAAAAGTTTTGATTGGTGAGGTCTGGGTGCTGAGAACCCCACTGATCGCTAGAATAAAGCAGCTGAAGTGCTCAGCTGAACACAGTCTCTGCTTCCTAACTAAAGACAGACTCAATACAAGTCTATGAGCCCATCTTCAGCTAGTGAGCAAAGAATACGCTACTATAGCAGATAATGGAGCAGGCAGCAGTAACAGTCAAAGTAATGAAAGTACATAATAAACAGAAAAATGAGTAAATTCCAAATTATAGTAGAGAATTATTCAGTGTACAGTAGAATACATAAACAATTTAGATAAGAGGCAATTTACATACATAGAGTATAGCGCAACATTTTCTACTGTGAATTCAGCGTTCAGAAACTGGCTGGTATTATCGACCTCCCTGCCAATTGCTTGGTTTGAAAGGATTCTGAGAAGATGCAGAAAGCTGTGTGACCCCCAATGACTCTGGACTACTGACTGCCTTTAAGTAAGCAGAAAAATGCTATAGTAATTTGCTTTTCTCAGCTTAACGTTCTCCATGTAAAAGTATTCCTCAGAAAGTGTTAAAGGTAGAAATTATTTAAAATGTAAACCACAATTAAACAGTTTAACAAAAAGAACAATATAATGATAGCATTTTTAATATCAATATCATGAAGCTCTGGGGACTCATTTAAAGAATTCTTTTAGCTTCATTGTCGGTCATGTCTTCTATTCTCTGGCGCTGCAGAGAGACGGCCGTCTTAAGGTACGTCCATCTCCTTCCTACAGTCACACGGGCGCATCGGTGCCGGTGTACGGATGCCGATGCGCCCGTGTGACTGAGGCCTCAGTGTGCATCACGTGTCCAAAAAAAGAGACCCGCTGTTTGATGATTTTGCCCTCTAGCAATATTTTCGGTTTGACGCGATCTAACACTACCTTGTTCATTGTCATATCAGTCCAAGGTATCCATAGCATTCTCCTCCAGCACCATAGTTGAAACGCATCAATTTTCCTTCTGTCCGTTTTCCTGAGCGTCCAACTTTCACAACCATACGTCGTTATGGGAAAGACGATTGCATTGACCAGTCTGGTTTTTGTTGCAATGCTAATGTCCTTGCTTTTCCAGATCTTTTCCATTCCTTGCATTGCAATCCTACCAAGTGTAATCAGTTTCTTGATCTCAGATCTAGGTTGCCCGTTGCAATCTATTCTAGATCCAAGAAAGCTGAAATCTTGGACCGTCTAAACTTCTTCATTGTTAATTTTTATGTTCACTGACTGTTGCCTACCGCAATCATGACTTTTGTTTTCTTGCTGTTGAGGTACAGTCCCATGCGTTCACTTTCCTTTTGCACTCGTTGGATAAGGTGTTTCAGGTCTCTTTCACTTTCCGCACGCAGGGTGGTGTCATCTGCATATCGAAGGTTGTTGACATTTCTGCCACCGACTCTGCTTTCTAATTCGTCCAAATTGCATTGCCTCATGATCGTTTCTGCATACAGAGTGAAAAGGACTGGTGATAGAATGCAGCCTTACCATACGCCTTTCTCAATTCTGAACCAATCTGTCTTTCCATAAGTTGTCATGACTGTTGCTTCTTGGTTGTTGTAAAGTGACCTTATAAACTCTGGGACGCCCATTTGCTTCAGACACTTCCAAAGCTTGTCATGTTTGACACAATCAAATTCCTTGCTGTAGTCGATGAAACACATGTATACATCCTTTTGATACTCTCAGATCTTTTCCATGATCCAGCACAGGTTCACAATTTGGTGCCACGTCCTTTGTGGAAGCCAGCTTGAATGTCTGCCAGTTCCCGTTCAACAATTGTTGCAATACATTTTTGTATGATCTTTTAAAAATTTTTGCTCGTGAGGTATGAGGATGATGGTGCGGTAATTGGAACATTCTTGATCATAACCTTTTTTGAAAGTATGACAAAGACAGATTGTGTCCAGTCTTTGGGCCATGGTTTGGAGCTCCAGATCTTTTGACATAGGTCGGTTAGGATCTTGACTGACACTGATTTGAGCAATTCTGCTGGTATGTGATCAATGCCCGGAGCTTTCCTGTTTGGTAGTTTTTCAGGGCCCGTGTAAATGTTCAATCTCTTCTGTTCTCCATTGATTAGATGGCACCGCCTATCTTTGATAGATATAAAACCATATAATTTGCTGTTTGTATTGACCGCTGTTTTACCTCCTTCTCAACAGGACTGGTCCTTTCATGTACAAGAGTGAACGACGCCTGTAGAGAGATTGACTATGCTTCTTCTTCCTTTGTTTTGCTGTGAGACATCTTCCGATTTGATTTTATATTACACCTGTTATAGTTAAACAGTTCTCAGCAGCTCCCATCTCACTACATAAAGCTATTTGCACTCACCTCATTAAGTTTCTGGGTTCTATCTTGCCTACTGTAGTTTCTCCCATATTTTCAAGTTATATTGCTCCAACCCTTGAGATTCTTGTCGAATCAGCCTTAAAACCTTTTGTTGTCCGATAACTATAGAGAAAATCTTACTTCCAGTCTCCCGCGAATTGTCTTGAAGCTATTGGTCTATTTTATTTTTGTCTTCCATAATGTTAATTTTCTTTGCCCTGCTCATTGTTCTCCAGAGTATCGTTTTGTTTACTTTACTTGTTTATATGTATGGTTTTTCCTTCTCACTTATTTGTTGTTTTTTTTCTCTTTCACCACATCGCCAGCAATATTATGTGATGTGATTGCCTTTCCTATTGTTCTCCCGTATAACTACTGCACAGCATGTGCTTTTATTGAATAGTGTTCCATTCAATACAAGTTCAATTTTACACTTCATATCCTTTATCTGAATTTGCCCAAACAATTAAGCCTCAACAAGAAAAAAACAAGGACCGTCATAGATGTGGATATTTAAAGAAGCCATTCTTTCTGCTTGGTGCTGATGTGAATGTTTTGCTAGGCATTTTTTCCATCCTCACTTTTCTGTTTGAAGCATAAAATTTATATAAAGTGTAGAGCAATTAGATATAGTTGACTGGGATATTCCACTGATTAAACTTGCTACTGAAAGGCTACTGCACACACTGCAGAGCATCTGATCGTAAGCGCTTATGAATAAACGTTTAGTAACAGTAATATCAGAGATCCATTTTATTGTTTCGCTTGAGTTTGACAGTTGGGCGCAGTAACGTTGCATTATGGGCTTTCTCAATGACTTTCTGTGGTCATACAGTATCTAAGAGTTGTATATAACAGTAAAATTTGCATCTAAATGAGAAGATTGTTTTTTCATAATTTTCAGTAAAGAGAAAATATGTATTCTAGCACTGATTAATAGGATGTAAAACTGAAATAAGGCTATTGTATTATGAGTGGATTGCATTAACTGATCATAACTGACTGTGTTAAAGGTGTTTTCCAGGACATTAAAAAAACAGTTAAAAGGGCTTAAAACAAGGTAAAATTTAACACTCACCTATCCCGGTGGCTCCCTGTCCAGTGTTGCAACTCCAATGCCTGCCACACAGAACCTGTGAGAATCAATGGGAGGTCACATGCCATTTATTGTGCATGTGACTACTCAGCCAATCACAGGCTTCAGGCTGTGAGTGGATGAACGGTCATGTTCACAAAGAACGGCACATGACCACCTACCCCTTCTTCTGGGTTCCATGCTGCAGGCATCGGGACTGCAGGGCTTCGGCGCTGGATGTGGGGCTGCTGGGATAGGTGAGTATTAATTTTTTCTTCATTTTAAGACCTTTTTTTCATATCTTGGAAAACACCTTTAAGTCTCTTCTCACTTTTCAGAAGGGTTTCCATCGCTCTTTCATGCTCAGAATACCATAACATGTTGCAATCCAATAAAAAAGAATCCTAAAAATTGATAGACCTATTACACTGTGCATCAAATTTTGAAAAAATTTTGCTAAACAAAAGTAATTGATTTGTTTCTGTCAAATTAAAACATGCTGATTACACTGATAAACCTGAATAATAGCTGCGTGTCTCATTTTCAAGTCATTTAACCCCTTAGTGACCAAGCTTTTAAAAAAAAAAAAAAAAATTGTACCTCCTTTATTTATCCATCTACGTCGCTGTATGAGGGCTTGTTTTTTGCGGGATGAGTTGTATTTTTCAATGGTACTATATAATGTACCATATAATGTACTGAGAAACTGTGGAGTAAAATGAAAAAGAGAACAAAATTCTGCATCTTTCAGTGCATCTTGTTTCTACGGCGCACAAACTGCAACAAAAATGACATGATAGCTTTATTCTGTGGGTCAGTACGGTTACTACGAAACCAAACTTATGTAGTCTTTTTTTTTTGTTGTACTATTATTTTTTTTCAAAGACATTTAATTTAAAAAAAAAAATTTTCTGCCACCATCTTCTGTGTGCAATAACTTTTTTATTTTTCCGTCCACATAGCTGTGCAAGGGTTCATTTCTTGCAGGACAATCTGTAATTTGTGTTAGTACCATTCTGGAATACATATACGATTTTTCGATCGCTTTTTATTGCATTTTCGTAAAGACAGAATGACTAAAAAAGCACATTTTTAGAGTTCTTAATATTTTTTTTCGGATGACATTCACCATGCGAGGTATATAATGCATTACTTTGATAGATCAGACTTTTACAGACGCAGCGATAACAAACATGTATTTTTGTTTTATGATTTTGATTATTTTATTTAGTCTAACCAATGACCTGTAAAAACACAGTTCATTAATTACAACTTACCGGTGGATGATCCACAGCGTTTCTGCCGCGTGGAAACATACCCTATATGTTACATAAACCCACCCTTATAGTGTTTAGTCAGCGCACGATGTGTAACAGTGAGGCCTTAGTCACACGGGCATTTTTTCACGTGATTTGCTGATCGCATGACGGATGCGCATCCACAAATCGCGTGACCGGGGCCAAAAAATCGCCCGAAAAATCTGCTCCTGGCCGCGTTTCATTAGAAACGGGCTGGAGCTGTCCAGTGCATTGAATTCAATGAGCCAATCAGAGGCAAGTCTGACTCACACCCCCTTCACACCCACTGCAGGCCGGCCGCTCTGAACTCCGTCTGCCGGGACAAGGTGAGTATATATATATATATTTTATTTTTACACATTTCTGGATAAATTGCAGGGAAGGGCTTATATATTTAAGCCCTTCCCGACAATTCATCCTGTGCTCGCCCGCAGCCCATTGCTTTCAATGGAGCCGGCTGTATTGCCGGCTTCATTGAATTCAATGGGCAAACATCGTTCCTCTCTGCCACAGCTGTTACAGCTGTAGCAGAGAAGAATGATTTGTCTTCTATATGTTCTCAATGGGGTCCGCGCTGCTGCCGCCGGCCCCATTGAGCGCATATAGAGAAGAGAACAGGAATCGCAGATCGCAGATAGGTGCTATCTGCGATTTCTGTTTTATAATTTATCGGACGAGCGCATAAAAAGTGCTCATGTGTCCGATACCATTGCAAAGCAATGGTTTAAAAAAATCGCCGGACGCACACGCATGCGCAAATCGTGGCAAAAAACGCGCGTCTGACTAAGGCCTGATTGTGAAATAGTTACGCAATCACTTTTGTTATTTTTTTAAGCAAGGTTAATGGCGAGCCTACTGGATCAATTGTATAGGCATATTTCCAAAAAATAAAGTACAATGGCAATTAGATTACATTATTCTCCATAACTCGAAAACCTTACGTGGCAGAAAAAAATGGATATCATATTTGAATTAAGCTCACAAAAGTTACTATGAGCCACCTATCTACTTATCGGTTAAAAAAATAGTGTTAGACAGTGTTATAAGTGTGATACAGTAATAACTAACTGGAGACATAGATGCAACAGGTCACTAATAGATTTAGTTTAGGCATAAACCAGGCAGCAAAGTCTAAACAGGGAGTGAAGTCTAAGGCATTGTGAGTTCTTCACCCAAAAAGGAAGGTATGGGCTTTCTCACAAGGAATCTCCACATTGCTACCTCCGGTATAGTCTTCATTAGCATCAACTGATATGTAGACAAGCTGGAGTTTCCAACTCAAATCATGCTACATAGGTAGTAGGTAGGAATCATTTTCAGTCAGAGCAAGGGTTAAAGCTGGCAGAGTACAGTCATAAGTGGAGATCAGACAGAGGTCAGGATGGACAGCAGGCAAGAGGACGAAGTTAGAAAAAACAATCCGGTTTGTAACCATAAGGAGCAAAACAAAAACACTGCAGCAAACCAGGAACCAAATGGATCTTAGACCCAGAGTGGTGTGGGAAGGACCACATATGAGCATTAGCTGGAGTCAGGGAGGGCACTTGGCACACACTGGCCCCTTAACCCTTTCCAATCCACTGTCTGACGTCTGAAGACATTATGATTTAAGGCTGTAGAGCTCCGATGTTGGAAGATGTCCATCGGGGTTCTCTTACTGTATATTGCCAGCCACTCTGATGTCGGAGCCTATCCAACGTGTCACCTCATGCAGTACTGGCTTTAGCCAGCATATAGCGCCGTTGTATAAAGGCATAATAAGACTAAGCCCCCTAGGAAAACCAGGATATAAATTGGATTGGAAAGGGTTAAGACACCAGTAGAAGATGCATGTCCACAATCCAGAAGAAGAGCAGGAAGAGGGAGGCAGAAAGAGAATGCCAAGTGCCTGCAGTGGTAAGCTAGCATTGTAGAATAAGTTAGTGGGAGAAAAACGAGATCATAATGGGCCTGGGAAATGTATCATAGCTCATTTATCATAGTCATCATGGGTCCTGTAACAAAGGAAGCCAAATCTCCAGTGTGAAGACACTGCAATAGCATAAGATAAAGCACAACGTGTAGGCTAGAGACACGGTTGTGCATAATGGTAACCATGGCAATGTTCATCAACAGAAGCTGCGGCACGACCCGAGCTTACTCCTCCCCGCATTAGGGGCGGCGCCCAAGGCAGCGACGTCTGGGTCATGTGTGTCTGCGTCACTAGTGATGCGGGATGCAGGGCGGGACGCCGCTGGACGCCGGAGGGGAACGGGATTCACGAGCCCAGCTGATCAGCTAAGGTAATGACCATTATATGTATATATAGGAGTGTTTTATATGTTATATTATGTACCTGAGGAAGTCTATAGGACGAAACGCGTAGTACCAATAAACGAGGTGAAAGTAAATCTACAGCTGTTTGGAACGTGCATGTCCTTAGGAGCGCGGGATCCTATTTTTAAATACAAAGATTTTACATTTTCTATCAGATATTTTTGTTCAACCCTTTAAATTAAACGTTACACAATCTGCACTTGAATTCTGTTGTAGAGGCTTCATTTCAAATCCAATGCGGTGGCATGCAGAGCCCAACTCGCGAAAATTGTGTTACTGTCCAAATATTTCTGGCCCTAACTGTATGTATGTGTGTATATATATATATATATATACATATATATATATATATATATATATATATATATATATATATATATATATGTGTGTGTGTGTCTGTATATATATCTTGTAAAAATGCAAATCAGGAAGTTTTAGCTGGATGAAAAGCATGGTGTGAACCTAGTCTTAGAGTTATGACATTCTTTCTTCCCTATGTCTTTCATATAAATTGGAATTCTGACTATCTGTTACCTGTTAAGTCCATTACAAGAGTAAAGGACTTTTATTGTAATTTTCAGCTTCGCCATCCCATTCTGTAATTAAATTCCTACCATGAGGTAATGTGTTAGTATTTTTCTCTATTCAATCATAGATAAACATGAATTTAATCATATTGTGTTTCATAGGCCGCACTATGTATGCAAAAGCCTACATAGAGCCCCTTTTATATTATGGCTACAGTCTAAAATCCTGTGCCACAACGTAGATGCTGGTAGCGGGAGTGCATGATAGATACGATCATCCTTTTTTCTGCTATTATATATGCAGTTTGTAGCAACGGGATATTAATGATATTCAGGAACTACAGCTTCATAGACATTTCTGATAATGTTATACCTGAAAACACTAATAATTCTTCCATTCACTTCTTCACATGACCAGCCTAGTAGCTCCAAGGGTGTTGCATGTGTCATGGCATCTCCTGCTCGTCTGTACGCATCAAATGCACATAATCCTGATAATTTTTGGAAGTTTTGGAGCTTGTAAAGTGAAAGAATCATCCTAAGCATATGGTGAGAATGTGAGCTGGAAAGAGGGCATAGAATAAATCTGAATGACTAATTAACAATATCTGGCAGCTGCAGAAACAAATGTAAGAAAGGAAAATAACAAAGTCATTACTTTCCATACTAGAAGATGCATAAAATCTAAGTAGAAGTGTCCATAAATATCATGAAGGTGAGTAATATCATCTGTCTATGGAATGCAGGATTTGATATAAACAACAGCCAGCTGTTTGCACCAAGAATTTATAAGTAGCTTTAAAGTGTCATTCCACCTTCTATAAATCTAAAATTCATGTAGCATGGTGGAAACCTCAAGGTGGTTGTGCAGTATTGATGACACTCGCTCAGCTGCTGTGCACTTCTAGTGTTGTCCTTTCCTACTGTCTTTTTGCGATTAAACGTCAGCAATTTATATTATACACACAATGTATTCTGATATTGTTATTGCTGCAAGCAAGCAATAAAAACTGATTGCAAAAAAAACCTGTTGGCCGCCATCCTTGTACCCATGTCACACTATGTCCCTGCTGCTGCACAACATCTGGTTTCAGCCCATTGGGCTTACACACACCCTGATTTAAAGGGCCACTACCAACTCCTGTAACATGCCCCCCTCCAATCCCAAAGTCACCTCTGGCTGAATAGGGCATTCTACCCCTATGGAGGATGCCTATGCAATTCAGCTATTCCATTTGTGTAAGCTTGCTGCAAGCTATTGGTGTGGTTTTCTGTTTACCTTTCTTCTAGCTTAATTTTGACTATCCTGACTTTTGTACTCCTGACCTCGGCTACATTATTCGCCCGCACTATTTGTGTGCTGCCTGCCTTGACCCGCACTGTATTACCATACTGTAGCTATTCTGATTTGTAGTTAGCCATTTCACTTCATGATGACTGTATGCCGTAGTAGAGTTTTTCCCAACTTCAGTCCTCAAGGCATCTCAAGAGGTCATGTTTTCAGGATATCCTATAGTAAGAACACCTGTGGCAATGTCTGAGGCACCAGCAATAATTACATCGCCTGTGCAATACTGAGGAAATCCTGAAAACATGACCTGTTGGGGGTCGGTGAGGACTGGATTTGGGAAACACTGCTGCCGTAGGACATAGGACAGTGGTTGTTGTCTTGAGGAAATCTTTGTAGTGCATAAACTATGTAGCCCTCAAGAGTTCAATAGCAAGTGCTACACAATTTGAATGACCGAAGATCTTGTTATATGTTATATCTAATTGATAAATAAGAGCCATAAAAACATAGAAAATTGATGGCAGAAAAAGCCACATGATCCATTTAGTCTGCCTTTATTTTACTTGTTATTTCTCTCATAGGATAGATCTATGCTTATCCCAGGCAGCTTGAATTCATATATTGTTGATTTTCTAACCATGTCTGCTGGAAGTTTGTTCCAAGCATCTACTACTCTTTCGGTAATCTAGTATTTCTTGATATTGCTTCGGATTTTCCTTGTTCTAGTGTTTAGCTTCCTAATACAAAAATGGTTTGGTATGGTGTTAGCCAGTAGAGCAATGCGTGATTGTACTCAGTGAGAGAAACCAAGTATTCTTGTAGATATGATACCTTTTAGTGGCTAACATGATTACAGCAAGCTTTCGGGGATATCTCGTCCCCTTCGTCAGGCTATTGATTCAATAGCCTGATGAGGGGGCGAGATATCCCCGAAAGCTTTCTGTAACATCATGCATTTTTGTTAGCCAATAAAAGGTATCATATTTACAAGATTACTTGGCTTATCTCACTGAGAACAATTACACATTGCTTCCTAATAAAAAACACTTCCCTCCTGAATCTTATTTATATAACATGTATAAACCTTTCAATCATGTCCCCCCCTCTCCCTTCTCTCCTTTTGGCTATAAAGATGAATTTCTTTAAGTTTTTCCTGATCAGCTTTGTTCTTGAGAACCTCTATCATTTTTGTAGTCCATCTTTGGGCTTTTACCAATGTCTTTATGTAGGTGACGTCTCTAGAACTGAACACAGCAATCTAGATATGGTCTCAGCAGAGCTCTACACAGCGGGATTACAATCTCCCTCTATCTACTGGTTATACCTTCAGCTATGCAGCCGAACATTATACTTACTTTCTTTGCTGCCTGAGCACACTGTTGACTTTGACATTTTGAGGCTGTCAGAAATCACGACCCCTAAATACTTCTCTTCAGACATCCTAGACAATACAGAAGACCTGATATCATACCCAGTCTGAGGATTTCTTCTCTCCAAGTGCCTTATTTTACATTTTGAAAGATTGAACTGGACTGTCCATTGTTTTGACCATTTATTCAGTAAGGCTAAGGCCCGGTTTCACATATGTGTTAGAACTTATGGCGGTAGGTTCTGTTGCAGATCCGGCTGAGAATACGAGCGCTTTTTTTCCGTCCAAAAGCCAGGCAGCTTGGTGGAAAACGGGCGGACGTCATTATATTCAATGGGGTCCTTCCAGCGCTGTTTGGTTCCATCTAGAGACTGAACTGTTTGCCCATGGGGATTCACCATTCCTGCTCCTCGAATGGAGCAAGAAAGCGGAATCACCAACCAACGCAGATGTGAAATCACCCTTAATTGTTCTCCATGTTCAAGACACAACCAGGAGTATCAACCCTTTTGCACACTTTTGTGTGATCAGGAAACAGACAACACTTACCTGTTAAACCTATGTCACTTAACAACATATTAAGAAGAATAGGACTCGGGATCAACCCTCATGGTTACCCAACGTAATTCTTCCCTGTTCAGAATACCTTGTATACTCTGTTAACAACAACACTCTGTTATGTATTTTTTTACCAAAATTGCGAGCCCACCGGACTATCAAAGGATTAAGTCCAATTTTCAATAACATATCTGAGCTCTGTATGTGGAACTATATTGAGGGCTTTCCTGAAATCCAGATATGTAATATTCATTACCTTCATCCACCACTTTTGTGACATAGTCAGACCACTTAGAATGAATAAGGCCACAAATAAAGCTGATTTACTAATTCAGCAACTGTAAGTGGTGCTGTGCAGAGAGACAAAAATCTAATGGGCTCCTTTTTCTCTTTTACTTACATTGAGGCCCTTTAATTTTAAGGATCATAGCGGCTCCAAACATAAGGCTCTGCAATCAGTAAGATATAGCATATCCTAGCAATAGCTATGAATTACTATGATGTGAAAACTATTTACTAGGCAGACACTGCCCCCTCATATCATTGCCAGTGTGAACGCTTAAAAAAAGAGAGAGGTGGAGCGAACAAATAGTGGTGGTTAGGGACAAATGTCCATGATATATTTGATGTATGTGGGGAGATGCTGCCAGCCATTCCAAACCTGTATATAACAGGTCATGCAATGAATGAGAAGTAGCTAAAAATCTGGCACAAGACGCCACTCTCCGAGAAGCAGTGACAGTTAAAACATAAATAATATATTTTTATTGGATAAAAGTTTAGAACCAGCGGAAAAATGTGTTTCGAAGGAACAGTCTCTTCTTCAGTTTAGCTGGGATAGAACACAACAGACTACTGATTGGATTGTTTGTTATGCCTATTAGCTGACATGGTGGAACACTACCGGTGGAGGAACCAACTGCACGAGAGCTTCTCCACTCAGAGAGTGCTTGATCTGCAGTGTTGGAACAAGCCGATACTAAACTTTTATCCAATAAAAATATAGTAATTATGCTTTAACTTTCACTTCCTTTCAGAGAGTTGTGCCTTGTGCAATGTCTGAGAAACGGGTCCAGGCCTAGGAGACAGCGGAGTAGAGTTTGGGCCTTGTCACTGTGGCTCTACCATCTCCCACCCGGAGGGTAACCGGTGATGTGTCCACGGGCCGATGGTAGGTTAATAAACGGGAAACCCAATAATGGATTACCTTAGTCTCTTTTGAAACAGAAACCAAAAATGGCTCATTATGCAAAATAAATTTTACATACCTATAATCAATACTCAAACCACATTAAATAATGCAAGGTTCTTGGAATATAATTTGATCAAATTACATTGGTCCATCTACCAACGTCCAGGTGACCAAGCTCTCAGATGGGTCCTAACGCTAATACCAGGTGTAATTTGATCAAATTATATACCAAGAACCTTGCATTATTTAATGTGGTTAGAGTATTGATTATAGGTATGTATACCTCTGATAGCAAATTCGTTTTGCGTGCTGTTGCCATTTTTGGTTTCTGCTTCTACTGTATGTTTCAGCCATGGTTTAACTTGCACCTACATATTTCTATTGAGATAGTGCTGACCTATTTTATCTTTTTTGTACCTTAGTCTCTTATGTGACGCGTGACATCGCCGTTTTTTCTGACACGGGGAAATTCCTAGTTGTTCGAAGTAAATCCACACACACACAGGGTTCTTTTACGACACAGCCTCCTGAAACGGATGGGTGACTGGTCGCTTTACTTGAAGTAACTTGAGTACAACTTTGAGAAGTACACCAGCAAAAAAACTGTGTAAAAATATCAAAGTGGTATGACAGAGAAGACACACGGGTATACAGGAGAAACCACAGTCTCGTTATCTGTAGGTCCTGATCCCAGTAACACGCTCTCTTCTCTCCAACACTCTACCGGTCAACACTCACATTTGATAAAACCGGGTGCACTACATGGCGGTTCCTCACTCTCTCTCTCTCTCACTCCTAGCACAGGAAGGGTCCGTCCATATCTCCTTGGTACAGCTCTCCCTTGCAAGCCCAGAACAGAACAACAACTTTTTGCACACATCTTGCAATCACATATATCACACAAGGTCATGTGATGAACAAACAGAAACATTTTCCAGACAGTCAGCTCACATTCCAGACACTTAACCCTTTCAGTGCTGCAGCTATGCAATATACATTATTCATGCAATACAGAGGACACTGACATTACATAGACAAATGCATGCATACAGTTATGGAGGGGCCCCGTTGTACTGGGCCACTACACTTTGTGTCAGATTTTTCACTACTTTTCCTATCATTGCCAGTTAGGATGCCCATACCATTGCCAGCTAACCACTATTCCATAATAAAGTTATTGGAGTTATGGAGTACGAAAGTGCCTCACAGGAGTGGTATGTTTAACCCTTTGCAATCCAATTTTGGATTCAGAGTTTCCTAGGGGTTTTTCTCTTTCTGGCATTATACAATGGTGCCATCTGCTGGCTGGACATGCTGGAGAGGCCCCCGACAACAGAGCGCCCAGTAATCTACAGTAAGAATACCCTGCCGGATGTCTTCCAGCATCGGAGCTGTACAGCCTTCAATCAGAATTTCTTTAGATGTCAGACAGTGGATTGGAAAGGGTTAAAACAACAGTCATTTGAAATGCATAAATGGACTCACCTAGTGTGAACACTTGGGCCCGGAGGGGAAGGGACCAGGTGTCACACCTGTAGTTCTAGTTTGTGAAGACTAATCCTCTTATGCCTGATGGAGCATCCAGGGAGAACCGATGGTGAGCCACAAAGAGACCAAAAAGCTCCAAAGGAGTTTTAAATAAATGAAGTAACTACCTGTAAAAAAAAACTTTACTCATAAACTTTACTCATAAGAGAATTAGAGAAATATTGGTATCATCCATTAATCATAGAAATACAGCAAAAGTAGCAATGAGACGTCACTTACTTCGAAGGAGGGGGGTATGGAAAAAACAAGCACAACCCCCTTCTATTGCTAGCGTTTAGCGATATCCATTTGAACGCTAGGTCCATAAATGTTCTTTTATTGAAGCATACAAGCAAACATAGATATACAGGCCAAACAAACTTGCAATGTACAGGCAACACGTTTCAGTGCTGTGAATAGAACCTTTATCAAGCCTCCATAACAATAGTACCAGCCACATTGTCCCATAATAATTTTGTGAGATACGATTCTCCAAAAATTGACTTGTCTTAACTTGATTCAAATCTCCAACCTAGCAAATGAAATCTATCATCTCTAATACTGAACATTTCAATTAACATTTGGAAAATCACCGGCATCCTCACAAGGCCCTAAATTAATGGATTTGTTCTACCTTTTTATTATTTCTCCAAAGTCTGCCAACATTTTCCATCGGATGCTTCATCCTCCGTCTCTACTTGCTCTAGAATGTGTCATTTCCCTAACAACTCTAGCAACATTATCACTACAGATGGTGACTCTGAGCGAAAAAAGGAAAAAACCCAGACCGCCGGTTTATAGACAGGTCATTTCTGAGTCGACACAAACTAAACTTACAGAACTGCGGATTACGGAAAGACCCTTTGGACAGACTCAGTAGAGTCTCCGAAAGCGGTGCGTAAAATAAACATTTATCACAATTGAAAGCATCCCTGAAGCATCACAATAACAAAGACATAGCAAAACAACAGTTTGTCAGAGCAGATAGATCATAAACCAAATCTACACAAGTGGAGCACTTTGGGGAAAATAACAGGTCATGTTCTGAAGGGAATCTATCATGAAATAAGTGTTTTTGTTCTCTGTGTCTTTAATTGTATAGCAGTATCATCTATCTGCAGAAGTGTTTCGGCTAATAAATGTCAGCTGTTTATTAGTTTTATCAGCAGGTAGCAACAAATAAATTGCTATTTCTGCCATTTCAACAATTTATAGTTAACCCTCTATCTGTCCTTCCATTTTTCTACAGATTTTCTTATAAGATTTCTTGACATTTATTACCATTGATTATTATTTAGTTGTTTTTTTAATTACTAAGAATTCTGGTCTTTGCCTCAGAACACTATGATGTTAATTGTAGGTATTAAAGAAGATGCCCATGTGATTAATGGTCATTCAGTATATACACTGCTGTAGTTTGGTATGCTGCACATAGTCAACGGATCCAATGTACATATTACTGCAGTATCAATACCAGTTTCAGCAGTTCATCACAGAAAGTCCTTATTTATGTAGATTTGAGAGAAACTTTTTCAATTCTTTTTCCACAACTCAAAAGATTTTCCCTCTTACATATATAGAAACGCAACTGTAATCTGTAAAAATATACATTATTAGACATTAATAATAGACATTATTAGACTATTCAAAGTAAATACTTACAGTGTAACAGTATATCACACAGCCAAGTGTATACAAAACACTGTTCTGCTATCATAGTTTAAATTAATATTGCTTGTATTATAGACCACTGCACCAACTCTCCCTGCATCAAATAGGGCCCTGACCCTGAGAAGCAGCCACCCTTTCCAGCAGGGCATTCACTAGATACCTGTTTCTCTTGAAAAACAGGTAAACCATCCCCGTTTCAACTGACTTTATGTAAGCGGGGAGTGCTGCTTGCTGTGGCTCTAAACCGCTAAGCTCCATTCCCTGCAAAAAGGGACTTGTTAGGGGACTTGTTATTTGTATAGCACCAACTTATTCTGCAGCACTTTCAGGTAATTTATTTATTACACCCCCAGCAAGCTGGGTACTCATTTTACCGACCTCAGAAGGATGGAAGGCTGAATCAACCTGGAGCCAGCTCCCTGAACCAAGCGGGGATTGAGCTTGCAACCTTCAAGTCATGAGCGAGAGCTTAGGACTGTATTTATTCTACCTTAACACTCTGCACCACACGAGGCCCCTTAAGGTTAATAGTCGCTAAGGGCATATTCATCACTGTATTCCGAGCATGCTCGGTACGTGGAAAACATAGAAACCAGGACTAGGGAGAGGCAGAATAGAGTAAGAGGGATATAGCTGCCAGCAGCCACTGCCTAGGCACTACAGTCTTGGTTTCTATGTGTTCCATGCTTCGAGCATGCTCGGAATGCAATGATGAAGAAGTCTTTACATTTTCATCTATGCTAACATGACTGTGACACCACCAACGATTCTATGGTCACTAACATTTTCATCTACTGTATGTCACATGAAAGTAACATTACAAAAGGTTTCGAAGTTTCTGCAGCCAGATAGAAAAGGACTATAGCTGCATCACAGGGGGCAGTGGAGTACAGCAGCTCCAAGATAAAGAGGAGTGAAGCAGCGATCAGTGCTGCAGGCCAGTGGAGTAGGAAATGCTGGCACCCCGAGAGCTGGGTGTAATGATCTGCAGGCACCAGAGTGAGCGTTAACCAAGGAAACAGGGACTGCTACAGAGAAGACTGAGGAATGCTGGAGATAAGAGAACTTTGTAATTGACAGGACATTGTCAAAAGATCCTAGAAGCAGTTATTAAACATTGACCAGAGATGCTACACAACCGAACCAGAATCAGGACTTTGGGTCGTAAATGAGGATGGCGTCATTAAAAGCCAAAGTAGTGTGCACACTCAGAATGACTGTAGAGACTAAGCTGACAAGCTAGCAGCATAACATAGCAAACACTACTTGCTGGAACGCTATTGCTGACAAGGTTCAAACCCTTAGCAGAAGACAGCAATTGTGACTTTCTCCAAGATTGAGCCCAGGCCCTTCACTTTATCTTTACTGCCTTGTCTTACTTTCAATAAGATACTTATAATATTTGTGAGAAATCATATATGTAAATTGAGAAAGGAGTTTTTAACCCCGAAACTCGTCTCTGTGACATTGTCATTAAATTTAAGTTACACTTCATGGATAGTTGGTGATACCAGTCCAGTTTATTTACCATCATTGGGGGGTGCATCTGTCTGCTTTTGGGAATATATCTACCTCTGTCAGCCCACTGGATATGCTGGTGTCTACTAATGCAGCAAACCCTGGATAGTGATATATCTGAACAGTTGTTGTGGCTCACTCAACAAATACAGGTGAACAGTCCTTTTGGATTCACTGTGAAATTGAAAAATTTGTTTTGCATGTGTTTCTTTTATGGGTTTTAGTCTGGTGTAGTCAGGCGTAGTCAGGGTTACATAATCTTACTGTGAAACCTGAATTGTTTTCTAAACAGTTTACCAAACTGTACAACACTGTTTTCTGTGGCCGGACTCATACGACCGTATTTGTAAAACCTTGTTCGAGTCACACACGGTTTTACCGCTGTGGAGCCAGCGGTGAGCTGGCCTATTGCCGCATATGGCAGCGCTATTGTACTATGCATGACAGCATATCTCACAAACGCTGTCATGTGCAGTCTTCCAGTGTTTTTTTTTAAATTTCTTGTGCTGTCACTGTAATTGTCGTGTGTAACATGCGCCAAAATAGAACATGCTGCTTTATTGTGCTTGCATATTATGCAATGCGTATATGCAAATGTGAGCAAAACAGTGTAAGCCAATGTATTTGCCTGCGAATTAACGTGTATCACACACGTGTACGTAATATGCAGTGAACTTACGCTCGTGTGAGACTGGCCTTTCAGTTGTTTGTTTAAAACAACAGGTTTAAGATTTTATTACTCTGTCGTCTGTATCGTATTTTGTAGCCTGTGGTGCATTCCTTCACCAGCAACATTACAACATTTACACAGGTTTCGTTATGGTTCTTCTGCTGCACTCCTTTCTTGCTTTCAAGAATACCAGAAGACACGCCTGAAAATAGCTAAACTGTAGCATGACAGACTTCACAACTTATCTACCATGTTACGTAAGTCACAGCTACTGGCTTCCTCAATGGTTTTGCTTGGAGACAAATTTACCAGAGGGCAACTTTAATGTTTGAAAACTCATCCATTATATTACTATAGCTATAAGAAAAGCATATAGCCAACAGTCCCTCTCTTTGGACAATTAAGGGGGTTGGTCACTTTTAGTATAATATATCCAAAGTGCCCCAGACAATAAATGGAGCCAAAAGGTACTTGTTTCAAGCAAAATGCACAGTGTCTGTGTAATTTATATACTCCTCCACATCACCAGGCTCCAGTGGTGTTCTCTATCCAGCATTCTTCTGTAGGTGGGACTTCAGAAAAAGTGAATGTACAAATCCTAGCATGCACCCCTGCAACTGTCTTCAGAGTAACAAACACCTCACCTCCCTGTTGTGACCACAGTGGCTTCCATTTGTAGTTCCTCCAAAGTATAAAAAAGGATTCCCCTAGTTCTGTCTGTAAATAAAGTCACCCCCAAAACTATGATCAATATGTACATATACAAAACTGATATATATTTATCGATCTCTGTCTCTTTCTTATGTATATAGAGATACATTACACATATTATACATATGTTGCACAAGTACATGTTACACACACATATAGACACATTGCAATATATACTCGTATAAACTAATTACACATATTGCATACATACACTTACCTCAGATAGCTGAGGTGTGGAATCATGTAGGACATTAGTACTGGAGCCATAAGGACAGCTAGAGGTGAGGAAGGAGCCTCTGTATCTTCCTCTCCTGCTGTCTGTATCTCCTCCTCTGGGTCCGACTACTCAGCTGCTGTAACATTATGAGGCAAGAGAGTAGGAGAGGAACAGGACGTTTATGAGGCAAAAGAGGAGAAGAGGAGCAGGACCTTTATGAGGCAAGAGAGGGAAAGTAACCGCAGTCAGAAGCTCCAGGAAGAGTAAGAGCTAGACTGAGCCGCACTACAGAGCACCTGGGAATGGTGGACAGAGCCTCTCTTCCTGAAGCTTCTTCTGCTCAGAACAGTTATGGATGTGTGGAGCCACATGACCCTCCGTATCAGCCATTTTATGGGCTTAGTTGTTTGCTAACTGGACAAAAGGTTTTTTCTGAAGCATTGGGAAAGACTTTCTGGACCAAGCAAATAGTGCAGAACCTCTAATGGGTATACATTGGTAAATTATCCATTTTCCTGCCTCCCATAGATTAGACAATTGTCAACATTAACTGGCGAACCCCTTTGAGCACCAAGTAAATCATCTATAAGAAGAGTGAACAAATCCAAGTAAAAAGTAAAAATTATCTGCGCTTGGTCCATTGGGAAAAAAATGGTCCGTTATAATTAATACATATTTTATTCTCAAAATAAATAGGAGATGCGACACGTTTCAGAGCAACATGCGCCTTTCTCAAGCATACAATTCATGTCATATACAGAGGTATTTATAAGGGTTAAAAACTTAAGCATTTGCACATTCATTGCTCTGCTAAGACCGCCGGTGCTGGTAGCCGTGACGTCATTGCTTTTCTTTGTTAGACAAACATACTATATATGTGTGACTTAGGCCGGCTTCACCTGGATGTATTTGCATGCGCAATACTCAGAGGATAATACCTATTGATGTCAATGGGTTCATACATATTTCTGTATTTTGGCGGGTGCATTTTGATCGCATGAAAATGGTAGAAAATGTTTTATCTTTCTGCATATTTGTGTACAAAAGGCCCCCATAGAAGTTAATGTGGGGTGCACAAATGCACACGCAATTTGCAAGTAGATGTGTGAAACACTGTGTAATTGCAATGGAAAAAGAACATATTTGGAACTAATTAGTCATTTCAATCAGTGCATTTATTTGCTGCGCGCATATGAATATGCCCTGTGGGCAAAAAAGCTAAGTAAAATATGCTTAGGCATGCGCAATTGTACTTGTTATATTCTTATATTCTTGTAGGTGTTGTATTCTTATATGTTACTCTGCATTTGCCGCTTAGTCCTATATAAAAGTAAGTATATTATTTAGGCCCCCTGCACATGACAGGGTTTGAATTGCGGAATCCGCTATAGGCTCCCGTGCAGATGATCCATGGCATTCTGCACCGATTCTAACCAATGGAGCATCCACATGTTTGCTCACACGAGCGGACACTGGACAATTGACAGGTTGCAAATTCCACGTCATCGCTAGGCAATGCTGCGTAAAACCAAGAGTTTAAAAAAAATAAAAATCTGTACTGCGCATGTCCGACGGTGAGGTGTTGAGGACTGTCCGCAGTACAGATGAAAAAGCTTAAGGACAGGTACGCACGGATGCCGGCTCCGGCACAGGGTCGGACTCTGCTGCAGGCTCCCACATGTGGAATCTGACCTGTTCATGTGTAGCCGGCCTAAGGTGGAATGCCCAGGGATGGATAATCAGACACCCGCTGCGATTCCCGCAGCAACAGTTATCCATGGACATGCTATGTTAGCAGATTCTCCCCTGCCCATGAGCGGAAATCAACTGCTCGTTCGCGGGGGAGAATTGCAGGATGTCCTATTCATTGCGGAAAATTGCACGGATGGCTTCCATTGCAGTCAATGGAAGCCTTCTGTCCCGCAATACTCCGCACTGTGAGCACAGTGGAAGAATTGCGGGAAATCGCATCACAGCCTACCGCCGGTGCGCTATGCACTGCACTGTGCATGCATGTGGCTCGCTGGCAGAGACTCTCACCGCGGATCCGGAGAGGTAAGTGTGTGGTCTCTGGAGGCGCAAGGTCTGATTTCGCTGCCAGATTTCGCAGGTGGAATCAGATCCGGTCGTGGACATGAGGCCTGAATGTGGACCATGCCTAATTATCTAATCTGCCACCTGCCTGGAAAAAATAAATTACTAGTGTTTATTCTCCTTTTATTTTTTGAAACCTGTTGAAATTACATTTAAATGTAATACTGTAATACAAAAAACATAAAAACGTACAAAGGAAGAAGTAGTTTTAAAAGGTCCTGTGAGTTTATCACAAATAAGTAAATGTAGAATGGTAATTAGATAATTAACTAATAATGTTTTTTTAAATCATTCGATTAAAAAAAAAACAATGAAATGTTGGAATAATTGTGCACCTTAAAAGCCCTAAAAATGTATTAATATATATCAAAAAAAGTGTAAAACCGTTAAACATTGGGTGTATTTTGCATAAACTCTATTACAATAACTTGAACAGTTACTGTGAAGAACTATTGAAGTGCTGCCACTTTATTTTTCACCGGAATTGAGACATATACAAAGCAAAAAAATTCATAACACTTGATTTAAACCGTATACTTTTCCATTATCATTGTTCATCATAAGTGCATATAAGATTGTGCGAGAAGTACATAAAGTATGCATGTAAGATGCCAGCCTTTGTGAATGTTGCATTTCAGGGTTGGAGTTCATTGTGTTCTTTCAGGTAAATTGCTGCTCTGTAAAAGTACATCATATTGTTAAAAATAAACATGGACAGGTTTTTTTAAGCTTGCTTGGATCTCAGACTAAATCCAATCATATTACCGGCTGCACTTGTGGATTGGAGGATAGGTAATCATGGCTGGGTATAGTTCTACAACAGAAGCCAGACCCAGTACTGCCAGGACGGGAGCAGCTAGAAGGATGGCAACTCAGGAGTTCAATGCCTCTCTTGCACGAGCCCCTCCTTTAACATCATGTGTAGAACACCCAAATATATACATATATTTTATTTCTTTTTAAAGGATGATTGCTGCTGCATTTAATTTTGCTGTTATTGATACCAGCTAAGTGTGATCTTCTTTGACATCTAGTATTCTGCATCCTTTGTTCCTGTGAAGCATCTATAAACCCCTTTAACTATATATTATTCAAAGTGCAGACCAAAAATAACGGTAATTTATGCTCATTTTACCCTATGGGCTCCTTCACAGGGGCATATTTGTGCGCAATATGCAGAGAATCGAACCCATTGGTTTAAATGGGTATGTTCACATTTCTGTATTTGCTGCATGCATTTTAGTCATTCAAAAAAAACCCCCGCAGCATGCTCTACTTTTTGGTGAATTTGCGCACCAAAGGTCCCCATAGAAGTCAATGACGAGTGTACAAATGCACATGGAATTCTAAGTAGATGTGTAATTCTATTGAAAAAAAAACACATATGGAACTAATTAATGATTTCAAGCAGTGCGTCTTGTTTGGCGCATGCAAATGAACGTGCCCTGTGGGCGGAAAAAGTACAGTAAAATACACCGATACGGCTGCAGAAAAGCATTGTTCATTCCGCAAAAACACAGCACTGAGGCACACGCAAATGTGCATACGCCTGTATGAAGGGGCCCTAACACATGCTTTCACAACCTTGTATAGACAGGTACTTTGGCACACATTTGGTGGTCTTGCACTATTATGTGGTCTCATTGCAGTAGGAGTGAATACCATATTAATTAAAAACTTAATGTAAATGTTCAATTATCCCCAAAGTCAGTATCTACTTAAAGGTGTTTTCCCTTTAAGAAGTTGATTGGTGGAGGTCTGCCACTTAGGATCCCCATGAATCAACTGATTGAAGTGACTACTGCACTCATTAAATAGGCCGTCGTTTTCCAGTACTAAGCTATTGATGACCTATCCTCTGGATGTTGATTGATGAAGATCTGCCGCTCAGGATCTCCACCAATCTGCTGAATGAAGTGACCACTGTGCTGATTAAAGAGCCTGCAGTTTTCTGGGACTAAACTATCGATGACCTATCCGTAGCATAGATCCTCAATAATTGAGTTGTGGAGGTCTGCCACTCAGGATCTCCTCCAATAAGCTGAAGTAGCCATTGTGCTTAGGTGAGCGCCATGACAGCTTCAGTTCATACCAGGGACAGTGCCATACATTGTATATTGGCTGTGCCTGGTATACCAGCTCAATCCAATTCTCTTGAATGAGACTGAGCTGTTCTCAGGCCCTATGTCCGATATACGTAACATCGCAGACCTCCCTTAGTTAAAACGTCTGCATGAAAGCACACTTATTAAGGTATGTGGCAAAGCAAAGATAAAAAACGGATGTAGTCTCTGACAGATTGTTTCAGATCTAACACCACTTTTAGTAGAAAAAAGTGTCTGTGAACAGAAGATACAACAGAGCAGATTTACTATTAAAAATTCACCCATTTTACAGTGCAAGTAGCACCAGAAATCCATCTTACATATTTTGCATCACATTTCTGACGTGTTTTAGGAAGTTTTTTTCCGCCAAGTCCGACAAAAGGGTATGGTCTAAATGTACCATCTTGTGCCAAATTTGCACTAAAATTGTGGTGCAAAATCTGGTGTAAACTAAGCCAACAAACAGGTGATATAAAATTAGGCTAGATAGTGTAAAGATGTGCAAGATTTACTATGCTGCATGAGGGTGCGTTCACAGATTTTGTCACAGATTTTGGTGTAGATCTGCAGCAGATCTCACTCCTTCAATTTGAATTCAATTAAAAAGGTGAAATCTGCAGCAAATCAACGGCATGTGAATGTACCCTGAATAACTGTGACAAACAGGCTGCATTTTAACACTGTTTGTCTAACTACGAAGCCCCTTTTACACGGCATGAATATCGTGGATTGAACGGTTGCACAATAATTGTGTGGTATGAATAAATGCAGGGAAAGACCAACCAACGATAAATCACTGTTCGGATCTTTCATGCTGACCATAGAATCATCGCTGGTCTGCTGCTGCATCGTTCTGTATAAACAGGCCGTCGCTCATCGTTGTACAGCTAGTACTCAGTACTAGAGATGAGCGAACGTACTCGTCCGAGCTTGATGCTCGGGCGAATATTAGGGTGTTCGGGATGCTCGTTACTCTTAACGAGCACCACGCGGTGTTCGGGTTACTTTCACTTTCCTCTGTGAGACGTTAGCGCGCTTTTCTGGCCAATTGAAAGACAGGGAAGGCATTACAACTTCCCCCTGCAACGTTCAAGCCCTATACCACCCCCCTGCTGTGAGTGGCTGGGGAGATTAGGTGTCACCCGAGTATTGTAATCTGCCCCTCCCGCGGCTCGCTACGGATGCATTCTGACATTAGTTCAGGGAAAGTGCTATCGTGTTGGAGCTGCTATAGGGAGAGTGTTAGGAGTATTGTAGGCTTCAAGAACCCCAACGGTCCTTCTAAAGGCCATAAATCTTCTCTATATGCGCTCAATGGGGCCGGCAGCAGCAGCGCCGACCCCATTGAGAACATATAGAAGACAAATCCTTCTTTTCTGCCACAGCTGTAACAGCTGTGACAGAGGAGAACGATGTTTGCCCATTGAATTCAATGGAACCAGCAATACAGCAGGTTCCACTGAATGCAATGGGCTGCCGGCGATCGCAGGATGAATGGTCGGGAAGGGGTTAAATATATAACCCCTTCCCTGCAATTCATCCAGAAATGTGTTACACTAAAAATATATACCGGCGTATAAGGCGACGGGGCGTATAAGACGACCCCCCAACTGTCACCTTATACGCCGGCAATACAGTGGAACAAAGAATAAAAAGCATTACTCACTTCTTCAGACGATCTGCAGCGCTCCTGCAGACTGTCGCTCCTTCCTGGTGTTTGTAGGCTCTTGCTCCCTCCTGGTCCACGGCAGACTATAGCTTTCTCTACGAAAGGCTTTAAATCCACGCCTCCAGAAACACACGTGCCTTCAGCCAATCACAGCCAATGACAGTGATGTCATTGAATTGCTGTGATTGGCTGTGTTTCTGGAGGCGGGGATTTCAAGCCTTTCGTAGAGAAAGCTTTAGTCTGCCGTGGACCAGGAGCGAGCAAGAGCCTGCAAACACCAGGAGGGAGTGACAGTCTGCAGGAGCGGCGCAGATCGTCTGAAGAAGTAAGTAATGCTTTTTATTCTTTGCTCCACTGTATTGCCGGCGTATAAGGTGACAGTTGGGGGGTCGTCTTATACGCCCCGTCGCCTTATACGCCGGTATATATTTTTAGTGTAACACATTTCTGGATGAATTGCAGGGAAGGGGTTATATATTTAACCCCTTCCCGACCATTCATCCTGCGATCGCCGGCAGCCCATTGCATTCAGTGGAACCTGCTGTATTGCTGGCTCCATTGAATTCAATGGGCAAACATCGTTCTTCTCTGCTACAGCTGTTACAGCTGTGCCAGAGGAGAACGATCTTTACGCTGACAGTGCGGGGGGGGGGGGCACTCTTGCCGCTATTGTGGCTTAATAGTGGGACCTGTGAACTTGAGATGCAGCCCACCATGTAGCCCCTCGCCTGCCCTATCCGTCACTGTGTCGTTCCCATCACTTTGTAGAATTGCCCAGATTTTCACACATGAAAACCTTAGCGAGCATCGGCGAAATACAAAAATGCTCTGGTCGCCCATTGACTTCAATGGGGTTCGTTACTCGAAACGAACCCTCGAGCATTGCGAAAATTTCGTGCCGAGTAACGAGCACCCGAGCATTTTGGTGTTCGCTCATCTCTACTCAGTACGGCTTGGAAGGTTCAAGGATTAGGAAAGCAGAAACACTTTGGGCCTATCCGCATCAGTCGTGTTTCTTAGTATGAGAACTATAAGAGCTGAGGTTTGTAATCCACCTTCAGACTCCTTTAGAACCACTTTTGAAGATGTTTCCCCTTTAATATAACGAGCTGATATTTTCCAGCCAAAGTGAGTAAACATACAGTTTATCCTCTCTTCAAAAATATATAGAGTAGAACTATGATGTCTTTCATTCTTCAGCTATAAGAATCCAGCATGACAAAGCCTGTTATTTTTATCTTCTCTTTTGTGTGTTTTCTCAACTGGAACGTTCTCTACTTAATGATGTTAACCCTCGTGGCTCGTCTATTTCAGTACAATTTTGTCCCTTCCATTCAGTCTCGGCTTTGTGTCATGAATGTCAGATCCCACGTAATCTGGACTTCAATACTGATTTTCAGATCCCTTTAAAATAACATACAAGATGCAGATATAGGTGTCAAGCTCAGGAGACTACAAGTAACTGGATTGGGCATTTTTTTAACTAGTAGGATGTAACTGAGCAGCTGTTGGTGATATAACCCCTGCCCCCCACCCCTAATGTCTACTAAATTAGTGATTTTCAAACCCTGGAAAGTCTCTCATCAAAAACACATTCAAAAAGTTATTACTTATGTTATTACCGCTTGTGTCTATGAAAAGATGTATGCTATACAACAACTTACATACTCATGATTTTGCACAGCGTACATTAGCACAACATTAGTTGGAGGTTGTACCATTTTTGCGTGCTAGGTGAACACTGTAATTATCATTACTTTCTATATTCAGATAAAATAAGCTACAGACCATTAATATGCAGTCAGAAGGATAAGTTGTGATCTCCTCTATTATAACTGTGTGACAGGAGCTAGAACATCATCAAGAACTGTGACAGGAATGCCTGTGCCCCCCCCCCAAGGCACTTTCTGTGATGGTAAGCATGTAACAGCATCACACAGACTAAGAAACTTCCAATTATAACTGACCATGGTAACACTAGCTCTCTTATACATACTGGGGCATAGCTACATTAATACCCTTCACAGTTTAGACAAAAGTATGAATAAAATCAATAAACTTTAATAGATATATTTAAAATCAATTAACACAAATAGGGCACTACACAAAAATCCTCTATATCTCAAAACGCAGAAACTAATAAGTGGAAAAATTCCTTTCTTGATCAAGAAAGGAATTTTTCCACTTATTAGTTTCTGCGTTTTGTTGTTTCACCACTCTACCAGGATTGTACCCATATTAGGGACCCTTGGTACATATAATAACAATTAAAAAGTGGTGATAGTCTCCGTTTGAGTGAGACTTGTACACCTCTTGAGATATAGAGGATTTTTGTGTAGTGCCCTATTTGTGTTAATTGATTTTAAATATATCTATTAAAGTTTATTGATTTTATTCATACTTTTGTCTAAACTGTGAAGGTCGTTCTAGTTCAATATTAGACAATTCTGCCCCTGTGATTTACTGGCATAGCTACATTAATACATTTAAATCATCATCAGAGTGGCCCTTTAACATGGTCTTTATTTGCTCCACTTACTTTAATAGAAGACCCATTCAATTTGGATCCCAGTTGTTGCAGCCGTTCTGAGGCTTGCTTGTGGGCCAGACCAGGGTTTACCAGTGTCCTTACCTCTGCCGGAGCTGAGGGGTGTGGTGACTGCAAGAGTGATGTCAGTCATCACCTGGTGCGGAGTAGCTCTGCTCCTATTTAAGCAGTGCTAGTATTGACCCCAGTTGCTGGTCAATGCTTCAGTTGCCGCTGGACAGCTGCTGTGGAACACCTCCTGGTTGAAGCTCCTGCTTGTATAAGCTAAGTTCTTTGTTTCTGCATTTATTTGGTTTTCTGTTCCCATCTTTTGTATTAGGGCTCCCTGATAGGGAATTGTCAGTCGCCCAGGCACGCGCGCAGGTCTGCACCTATCGGAGCGATCGGCTCGCTGAGTAGGCAGGGCCCCTCCCCGGGTTAAGGGTCTGTAGGGAGACGTATTCCCGTAGTTTAGTATTTTCATTGCACGGCTGTGCCTTTTCGTTTGTTTTGGATACTGCATGTCCGGTTGGACGCGACACCAGTCTTATTTAGAAACTTGCATGAAACTCTTCTTGCTGCTTTTTTAGTACAGATAATATACAGATGGGCTACTTCTTAGCTTGACTCTTAGGCTGGGGTCACACAGGACCAAATTCTCGCGGAATGACCACACGGAAATTCTGCAAGATTTCTGTCGGAGACATGCAGCTTCAAAAACTGCTATCACAATCAAGATACAATTTGTCCCATCTGTACATAATCTTAATCCAAAGAGCAGCTGTATAATGTAAAAATGCAATACATGGAGAAGGTGGAAAGAGGTAAGGGACCTCAAAAAATTGTTGCTTATAATTATTATTGATTGATATATAACTAGAATCTTCCATAGTGTTCTAGAGATAATACATAGATGTGTCATCACTAGAGATGAGCGAACGTGTTCTTCCGAGCTTGATATTCGTGCGAATATTAGGGTGTTCGGGATGTTCGTTATTCGTAACGAACACCATGCGGTGTTCTGGTTACTTTCACTTCCTTCCCTGAGACGTTAGCGCGCTTTTCTGGCCAATTGAAAGACAGGGAAAGCGTTACAACTTCCCCCTGTGACATTCAAGCCCTATACCACCCCCCTGCTGTGAGTGGCTGGGAAGATCAGGTGTCACCCGAACATAAAAGTCGGCCCCTCCCGCGGTTCGCCTCAGATGCCGTGTGAGTTAGATGAGGGACAGTGCTGTTTGTACCGGAGCTGCTGTAGGGAAAGAATTGGTAGTTAGTGTAGGCTTCAAGACCCCCCAAAGGTCCTTATTAGGGCCACTGATAGCTGTGTGTTGGCTGCTGTTAGCAGTGGCAATTTTTTTTTCTTCTCAAAATTGGCTCTGCAGAGCGTTGCACCTGGCATTAGGGACAGAAGTGCTGCATAGGCAGGGAGAGTGTTAGGAGTGAGTGTAGCCTTCAAGAACCTCAACGGTCCTTTCTAGGGCCATATTTAACCGTGTGCAGTACTGTCCAGGCTGCTGTTAGCTGTGCTGCATTTTTTTTTTCTTCTCAAAATCGCCTCTGCAGAGCATTGCACCCTCCATTGATACTGCAGGGAAAGAATTGTATAGGCAGGGCCACAACACAGTTATTATTCATTGAATATACGCAGTGCTGCCTTTTGCTTGTAAAACAAGTGAAAATAATTCTATTTGTCCTGCCTCTGTCCGTCCTAAGGGCGGTGGACACGTGTCGGCTGCGTGTGCAACCTGTAAAAATCAGACGCACCCAGCTACGTTTTACTCCTGGCTTCGCCATTTGCTTTCCTTAATTGGGAAAAAAAATACCTGCTCTGCCACAGTTAATAACTCTGCTACCCTCACGTTCTGTGACACATTAGCAGGAAAACAGCACAGTTATTAAACTTCTCATGTTCATAGAATATACGCAGTGCTGCCTTTTGGTGCAAAAAAACGGAAAATAATTCTATTTGTCCTGCCTCTGTCCGTCCTAAGGGCGGTGGACACGTGTCGGCTGCGTGTGCAACCTGTAAAAATCAGACGCACCCAGCTACGTTTTACTCCTGGCTTCACCATTTGCTTTCCTTAATTGGGAAAAAAAATACCTGCTCTGCCACAGTTAATAACTCTGCTACCCTCACGTTCTGTGACACATTAGCAGGAAAACAGCACAGTTATTAAACTTAGATTATACATTCACTAGAGGCAGTGGGGCCTTTTGTTTTCAAAAAAGGGAAAAAATTATATTTGGCCTGCAGTCTTGCGCCAATTTATTAGCTGCCTGTGAAATCAAATCACTGGTAATACAGCATGCTGAGGGGTAGGGGTAGGCCTAGAGGACGTGGACGTGGACGCGGCCGCGGAGGGCCAAGTCAGGGTGTGGGCACAGGCCGAGCTCCTGATCCAGGTGTGTCGCAGCCGACTGCTGCGCGATTAGGAGAGAGGCACGTTTCTGGTGTCCCCACATTCATCGCCCAATTAATGGGTCCACGCGGGAGACGGTTATTAGAAAATGAGCAGTGTGAGCAGGTCCTGTCCTGGATGGCAGAAAGTGCTTCGAGCAACCTATCGTCTACCCGCAGTTCTGCGCCGTCCACTGCTGCAAATCCGAATCCTCTGTCTGCTGCTCCTCCTTCCTCCCAGCCTCCTCACTCCACTACAATGACACCTGCTCAGGAGCGGGAACACTCCCAGGAACTGTTCTCGGGCCCCTGCTTAGATTGGGCAGCAGCGGTTCCTCTCCCACCAGAGGAGTTTATCGTCACTGATGCCCAACCATTCGAAAGTTCCCGGGGTCCGGGGGAAGAGGCTGGGGACTTCCGCCAACTGTCTCAACAACTTTCTGTGGGTGAGGAGGACGATGACGATCAGACACAGTTGTCTTGCAGTGAGGTAGTAGTAAGGGCAGTAAGTCCGAGGGAGCAGCGCACAGAGGATTCGGAGGAAGAGCAGCAGGACGATGAGGTGACTGACCCCACCTGGTGTGCAACGCCTACACAGGACAGGTCTTCAGAGGGGGAGTCAAGGGCATCAGCAGGGCAGGTTGCAAGAGGCAGTGCGGTGGCCAGGGGTAGAGGCAGGGCCAGACCGAATAATCCACCAAGTGTTTCCCAAAGCGCCCCCTCGCGCCATGCCACCCTGCAGAGGCCGAGGTGCTCTAAGGTCTGGCAGTTTTTCACAGAGACGCCTGACGACCGACGAACAGTGGTGTGCAACCTTTGTCGCGCAAAGCTCAGCCGGGGAGCCAACACCAACAGCCTCACCACCACCACCATGCGCAGACATATGATGGCCAAGCACCCCGCAAGGTGGGACGAAGGCCGTTCAGCGCCTCCGGTTTGCACCCCTGCCTCTCCCCCTGTGCCCCAACCTGCCACTGAGATGCAACCCCCCTCTCAGGACACAGGCACTACCGTCTCCTGGCCTGCACCCACACCCTCACCTCCGCTGTCCTCGGCCCCATCCAGCAGTGTTGTTCAGCGCACCGTCCAGCCGTCGCTTGCGCAACTGTTGGAGCGCAAGCGCAAGTACGCCGCCACGCACCCGCACGCTCAAACGTTAACCGTCCGCATAGCAAAATTCATCAGCCTTGAGATGCTGCCGTATAGGGTTGTGGAAACGGAGTCCTTCAAAAGTATCATGGAGGCGGCGGCCCCGCGCTACTCAGTTCCCAGTCGCCACTACTTTTCCCGATGTGCCGTCCCAGCCCTGCACGACCACGTCTCCCGCAACATTGTACGCGCCCTCACCAACGCGGTTACTGCCACGGTCCACTTAACTACGGACACGTGGACAAGCACAGGCGGGCAGGGCCACTACATCTCCCTGACGGCACATTGGGTGAATTTAGTGGAGGCTGGGACAGAGTCAGAGCCTGGGACCGCTCATGTCCTACCCACCCCCAGAATTGCGGGCCCCAGCTCGGTGGTGGTATCTGCGGAGGTGTATGCTTCCTCCACTAAAGCACCCTCCTCCTCCTCCTCCTCTGTCTCGCAATCAAGATGTGTTAGCAGCAGCATGTCGCCAGCAGTCGGTGTCGTGCGGTGTGGCAGCACAGCGGTGGGCAAGCGTCAGCAGGCCGTGCTGAAACTACTCAGCTTAGGCGATAAGAGGCACACGGCCCACGAACTGCTGCAGGGTCTGACACAGCAGACCGACCGCTGGCTTGCGCCGCTGAGCCTCCAACCGGGCATGGTCGTGTGTGACAACGGCCGTAACCTGGTGGCGGCTCTGCAGCTCGGCAGCCTCACGCACGTGCCATGCCTGGCCCACGTCTTTAATTTGGTGGTTCAGCGCTTTCTGAAAAGCTACCCACACTTGTCAGACCTGCTCGTAAAGGCGCGCCGGCTCTGCGCACATTTTCGCAAGTCCCACACGGACGCTGCCACCCTGCGCACCCTGCAACATCACTTTAAGCTGCCAGTGCACCAACTGCTGTGCGACGTGCCCACACGGTGGAACTCTACGCTCCACATGTTGGCCAGGCTCTATGAACAACGTAGAGCTATAGTCGAATACCAACTCCAACATGGGCGGCGCAGTGGGAGTCAGCCTCCTCAATTCCTTTCAGAAGAGTGGGCCTGGTTGGCAGACATCTGCCATGTCCTTGGTAATTTTGAGGAGTCTACCCAGGTGGTGAGCGGCGATGCTACAATCATTAGCGTCACCATTCCTCTGCTATGCATCTTGAGAAATTCCCTGCAAACCATAAAGGCAGCTGCTTTGCGCTCGGAAACGGGGGCGGGGGAAGACAGTATGCCGCTGGATAGTCAGGGCACCCTCCTGTCTATTTCTCAGCGCGTACAGGAGGAGGAGGAGGAGGAGCATGAGGAGGATGAGGAGGAGGGGGAAGAGACAGCTTGGGCCGCTGCTGACGGTACACCGGCTGATTGCCTGTCATCCTTTCAGCGTGTATGGCCTGAGGAGGAGGAGGATCCTGAAAGTGATCTTCCTAGTGAAGACAGCCATGTGTTGCGTACAGGTACCCTGGCACACATGGCTGACTTCATGTTAGGATGCCTTTCTCGTGACCCTCGCGTTGCACGCATTCTGGCCACGACGGATTACTGGGTGTACACACTGCTCGATCCACGGTATAAGGATAACCTGCCCACTCTGATTCCCGAAGAGGAAAGGGGTTCGAGAGTGTTGCTATACCACAGGACCCTTGCGGACAAGCTGATGGTAAAATTCCCAGCCGACAGCGCTAGTGGCAGAAGGCGCAGTACCGAGGGCAAGGTAGCAGGGGATGTGCGTAGATCGAGCAGCATGTACATCCCAGGCAGTGCAACAGTCTTTAAGGGCCTGGCCAGCTTTATGGCTCCCCACCAAGACTGTGTCACCGCTCCCCAGTCACGGCTGAGTCGGCGGGAGCACTGTAAAAGGATGGTGAGGGAGTACGTAGCGGATCGCACGACCATCCTTGGTGACGCCTCTGCCCCCTACAACTACTGGGTGTCGAAGCTGGACACGTGGCCTGAACTAGCGCTGTATGCCCTGGAGGTGCTTGCTTGTCCTGCGGCTAGCGTCTTGTCGGAGAGGGTGTTTAGTGCGCCTGGGGGAATCATCACAGATAAGCGTAGCCGCTTGTCAACCGACAGTGCCGACAGGCTAACACTCATCAAGATGAACAAAGGCTGGATTTCGCCAGACTTCTGTTCTCCACCAGCGGACAGCAGCGATACGTAAGCAATACGTAGGCTGCACCCGCGGATGGAAGCTACGTTCTCTCTCACCATCCAAAACGGGGACATTTCTGCTTCATCAATCTGTGTCTAATATTCCTCCTCCTCCTCCTGCTCCTCCTCCTGAAACCTCACGTAATCACGCTGAACGGGCAATTTTTCTTAGGGCCACAAGGCTCACTCAAATAATTTTTCTGAACAATTTTTATAAGCTTCAATGCGCTTAAAAGCGTTGGAACTTTAACTTGAACCAATTTTTCGTTACACTGGGCTGCCTCCAGGCCTAGTTACCACTTAAGCCACATTAACCAAAGCGATTAATGGGTTTCACCTGCCCTCTTGGCTGGCCATGGCCAATTTTTGGGATGTACATTAGTACTGTTGATACAGCAATTTTTGTGGGCCCTCGCCTACAGTGTAATCAAATTAATTTTTAGCCCACCTGCATTACAGCTGACGTTACCTCAGCTGTGTTGGGCAATGCAATGGGATATTTTTATGTACCGCCGGTGGGTTCCAGGGAGCCACCCATGCTGTAGGTGCACACAGAGTTTTTAATACATCTGTACACTTCTAAAGAACCCCAGTCTGACTGGGGCATGCAGTGTGGGCCGAAGCCCACCTGCATTACGCACGACATTACTACCTCAGCTGTGTTGGGCAATGCAATGGGATATTTCTATGTACCGCCGGTGGCTTCCTGGCACCCACCCAGGCAGTGGGTCCACAGGGAGTTTAACCTACATGTGTCCACTTCTAAAGAACCCCAGTCTGACTGGGGCATGCAGTGTGGGCCGAAGCCCACCTGCATTAAGCACGACATTACTACCTCAGCTGTGTTGGGCAATGCAATGGGATATTTTTATGTACCGCCGGTGGGTTCCAGGGAGCCACCCATGCTGTAGGTGCACACGGAGTGTAACCTACATGTGTCCACTTGTAAAGAACCCCGGTCAGACTGGGGCATGCAGTCTGGGCCGAAGCCCACCTGTATTACGCACGACATTACTACCTCAGCTGTGTTGGGCAATGCAATGGGATATTTCTATGTACCGCCGGTGGCTTCCTGGCACCCACCCATGCTGTGGGTCGACAGGGACTTCACAATAGGGAGTTGTACCTGCCTGTGTCTATGAATTAAAAAGCCCGGTCTAACTGGGGCATGCAGACACCTTGACAGAATGAATAGTGTGTGGCACATAGGTTCCCCATTGCTATGCCTACGTGTGCAGCTCCTGATGGCGGTGGCACAGGATTCTATTTCTCATTGCTTCTGTACAGCATTGTGGGCTATCGCCCCGCCCCTTTTAAAGAGGGCCGCTGCCTAGCCATGCCAACCCTCTGCAGTGTGTGCCTGCGGTTCCTCCTCATGGCAGACGCACTTCTAAATAGGCATGAGTGTGGCGTGGCATGAGGGCAGCTGAAGGCTGCGCAGGGACACTTTGGTGTGCGCTGTGGGGGGGAGGGGGGGCGGTTGGTCAGCATGTAACCCAGGAGAAGTGGCAGCGGAGTGTCATCCAGGCAGTGATTGTGCTTTGTTGTAGCTAGTGTGGTGCTTAGCAAAGGTATGCCATGCTAATGAGGGCTTTTCAGAAGTAAAAGTTGTTGGGAGGGGGGGGGGGCCCACTCTTGCCGGTATTGTGGCTTAATAGTGGGACCTGTGAACTTGAGATGCAGCCCAACATGTAGTCCCTCGCCTGCCCTATCCGTTTCTGTGTCATTCCTATCACTTTCTTGAATTGCCCAGATTTTCACACATGAAAACCTTAGCGAGCATCGGCGAAATACAAAAATGCTCTGGTCGCCCATTGACTTCAATGGGGTTCGTTGTTCGAAACGAACCCTCGAACATCGCGGGAAGTTCGTTCCGAATAACGAACACCCGAACATTTTGGTGTTCGCTCATCTCTAGTCATCACATAAACAAGAGTGTTGTTGGATGATCTTTCTATTTATAATACATTCTCTGCATTTACTTACCCCCCCCCCATCTTTATTCATCAATGCAGGACTGATTTGCCAACCTACCACATACTTGTAAAAGGGTTTACTGCTGATTCCTGCAACTAACCTGTATTTGAGATTGTACCATGTGCAGCATTATCAACAGCTCAGACCCCTATAAAGGGTCTGACATTGATTTGAAGGACTGCTGCCATCCAGTAGGTGGCGCTGCAGAGGGGTAGTGTTCCATCTGCCTTATTTGCATAAATTACCCAGAGGAGCGTGAAAGGCCATATAAGTCTTTTCACTCACCTGTCAAGTGTCTTCTAACACCCCTTCTGAATGCTCTCCTTGGGGAGAGATGATGCCACCCCCCACCACTCACCCCCTAGTTGTCTCCACAAACTTTTTGGGTGCTCTCCTTAAGGAGAGACAACACCCCCCCTCTTGACCCATAGCAGCTCAGACACACTCCTATTCAAGGAGCTGTGCCAAGTTTAATGTGTCCCTTAGAGGATAAGTGTCTGATCAGTAGGGGTTTGACCACTGGAACCCCCACTGATCACGAGAATGGGAGTCCTATGTACCCCAAAATTAATGTAGTGGCAGATGAGCATGCACGCTAGCATTTGAGTAATTTTTAATAGGATTGTCGAATATAGCACAACCCCTTAAATTGTACAAAGAAATATGAAGGCGTACATTATGAACTACTCATAATTCTGTATGTGTCAATGATCGTAAGCAGTCGGTTACGTTTGGCCATCGAATAGTGATCATACTAGACTTTAGGGACCAAAGAGAGCCAAGAGAGATATTTCTCGAAAATCATTGTAATGTACTAGTAGTTTCAGGCTATAATATTTCTTAGGTTGCATCTTCTTGGACTTTTTTCTTGACCTTTACCATTGGCATTTGTAAGTGTATTCTACCATTAGTGTAAAAAGGATTTCTGCAAATAATATACTTAAAGTAAAAAGTCCACAGATTCCTGTCTGTAAATAGAGTTCAGTACTTATCTATATATATAAAGCCGAAAGCCCTCACTGACTCACTGACTGACTGACTCGCCAAAAGTTCTCCAACTTCCCGATGTCGTAGAAACATGAAATTTGGCAGAAGCATAGATTATCTCCAAAATAGGAAAAGTAATTGGGTCCCAATTCGATTATTCAATTCTAGCGCAAAAGAATTGGCGTCGAAATTTAACGTACATAATCTAAATCTCTCACTTCTCAATGTCATAGAAACGGGAAATTTGGCACGAACATTGATTATGTCATAAATAGGAAAAGCTAATGGGTCCCAACTCGATTGTTCAATTCTATGCGCAAAAGAATTAGCGTCCAAATTTTACATGCGGAATGTATTTTTCTCACTTTCCGGTGTCATAAAAACGTGAAATTTGGTACGAGCATTGATTATGTCATAAATAGGAAAAGCTAATGGGTCCTAACTCGATTGTTCAATTCTATGCGCAAAAGAATTAGCATCCAAATTTTACGTACGGAATGTAATTTTCTCACTTTCTGGTGTCATAGAAACGTGAAATTAGGCACAAGCATTGATTATGTCATAAATAGGAAAAGCAAATGGGTCCCAACTCCATTATTCAATTTTAGTGCAAAAGAATTGGCGTCGAAATTTTACGTGCGGAATGTAATTTCTTCACTTTCCGGTGTCATAGAAACGTGAAATTTGGCACGAGCATTGATTATGTCATAAATAGGAAAAGCTAATGGGTCCCAACTCCATTATTCAATTCTAGTGCAAAAGAATTGGTGTTGAAATTTTACGTGCGGAATGTAATTTCTTCACTTTCCGGTGTCATAGAAACAGGAAATTTGGCACGAGCATTGATTATGTCATAAATAGGAAAAGCTAATGGGTCCCAACTCCATTATTCAATTCTATGCGCAAAAGAATTAGCGTCCAAATTTTATGTGCGGAATGTAATTTTCTCACTTTCCGGTGTCATAGAAACGGGAAATTTGGCACGAGCATTGATTGTCATAAATAGGAAAAGCTAATGGGTCCCAACTCCATTATTCAATTCTATGCGCAAAAGAATTAGCGTCCAAATTTTACGTGCGGAATGTCATTTTCTCACTTTCCGGTGTCATAGAAACGGGAAATTTGGCACGAGCATTGATTATGTCATAAATAGGAAAAGCTAATGGGTCCAAACTCGATTATTCAATTCTAAGCGCAAAAGATTTAGTGTCCAAATTTTATGTACGTAATCTTATTCTCTCATTTCCTGATGTCATTTTATATAAAGGAAACGTCGCATGGTTGCCTCCACGTGGTGTTTCCTGGGTAACGCAGAGAACTATGCAAAATGGTGAACATATGTTTTTCCTCAGTATCTCTAAAGTAACCACGACTTCATAAGATTTTCCGTGTGAACACCAGATAAACACCAGTACCAAATTAACTCGGGCGAAGCCGGGTATATCAGCTAGTACACCATATATGCATCTTTCTATCAGCGGGGTATAGAGTATATTCCCATGACCTTCTGTAAATTAATTGTTTAGCCCTAAGTCTATAGAATATTTCTTGTGATTTTACAGAACTTCACACTATATAGAGCATTAGTCTTCTGATAAATAACAGTGTGTATAAGCGCTATTACAATATATTGGTTAACGAAACAGAACGTAATCTAGGTGACTGCACATATGATATTTATTTAAATAATCATGTTCATTACCAAATGATGAGATGTCTAATATGATTATTATTTAGTTTTTCGTCTCTGTGCCAAGATATGGTTCACATATATTTCCTTGACCATTTGGTTCATATTATAGTACAAAAAGTTCTCTTTATCAACTTTACAACAGTAATAGTCTCAAATGGATGGTTAAAAATAAAATAGCTGGGACAGATACATGTATGTTCCTGCGATATACAAATGAAGAATTTTTCTTATTTCTTCCAACTTACGCATCAGATGTTTTTAATTATGTTTGTCCTTTATACAGCATTGTTATATTGTGGAAACCTTAAAGACATGTATTGTAAATTAATACACAGGCATAATGCAGACGGGTTAATTTAGGATAAGATGAGTTCAGTGGGTGAAGTCTAGATGTTTTAGCTATAAGTCACTCTGTTCACAGGCAAATGTAGAGAACTCATATAGTATATGTCTACAGAGTCCAAGAATGTCTTGAATATTGCTACATTTCTCACCAAACCTAAGCCACTTTTTTATTTGAAAACGGTTGTTTGAGATTATAAAAGGACACTTTTCTCAAAGACAGAACTTGACTTTTTTCCATGGACTGTTTGTAGTATTGGAGCTCAGCCCTGTTCAAGTGAAAAGTTCTACGCTGTAATACAAGGCACAACCCATGCACGAGAGTGGCACTATTTCTGGGGAAAAACAGACCTTTATTTAATCTCATATAAGCCCTTTGAGTTTTCTTTAAAGTATTTACTAAATGTGTTTTATTTTTAGGTCATTTTCTTTTGAGCAATAAAGGGGTTTTCTGATTTATTTATTTTAACAGAAGCAAATGGTAAAATAAAGTAAGGTACACTCACCAGTTCCAGACCCCCACCTCTCAAGTGCTGCTGTTCCCATTCTCCCCACCAGGCTCTATTTACAAGCTACAGCACACTTGACTGCTACAGCCAATCATAGGTGTGCAGTTATTGGCAGCAGTGGTCATTTGTGTGTTTGGAATGTCAATACTGCAGCTTGTAAAGACAGTCGGGTGGGGAGAATGGAGGCAGCAGCACTGGTATGGTGGGGTCTGCAGCTAGTGAACATAGCTTATTTTGATTTTTTGACCATGGGTTGATGTTAAAAATAAATGTTAAAAATCTGAAAACTCTATTATCAACCACAATATGGTGACAAATGGTGTTTATAGTGGGCTAGGGAGCTGAGGGGCGGTGACATATCCTTTACGTACTAATATGGCTCATTACAAACATTTGTATCACATCACATTATAAGCCAGACTAGACTGGCTCCTCCTTGCTTATGGTATAGAATAAGCAATATGAAAAGGGGTGTAATTTCTACAAAAGTTGTTGAAATATGTGTTGTGTGTGTTTTGTGTGTTTAAGAGGCCAATCTAGTGAACTACACCAACTGCAATATGTTGTATGTGTTAGGTGCACTGTTCAGAAACAATCCTCTACTTTTGTGTCTGGCAAACGAGGGCATCATCCTGCTCTCCTTGCTTCTGGGTCTTCTGCTCAGCTGATGCACCTTTTTAAATCAGCGCCCTATGTAGCTGCCCTTGGCGTTTAAGTCACTGCTGTTGTGTTATTGTGTGATTCGTGTCCATAACTCCATGTTTAGCTGCTGGGGTCGACTGTCAACCGTGCTGGACTGGATCATCACCTACCAGGTAGGTTGACAGTGGTTCCACATCCACAGTTGTTACAGTATGTCAACAGACCAATGAGAAACTGTCAAATTTATCATACTTTTAAGAAAAGCAGCCAAGATGATGAGGGCAAAATGTGAATGCTTTTTGTCTCTCCTAAAAAGTTGGATAGATTTGACACAGAACCTATTGCAGTTACCACAATGATATTTGTTCTTATTAGGCTATACTTTTGTTAAATTTTACTTCTTAATAGAATGAGGAGAGAAATGATTTTATAAAGGGAAGTATTTTTTTTGGAGTGTGAAAGGAATCACAGTACCTGAAGCTCATTCATGGGAACACAAACACAAAGTACAGACACTTTATAGATGATACCCTTCTTGGAATCAAACCCAATGTTAGATGCAGCTGGGAAAAAGAAAAAATAATGTGTTTCATTAGAACAAGCAATATAAAAAGGGGTGTAATTTCTAGATCCGTTGTATGAAATGTATGTGTTGTGTGTTTTGTGTGTTTAAGAGGTTTGGGCTGGGTAGCGTTGCCAAGTTGACCATATTTTAAGAAATGATATATGTGATTAACTGGACCAGTCATAAGTTCTTCAAAACTAGAGATCTGGTCAACCTTCTCCTTTCATAAAGTTACTGAGGGCTCAGTCACACGGGCGCATCGGCACCCATACACTGGCGCTGATGCGCTTGTGTGACTGAAAGTTAGAAGACGGCTGTACCTGAAGATGGCCATCTCTCTCCAGCGCTGATGAAAGAACACATGACCGGCAATGAAGCCGGTCAAATGTTCTTCCTCCCGGCGCTGCAGAGAGACGTCCGTCTTCAGGTACGGCCGTCTGCTGGCTGAAGTAACACGGGTGCCGATGCACCAGTGTGACTGAGCCCTGATGGGTAATTGGGATTTACCTAGTAGAAAGGAATCAAATCCTTTGCTGCTGCGATTAGGTAAGAGGCTAGCCTATCTCTCATAGGATTGAAGTAGTCATTGGGTCTGCTAAGAAGGATTATATCTGGATAAAACAGAACTTTTTTCTCTAGTATAAGTTCCCTTTTCTTTTTCTACATCTGACCAGAATTGTTTGATCTTAGGACAATTGCACCATACATGTAAGTATGAGCCTACACGTTTCTGACATCTCCAGTACCTGTCCGTTTTGGAGAGTTTGTATGCATATAGCCATTCTGGGGTTTTGTACCACCTGGATAATATTTTTTTATGATTCTCTTGTAAGCGAATGCATGGGGAGATGCCATATGTAATCTTGAAAATTGTCCTAATTTCTGTGTCAGATATCCTGATACCGAATTTCGTTTCCCAGGAAGAGATAAAAGTTGGTCTGCAGGTGATTGTAGAGTAGGTGAAGTTTTTTGTTAACAGAGCAATCTTCCTTGCATTCTTGTGGAGTTACTAATTAGTTTTTCAAATTCTGTTAGTGGTCTCGAGAATGTGTGCTGTTTTTTAAAGCAGGTTACCAAAGATCTGAGATGCACAAGGTGAAGGCAGGAAATGTTGCTAAGAGGGCCAAGTGTAATTATGGAAAAGGAATCTTTATGCCTGAATACCTGTAGGTCTTAAATAGTTAAGCCCTTGAATATGTTCCAGAATTTTTCTTCCATTAGGCAAATAGGCTTTGTGATTGTGTACAGTAGCAATTGAAGTGGGGTAGTTGGTTATGAGGAAGCTGCTATATAGGGGCTAATTACAAAGAGTATCCCATATGCATGGATGGATCATTCAATTGATTATCTGGGTATTAAACTCACAAACAGACTTTTAAATCTATTCAAAACTAACATCTCACTATTAATATAAATCAAAAATTTACTTCTCACCTATAACCTCTCCATAATTTCATAGTTTGGCAGGGAAAATATTATTAAAACATACACAGTTTCTAAACTACTATAAAAAATTCAAATGCTACTTATTCATAACCCTCCAGTCCTTTTTCAAAAAGATCCATATGCTGCTCTCAGCTTACTTCTTGAAATACAGACAACCTTGTTTATCTTATTCTCTTATGATTAGAAAGAAACACAATGGAGGTGTTAGTCTTCCAGACCTAGTAGAGTACTATTAAAGGGGTTGTCCCGCGCCGAAACGTTTTTTTTTTTTCCAACCCCCCCCCCCCCGTTCGGCGCGAGACAACCCCGATGCAGGGGTTAAAAAAGAACACCGGACAGCGCTTACCTGAATCCCCGCGCTCCGGTGACTTCTTACTTACCCGGTGAAGATGGCCGCTGGCATCTTCTCCCTCCGTGGACCGCAGGGCTTCTGTGCGGTCCATTGCCGATTCAAGCCTCCTGATTGGCTGGAATCGGCACGTGATGGGGCGGAGCTACACGGAGCCCCATTGAGAAGATAAGAAGACCCGGACTGCGCAAGCGCGTCTAATTTGGCCATTAGACGGCGAAAATTAGATGGCAACCATGGAGACGAGGACGCCAGCAATGGAACAGGTAAGTGAATAACTTTTGATAACTTCTGTATGGCTCATAATTAATGCACAATGTACATTACAAAGTGCATTAATATGGCCATACAGAAGTGTATAGACCCACTTGCTGCCGCGGGACAACCCCTTTAAGCAACTCAACTGGGCAGGTGGCATGACTTAATGTACCCGTTGAAAAATCACAAACCGCAAAGACTGTTCCAAATTACACAAGGAGATCTGTGGTTTCCTAAATCTAGAATATATAGATCCAAACAATTCAACCTCTTGCTAGAGAACTGTCAGTTTTCCTGTAGCGGGCAGGTAGAGGCCCTAAAGGTGGATGCTGTGACTCAGAGCTCAGCTCCAAGTAAAACTTCAAAGTTCATTTATTCTGAAGCTCCACAGCCTTTCAGAATACATCACCAACAGGGGAAATAGGCATCCCTGTCCCTGATGACAGAATCCCCTTAACCCTTTCCAATCCACTGTCTGACGTGTAAAGACATTCTGATTGAAGGCTGTACAGCTCAGATGTCGGAAGACATCCAGCAGGATATTATTACTGTAGATTACTGGCCACTCTGTTGCCGGGGGGCCTCTCCAGCATATCCCATACAGCAGTACTGGCTATAGCCAGAAGATGGCGCCATTGTATAATGGCAGAAAGAGTAAGCCCCCTAGGAAACCCTGAATCCAAAATTGGATTGCAAAGGGTTAAAATATTTTTTAACTTTTATATAATGCTTCATGTTCATAAGTTATGCACATGGAACATATTGCTGTGGTAACTGCAATAGGTTGTATTTATAAAAAAAAATCTAATTTTGGTTTATTGCATCCTGGTGGAACTACATCCTAGTGAACTACACCAACTGCAATATGTTGTATGTCAACAGACTAATGAGAAACCGTCAAATTATCATACATTTAATAAAAGCAGCCAAGATGATGGGGGCAAAATGGGAATGCCTTTTGTCTCTCCTGAAAAGTTTGATAGATCTGACACACAACCTATTGCAGTTACCACAACAATATTTGTTCTTATTAGGCTATGCTTACAGTGATTATTACTTTTTAATAGAATGAGGAGAGAAATGATTTTAGAAAGTGAAGTATTTTTTGGAGTGTGGAAGGAATCACAGTACCTGAAGCTCATTCATGGGAACACAAACACAAAGTACAGACACTTTGCAGATGATACCTTTTTTGGAATCAAACCCAATGTTAGATGCAGCTGATAAAAAGAAAAAATAATGTGTTTCATGGGATGGCATCAATGGCGCTGACAAAAATGTAAAAGGAAATATAGGTAAACTGATGGAAGAAATTAGCCCATTACTGTAGACTTTTGGGGTTCAGTAGCTCTCTTCCTTAGACTACTATTCCTTCTGAGTGGGGCCAAAAGGATGAATTGAGGGCATATCAAAGAACTCAGTGGAGAAGATTTACTTAGCAAAATGCTCCAGAATTCAGTCTCAAGTTATGATAATTAAATAAGATACAGCCATTGTTTTTGGGGTGTATAACCCACTGTTATGAAATGTACCATCAACACAAAATAGGTAGGAGAAATGAAAGACGCAACTGATCAAAAGACGAAGGCCAAGAACAGAATGAAAAAAATAATGAAGAACAGTCACCATAATAACAAATGACTAGAGATGAGCGAACGTGTTCGGCTCCGCCCCTTTTCGCCCGGACACCGAACTTCGCGAGGAATTCCGTGTTCGGGCGAAAAAAGTTCGGGGGTCGCCGTGGCAGCGCGGGGGGTTGCGGCGGGGAGTGGGGGGGAGAGGGAGAGAGAGAGGGCTCCCCCCTGTTCCCCGCTGCTGCCGCCCGCGCCGCCGCGCCTCTCCCCGCCCCCCGGCGCCCCCCGAATACTTACGCGCGAACACGGAAGTCCTCGGAAAAGCCGGTGTTCGGGTGCGTAAGTGTTCGTTAAGAACACGTTCGCTCATCTCTACAAATGACCACTAAAATGTATGATGAAAGATATCGCAACCTTTAGGTACAATCAAAAATGATCATATTCAAGTATAGTCATATATGAGCATCTACTTACCTGGTCAGATAATGAAGTGATGATCAGTTATGGAATATAAAGTTATTTAGAATATTTTCTCTATGATATATTGCCAAATGCTCTGCCATAGCAGGCAAGATCTCTCAAAAATATGGCCACTGTGCTTGATGGGGCAAAGTATATACAAACTCAGAGGCATAACTTGATGCTTCTGGGCCCAAATGCAAAACCTGTAGTACGGCTCCCAACTATAATACTTTATTCATAGTACTGGGCTCCCTATATGGAAGAGAGAGGCCTTAAGTGCCCATTAAGACTCTTGGGCCCGGGTGCAACCGCATCCCCTGCATCCCCTATAGTTACACCAGTGTACAAACCGATGTTGTTCATCAATAATACTCACCCTTATATAGTTGTGCACAACTCTAAGTAGCGCTTGACAATCAGTCAAAAAGGGTAACGGGCATTGAGCATCAGCAAATGCACAGACATGCCCAATGAGGCAGTAAAAAACACAGAATTTCATCAAACTGATGAAGTTTACATTGATGTATGACTCAGATTCTGAGAAACAACCCGCAATGGACAGCACACAGACACACATCCATCTGCTGTCTGATACTCGCAGGTAGTGGACATTTCATGTCCGATTCTGGTCTTTGAATCAGAGCAGAACAGGACATCCTGAATTTTTTTTTTTTACATGAACTATCAGTCGATGTGAAAAACACCTATATGTATAGTCTAGTTGGCTATACTAAATCCAAGTGCTGTCAGAGAAATACACATGTTAAATAGGAAACTCGACCGTCAAAATGGACCGAGTCTCAATTCTCTCATGAAGTGATTCGTCACCAAATCTCATTATGTTTTCTTGAGACAATAAAATATTCATGCTTAAAACCACTGTTGGATTTTGTTGATTCCCAGTGTAGATGAAATCCTGTAATACTGAATGTCTGTGATTTTTCCTGCCTCACTTGCGATGTGCTTGCAGATATTCTGACATATCCTTTTATGTTCCAGGGTATGCACAAGTTTTGTATATGCACTTTTTTAGATATTGGTTTAAGCTGCAGTCTATTCAGTCTTCATCAATTGAATTGAACTGGTGATCTGAATTTTAGGATCTTGAAGACTTTCACTTCTGAAGCTATAAATAATCATCGGATTAAATATGGCTGGATTAAAACTACTATAAAGTATAGACTACTATAAAGTAGTATTCCTGGTCTTAGTAATGGATATTCCGAACACACAAAATTTTATCATGGTCATATACTTAATGTGTCAGATTTACTGCACTAATAAAAAGGGAAAAACACCATATAATCCATTGTTATTATTAACATGCATATCACAGAAGACCCTTTCAAGTAGTAGTAAATAATAAATTGCTTGTCTAATACCTTAATCCATCTTGTATGTGGCAGATATGTGGTAAACAAATGCTAAAAAAAAGCTAAAATTATTCATATTTCTAGATTATGAGATCTTATGAACAACCTTCAAGTAGAAGCGCTCTTTCAAGATTAAACTAAAGTTTGCATGACAAATTAGTATTTTCTTCTTATAACAATATAATAACAGTGCACTTCTTCACGCTGTTTAGTTCTATACTTTGTACTCATGGTGGTTTCTTTATTGTTCTGTATGTATAGTAGGTATTTCTATTTTATAGAAAAATGAATAGTGTAAACTTTCCATTTATCTTGGGGGGGGGGGGGGGTCCCATAATGAGTCACAGCACGTTATCAACTTGGACATGGTAGGCGGCAAAATATTGGAAATCAATATATAAAATGTATATTACCCTGCTGGCGCAGTCAGAATCAGTGGGGGTAGATTTAATGACTAAAATGACAATGGTTATTTTATAGTAATACAAATATTTATGAACTTGTGTTCAGAATGAATCATTTTGCTTATCTCCCTTAGGCAACAGAACAGTCGGAACCAACTATAAAATAAAAGACTCCAGTCGATAGTCTTTCATTTTTCTTTAGCACAAAAGACTGTTGTATTGTTATTATGACAGAAATGAATTGAGTCCGCCATCTTGCCCTATGCTTTGTTGTGTCTTATCATATCATTTAGGTGCATGAAGAAATGTTTTTTGCTGTGCTTAATGAGAATGTGCTGATTTATACAAAGACTTGCTTGCTCACAAATAAGCCCAGTACAATTCTTCTGAAAGTATACTAATTGGGTCTGGACAATATCAATATATTCAGTATTGGTTAGTACCAGCATGTCAACCGGGGGTCCGAAGATATTGTCCCTTATGCCCCCTTCATGCAGCTGAGTCAAAAAGATGAGAAGGGATACTGAGGCATTCATTGCCTACATGCCTGGACTTGGATTAGTTGGAGTTGAATCCGAGATTCATTAGAATATCCAATCTAATTCACTATAAAAGTGCCTGCTTATCTGATTATCAGCAGAGCTCCATATATGTTACATACTACTGACACAGACTTTATGTTCCGGTATCGTAACCTTTTGCTTTAAGGGGTTTTCTGACTTATAAGTCATTGGTGGCAGTGGGGGGATGACGAGTTATACATTAAAAAAAAAAACAACAATACTTAACTTCCTGCTGCTGTGCTGCTCCTCTGCCAACACTAGTGGACCTTCAGTCTTTTGTCTTCATGGTCCGCAGCAGTCACATGGGTTGTAGCGTAGGACATCTTCTCCTCACATCGTGCCTATGGCCATTTTGGAGTGGTTTTGCTGTTTGCGATTGAAACACAGTAGGTTAATGATTAGAGATGAGTGAGCACGCTCGGATAAAACAGTTACTCAAGCGAGCATCGCTCTTCTCGAGTAACTGCTTACTGGTCCGAACGTGCTCGGGGGGGGGGGGGCAGTGGGCGGCTGGGGGGGGGAGAGAGATCTCTCTCACTCCCCCCCCCCCCCCCCGCTACCCCCCGCCATCTGCCGCTCACTCCCGCCCTCTATTAATGATGTTTGGAGGCATGGCCTATGTAAATAGTGCTCATATGTTAAAAAAAAGGGTTGGATGACACTTATCAGAACTTTTCTCGGAATCTCAGAGCCTGGCGTCACAGTTCAAAAATAGATGAGTATGGTGTGTGTAATTCTGTGTATATCTTGATTATGTTTGTGCTTTTCATGAGTGTAAGGCTGTCCCTAACTGTACATATGTGTTAGTGACCGTACGCCCTTTGCTTGCTGAAGTCTCATGAAGTCTCAGCTTCTGCCAGCCTAGTTGTAGATCAATGATTGGAGCACCAGAAAGTGCAAGAGCTAGAGGAGGTAAGTAAACCACTGGAGACCAGGTATTTCACACAGAAATATGTCCATTAATCTAGTTACTTCCATAAACTGCCTGGGATATTTCAGAGAACCTTTTCACTACTAATGGCACAATCACTATAATTTTGAACTGATTCTATGGTGGAAAGAAGGTATAATTTGCCTCATCTGTCTGGTGCACCAAAATGATTTATCCTGTGTTAGCCCCTTATGGATGGGGTACTTATATCTCTAAGTAAACATATAATTCCGCCCCGAATATTTTGATCCCTAGGCTTATGTATCTGCATAGTAAAGGGGTTTTCCATAGAGAATACTACTGATGACCTATTCTTAGGATAGTTCATCAATAGTTGAGGTCGGTGCTGATGCAGCGGAAGTCTCCGTGCCGACCTCAGTGTAGTGGCCAGCGCTTGTAACTGCAGGCACGGCTCCCATTGACCCATTGAAGGTCAGCGAGGAGGCTTACGCTCCGACCTCTGTGTATTTGCGGCACTGACAGCATGCGTCTGCTCCAGAGGAAAAAACCCCTTTAATAGACTGTATATCATATAATAAAGTTACAGTATCTTTTTTTTTGTCTTTTAATTTTCTCCTTTTATTAAACCCTCACAAGCTGTTTAATATACTATTGTGCTTAGATAAAACAGTTGTCTCTCGCTGTATTGTAGATATGTAAAAAATAGATATGTTATACTGAATAGAGTAATGTTTGAAATGAATCATAATGAGTCCATTAGTGGTGTTTTCATTTATCCTTTTCCATGTTGATTTAATTATATAATTATGTAATGTGTTTCTAACAAGATTTATCTTTTAACTATTTCTTAGTTAACTTAGGCTATGTTCACACATTCAGGGTTTGATGAGGATTAAGGTGCAGACTGGTATTGCTGTGGATCTTAAACTCTGCAGCATGCTCATTATTTGCATAGATTCCAGCTGGAAAAGTTACAGGATAGCCCCACTGAGTTTTTGCCGCAAATTATTTGAAAAATTCCCGTTAGGTTTGCCCATCGTAAATCTTGAATGTGTGAGCATAGTATTATATTATGTTGGGGAGTAGTATGGGACTAGGGTTCCTTGGGATCACCAGAGGAAATGATTCTGATGGCTCATTCTCCAAATATATAGTGCATGTGTGCATGTGCTTTTGATTGCCTTCTAAACATTGTTGCTGTCATTACCCACAGATTTGTGAAAAGTGGAGAATAAAGAGGATTTTTAGTACCCCTAAAAATGATTTTTTTTTTGTGAGCTGTAGTGATTATGTGTTCTATTTAGAAGACTGATTAAACAATTGTCCAGTTGTCAGCTATTGATGGGGGTCTACCGCCTGGGACCCGCTGTAATCAGCTGTTCGCTGGGCTGGTGTTCTTCTGCATCGTGTTGATTTCTGCAGGAAGCAGACCGCTCAATTCCAACTGCAGTGGCCAGACTTGGTATTCCAGGTAAAGTTCTGTTTCACTTCAATGGTAACACTGCTTGCAATACCAAGCCTGGCCACTGCAGTGGAAACAGAGCTCTGTGCTTACTGCAGAAATCATCTCAGTGAACAAGCTCACCAACCTGCCAAACAGCTGATCAACAGGAATCCCGGATGACAGACCCCCGCCAATTTACTGTTGATGGCTTATCCTAAGAATAGGCCACCAATATTTTACAACTGGATAAGCCCTTTAAAAGTAGCAAAGGTGCAGCCAGCCCAGGAAGGCACCAAAGCAAGAAAAAATGGGCATAATGCTGGGTTCAGGGACTGGTTATAAGGCACTGGTATCCAGAACAACCCTTTGTTTTATAAAAAAAATCATGGGGTCAAGTAATAGAGAGAAGACTTGTTTGTCCTTGACTCCGTGATTTTTCTTACAACAAGAAAGGTTGTGCTTCATTACACATACGGGGCTTATAATCAATAAGGTCTATTAGATTATTGTTAATGAACCTATGATAATTGGCTCCAGAGTCAGCTCTAAATGAAGCTGTATTTTGCTGGACCTTTATGGTGCTGCTGTATTATAGGTCTATTATTATATCAGAACCCGTTGAATGATACTCTGGCAGATCAGTCTGATTCTGTTAGGAACCATGGACATTACATTTAAGAAAAATTAATAAAATATTTTAATAAGTCCATTAATGCGAACAAGTCAATCATTGTACTTTCAGCTTAATCCTGATTTAGTACTGTAATTCTCCAATTCTATGCACCAGATTAAACTGTATATTAGAAGTTTTCATTACATTGATAATGTTTACATTGATATGAAATGACATGCTCTAATTCTGGAGTGATGACAATTTATGCTTTTAATCTGAATTCTTGGCTTGCAATTTTCTGAAAATCCCTCATTCAATCCATCTGGAATTTGGCAGATCATATTCTTTTTGTGTGATTGTAACGAAGACAAAAGGATATTCTTGCCCAGGAAATCTTGGACGATTTTAGTTTATTTTACCTTCTCTCACTTTAGTATATTTGATATTGTGAAGAGATTTGGTCTAATTTACTGAAGTCTCCAAATAGACTGGAATACATTAATATGAACAAAAATACAAAATCCCTATATAATTTTATATATATTATACTATACAAACTGTTCCAGTTTTCGAAACACACGATTTGATGATGTGACAAAGTGGAAACTGATACCATACTGTGTTAGGAGCTTTACCTTCAGTTACCGGTGACAGGCAAACCCAACCCATTCCAAATTCATAATGACATTGTATCACTTTGTGAAAGTTTCGCCAAGTATATTATGCCCATAGTCTTTGCTATGATAGAATCTAATCTAATACTCTAACTTGCAATGACTATACTAAGAGCATCAAGATGTGCTAACGTTGTAGTATACTGTGCAGTCCAGTGAAATTTTGGTCTAAAGGCTCTTTTGCGTGGCCATATAAAATGGAACGTGCATGTAACCCTGGGCAATGTAGCAATCATATAACGTTCACTAATCAGGCACTAATAATTTGGTAGTTTTGATAGTTCACTCAAACATAACCATACCTCTCCAGTCAACCCTTCTGCCACTGCTTTCTACTCAGCAAATCATACGCCTGTTTATACTACATGACACAGCGGAAGGTCAACCATGATTTTCAGGTCTGTATGAAAGAACTGACCATCGATAATGATTTATTACTGATCATGTGCTCGCTGCACGCACTTACACCTAACAATTATCATACAAACCACTCAACCTAACGCTTATTTTCACGATAATGGCCTTAAGATTAGCTGTTGGGGGCAGAATATTTGTTTACATGACTATCTGCCCCCCATGGTTTAGCAATTAGGGAGAGATTTGGTCATCTTATGCCACCAGCACACGCAAATAAACCTGTTGTGAATATAAGACTTCTGAAGGTTAGTTCTTTCAATAGAAGTGACCTTATTGAAATGACTTATTGAAATTTTCTTAAGTAGTGCTAACATAACGTACAATTATTATGGAACAGGCTCTCTCTGCCTTAGAACTGATCATTTCCCATAATGGTTCCTACGCAGATATTTCACAGGACGGGACTATTCTATTTTTTCTTTTTAGTGAATGTGACTTTTCTTTGTTATCTTAGAGAATGTGATACACTTTGTGAAGCTGAGGGCAGTAGTGTAAAGGGCTTATTACGCACAACGATTATTGCTCAAAATTCGTTCAAACGAGCGAAAGTGGGCACTAATTGTTCAGTGTGAAGTGATTGCTCGCTTTTTGTTTGCGGTCGTTTAGGCTGACTTTTCAGTCAGCTTAAAAAACCTTGTTAAGACTCGCTGACTTCTTGTCCTGTGTAAAAGCTCCCCGCTCAGCGCTTCCCATAGGAGGTGAAGCGCGGAGCGAAAAGCGGACGAGAAGCCAGCAAGCCTGGCAGGTCTTTGAATTTGAATGCTCTGCATGAGGGCCAACCAGGGGCGTAACTATAGGGGGTGCAGGGGATGCGGTTTCACCCGGGCCCAGGAGCCTGTATTATAGGTCTCTCTTCTACATATTGGGAGCTCAGTACAATGAAAAAGGCATTATAGTTGGGGGTCCTGTTACAGATTTTGCATCGGGGCCCAGAAGCTTCAAGTTACGCCTCTGGTGCCGACAAACTTAGTAGTGACATCAGCGCTCTTGCAGTCGCTGAAAAAACTGTCGGCCTGTATAAAAGGGCCTTAAGTCTGTGATTATATTGCAGTCTAAAGCAACTTATTATGGTATTGTTTAGGCACTATATGGCAACATAATCGGTGCAGAACCTGGATGGCATCATAGGGGTGAATATATGAGATTGAGTTTCCATCCCTATCAGACTTTTATATTTGGTAGAAAAGTACTATCCAGTTTCTGTCCTGGTTTCTATCTCTATGCAGCTGTCCAGATAAAAGACTGACACCAGAAGAGAACCAGCTCTCGAATCAAAAATTCCAATGTGAAAGCAGCCTCTCTATTTCATTCTTTCCACAAAAATTGTCAAGGACGGACAAAGCAGCTGTCCTAAATAACATCATTTTTTGAAAGTTGCTCAATCTAAAGTATATTATGTTATTAGTTTTAGTATGATACACTATAGTATATTTGCTGCTTTATATCAAGATGTCTTCTTTTTTATTGAAGCTTATTTTGTGTTGCCTGGCATATTTTACAAATGAAATAATCATATAAAGCTTGGCTTACAACAGAAATGTTTGCCCATTCCAAGAAAATGAATTTTAGAACAATTGTTGTAATATATTACAATGGTTCAAGGGCATATTTTCTCGAACAATGTTTCCCACTTTATTACTGTGATGGAAGACTTGTGTTGGCCCCACAGTGAATTATCATTCAATTCCAATTTAAATCTAAAGAATATCTGCAAAGAAAAGATTTTCGTCATGACCAATACATTTTTTGAGTGTTACATTTTGTTACCATAGAAACACAGTTTATCAGTTCAAATGGCTGAACTACTGTAGCATGTGTTTTTATGCCATTGTTTCTTCTCAGGTTTTCTCAGTATATAAGCTGTTTCCACCACTTTCGAGTTCAAAGATTAACTTGTTTTTTACATTAACATTTTTGACAACATTAATTTAAAGAAACTGGTGTCCAAACTTCTTTCTGCAAGACATTAAAGTGACCCTACAGGCCTGGAGAAATAAAGAGGGTCAAACCTATTCTCTAACTACCTGATGCAAACTGCGCATAGCATGCATTGATAGTCTAATGGTCCATTTAAACACAATGAGATACTTGACTTGGACGGCTTGGATTCTTTTTCGTAATTCTAACAATCTGAAAACCTGGCTCCAAACAGGTGTTGTACCTGCATAGACTTAAGGCCTGTTTACACAAGCCGATGATCATTTTAGCGATAATTGTTGCGTCTAAATGTGCGCCCATCGTGCACTTTTCGTGCACTGCTAGCTAATCGTTACTTTCAGTCCAACCTAAAAATCATCATTCAGCCTTATCAGCAGTTCTCCACGGGGAGTGCTGATAGCATTGTTAATTGCACACTTAATTCTTATTAAGTAGCTGAGTAGCTACTTAAAAGTTTATGCAAATTGATCGCTCAAAGCTGTCATTCAAACTGTCGTTTGAGCGACCTTTGTGCGATCATCAGCTCGTGTAAATGGGCCTTTAACTAACTCTACTATCCATGTTGTTTTCAATTAACGCTGTGCTCCTGGCCACCTTCCTTGCATCTCTTATTATTCTTATAGCCATGATGGGTCACGGGGCTCACTCAGTTGTTAAGTGGCATTGATAGGGTCTTCAGTTTTGGACGCATACTTCCCCGCCAGCTAGCTTATATTTTGAGTAGCAGTGGACCTTGGTTTAATCTTCAATACGTTTTGTCTATGAGCAAGAATGGAAATATGTTCGTGGAATTATGCTATGTTAACCCCTTCCCTTCCCATGATGTAAGGGTACGTCATGGGAGCGGGGTACTTCGCGCAAAATGACGTACCCTTACGTCATAGGGATAGCACGAGATCATAGCAGATCTCGCGCTATCCCACAGTGGGAGCCGGCTGTCACTAGTAGCCGGCCTCCCTCTGCAAGAGCAAGGGGCATCGGAGATGCGCCCACCTGCCGTTAACCCCTTCCCTGCCGCAATCTACTTAGAGCGCTCCCTCTTTGACTTCAGCCGGCTCTCGCGATAACATCGTGGGAGTCGGCTGGTTGCTATGGCAACAGGACGCCAGATACTGGCGTCCTGTATTGCCTAAGATTGCTATAGTAAGCGATACGGCATGGCAGGAGAGAATTCCTGCCATGCCTTATCGTAGCGATCATTAGTGCTGCAGTGTAAGTCCCTCAGAGAGACTCAAATGGTGTAAAAATAGGAGAAAAATAAAGTACAAAAAATAAAAATGTATAAAAAAAGTTAAAACTCTTTTTTTTATGCTTTTTCTCATATTAGCATAAAAAAAATCCCACATATTTGGTATCGACGCGTACAATAAATTGAACATGCTTTTTATCCTGCACGGCAAAAAGTGTTAAAAGAAACGCTAAAAAACTGAGGCGGAATGCTAATTTTTAGCATTTTGCCTCTCAAAAAACGCAATAAAAGTGATAAAAAAAAATCAGAGCCAGGTCTGACTCACACCCCCTTCACACCCACTGCAGGCCGGCCGCGCGGAACTCCGGCTGCCGGGAGCAGGTGAGTATATATATATTTTTTATTTTAACACTTTTCTGGATGAATTGCAGGGAAGGGCTTATATATTTAAAGGGGTTGTCTCGCGAAAGCAAGTGGGGTTAAGTACTTCTGTATGGCCATATTAATGCACTTTGTAATATACATCGTGCATTAAATATGAGCCATACAGAAGTTATTCACTTACCTGCTCCGTTGCTAGCGTCCCCGTTGCCATGGCTCCGTCTAATTTCGATGTCTTCTTGCTTTTTTAGATGCGCTTGCGCAGATGGGTCTTCTGCCTTCGGCTCGGCAGCAGCGGCGTTTTGGCTCCGCCCCTTGTACGCGTCATCGCGTAGCTCCGCCCCCGTCACAAGCGCGTCTAAAAAAGCAAGAAGACACCGAAATTAGACGGAGCCATGGAGACGGGGACGCTAGCAATGGAGCAGGTAAGTGAATAACTTCTGTATGGCTCATATTTAATGCACGATGTATATTACAAAGTGCATTAATATGGCCATACAGAAGTGTATAACCCCACTTGCTTTCGCGAGACAACCCCTTTAAGCCCTTCCCGACAATTCATCCCGTGCTCGCCCGCAGTGCATTGCTTTCAGTGGAGCCGGCTGTATTGCCGGCTCCATTGAATGCAATGCGCTGGACAGCTCCGGCCCGTTTCTAATGAAACGCGGCTAGGAGCAGATTTTCGGGCACCGGTCACGCGATTTGCGGATGCGCATCCGTCATGCGATCCGCAAATCGCGCGAAAAAACGCCCGTCTGACTAAGGCCTTAGACTAAAGATGTATACTAGGCACATTGTGCATCAGACAGTCAGAGAAGCTGGTGTGGCCATCTCTGTTTCTCCAGGCCTGGAGGGCCACTTCAAGGGAAAATAATACAGTGAAATGGTTAATACAAAGGTTTTATGATAAAAAAGGGAAAAGAATGGCAAGAGGTGTATATTTAGCAGAATGATACTGCTTAAATTGTTGAAGAGGTATCCACAAACTTCCATATTTCTCAAGAATTAAATTCCCTCCTTACAATATTACTAGTAATTATTAGAACATTATAGTCCGAGTGTTTCTGGTGGCACATCACACTTACAGTAGCTTGATTACCACAAAAGACAAACACAGCTTGGCTCCTCCCAAAGCAGTGACATCCCCACAGGTCCTACAGCCCACTGGATCTCTGTGGTGGTGGTAGGTCAGTGTGTTCTGTCAGGACTGCTGAGTTGTGTAGGAAATTATAGCACCAGTGTTTCTGATGGTGCAGTGCACGACACAGCTCTGCTACATGGTACATGCACACACACACACACACAGCTCTACTACACCCCACACATCCCACACACAGCTTGGCTCTTCCCACAGCAGTGATCTCACCACAGGTCCTTCAGCCCATCAGATCTCTGTGGTGGTGGTAGGTCAGTGTGTTCTGTCAGGACTGCTAAGTTGTGTAGGAAATGATAGTACCAGTGTTTCTGGTGGCACAATGCACCACAAAGCTCTGCTAAATAGTACATGCACACACACAGCTCTACTACATCCCACACACAGCTTGGCCCCTCCCACAGCAGTGACATCACCATAGGTCCTTCAGCCCATCAGATCTCTGTGGTGGTGGTAGGTCAGTGTGTTCTGTCAGGACTGCTAAATTGTGTAGGAAATGATAGTACCAGTGTTTCTGGTGGTGCAATGCGCCACACAGCTCTGCTACATGGTACATGCATTATGATCCCCCCACATCACACACACAGCTTGGTTCCTCCCACAGCAGGGACATCACCACAGGTCCTTTAGCCCACTGGATCTCTATGGTGGTGGTAGGTTGTTGTCTTCTGCCAGGACTGCTGAGTTGTGTCTTCTGAGATAATACTGGCTTAGTTGTGTTCTCAGTGTGTTATGTGTTCTTCCCTTCTGAGAGCCCTAACTGTGGTGTTCTTCTGTCAATCAGACTCTGTGTTTTATATATGTTGTAGGATCTTTGATGGCGCCACCAGGGGACAGAGCAATGACATCAGCAGGGGTGGACCATGAGAAGTACTCACACACAAACATTAAGACAAGTGGTTGTTAGTAGTTTAATTGACCAAGAATTGTGTGGTTAGTTTTCATTGCGTAGATGTGGATCTAGTCTATTTTTTACTAAATCACCTTTGCTTTTGAGGGTAAATTCATAGGTAGGAAAAATGCTGCGGATTTTCCAATGGAATAGACTGCAGAACATCCACAGTGTTTCACAGTGCCAGCAGTGTGACCCCCTAACACTAATTCAGAGACCATAAAACTTTCACATCTTTATCAGTGGACTATTTAAGTATGTATTTATTTCTATACTCATTCTGTTGTAGTATTCTTTTAAGTTCAAATTAATCACATCCATGTCTGTGCCTTGTCATAATTATGTGTGTATAAGTATGTGATCTATTTCCTTATGCCTGAGGAAGAACCCTGAGAGGTTCGAAAGCTCACTATAACATCATGTATTTTTGTTAGCCATTAAAAAAGTATCATTTCTACAAAATTACTTGGTTTCTCTTCCTGAGAACAATCACATTCAGCAGTGTGAATGACATGTTGAGTAATCTCACAGCGTGGCCTGCTTCCTTATTCCCATAATATGAAATCTGTCATGGATTTCAATAAAAATCAATAGCAGAAATATACATGGTCACCACAGATTTCTGACGAGGATTTTCAACATGATGCGGATCTATATGTGGTTTAGCTCCAGTTCAATGGGCTACTCCATGTGCAATTTTCTGATAAGTATCTGCATCAAGATTGAGCATATCAATATTTTTAATCCCCTTGATGTAGATTTCAAATCCATGCACAGAGAAATGTGCACTGTATAAGTTATGGTGCAGATTTCCATTGAAATCAATGTCATAGCTAAAGACGCAGATTTCAGAATTCATGGAAAAAATTGTTCTGTATGAATGCAGCCTTAGTGTATATACACACAGGTGATTGTGAATTCAGTTAATAAAAATTGGTCTGATTGTTTTGTGATTTTTGTGCAAATTTCCTCTTTTGTATGCGCATTTTTAATGCATGTATTAAAAAAACACTTTCTAATTCTCCTTTTTAAATTATGGCTGCCGGGGGGGGGGGGGGGGGGGGGGGGTTGTGGCTTGCCGATGGCGGGATAAGTCGCTCTTCAGCTCAGCTCCCACTCCGTCCACCACATTTTCAAACCAGGCACCAGCATTTAGAAAAAGCGGGCCCTTAAACCCCTTACAATGGTCAAGAGGAGGACCCAGCCCCGCACTGCAGCGTCGGTGGAGAGAGACTCGAGCGGTATAAACCACTTCCTTAGCTCCGCGGCCCCTGCCGACAGACAGGAGGCAGACATGGAGGAGCAGTTACCTGAGGCAGCGCCCGCATCTCCACCAGCAGTGGACTAATGCTCATACCGCAACGGAGAGAGCAGTATCCCCGCGGCTCACGCGGCTCCAGACAACAGAGGTGAGGAAGGGGCGGGGGAGAGCTCAGCCGCCGCTGAAGTCCCAATCAAGGCAGACATGCAGGGACAAGAGGCACACCCTACCTTTACAGAGGCCCCAGGTTTCTCTGCAGATGGACCCCAGAGACACACAGAGAGCACCCCACAGGTGGTGGGGGACGAGATGGAAGAGGGGAGAGCAGACCACGACCTGGGGACAATGGCAGCTCCCTATACTGCAGATAGAGCCGCTGCTTACAAAATGGCGGTGACCCAGTCAGCCCTGACACGTGGACCCAGCAGCACAAGCAAGAAAGGGAAGTCTGCACCGCATCATACCCCAGCCAACAGCCTCAAGGACAGTGTGAGTACCAGGGTTCACACCCCACATCTATACTCACCTCATACCAGAGCCCCCATGTAAGGATAGGGCCACTGATGCACTTTTGTGGCATTCATCTCCCCCTCAGAACTCCGAGAGGACCTGGGCTCCTTGCTCCCCCTCTCCAAGCACGCACACTGAGGATAGCGACTGGGACTTGAAGGCTCACATCAGAAGACTCCCTACCAAATTTGAAATCAACTCCTCATTCGCCCACCTTGAGCAGTCACATAGACAAGCAGTGATGCATATTCAAAAGGATATACAACAGATCGGTCACAGAGTACTAGTTATAGCAGAAGCTCAGGAACATACTAGCTCAATTCTTGAATCTCACAGGCAAGTCATTAATTTATGACCCATTCCACCCAGATATCTAATATCTTTGCACATATTGATGATTTAGAAAACAGTCACAGGTTGAATAACATCTGCGTGAGGGGCTTCCCGGAAGATATCACCAATACACAGCTGGAGCTGTAGGCCCAGGATTTTTTCCGGTCACTTATCCAGAGACCCAGGGACAATCCTATTGAAATCGACAGTATACACAGAGCACTCGGCCCGAATACCCTTGACCCAAAACACGCACGGGACGTTATTTGTCATATACATTTTTACAAAGTTAAGGAGGACATCTTAAAACGAGCCAGGGGCACAGAAAATCTGTCCTACCATTATGCGCCTATCCTCCTACTACCAGACCTAGCTAGGAGAACCTTACAATTTTGCAAAGCTTTAAAGCCGTTATTGGACACTCGTAAAGGGAAAGACATTCCATACAGATGGGCTTACCCATTCCAGCTGGTGGCATGGAAGAATGGCAAATCCACCACTTTTTGTTCTCTGGGGGACCTAAATTTTTGGGGACTTTTGAACTCCCGATGATTTCCCTCCCAGACTGGCCGGCTATGCCCTCACTTCTGGCCCCTACAGCAACAGAGGCATGGCATACTGTTGAGCCTAGGCATAGAGGAGATGTTTGAGGGCACAGGCTCCCACCGACCTAAGGAAACCATCACCCCTCATGGGATTGCCATGACCTGGTTGGACTGATGTGGAGCCCCATGGTCTTCTAGTCATCTAGGTCCCGGAGGAGAACTCCTCACTTGACCGGGCCTGACACTCAGAGCAGCCCTTTTCTTCTCCTCTCGCCTTGCCTCTTTCCTTTTCCGTGCCTCCAACTTCCATCTGCTGGCTCTCTACGTATTCACCCACGTGATCATTGCTGGTTTTGGTCTGTCTCTTCATAATGTTCTGCCTTGCTTTCTGTAACTTTCTATTATTAAGCAACCTGCTTTCTATTGGTGACCCCGTTCAGAGTAAATTGTTTATTCACAGTGGCGACGGACGGGGGCACCTTGCCCCATTGTTGCTAACTACTCTCCCCATCAGGCTGGACGACACTATGTGTAGTCTGTCTCCCGAAGTTCAGGGAATAGCCTGCCGAGTTCCGGTCGTTTCCAGATGTATAGTTTGTTTATGTATTTCCCCCCCCATCCCCTCCTCTCCACCTTCCATTAGGTCGCCAGAGCGGGAGCTCAAAACTCAGACTTATGACAATGGATAGCTTGACCTTTTGCTCCTACACTAGAGGCCTAAATAAACCATCAAAAAGAGGCCAGATTCTCAAGCACCTCCACAAAAATAAGGTCATGATAGCGCTTTTACAGGAAACCCATTTCTCTTCAGGTAACATACCTAACTGTACCTCCAATCATTACACTATCTGGTTCCACAGTCCCCATCCAGATAAGAAAATCTGTGGAGCATCGATAGCAATACACAAACAACTGCCTCATCAGATTATCTCCTCAGAGATTGATCCAGAAGGAAGATATGTCTTGATAGCGCTTTTACAAGAAACACACTTCTCTTCAGGTAACATACCTAACTGTACCTCCAATCATTACACTATCTGGTTCCACAGTCCCTATCCAGAGAAGAAAGTCTGTGGAGCATCGATAGCAATACACAAACAACTGCCTCATCAGATTATCTCCTCAGAGATTGATCCAGAAGGAAGATATGTCTTCCTCAAATTATCTGTTGGCGCTAGTGTTCTAACAATTGCAAATGTCTGTTTTCCCAACCATGCACAGGTTCCGTTCGGTTTCAGGATCATGGACGCAGTCTCGAGCTTCACCACAGGATCACGAATAATCTTGGGAGGAGACTTCAACCAGTGTTTCGATCCTGTCCTGGACTCTTCGGCGGGTAGGTCCGGGGTCTCTTTCACTGATTTATGCAAATTTTAAAAAGCCCTTATATCCCTACAACTAGTAGATCTTTGGAGGCTCTTACACCCAAAAATGAAAGATTTCAGTTTCCACTCACTAGCCCACAACAACTACAATCGATTAGACTACCTGTTTGTATCACATGATCTTTCAGATCTAGCCCCCTCTAGCTCAATGGGAGTTTTCCTTTGGTCTGACCATGCTCCAGTCTTTGGGGCCCTGCAGAGTTTCACAGAGGGGAGAGCAAACCATTCTTGGTGCCTTAACGACAACCTCTTTAACGATCCTCTTTGTGTGGATAAGGTAAAACAAACAATTCAGAATTTCATGGCCGACCATGCACAGGACTCCTCTTACTATCCTATCCAATGGGAAGCCCTAAAATGTGTGATTAGGGGAGTATTTATTTCCCATGGCTCCCGTTTGAAAAGAGAACGTACACAAGGACTTAGAGGTTTACTCACCAGTTGGGCAATCTCGAGTCCTCCAACAAAAGAGCACCATCTGAGATGCTTAGAGCAGATATATCAGACACCCTGGGTAAGATCCTCTCCACCCTAGACCAGCAATAACTATGTGCTAGAGATAGATGGCGTGGGAGCTTTTACGAGCGCGAGAACAAATGCAACAGACTCTTGGCCAGGGTTCTCCATCCCAGGACATCTATCCCTTACATACCTGCACTAAACTCCCCATCCAAGGGAATAATTCACTCCAATAAGGACATATTAGATTGCTTTAGACAATATTACCCAAAGCTTTATAACTTGCGGGGGGACCGAGATGATGAACAGACCCAGGATACACCAGCAATTAAGGAGTACTTGGACAGGTTCGCACCGGGGGCACTCCCTGAGGAGGAGGTTGATTGTTTGGAGGGTAACATCTCTGAACAAGAGATAAAAAGAGCAATTAAAAATTTAAAATTGGGAAAGAGCCCAGGCCCTGATGATTTTACCCCAGGCTTCTTTAAGATGATTGGTGACCTCCTAAGCCCTTTCTTATCTGAGGCTTTCAACTCCATCTCTAGAGAGTGCCCTTTCCCACCTCAGGCCCTACAGCCAATAATCACAATTATTCCCAAACAGGGGAAAGACCATATGCTCTGTTCTAACTACCGCCCCATTTCCCTATTAAACATTGACACCAAAATGTTCTCAAAGATTCTGGCATCTCGTCTGTAACCCCTTATCCTGATCTTGATCAATCGGGAACAGTCAGGCTGTGTCCCGGGCCGCGAGGCAAAGCATAACACCATTGGAACAATCTCATTGATCTTGCATGCTCACCTCTCGGGGACCCCCTTATTCTTATTGTCTGTGGATGCAGAGAAGGCATTCAATAGGGTGCACTGGGAGTTCCTGGAGGCGACCCTGAGGAAGATCGGGTTGGGGCCCAGATTCTTTGACTCAGAGTCAGAGTGAATGGTGCCTTTTCTGTCCCGCTTAAAATAAAGAATGGAACAAGACAGGGGTGCCCTCTCTCCGCTTCTCTTTATGTCCTGGTGATGGAGTCCCTGGCCAACGCTCTTAGGAACAACCCAGACATACGTGGGATCCAATCAGATACTTCTGAACATAAGTTCTCCCTTTTCGCAGATGACCTCTTAAAGTATATCACAAACCCCAGAATCGCACTCCCAATAGCCTTAGAGGAATTTGAGAGATTCGGTAAAATTAGCAATTTAGTCAACATAAGCAAATCGGAAATTCTTAATATAACAATCCCATCGGAGATCGTTTCGGCGGTCAGCAATTTCTCCACTATGAAGTGGAGGAAGGACCACATTAAATACCTGGGTATCACCAGCGACCCTAAAACCCTATTCGAAGCAAACTTTAAACCGATGATTGATTATTTTGGAAGAGATCTAAAGAAATGGAGACCCCTTACGTTATCGTGGTTCGTAGGAATAAACGCACTAAAGATGGACGCTCTGCCTATGTTCCTGTATCTCTTCCAGACTCTTCCAATAAAACTCCCAAAAACGTACCTGACAAAACTACGCAAACTCTCCATGGAGTTTGTTTGGGGTGGAACGAGACCGAGGGTTACATTTAAGACCCTTATCAGAAGGAAGGGGGAGGGAGGAGTAGGCCTACGCTGTTTTTCTGCTTGTCATAGGGCGTCCATATGCACATGCGTCCTAGATATACTTCACAATAACCCCGCCAAATTATGGGTGGAGTTGAAGTGTGAGAAACTCCCTGCCCTCACGACAGGTTCTTTCTGGCTTCCACCCTTAGTGGCTAGCAGGACCCCTTTACTATCACCACTTTTGAAACAGATCCTGGAGGCATGGAATGGTTTCGCTACACCCTCGGGCTTGGTCTCTCACCCTGGCCCCTTTACACCACTGGTTGGAAACCCCGACCTTCTGGTTCTTCTAGAGGGTTCCCCTCTTTTAAAGAAGAGGGACACACTGGCTCTAAGAGTCAGGGATGTAATGTCGACTCTTGGAGTTCGTCCAATTGACGAGATCCTAGATGGGAGGGGCCCTCGGACCAGAGCGTGGTTCCAGTACTTGCAAATTAGACATTTCATTTTGTCCCTGGGCCCTGCAGCCTCTCTTCGGGTCCCCCTCTCTCAGTTCGAACAAATGTGTGTTTCCTCTACAATGGACCCGGCAAGGGTCTCCACATTGTACAGTCTTCTACTGGCAGTGGAGTCATGAGATGGCCCTCTGGGATTTGTTGGGGGCTGAGAGAGAGATCTGGGGAGATCCTTTCAGGAGGAGGCCTGGAACAAGGCCTTCACATTAACATACTCAATGGCAACCTCCTCTAAACTCCATGAAACTAACTACAAGATCCTGTCCAGGTGGTACAGGACACATGCACACCTGGCAAAAATGTTCCCCCGGACTCCGGACACCTGCTGGAGGTGCCATGGGGCGAGAGGCGATTTCTTGCATATTTGGTGGTCCTGCCTCTGTGGCAAGAAATCATTAACCTCTATAACGCGGTTTATAAAGACAGTGGGATCCTCTCACCTGAGGCGGTTCTGCTGTCCATGATCCAGAGACCCCTATCAAGAACCTAAAAAAAAGTATCCTAAAATTTTTTCTCATCGCCATGAGACAAACGATACCTAGGCTCTGGAAGTCCTCCCCCCCCCCCCCCAAACGAGGATCCTGTGGTTGGAAGCCCTCGACAACATAAATCAAATGGAGGATCTTAGCGCAACAGATAAAGGTAACACCCAAAACTACTTTACCACTTGGACGGCGTGGATTTTATTTAGGAACTCCACAGAGTTGAAAACTTGGCTCCAGACAGGAGCGATACCCTCATAGGTTTAGCTAGTCTGTTTCTTGATTGGAAACTTGGCTCTGAGCTCCCGACCTCTGACCTCCATCCTGAGGAAAGGAATCCGGAGCCAGTCGGAGAGAGAGGCCATCAAAATAGTGAGTGTTACCTCCCCTTGCGCAGTTAGCTGACAGTGGAGTATAGTCTACCCTGCACTAGCCCCTCCAGTCTGTCACAGACAGCCCTGGAAAAAAGAAAAGGGAAAATCTTTATTGTATTCAAATAACCTTCACCCTGGGAGAAGTAAGGAATCTGACACTGTCAATGTGGATACAAGTGAAATTGTTGTTGCTTTTACCATTGCTCCCAAATCCGCATGTGTGAACTATCTCTATGACCTGACATTTCATAGTAAACTGTGTGCCTTCAAGTGGACTGGTCTCGTTATTTCCCTACCACATGCAATGTTTTTCTCACAAAAAGGCACTGGCGTCACATACAGACATCATCAGTCAGCACACAAACTACGTAGAGACTCTTACCAACCGTCTGTTGCGCGTGTTGTCATATCTGTTACAGTAGCTGCCACTGTCACCAAGCGTAAGCTAACACCACTCACTCGAGCTACCTCTGGCTCGATACACAGAGCTGTCTGCTTCCTGTAGAAATCAGTTTAGTGGATAAGCACACCAGTTCAGCGAACAGCTGATCGGCAGAGGTCCCAAGCGGGACCTATCCTGAGGATATGCCATCAATAGTTTACAACTGGATAACCCCTTTAACTTTTAGCAGATTTTGCTTTTCAAAATGTAATTTTCTAATGGAAGAAAAAAAGCTAATCTATTAATAATCTAGATTGTATGGCAACATTATAAACCATTGGAAAAGAAAAGTACTGGTTTTCTAGTTTAAATACAATGAAATGAGTGTGTACAATAGAATAAACAGAGACATGAGTTCAAAAACAACAACATGGTGATGTTTTTAAGATAAAACAAACTGACACATGCATAAGGTAGTAACATAAGCAATTCTACAAGTTGAATCAAATTAGAAAATCTTTTGGGTACTCATGGGGACTCCGATAACATCTACTAACACAAGAAAATTGGACAGATATGAAAGCAAATATTCCAGCAAATAAGCTACGGACAGGAATGAAAACAGCCTTTACTTTGTAATGAAGAATGTTTTGCATGCTATAAATTGGTTGAGTTTCACAATGGAAAATTAAATATTTGCGAAATGTACACACTAAAAAAGTCCTCTGCAGAAATTGATTTTTTAACTGTACATTTTGTTGGGTCCAGAAATATTTGAAAAAAAGACACCTTTTTCATAATTTAGCCTCTGTAAACCACCACAGTGGATTCAAAACCACTGTAAGCCCTCAATATGTGATTGAAGTATGGGCTTTCAGTTTTAATGAAAAAGGGTTTAACAATGATATTACATTAACCATTTTGGAATTACAGCTATGTTTTTACATAAACTCTCAGTTATCTTTTTATACAGGATGTAATCAAAAAAGACAGAACGAGCTCTACATCTCAATACTAGTGTCCTATATTCAGATAACAGTAGTGTACTAGAATAGGAAGGAATGAATCTGCTACATGATGGTATAACACAAGCCCAAAAACATAGATTTCAATTTTGTGTTGTGGCCCCAGTAAGGGATACGTGAAGTGGCCTCTTGATACTATGATAGGGTCAGATATTTCAGGAAGTCATACTCTGCAGAAGATTCAGGTACTGAGGCCATTATGAATATGCTTTTCTTACTTCAGTCATAGCAGCTGTCCCAGAGGATTTAGAGAGACATGGAAAGTGGATTTTGCCTTCTCACATGCAATTTGGTTTTACCCTCTATAGGCCCATTTACACGCAAAGATTATAAATTATAATCTATCTTTCAGATACTTGTCTTTCAAATGACTGAAGAATTGAAAGATTTTGCAATCTATTTGCATAAAGTGTTAATGGTCATTAAACACTTTATCATCTTCATTTGATGTAAAAGGGCATCCAGGAGTAGTTTGCAGAGCCCAGAGTGTGATTAATCACACTCCCAGTTGTGCTCACAAGTGCATTGTTCTTCTTGTGGCTCCTGCAGAATACAATGCTATCTGCCATCTCCAGTGGAGATAACAGCATGTGGTCTGCTGAAAAGTAAGTGTGTTTGTTTTACCTCTCAGTAAATGAACGATGCATTTTAAGTTCCCCTGAAAATCGTCATCCAAACAAAAAGTGCACGATGCCTGCATTTACATGTAAAGATTATCGCTCATTTTCAGTTGTTTCAATGAATTTAGAGCAGTAATCGTTACGTGTAAATGGACCTTAGCTCAAACAGGGGCCACAGCACAAAATTGAAAGCCATATGCTGGGGCCCACAGGGGCCCATGCGTCATACCATAGTGTAGTGCATCCATGCCTTCCTATTTAAAGGGGTTGTCCCGCGCCGAAACGGGGTTTTTTTTTTTTAAACCCCCCCCCCGTTCGGCGCGAGACAACCCCGATGCAGGGGTTAAAAAAACCACCCGCACAGCGCTTACCTGAATCCCGGCGGTCCGGCGTCTTCATACTCACCTGCTGAAGATGGCCGCCGGGATCCTCTGTCTCCATGGACCGCAGGGCTTCTGTGCGGTCCATTGCCGATTCCAGCCTCCTGATTGGCTGGAATCGGCACGTGACGGGGCGGAGCTACACGGAGCTACACGGAGCCCCATTCAGAAAAGAAGAAGACCCGGACTGCGCAAGCGCGGCTAATTTGGCCATCGGAGGGCGAAAATTAGTCGGCACCATGGAGACGAGGACGCCAGCAACGGAGCAGGTAAGTATAAAACTTTTTATAACTTCTGCATGGCTCATAATTAATGCACAATGTACATTACAAAGTGCATTATTATGGCCATGCAGAAGTGTATAGACCCACTTGCTGCCTCGGGACAACCCCTTTAAGTATATTATTGTTTTTTTCAATATAGGACACCAGTATTGAGATATACACCCTTTATAGTTCCTCTATTTTCACATTTTCAAAAGTAATTGGACAAACTAAAATATTTCTACAATATATAGAAATTATTTGTAATACTTGGATGCAGATGTTCTGCTGTCGATTACTGCTTGAAGTCTGGAGTACATGGGCCTTACCGAATATTGAATTTCCTGCCTTAAGATGCTTTGCCTTTAATGCAGCCAACTTCAAGCAAATTTGGATAAGTTGGGGGCTTCGGCAAAAAAGAGGCAAATGAGGTTTAACACTAATAAATGCAAAGTTATGGACAGGGGAATACATGCCGCAATTATACACTAGATGAAAAACCACTGGGAAACACTGACATGGAAAAGGACTTGGGGAATTTAGTTTACTGTAAGCTTAACTGGCTCTATGGGTGTTAGGCAGCTGCTACCAAGACAAATAGGATCATGGGGTGCATCAAAAGAGGTCTAGGGGTACATGATGAGAACATTGTTCTTCCTCTTTACAAGTTACTGGTTAGACCACACATAAAATATTGTGTACATTTTTGGGCATCGGTACTCAAGAAGGACATATCAGAGCTTGAGGGGGTTATAAGGTGGACACTCAAAGTTATAATCGGAATGGGTGGGCTTCAATACCCAGAGAGGTTATCAAAATTGGGATTATTTAGGTAGAAAAAAGACAGCTGAGGGGTGACCTAATAACTGTGTATAAATTTATCAGGGGACAATATAGGGATCTCTCCCATTATCTATTTGTACCCAGGACTGTGACTGTAACAAAGGGGCACCCTCTACTTCTAGAGGAAAGAGGGTTTCTACACCAACATAGAAGGGGTTCTTTACGGTAAGAGCAATGAGACTATGGAACTGTCTGCTTGAGGATATGGTGATGGTAAATTTGATTAAAGAGTTCAAGAGGGGCCTGAATGCCTTTCTTGAATGATGCAATATTATATGTTATAATCATTTAATACTTTCAGAAGGGTTGTTGATCCAGGTATTATTTCAATTCCCATATTGGAGTCAGTAAAGAATTTTTTCCATTAAATGGGGAAAATTGGCTTCTACGTCATTGTTTTTTTTGCCTTCCTCTGGATCAACATTGGCGGTTAATAGGCTGAACCGGATAGACAAATGTCTTATTTCAGCCTTACATACTAAGTTACTATGTATCATAGCTGCTTGTCAGTTGGTCTTTCTGCCATCATTGTCTTCAGCAGGAGAAAGCATGTTCAATAAGGTTGAAGCCAAGTGAATAATGCATCTATTCAAATATTCTGTTTATTGTGCCTTAGGGTATGCTTACATGTAGTAGAAATTTTGCAGCAAAATCCACAGCATTTCTGAAAAAGACAGTGTCAAAATCCGCAGCTGATTTAAGCAGCCACAGCGTTCCCCTGATTGCCTACTGCTCACCATCAGAGCCGCAGGCCCTGTCTCTCTTCTCCTCTATCGCGCACTCCTATCTTTACTCAGCTATAGACAGAAATCAGGGCATGCACTCCTGACTTGCTGATTTGCCTCTCGCTTAGGCACATAGAAAGAAGAGGCATTATCCTACTTAGAAGATTGGGGGGATTGGCATCTCTTTCCTGAGATTGCTTATTCTGGATCTTGGGGTAGACTTGGCTTAGTTACAGTACTCTGGTTCTATTTGCCCGGGCTCGCATTGCCTGTGGAGATGCGTCTAAACACTGATTAGACCACCCAAGCACTATATAGGATGATTTGAACTGGTACTGTACCCCATTACTATAGCTGACCATTGGGGGATGGCTCCCTTTATCTTCTTTTTTGGGGGGGGGGAGCATTTACATCGACCCACAAAACCACCAGGGTCGAATACTCCATTGCTATATTTGGAGGACGAGTCCTCCACATTGATTTTCGCCAATAGGAGCTAGCTAACGGTGGCTAGGACACCACTCTGGGAAATAAATTGATAAACCATGTGGTAGTCTGCGACCAGTAGGAGTCGAGCCAGAGGTAGCATTACCCGCTATTGGGTCCTACCTACAAAAATACAATGGACTTGTTACGGCACTCTGCCCCCCGAGCGCCAGTTGGGGTGCCCTGATCTCCTGCACCCCACTGTCCCTGCCTACTTGCCTCGGCCCTGGCTAACCCCAGGCGGACAACTGGGCGGCAGTCCCTGCGCTGGCTAGGGACCTGGCGACTACCTGGATGGAACTACTAACAGGGGACAGAGTGCCGACAGAAGAGGCAGGTGTAACAGACCAACAAAACTACTAGGTGAATCAAGGCTGGAGGTGTAGCTCACAGGCAAACGAAAGGATGCTGACAAGCAACTAGGACAAACTAGAATAGACCTGACTAGAGGCTAGCAGAACCAATAACTGGCAGTGAGTTCAGGTCACTGCCAGCCTTTTAACTAAAAGCCTCCGCCCCGGGGCGGAGAGTGGGAGGAGTCGACTCTCCCACTGTTGCATAAGGGAGGTGGATGAGAGCGGGCGGCACCCTACGGGCGGGCACGCCCACGCCGCAGCACGCTGGCTGCTCCACGCTGCTGCACGCTGGCTGCTCCACGCCGCCTGGAGATCCCTGACAGCACAGCTCCGGGACGCCGAAGCCGAGCTCGAAGCGGCGCGCGCCGGCCGCGGGACCCAGCGCCGCCCTGCATGGTAACAGGACTACTGATCATTATTTTATTCATCAATCCTGGTGACCAATATCCATGAGTATTGTTAAATACACCTCTTGGGGCAATCGTGACCCCGGCTCCTGAGGAACTGCCCCTAACAGGGACAGAGAAAGGCGTCGAGCACCCCTAAATTATTTACTGTACCGCACAAACACTCCAACATCATCACCCAACATCCTAAATTTAGGGCTGGGTGAATACTTTGATATTTTTGAAGCTCATCAGTGTTCAGTAAACTACTCAATATATTCTTTATCTATTATTGAGTAGTGGTACCTCGGAGCCTTGTACTATTGCTATCTAATTTTTTGAGAACACCTCCAAGTGTAAATTTTTTATCAGGTTAGCGATATAGCTCCCCTGATATAAATAGGGGATTAAGCTACCTCTAACAACCCGCTTGTCAGGGTTGGTCTGTGATTTTATTATTTGTTAGTCCACATTTGTGAGTGTTCTATGTTGGCCCACTCTTTTTAATAATTTTCATAATAAAATTTATTACGTTTTAAATCTATATCTGTGAAGGGCTGGTGACTGAATATATAGATTTCAATACCACTGTGATTCCCCCAAATTCTTTGTGCTATCAGCACTTTCTTAACCCAACACCCTCTAGTGAGTGCAGTTGATGAACATTGTAAAAGTCTGAAATAAGATTCATAGTCATTAGACAATGTTATGATTGGTAATAATGATAGTTGTGGCAGGCAGAGATCATTGGAGTTACCAGTTCAGTCTGATTAAAAAATGGACTACCACCGATCAGATATTGATGGCCTGTCCTGAAAATAAATTCCAAAACACACAACACAATGTCATCTTCATTTGGTTAGTAGGTAGCATTAACCCTGGTTTAGCTTGAGGGTTCTCACATGTTCAGGCTGACCGTGAGTCAAACGGCTTAAATAGCAACAACAAAGAAGAAAAGCTGGCTACCTAAAAATACTTCTTTGATTCCAATAAAATTCATAAAATTGCAAATGGTAGGTTCCATGTAACACCATGTCTACGCTCAAACACGTTTCGAAAGACACTTCTTTCTTGATCACAGCTAGAAAGAAGAATAAAAGAAGTGTTTTTAAGGAGCCAGTTTTTCTCCTTTGTTATTTTGAGAATAGCTAATCAGCTTTTAAAGCCTGGATAATCAGCTTAAAGGCAATCTGTCACCTACTTTTAGATATATAAACTAAGCTTATAGACGGAAAGTAGGTAACCCGCTGAGTCCGGAGATGTAAGTGTTATACTTATCTCCCCTGCTGTTATCCCGATGTGAATACTGGAAGCCGCTGCTCAATGCATTTAGTGATGCACTATGTAGTCCGCCCATTCTAATTTTAAAATGGGCGGAGTACTTGGCAGCAGCACTCAACGCATTGAACTGATGCTTTCAGCACTCACACCCTGAAAACAATAAGAGGAGGTAAGTATAACACTTACATCTCTGGACTCAGCAGGTCACCTACTTTCAGCTCATAAGCTTGGCTTTCAGAACTAAAAGTAGATGACAGAGTCTCTTTAAATATTCTGTATGGCCTGGTCCTGATTAAATTGGTATCATGGAAACAACGCAATGACTACTACATGTTATATTTCTTTAAAATTCTTGCTCCTAGTGCATAACAGATCATTCTATGCATCTAATTATTTGAAGTCGTCCAGATAATAGTGTAAATCTACAGGATGAAAAATTGCTTGCATGCCCAGCCTCGTTTATCCTATGATTAGTGTCATGCTAGTTTTAGTAGAGCCAAACAAGGCTGTCTTCAAATGACCTTTTAAGGAAATGCTTAGATTCTGGAATTATTTATATAAATTACTGAAAAATTACCTCAACACACTTGTTCTCCCGTTAAAAGGCAGTGTCCAAAATTAACTTAAATGTCTAAATACTCTTCAACAAAATTTTTCTTGAGCATTAATTTCAATGAGAGAGAGCTGCAGTACTATCGCGGACAACTGGACAGAGCTGTGCTTCTTCTGGCACCATGTAGCCCCTTCACATCAGCTGATCAGTGGCAGTAACTGAATAACGAGTCACAAAAGTGACTCATTCGTTTTACCAATTGTTGAATGCATAAATCTATAAATCAGCACCTCATACTTAGCCAGGTGTATGTCTTAGAAAAAAACAGGTGGGTGGGTACTCACCTGGTGCTCAGTGGAATTCTCTGGATAGAGAAACCACTGGCACCTAGTATCCACGATGGCCTTGTAAATCAATCTGGGTTCTCGATCCAGCCCACTGGAGAGTCGCCCTGGGGTTGCAGCCTCTATCCGGGCTGTAGGTTCCAATGAAGTGCAGTCAGTATATGAAAAATCCCAGTGCTCAGGAGCCCAGAAAAATCAGTGATCCGTTCTTCAATCTGTACATTTATTGTGCAACGCGTTTCGGCAACATGATTTTGCCTTTCTCAAGCATTACAATCCTCTAACAAATACAATACATCTATATATAGATAAAATTTAAAATCCACTTATGTTCACTCTAGCTCACGGAGAATGCAAGTGCGGGCGCCATCTTGGTGTCACGTGAATCGACTTGTCCGATAACGTGACACCAAGATGGCGCCCGCACTGGCGTTCTCCGCAAGCTATAGTGAGCGTAAGTGGATTTTAAATTTTATATATATATATAGATGTATTGTATTTGTTAGAGAATTGTAATGCTTGAGAAAGGCAAAATAATGTTGCCGAAACGCGTTGCACAATAAATGTACAGATTGAAGAACGGATCACTGATTTTTCTGGGCTCCTGAGCATGGGGGTTTTACCAATTATTGGGTTTTCCAGCATTGCTCAGTGAGCAATACTGATAAAATCTTTGCACATCACTTGACTCATCAGAAAAGAAGATTTACAGTATTTGTTACTGGTGTAAGGCTCCTTTTATATAAGACAATTCTTGTTTGCATAAGTGATGTCATCGCTAGCTCATTCACTCTCGTGTGGCCTGTTTAGACAGGCAGATTCATCGTTGACTCATTTAACGAGAATCGTTCAGCATCATTCAATCTTTCACATTAGCAAATGTGAAAGACTGGATGATCAGTGTTTAAATGGAATGTGAAGTGAACGAGACAACAATCATTCACTTTCACGCGTCACTTTGGCTCGGGACAATAATCGCACACTGACCATTTTTGTATCTGATTGTATCATCTGAGGTAATTCAGTAGCTTTGCCATATTCCTAAACAGAGGTCTGCTGTTTTGGGAAATATGACATGTTATAATGTAATTTCATACTGGAATACTGCTTCACGGTACACCACTGTTGTGAAATGTATGAATGAATGAGAATATATAGGTAAGAGGCATCCTTTAGTATAGAAATGTAAGGGTGTATTCACAACAATTCACTTCTGTGGGGTTGCCCGGTTCCAATTCACATTCCAAAATTAGAGCCAAATGAGTAAAAACCATAAAACAAAGAATACTTGCTCATCCTCCGTGGCACAATCTAGTGCTGCAGCCAGTTGATTCACCTGGTCTGAGTTGACAGCGGAAATAAAATGCTCACTGCCCCTATTCAGAGGCTGCAGCATCACTATTCCAAACTCCTGGCATCATGGTGCCCAGGGTGTGAGTGATGATGCCCAGAGAACCGGATTTGATATTGTGGTCTCTAATTGACAGGCAGTGGTCACCTGACTTCTGCTGTCAACAGGGACAACAGAGAATCGTAAGCTGCAGTGCTGAATCGCCGCTGCTGAGGACAGGTAAGTACGCTGTGTTTTAATGTTTTTACTCATTTGGCTCTAATTTTAAAATGAGAATTTGTGACCAGACAACCCCTTTAACCCCTTAATGTCCAGGGTGTTTTGGTCCTAAAGGACCAGATACTTTTTAAAGGATTTTACCCATGTGGTAGTTTTACTGCCCTATTTATCTTATTCAGCTACTGAAATTATTTTTGCTGTGTTTTTTTCTGTTAAATATAGGACTGTTTTTTATATCTTATTTTTCACTGACTTTCCCCCCCCTTTTTTATTTTATTGGGGGGAAAAAAACTAAAGTTTTTTTAAATGTACAGTTTATTTTTAAAATTAGAATATTTATCCTAAAATAAAGTATGGGAATTGGTTCCTTATTTTGTTTCAGATGTTTTAATATATAATATGCATAGTTTTAGATTACAGGGTGCATGCAGCAATGATTTTGGTGGCTTCGGCAGGGCGCCATTTTCTCTTTTATGTATATATTTTTATTTTATTCTGTAATTTTTTAAAACTTATTTTTGTAACTATTTTTTTTTACCATCTATGTCCCCCATGACGTCATATAAGACCTCTGGGGAATGAAGATAAAGTGGCAGCTTGGCAAAGACCTATCAGTAGGTCGAAACGTTGCTACTTTTATTTGTATGGAAGAATAAAAACAATTGATGCTGCCACTTTATCTTCATTCTACTTGCTGTGAGGGATTTGCTCTGGATCCCAGTGGCTGATGCATTACTGACTGAATCCTGCCCTTAAAGGGATTTTACTTGTGCTGCTGGTGATTTGCTTTATTACTGGATAAGACCTCTGGGGGACATTCTTTTTCATATTTCACACTTTTCTACTGTAACTGGGGCATCCATAGAAGCCCAAATTACAGGGAAAACATCCCCCAGTAGTGATAATAGTCACTAACAGAGCTGATGAGGGTCTACTAGGACCCTGCAGCTCTGCTATAATAGGGGGCTCCCGGCGGTCACATGACCACCATGTCGCATAGTGAAAGTAATACTTCCACTTTCACCCTTTAGTACATAGTGCTCATTAAGCTGCTTCTCTTTTCTCCTCTGGCTCCTCGGCTGCCTCTCACAGCTTAGAACCCGACCTTCTCCTGCTTGATTGCAGCAGCAGAGCCTTTAATCCTGCGCCGCACTTCTGCTATCAGTCGGGATTAAAGCCCAGGACCAAGTGCCGTATATTTGCTGAACTTGGTCCTTAAGGCGTTAAGCCTGAGTTTGATTTTCAAAGGAAAACCGTGGCAAAAATTTAAGTAAGGATGTGCAGTGAAGTCTGCCAAGAATCTGCATTCAGATTAGCCTAATTCAATGACCCAACATGTCACTTCTTCTTTCAACATGCAGATTTGAAATGAAACATTCGCTAATGAAAATTTTCACTGTAGTCTACATATGGAATTGCTGTGGATTTGATGCCTACTCTGTGCAGATTTCACAACACATATTCACAGCATAATCTGATGCGCGAATGTAGCCTAGAGAAGGAGGTACAACGTAACCTGTATATTTGATGCATGCTAACAATAATAGCAATATTAAAAACCATAACATCCAAAGATTATAGAAAACCCATAAATTAAAAAAACATACAAACTGTGGGGCAACAAGTGAAAGTGGGGGCAATGTCTCTTGCAAGAAAAATGAAAGAAAAATGAACAACTTGGTATTTTTTTCGCACAACAGGCTTTATTGTTAGTAGTAATATATTTGAATGAATGTATTGTTTACAGTGCAGTTTTTATATGAGAGTGGGATTATTCAAACACTGGGGATACAGATTATTACACCTAAGAACTATTGATTGATAATCGCTCGTCTGCTCTGTGCCTAATACCTGATATTTTGGAGATTGATCTATACTAAAAGACAAAATGAAACAGTTACCCATAGCAGCCAACCTTCTCATTTCCAAATGTAAAAAATTACAACTGGAATCTGATTGATATAGGCAACTTCTTTATTTTTCCTTGAGCTAGTTTTGATAAATCTCCCCTATTTTATTAGCATATTGCAGTTTATTACTTAAAAGACATTCTGAACAACTTCTTCTATTGTAAAACGAGAGCTATTGTTCTTTAACTATTCAATTCTGTTGAAAATGTTTATTTGATCATCATTTTATATCATTATACTTTATTTAATTTCTTGCAAATTCCTTATTAGTTCTAATCAGATTCTTTGAAGATCTGGAGAACAGCATTGCATCACATTTATCAAAGAAGAGAAGCAGATGGTATGTATTTTCCCTAAATACGTTGTTTATTGAATTACTTCGTTCATTCTCATATAAGGCACTTGAATTGAAATCAGAATCAAATATGTATATAATATTTAAATAAAAGGGTCCGTTGGTTGTTACAGCTGGTGGCTAGAGAACATTTTTATCTAGTGTTTTTATGGCTTTCATCATGTCCATTGGCTATATTTTTTCTAATATAATGTACAATAAAATTTAGCTTACAATAAAATTGTCTAAAAACTTTTTAGACTAAAACCTTAAGCAGTATTTGCTAATAAGTATTCAAATGAGCCTAAAAAATATTAGAAACAAGTAAAGGAAGGTCTACTTCTAGACCTACAATATGAATCATAGAATGGTAGAGTTGGAAGGGACCTCCAGTGTCATCTTGGTCCAACCCGCTGCTCAATGCAGGATTCACTATATCATCCCAGACAGATATTTGTCCAGCCTTTGTTTGAACACTTTCATTGAAAGAGAACTCACCACTAGAGATGAGCGAGTATACTCGCTAAGGCACATTACTTGAGCGAATAGTGCCTTTGTCGAGTATCTCTCCGCTCATCTCTAAAGATTCGGGGGCCTGGCGCGGGTGACAGGTGAGTTGCGGCAGGAAGCAGGGGGGAAGCCGGGGGGAGAGAGGGAGAGAGAGATCTCCCCGCCCGAATCTTTAGAGACAAGCGGTAAGATACTCGGCTAAGGCACTACTCGCTCGAGTAATGTGCCTTAGCGATTATACTCACTCATCTCTACTATCCACCTACCGTGGTAACCTGCTCAACTCACTGATCACCCTCACTGTTAGAAAGTTTTTTCTAATATCTAATTTGTGTCTCCTCCCTTTCAGTTTCATACCCTTGCTTCTAGTCTTTCCTTGTGCAAATGAGAATAGGGCTGATCCCTCTGCACTCTGACAGCCCTTCAGATATTTGTTGACAGCTATTAAGTCTCCTGTCGCCTTCTTTTTTGCAAGCTAAACGTTTCCAGATCCTTTAACTGTTCCTCATAGGACATGATTTGCAGACTACTCACCATCTTGGTAACTCTTCTCTGAACTTGCTCCAGTTTGTCTATGTCTTTTTTGAAGTTGGGTGCCCAGAACTGGACACAATATTCCAGATGAGGTCAGATCAAGGAAGAGTAGAGGGGGATAATTACCTCAAGTGATCTAGACTCTATGCTTCTCTTAATACATCCCATAATTATGTTTGTCTTTTTGGCTGCTGCACCACATCATTGACTCATGTTCAGTCTATGATCTATTAATATACCCAAGTCTTTTTCACATGTGCTGCTAAGCCCAATTCCTCCTATTCTGGATGTGCTTTTTTCCTTTTTCTTGCCTAAATGTAGGACTTTGCATTTCTTCTTGTTAAATACCATTCTGTTAGTCACTGCTCACTGTTCAAGCTTTTCTAGATCTTTTTGAATACTCTCTCTCTCTTCCCTAGTGTTAATAGCTATCCCTCCTAGCTTTGTGTCGTCTGCAAATTTGATCATTTTCCCATCAATTCCCTCCTTCAGATTATTTATAAAAATATTGAACAACACTGGGCCTCGGACAGAGCCTTGTGGTACCCCACTTGATACATTCTTCAACTTGTATGTGTAGCTATTTATGACCACTCTTTGAGTACGAACACTCATCAAGGTGTGAATCCACCTAACAGTTGCCTTGTCAATCCCATATTTAGTTATTTTTTTTAAAAAGTATGGTCTGAGATACTTTGTCAAGTGCTTTACTAAAGTCAAGATATACTATATCTAAAGTATTTCCCTAATCAACCCAGTCAGTGATTCTATCATAGAAGGAAATTAGATTGGTTTGGCATGACTTGTTTGTTACAAACCTATGCTGACTCTGGTTAATTACTCCATTATCCATTAACAAGTACTTGCATACATGCTGTTTAAGAATTTGTTCAAAGATCTTTCCCAGTATAGAAGTCAGGCTCACAGGCCTGTAGTTTCCTGGATCAGCCGTCTTCCCTTCTTTGAAAATAAGAACAACGTTTGCCCTTTTCCAATCTTCTAGGACTACTCTTGTTCCCCAAGAATTTTAAAAGATTATGGCGAGTGGTTCAGCAATTACCTCCACTGCTTCCTTTCGTATCCTAGCATGTAATTCATCTAGACCTTGAGACTTGAATTCATTTAAGTTAGCTAAGTGTTCCTTCACCGTCCCTCTGCTTATAGATAGCCTGCATTCTTTTATTCCCCCAATAGCACAGGGAAGATCAGCTGATGTTCCATCTACTTTCTGAGAGAAAACAGATACAAAATAGGAATTTAAAAGTTCGGCCTTCTCAGCATCATTCTTAACCAATTCATCATATGTAAGCATCCAACCGCATCTTTGACTTTTATTTTGCTTTTGACAACCCCCTCCCCCTAAATCCTTTTTTATTGCTTTTGGCCTATGCTGCAAGCCTCAATTCATTGTTAGCTTTAGCTTTTCTGACACTTGCCCTACAGTTTCTGCAAACCTCATTATATTCTTCTTCCGATATTCCCCCCACTTTCTATTTGCTAAACATATTTTTCTTTGTTTTTAACATGTGCACAAGTTCTGTGTTCATTGATCCTGGTCTCTTCAAAATGCTTCCTATTCTTCCTTCTTTTAGGGATTGTTAATGATTGTGCTTTGAGAATTTCATTTTGCAATATTTCCCAAACTTTTTGGACATTTCTGTCCTTAAGAACATCCAGCAATTGGATTCTTCCTACCCTCTTTCTGAGTTCATTGAAATCTAACCTTGAGGTATGAGTTTGTCTCAAGTTTTCCTCCTTTTTTTATCCAAAATTGAAGGATAGTATGATCACTGCCTCCTAAGGTCCCAGCCACCCTTACCTCCTCACCATTTCTTTCCTGTTGGTAAGAATTAGGCCCAGGTTGGCAGATCCCCTTGTTTTCTCTTCTACCTTTTGGAAGATAAATTTGGCAGCAAGAGCGGATAAGAATTTGTTGGATCCATTACTTTTACCTGAGAGAGATTCCCAACAAATGTCTGGATAGTTAAAATCTCCCATGATCACTATGTCATGCTTTTTTGAGAGCTTGGCTATCTGATGTAGAAAGAGTTCATCAATATCTTCTGCTTGTCCAGGCCACCTATAATAAATGCCTACAATAGTGTCCTTTCTGTTGTTCTCTACTTGTATTCTTACTCAAACAGCTTCTACAGAACTACCATGTTCTGAAGCTTGAATCTCTGTGGAGATGAATGTTTTTCTAACATACAACACAATACCTCCTCCCCTTTTTTTAAGTCTGTTTCTTATAAATAAGTTGTATCCTTCAAGCCTTGTATTCCAATCATGTGTATCATTCCACTAAGTTTCCGTAATGCCCATGACATTATATTTTTCTTCATGTGTTAGGAGCTCCAATTCTGCTTGTTTGCTTCCCATGCTCTGTGCATTTGTGTAGAAACATTTTAGTTTGTGATCAGTGTCTCTTGCTCCTCTACTTTCCTTCAGAATTTTTTGTCTTTGTTCTTTCCACTTCTAATAGCAAAGTTTTCAAATGTATTAATTAGCTATATAGTTTTACTAGACCTTTCACTTCCCTTCTGATATTATTCTAGTTTAAAGCTCTCCTAATATCTCTCTATATTTGCCTATGTTTCATGGTAATCTTTCCATTACATTTCTATTAGCGGAACTTGATGTGGGAGAGCCCAGGAAAGACATTTATCAGTATCATATGAAGGTACATAGAGAATTTAGGACACAATTGTAAGATGTGAGTGTTTTGGGGGTGTAGAAACCCATGGGTACACGATGTATTATTCAAATGTGTATTGTTGCTTTAATATTATCGGAGTGTGGAGGACTGGAGAGGCATTTGGGGCTGCTGTGTGAGTTGGTGCTTCTTCAACATGTTCCTGAGCTCTCTGGCCGGTTTCTAGCCAGAGTGAGTCTGATAGCAGACCTGGAACCTTCCCACATGGCCTGTCCCATGTGGGTTACCAGAGCCATCTACCCTATAGGTGAATAGTGAATGTGAATTCTGGAGTGGCTCCAGCTCACAGAGTCTCAGCTCCTCTCCTGGAAGGCCGCGTTAATGGCACTTGAGAAATTTCTTCCTCCACCATGTATTACTGTGCATGTGCGCAGGTGCCTCTGGGAAAGAACTTTCAGCTTGTTGTTGGAGTAACCTCATGAACGTAACAAAGGGACTATGGTGACAAAAAAAAATTCTTTTATTTATTAAAAGTAATAGCGTATAAAAAATTGCAAGTTTTGTATTGTCAGATTTGTACTAACCCGTAGAATAAAATTAACATATAATTTTTGCTGCATCATGACCACCATAAAAACAAAACCCCAAAACAATGGCCCAACTGTGTTTTTTTCTATTTTACTCCACTTTAAGCATTTTTAAGAGTTTATAAATACATTTTAGGGTGAATACGCACTTGCAGTTTCCTTGTGCGTTTTTTCATGCGATATCTCTGTTTTTTTTCATGTAATTGTAAATGAGACTTTCTAATGTTAAAAACGCATCGCACAAAAATTGCAAAGCACCAACTGGTGATGCATTTCTAATATTAGAAAGTCCCATTAACAATTGCTTGAAAAAAACCTGCGATTTTGCGTGAGAAAAACGCAAGTGTGCAAGAGCCCTTATGATACATTAAATAGTAATATTACAAAAAAATACAGCTCATCCCACAAAAATAAGCCTTCATACGGCTGTGTAAACAGCAAAATAAAAAAAGTTATAGCTCTTGAAATGCAGGGCTAAAAAACAACAAAAATAAAATCTAGGAAATTGCTGCTTGTTAAAGGCCTAAAATAAATAATTAAATTCATAGATAAATTCATCAAATACACAAAACAAAGCCCAAATATATACAGTATTAGAAAGATGGTACTACCTCCATGAGCAACTGAAGAACTTGCTATTTTGTTGTTCTCTCTGCATCCCTTGGTTATGGACGTGTCTCTCATGGCTCCAGTCAGCAGGCAGAGTCCCGTGGAATATTTGAAATGAGAAGCTTTCAGTGGTTTTGTACAATCTGACAAGGGGAGTGCTATTATTTACCTGCACTGACTGTTTTAGCATACTCGTACACTGTGGAGCACTATGCTATTTTCTATCTATTTAGATTACATACTCAGCATCAGGACCAGGAGAAGCTACAAAGGAAGAAGTAGAACTAGAAAATTGGTTAATAATTAAAAGTTTGAATAAAAAACATGAACCATGAAATGAAAAAGGGATTTGTAATAATAATGGAAAGTCCAGTTTAGAGTATAGCACTGTGTAAGGACCCAAGAACTGGAGAACAAGTTTGTAACACGGAATCTTACATAGTTGCTTAGTTTGAAAAATGACATGGGTCTATGGAGTCCAACCTATAATCTTACTGTGTCAACCATTGTTCTGTCTAGTAGGATGAATCTACACAGCGCCACATTGCTTACCAGACTGGCAGCTGATGGTCTCCTGCCTTCCCGCCTTCCCTCCTGGCTAGATAGTTGTGCGGCAGTTGTGCGTACATCAAGCTAGAGGTATAATCACAGTAGAATGTTTTTGTTTCGTTTCTTGATCTTGGAATGCAGGGAATACAACTGCTTACCTTTTCCTCTTGGCATGGTGGATGCTTACTCAATGTGCTCAATTAAAAGATAAAATGGTACAACCGTGTGTGTCTTTTTTAGTTAGATTTTGCTTTTCTACAATTGTGACATAGATAACATTAGGCAACATTTGAGTAGTAATCAGTGCATAAATCAAGGTATTTCCAAATAGGTCACTTTTCTTGCAATGGTATCTTGAACATACAATATGTTATGTTCCATAAATATCATTCCTACCTTCTTTGCTTCGTTTCCACTGAGTATCAGGCTATCTCATACATCCAGCTTACAAGATCATGCAGTTTTTCAATCAATTCATCCAGGCATCCGAGACTATTTCTCTGTCACTCAGGTTTGCTCTTCTTTTTTACCTCTTTACTGCTACAGTGTTTACTCTTGTTTGAACAACCAGCTGTGCTACCTTCAGGTAAAGTGCTTGAGATTACATGATCACGCACTGCCAAAGTCAATAACTGTAATGTGGACGGAGCTCATTTTTTAATGGTAAATCTCAAAGGAGTCAAAGTAAGAACAATCAAATCCTCTCACCTTGTTGGGAGGAGAATCTATATTATATCCTGAAAGAATTTAATGCTTGACTGAAAACCTGAAAATCCAGTGGTCACAATAGTTTTTCCTATTTTCCCAGTATCCCCGTTTAACACGGGAACTAGATATATGTAAGGACTTGTTAATTCGCTCTTCACACACCCTGGGCCTGCTTATTACACACAGAAAACACTATAGTCACTGCTGATTTGCTTTTCTTAATTTGTTATTCAGAAAAGGAACATTATCACCAAATTGGATGCCCAGTCTTGAGCTTAAGGCCCATTTACATGGGATGATTATTGTTCAGAATTGTTCAAATCCCCACGGGAGTTTAAAGAATAGTCGTCCCATGTAAATGTAGGCAAAGACTGAATTACTGAGCGAGAATTGTTCAGCCGTTCAGTTTCGGCATGCAGAAAACTGAGCAACGCGCCGTTCAGTGTAAACAGCAGTCGTTCAGTTCTGAATAACTGTCTACTTACTGTGAATGGTGGCGGGCGGGTGGAGAACGCTCCCTGGCCACCACCGCCTCGATGCCAGCAGCGCTTTGATTGATGCCAGTGATGCTCACTCCTGAGTAACAGCACTGGAACAAGCTTCACTGGGATGTGCTGTCGGGCATGGCTTGCCCGACAGTTCATCCCATGTAGATGGGGGTTTAAGAATGATATGTCAGTACCCATAGGTAGTGCTTTTTTAGCTTAGATCTAGTAAGGTAGAGGTGTGACCTGTAAGTACAGTTTAGGATTAGAGATGAGCGAGCACCAAAATGCTCGAGTGCTCGTTACTCGAGTCGAACTTTCAGTGATGCTCGAGAGTTCGTTTCGAGTAACGAACCCCATTGAAGTCAATGGGCGACTCGAGCATTTTTGTATATGACTGGTGCTCCGCTAAGGTTTTCATTTGTGAAAATCTTAGCAAATCACCAAAGTCATGTAAAAAACACAGAAATGGATAGGGCAGGCGAGGGGCAACATGCAGGGCTGCATTTCGGGCTCTGAGGTCTCACTATTAAGCCACAATAGTGGCAAGAGTGAGACCTCCCCCCCCGCACTGTCAGCATAACGATCGCTTTCCTCTGCCACAGCTGTAACAGCTGTGGCAGAGCAGAACGATGTTAGCCCATTGAATTCAATGGAGCCGGCAATACAGCCGGCGCCATTGAAAGCAATGGGCTGCCGGCGAGCGCGGGATGAATTTTTGGGAAGGGCTTAAAAATATAAGCCCTTACCTGAAAATCATTCTAAAATGTGTAAAAAGTAAAAAAAAAAAATACTCACCATGTCCTGGCAGAACGATGTTAGCCCATTGAATTCAATGGAGCCGGCAATACAGCCGGCTCCATTGAAAGCAATGGGCAGCCGGCGATCGCACAATGAATTTTCGGGAAGGGCTTAAATATATAAGCCCTTCCCTGCAATTCATCCAGAAATGTGTAAAAAAAAAAAATATATATATACTCACCTGGTCCCGGCAGACGGAGTTCAGCTGCGGCCAGCTGGCATTTCTCCTGAACTGCTCTGAACAGCTGTGAGTAATATTCAGCAGCCGGGGATTTAAAATCCCCGCCTGCTGAATGAGCTGCCTCTGATTGGTCACAGCCTGACCAATCAGAGGCGGCTCTCACTCACACACCCATTCATGAATTCATGAATGGGCGAGTGACTGCTGCCTCTCATTGGCTCAGCGCAGGGACCAATCTGAGAACGATCTTTATGCTGACAGTGCGGGGGGGGGGGGGGGTCTCACTCTTGCCACTATTGTGGCTTAATAGTGGGACCTGGGAACTTGAGATGCAGCCCAACATGTAGCCCCTCGGCTGCCCTATCCGTTTTTGGTGCTCGCTCATCTCTATTCCCTATCATTCATCACTAACGGTAAGTAAAAAGTTTTATGCAGCAAATTTGTGGTCCTCCAATGCTATGACATATAGGAACTGCAGGAACTACGACTCTGGTGCACTCCAGGTAGGATGGTCTATGGACCTGCTGCATCCTCCCCAATAGACTCTAGACTTGGGTGCTTGCTGACTAGTCCAGCAGGCGAGTTTTTTTTACTGAGCATACCCTGGGTTTTGCTATGCCCAATTTGTCAGAGGAAGCCCTATGACTGGAAGGCTCCGGAGGCCAATTCTTAGGACCTGTTATGAACTTTGCACCGTGACAAAAAAGTTAAACAAAAGGTAATCCCTATGTATAGATTTGACAGGATTCACCATTTACAACAAGTACTAAACACAGGTCATCTAATCCTCTTCCTGCACAATGAGCTCTGCGTATATCAATGAGCATACCTAGAACAGTCTTTTATAGAAGTCAGCGAGTCAACTCCTGTCCATTGTGTTAATGACTAGGGATGAGCGAGCGTACTCGGAAAAGCACTACTCGCTCGAGTAATTTGCTTTATCCGAGTATCGCTGTGCTCGTCCCTGAAGATTCGGGTGCCGGCACGGAGCGGGGGGCTGCAGGGGAGAGCGGGGAGGAACGGAGGGGAGATCTTTCTCTCCCTCTCTCCCGCCCGCTCTCCCCTGCTCCCCGCTGCGACTCACCTGTCAGCCACAGCGGCACCCGAATCTTCAGGGACGAGCACAGCGATACTCGGATAAAGCAAATTACTCGAGCGAGTAGTGCTTTTCCGAGTACGCTCGCTCATCTCTATTAATGACCCATGAGGGTGCTGTAAAGCATATCTCTAAAAGCTGTTGTAAGGTATATCTCCAGCAAAGACAATATGGCAGCCCCCATAGTCATGTACAGACAATAGAATAAAAAAGAATCAACAGTCAGAAGACAAAAACAGACTAAAGGAATTACAAATTCGTTTTAATTAGAAAAATGGAGGGCAATGCCTTTATACACTGAATATAACAGTAATGTTGCGACTTTATCAAGCAGTACAAAATAACAAATGGCAGTGTATATACAAGTCATATGACATCACATGACAACCAATTATGGAAATTCAAAAGAAAGCACAATAAATATACAACCGTTATATTCGATTGATCACATCCATAGAGCATTATATAATATCATGTCAACATCTCCTCAATATTAGAATGGAAGAAATTAAGTGAGGAATTCAGAATGAATAACACATATCTTGCCGCAACCATAGTGCATAGCTCTCTTCTCTGTGCAGTGATCCCCGCCCAGCTTTACAGCTAATTGATCTAATCAACACATATAACAATATAAGGCAATGCAGCAATCCTGCCTTTACTGCTGTGGTTAGTCCTAGTTTATTTAACAGTTGGGTCCAATCTATCCTCCAGTCATCTCTCATCTGTCAAAATAGGTAACCCCCTGGCAACCACCCTCATATCTTAGGAGGGTTCTCAAGCAGGTATATAAGTGTGTGCATGTATGATGACCTGCAAGACATCCCCATCAGTAGGATATCAAACACCCCGTTTTTTTACTCTGTCACATCATGCAAACTTTACCCCAGTCTTAGCAGGCATATCTATAATGAATCCGCTGTCACCAGGAAATAGCATGGAAATATCCATGAATTCTTCCATTTCTAGTTCTTTGGTCCATCTATACTTCAATTGTAAGATGAAGGTGAAAAAAGCAATTAGATATTTTAGAGCCGAAAGAACTAAAGAAAGAGTTCAAAATTAGCACTTTAATCCATTTGGATGTGGTCTGTACAGTATGGGAGTAGGTTAGTCATGTTTTTCATGAAGTAAGGTGTCTAACAATATGTTGTGTCTAATAAGGGTTTTAACATATGATTTTTGTTTGTGTTTTAGGGAGTTATATTCAGATAAGAATCTAGAGCTGGTGAAATTCAAGTGGGGTATTGATACTTTTTTAATCCCACCTATAGCTCTCTCCAGAGCATTAGAATTTTTTGAAAGCCCACATTTTTTCATTGCTATTTTTTCATTATTATTATTTTTTCTATTATTGACCTTCTTATTAGAGGTGAGAGCCAAATGCCATGTTTGCTGCAAGATATGTGTTGCCTATTTTGAATTCCTCATCTGATTTTCTCCATTATAATGTTGAGGAGATGTCTGTTACGTCTAAGCTGGATGCAAAACACCTCATCCGAATCTGATGTAATTTGTTGTCCTTAAAGGTCAGATTTACACACAATATACTAATGCAGAGAATACAAAATATTTGTAACAAAACAAATGAGTGGAGGAACGTAAAATCTGACCCTAACCTACTGTCAGGCCAGCTACTCATGCCTGCCGCCCTCTTGCTATTCCAGGCAGACGCAGGCGTCACTCTGCTCCCTCTGTATGAATGAGCTGCCATTTACTTTCCGGCAGAACTGCAGGAGTTAATCCTCCTCAGGGCTCTCAGCCTAGCTGCAGGGTAATAAGCTATTACCTCCCAATTTAGCTGAGCTGGGGATCCTCCTTTCTTGCCTAAGTGTTGGTTTGTGTTTGCTTCTGTCACCCAGCACAGGTGTCTGCCGATGATTAGTATGTCTGTGCCTGTTTTTGCCTTGTTACTCTGCCCTCATTCCCGCACCTATCTGTTTGTTCTCGGTTTGTTTTGACTCTACTCAATTTTCTGGTTACCATTCAGCCTGTTGCATGGTCCCTTGCAGCGGTGCTTCTGGCCCCCATGGCTCAGCTGCCAACTACACTGGGACTACTCCAAGAGAGGTAGCATCCTGCTCGGCTCCCCACAGCGAAGGCCAGATCCTTGTTCAGGAGACAGATGTTTCAACACTCCAACTTATCTGATAATGGAACAGTACAGGAGACACCTACTAGACCAAAAACACCTTCAGATTACATGCACATGAGATGCGTGAATATGAACCTCATTCTTTTGAATAGAGTTATTCACATAACCATTTTTTCTCTTACAGCGATTTTGCAAGATTAAAAGTAGCTGCATGTCCTATTTTCTGGCATTTTCTCTGAACGCCTTGCCTATTGCTTTCAATAGGACCTTTAAAGACATCACATGTGTGATGTGCATGCGAGTGCAATGTGATGTATCCCATTGAAAACAATGTGATCTTGTGTTGCGTGTAAAACACGTGCCTGACAATCGCAATTCCAAAGAATTAATGTGAGGCATTTTTTAATCAAAAATTCCTTGCGCGCACGTGTGAAACGTATGTTGGCAAGCGCGATATCGGGCAGAGTTTCTTAGCCTGATATCGAGCTCACCCATGTTGATGTAGCTTCAAAGTAGAAGTATAACCAATGTCCTCTTTAAGAAGGAGCCAGAATAATCATGTACAGATGAGCGCTGGTTGGTTGGCTGGGACACACACCTCTCAGTTGACTAAACCATCCACAAACCATCAGATAAGTGTTCATGGTGTCATACAATGTCAGAATGACACTAAACATGTGCCTGTGTGGATCATGTGGGACAGAACCGACGCCATCACATTACTCCGGTCTTGATGTGACATGGCTGGTGAGCCTTGACAATGCCGATATGATATTAAATTATGCTCTATCAATGTAATTAATGAAATAAGATAGTTGTATGTGAATTATGTTTTCTTTAGTGCTGAATTTGTATAATTGATTGATTATATTTGTGCTGCCTTTTGTTGTATCTACTGCTTGAGAAAGACTTCTAATGGATATGAAAAGCTGCTCCCATGTTCAGTAAATAAAGGAACTGCCTTTCATTGAGTGTTGCGGTTTCTCTACATTCATGCTGCTATGGGACTTTAAAGCCTAGGTCTAATACTGCGTGCACTGCAAGATATGCTTTGCTGCTAAATTGTTAGAATGCTGCTGATATCTTCCACTCCTAAAAGTGTAGGTGATACGTTCCCTTTAATCCCTTTAGTGGCACGCCTGGAAAATCTCTGGGGCTTCCTGCATTGACCATGCAGTAAAAATTGTTAATAAGGGAGATGGAATAAAACCTCCATAGTGCCACCTATTGGAAGGCAGCATTCCTTCAAGTCTAAGTCAGACTCTTTGTACAAGTCTTGTAACAATGACTGGGAGTTAAAATTGATATAATAATGTATTCTTTCATTATGTGAGGCATGGCATGGTAATAATAAACCTTCCACTGAAGGGAAAACCATAATTTTTTATTTTTGTATATCCATATATTACAACCCTTCATCCAATTTCATCGACGTCTCATGTCACCCATGACAAGTCTTACATTTTTATATTCCTAGGTCAAATTATATACTCTACATATATTTAAAGATACACTTAACATACATGAATATTTGCAAGGCAGTAAGCTTTTGACAGTCAACCACAGAGTCTGCTGAGGTGCTAATCTAGTGGATTTTCTGAATTATTGGACATTTTTAACAGCTAATAAACTTGCAGGATTTTTGACTTCCGTGGTTGTAACCAGAGGAACCACAAAGACTCCACTGCATATAAATTAAAACAATAATCCTCTGGGTATCTAATATATTTCCTTCATATGAAAGCCATATGCTCTGCTGATCTACAACTAGAAGGCTTTAGCAGACATGTTCACATCTAAGCACACTTCTACCTTTGGGTATTTTACAGCAAATAATTTCCTAATATTTTACTTACTGATTTGCACCCGTTATCAGTTTTTGATTCCTATTGGGCACAATTGAGATTTGTATGCAAGCAAAAGGATTATTTAAAGAGATGGGAGAGTCAAGCCTCAAGTTCGAGATTCACAGCCAAGTGATTGACATCATGAAAAGTCAATAAAGAATATTATTTTGCTCATCTGCACTTATTCTATGATGAATTCAATTTCTTTAAGTGATATCAGAATGACTGGCAATGAATTGGCAATGAGGAATAATATCACAGTGAACACAATGGATGGCTTTAATGATTTAATTAGCTTGATGCAATGGTGCACTATAGTGTTAACACATCAAAAACAATTTACGGTACCTTTTTGCAATTTGTGTTCCACTATCTATTTCTATCTTATCTGTTTTATGTAAAAAGTGCAAATAGGGAGAGTGAAAGAGTTATCTCTACCTGATAGATTGACAGATACAAAGACAGATACAATTGGGTCTGGAAGTATTATAGACCGTGACATAATTTTAACAGCAGCACAGTAGATCTGAAGGAAATCAATCACTATGTGATTGAAGCGTAGTTTTCTGGCTTCGCTTTCAGGGTTTTTAACAAAAATATTGTGCTAACCATGTAGGAATAGGATACATTTCTTACATAGTCCGTCCATTTTCTCAGGCTCAATAGTAATTGGACAGTTGACTGATGAGCAGTTTCATGCTGTGGTGTGGCCTCTGCACTGATTAAATGCCCACTTTGCTGAAAATGTTTTCATTCATTATGTAACTAGTCATCCAGTATACATAAGTCAGCTAGCATTACCTTTACCTTTTGAGAAAGGCTGCAGGACTTGCCAAAAAGCATCCAGGTCCTTGACAACTTGTCTGTCATGATGTCGATTCCCTGAGGATAAAGAAGATTTTAGACGTAGAAGCCTACCTACCGCTTTTTTTTTATTTTCATTGTTATCCGCTGAAGCTGATGTTTTTTTTCTGGTTTGGGCTCCGTCTACTATCATTGCCTGGCTGTGGGGTCCCCGCTATAAAGGGTGAGCTCTATTTTTTCTTATTGCACACTATCTCAGGCAAAAGATGTTAGACTTATTACATCTAATGAGTATGCTTTCATGATTCCATCTGAATGTGTTCAGGGAGCAGGATACAGTTGAATCAATAGTATTCGGCTGTAAAATCCTGATAAAGCTGATCGTTTTGAGCGCATTTTGAGCGATAATCGTTGTGTCTAAATGGGCCTTTAGGGGCCATGCAATAGTCTCAGGCATTAATAATCTCACGCAAAACACAAGTATCTATGTGGATAGAATTTTATGTCCCTTTGTGGAGGCACTTTCCTCCTATGTAAGAAATGCAATGGATGTCCTCCAACATTTGGAGGGAATCCATGTGATAACAAATTAGCTAGCCTGGATGTAGAGGCCTTTTATAGTTCCAGCCCTCATGTTGGTGGTTGTAAAGGAATGAATAATTTTTTTAGAACAGAGGGTATGCAATTTACAGATCATAACTCATTCATGATTCAATTAGTCACTATCTTGGAGCATAACTTTTTTCTATTTGATGACAGACTCTACCACCAGGTCAGGAGTACAGCAATGGGGAGCACTTGGGTTTTCTGTATCTTTCCTTAAATTTGTCGAGTACCTTAATAATCAGCTCAGTCTCTGTTTCTCATCTGACATTCAGGTTTCAATGTTGTCCTTTTTAGATTTGTTCATTAGTAAGAGCCTGGAGGGGAAAATAGTTACCATAGTCTATCGGAAACTGCTCTGAAATTTGGCTTAACCGTAACATCTTGAGAGGGACTTTTTCCTGTTCTGAGCACCATGCATGTCAATATAGTAACAAGAGCAATTTTGTTGTCAGTACCACAACTCAGAAATGGCATGAAAATAGAGAATTAATTAACTGCAAATCTCATAATGTTATATACATGTCGACCTGTACATGTCCTTGGAATTATGTTGGTAAAACCATACAACTGAGACAACATATTTTAGCCCATGTTGGTAACATTATGTGAGAGAAGCAGACCCCTTTAGGGGTGCATATGAAGAGTTCTCATAGCAATGATTTTAGCCAATTATGATTTCAGGGTATTGAATTGATGCGCCCCAACGGCAGAAGGGGTGACATTGACAACAAATTGTTACATAAGGAGACAGCCTGGATCTTTAGACTTAATTCCTGTCAATCCAGATATCTCAATGAGACTTTGTCTTTTGTGCTCTTCTTATGAGCATTCAGCATGCTTATTTGCATATTCCTGTTGCTACTTTGATGCTTGACGTAAAAATTCTCCCTTTGATGTTTATTGTGCTGACGTGATCCTGTTCTCATTTTATTTGTTATGATGGGTGCTTCTGTGTCCATCCTCAGTTGGTTGGTTCGCCGGCTATCTGCATCACACCAGCGACAGTTTGTTTGTGCTCTTTTGTGTTGATATGGATGGGTGGTTCGCACGATCCATGCCCTTGGTGATGCGGCTTCAGGGTTCTTCCCTGATGTAAGACTGCTGGATGTGGTTTAGCCACTGCAGGTTATGAGATTGGATGGCTGGCACATGCCTATAGTAAAGGCGGTACCTTTACTGGGCTATTTAACCAGCACTCTGGTGCTTGACCCTTAGCTCCTCATATCATGGCCAGTCCACCATCAGGGCTGGCGGTGTGATTCATTTTCTCTGTTGGTTATCTCAGCTTATGCTTGATATCTGAGCATATGCATTATCTTTGATAGCTTCAGAACTTTAGTATTCTATCTCTGACTGTTTTGTCTACTTATTTATCACTCCTGATTGAGGGAAACACATTGAGTCTTTAACTACTATCTTTGAGCTTTTAGCTATTCTCTTCTATGAGCCTTTTTCTCTTATCCTGTATGCCTGTTATCTTTATTTCTTATGTGTGTAGTTTGGAGGCAACTTGTTTGAGTGGGCCTAAGCAATTATCAATGTTCCTCGATTTATTCTGTCATGACAACGGTGGTGTGTCTCACATGTCAGTAACAAGAGCCTGTTGCTATTATCTTTTTCATAGTAGTCTATAGCTATTATCCATTATATCAGTGATTCGGAGATAGCTTCTTTAGAGTGGACATCATTATCAATGTACCTCTTTTTGGCTTTTTTCTGACCATTGGTCTATGCTGCTTTTGTGAGTTTGAGCTGATTTTTCTTTTAGTGCCTTTTACAATATAATCAGGAGACTGCCTCTTTTGAGTGCTCCATTGAAAGCAATGGGAGAACTCCACGATCCTCTGTGACGACTGTGAGAACCATGGTGGAGATTCCCTTCATCACTGCAGTGATGCGTGGCTGTTTTCGCATGAAAACGCCTCACATTATTAGGGTTTTCACATGGTGGCAAGTACAATATAGGGCCGTGAATCACTGCCCGATATCACCCTCACCAGTGTAAAGGAGCACTTAGGGGTGAATGTGACTGGAATATTATATTTTGCTCATTGCTCGACTCACTCAACCTTCCTGTCAATGTGGATCAATGTGATGTATCTTTATAAACTAGTTTGGGTATGATGTCTAATTGCACTTACTTGTAACAGATGTTAAATATGTTTCTATGACATTTAATATGTCTCTATGTCTTTTCACAATTGCCCAATATTTTCAATATTCTTTATTAAAGGTTATATTTTATTAGGGACCTTCTAAGTGATTTTTTTTTTGTGCTAATTTTGAGGTTTTTACTGCCTTCAGTGATTTCTTTATAGAAATATCAACATGTGGTCTAAAGAGGGGTCATTACAAGTGAAGTGAAGGGTTTGTTTGGCAGAATGTGCAAATCATTTTACAAACTCCATCCAGAAGAATGTCAGTCATAAAAATGTCTGCAGGAAATCTTCTGCATGTGAATATAGTCTAATAGTGACCATAAAATGTTAGTTTTTATGTGGTTAGATGCTATTCATGTAGCACAAAGAGAATATATGTCTAATTATTAACCAATCACTCGCCTTTATCATGCCAGAGGGTAGGCTACAAACCCTTGTGCACAGGTGGCATGAATGGATGTGGGGATGGCCAGAGGTCTATATTGTGTTTACTTATGATATGGAAATATCTGGAAGATACTGTATCACCAAATTATTTTGTAAACCACAAATATACAACAGTATACAGTGGATGCATACAACTGATATACCTTTGTAAATATAACTATGCAGCACATTGCTCTGTATTGTTGCAAGTTCAACAGTTGTATTATAATTCTCTTTATTTGTTTCACTATTCTATAGATGTGACATTTCTTCTTGTAATCTGATTAAAATGTCACATATTTCAACATGAAGTCGTGGAAGTGGGATGATCAGGGAAAAAGAGGCATTGTGCAACTAATTGTTACAATTATATGTTCATTTTTCTTAACTTAATGGTTATTCAAAACACAATTTCACAAATATAAAGATTGTTTTTTTTCCAGGTACAAAAAAGATAATGAAGAAAATACAGGTTATGGAATAAATTGCTAAAAATAAGCAATATATAAATATGTGCAATAAAGTGATAGGATTATAAAAACAAAATGTTACTCTGTAATACGTAATACAATGCAATCTACCTGCCCAAATAATGCAGTTATCGAGATGGAGAATTTTCAGTAATGCTGTTTTAACAATGAAAATCTATAAATATAATGTGATTTAGAATTACTGGGAAAAGAAAAAAGTGTACACATGTGCGCTGCTTCAGGCCAATGACTATATTTATAATTAAAGACTATTTCCAGATGTCTGTTTTCAGTGAATATAACCAGCAGATACCACCTCTTTTGTCAGTAAATACACAAATTGCTTTCTTATGTTCCAGTTTAGTATAGTATTGTTTAACCTGCAGGTTTGCTGTTTCTTAAAGCGAACCTCCAGTCCTGGACAAACCAAGATGGCCGCACTACTTCTTCGACTACCTGGTGCCCACTGAGCATTGGTGATGCATTGGTAGTCTAAGCCACTACACACTGCTTGATTGCCTAGTACTACTCTTGTAAGCAGCGCTGGCCAATCAGAACAGCATGTAGTGTCTTGCACATTGTGCATTGGTAATGCATCAGTAGTAGATAGAGAAGTGGTGCAGCCATCTTGGCTTGTCTGGGACCAGAGGGTGATTTAAAGGGGTTGTCTAATTACTGGACAATATTCCTCCTGATAGCTGCACCTGCATTTAAATAACAAAAAGAACTGTACTTACCCCTCTTTTGCCTCAGTGATACAGCACTGTAGCCTCGCCATGGTCCCGGTGTTTGTTGGGGCAAGTGATGTCACCGGAAGTCATTGCCTGTTTTTCTGGCATCAGTGCTCACTTCCTGGGTGCCCTAATACCAGGTGTTCAAAACAGTGATCACCTGACTTTGTGACATCATATAATACAAGAACAAGAGAGTTGCAAAAATCAAATTTAGTTTCACTGCCCGTGAGTAGAATAAAGATTTCCACAACTAGCAGCCAGTATTTTACAAGGTTACGTAATTTGTAATATACGGTATCAATGTGTTAGTTGTACCCTTCTATAGGACGTAAGCCACCTATTAACATTTTAATTCAGTGATTTATCATAGTGTATATGACAAATTTAGCTGTGTTTCATCTTTAACAGGGTTCTGTCATTAGAAAAAAAATGTCCATATTTATATAGTCCTCCCCAGGCAGTCTTCTTACCACATCTTCTCACCGATCTTTTTCTGGCTCCTCCAGTCCCCGAGATTCTATGCCCATGTGCTAAAACAGGTTGCTGAGGATTCAACATTTCCTGCAAGGCATTTCCTGCCCTACAGGAAGCAGAATATAGTGAATGGACACTATATCACAGGAAATAGAAGATTCAGACGTCTTGTGGTGACGTGACCCAGTGTTGTGCCTTATCAATGCTGGATTGGAGCTGCAGTTGTAGTAGCCATGCTGATCACTGGAGAATAGTCAAGATAGTCGTGAGTCTTAATCGGGAAGTCACTATATGCAGTACAATAAGATGAGATAAAGCATAGTCAAATGGAAGCCAGAGGTCAGCATCATCAGGTATCGGTATGCAGTACAATGGGATGAGACGGAAGCGTGGTCTAATGGAAACCAGAGGTCAGCAGCAGATGGTATCGTTATGCAGTACAATGGGATGAGACGGAAGCGTGGTCTAATGGAAGCCAGAGGTCAGCAGCAGATGGTATCGTTATGTAGTACAATGGGATAAGCTGGAAGTGTGGTAAAAATTGTTCCTAAGGTTTTTTGGGAGTCAGCAGCAGGAGGTATCAATGCAATAGCAGAGGAGCAGAAGGAAAAGGAGCTTGATCAAGGTGGTGAAGCACAATAATCACGCACTGGATCTGAGGCACAATCAAGCTTTTATAGGAAGTCCTAATTAGTAGCAGGGCAAAGCCAGAACAGGGAGACAGGAGGTAACATATTATGCTAGGCTGAAAAAAGACATATGCCTGTCGAGCTCAGCCTTTTACCCCCAGTGTTGATCCAGAGGAAGGCAAAAAACCCCCCCAAACACTGAGATAGAAGCTAATTAACCTAATTTAAGGGGAAAAATTCCTTACAACTCAAAATCTGGAAATCACAATAAACCCTGGATCAACAACCCTTCTGAAGGTTTTAGTGACTATAACATATAATATTGTAACACTCAAGAAAGACTTCCAGGCACCTCTTAAATTCTTTTATCAAATTTGCCATCACCACATCCTCAGGCAGAGAGTTCTATAGTCTCCCTCCTCTTACAGCAGAGAACCCCCTCTTATGTCAGTGTAAAAACCTTCTTTCTTCTAGATGTACAGGATGTTCCCTTGTTACAGTCACAGTCCTGGGTACAAATAGATGAGAGAGATCTCTGTATTGTCTCCCCTTATAATACATAGTTATTAGGTCGCCACTCACACGTCTTTATACTAAACTACCTTATTTTCCGGCGTAAAAGACGACTGGGCATATAGGACGACCCCCCAACTGTTGACTTATACGCCGGGAATATGGTGTAGGAGAAAAAAAACAATGCTCACCTCCCGCGGCGTTCTGCGGCACTCCTGCAGGCTGTCACTCCTTCCTCTTTGCCGACAGAGCATTGCTTTCTGGATGTGGGGCTTGAAATCTCCGCCTTCAGAAAGCTAATGCTCTGATTGGCTAACTCAGGCGGTGTCAGCCAATCACAACCATTCAATTACATCATTGAATGGCTGTGATTAGCTAACGAATGCCAGCTTTCATTGGCTCAGGGTCCTGCGGAACATGGACCCTGTACCTTGTTTCTTACGTTACTTGGCTTGAAAAAAACCTATTTAAAGGTCGAAACGTTGCCTTTCTTAACTTTGAAGCAATAAAACATGTTCTTTCATTGGCTGACGCCGCCTGAGTTAGCCAATCACAGCCATTCAAAGATGTCATTGAATGGCTGTGATTGGCTTACACAGCGCCAGCTTTCATTGGCTAACGCCGCCTAAGTTAGCCAATCAGAGCATTAGCTTTCTGGAGGCGGGGATTTCAAGCTCCGCATCCAGAAAGCAATGCTCTGGCGGCGAGGAGGAGAGAGCGACAGCCTGCAGCAGCGCCGCTGAATGCCGCAGGAGGTGAGTATTGTTTTTTCTTTTTTTCTACAGCTTATACCTGGCGTATAAGACGACCCCCGACTTTGGTGAAGATTCTCCGGGGTTAAAAGGTCATCTTATACGCCGGTATTTATGATAAATAAGATGTTGTTTAAAAAAAATTGTATAGTATATTTATATAATAATGTAGCGGTTCTTGTAGAACAAGTGCAATGCCGTGTCTTGTCAAGTCCTTTGTGTCACGTTACGTTTATGCCATATCACTGCACATGTACATCAAAGCAAACTACTCCCTAATGTTTCTTTTAAAGTAATTTGATATTGCCTAACGGTAATACAATTATCATACTTGGATAGGTCTGCTTTTCTTTTATGGCATTAGTAATATGGAGGTGCAGCAGGTGTCTGTTGTTTTAACAAAAAAACAAAGTCACATAGGTCACAAAATGCATGCTGTGCGATTACAGACCACCCACTGACAGCAAGGTGAGCATTCATGTGTAATAACCTGATTACATTCCATCATTAGGAGGCAGAAGAAGCCAAAGGTTATACAGCCCTGGCTGATAGCAGGGAGTTTCCAGGGAAGTTTTGCTTTAAGATTGTTATACAGTATACTATATATAGCGGGATCATTATAAAATGTTTTGTGTAAAATAAACAATCTTCTTGTCTATTGGCATACAATGTTAAAAAAAAAAGTTTCCCCAAGCTGCTAAGAAAAACATAAACTCTTTGAGCACAATGGACAGCTGGGAGAGGGAGATTCCAGGAAACCAGTGATGCATTTTCTGCCCACATAACGTTCCACAACAGAGGTTTCTAGAATGTTAAACTTTCCCATGTCTATCAGTTAACAGGGATGATAAGGGTATATAAATCACATGAACTATTCTCCAGGAACATGCACTGCATCCACCAACTTTTTAAACTAATGTTTTTACTTCTGGATCTGATTTATCTGCTGTATGAAGGGAGCTGTCTAATTAATTTTCAGTAGTTAAAGGGGTTGTCCAGGACTTTTGTGGACTCTTACCATTGATGACATCAATGGTTGATCAACAGGGTCTGCCTTTTGGGATCCCCTCCGATCAGCTGATCCGTGTGGACCACGCTGGAAGCAGATAGTGCTGTCAACATTGCTGCAAGTTCAATTGGAGCTGCCGTTCCAAACTCGGCTATAGCAATATAGACAGTGCTATCTGCGGATCCCCAACAATCAACTATTGATGACCTCTTTTGGATATAAGCCATCAATAGTAAATATCCATAAAAATCCCAGACAACCCATTTAATGAGAATATTCAGGTACCTTGTTGTAATGATTATGAGTGTCCTCATCCACCCACATACAGAACATTTACAAGTGAAAAAAAAGGGATGGTGGATGGAAATAGAAACTGCTCAGACCATAATGTGCCTTAGGTCTGTCACTAACAATAGCAAGGCACCTACCCTGAAAATGATAACCCGGAGCAGGAACCTAGCCCTAATAACCCATTGCACTCTAAGTATAAAAGGGGGGTGGAAGGGAACTGAAGGTACAATGTTTCTAACAGGATAAATTGGCAAACTGTGGACAAAGATGTGTTCAGTGATGTCCAAGGAACAAGGTTCTCACATGGTCCAAACTGTGACTTATATGACACCTTTTTAATAAAGTAGAATGAAAAACAAATTGTTCCTAAGGTTTTGGCCACAGGTGATGTCAGCTCTTCAGGGATCACCATACATAGTGTCACAAAGAAACCAGGGGACCAACAAACTCCAAGGGTTAAATCATCATAGATATTACAAATATTGCAATATATGTATCAACTACCATGATTAGATCCAATATACTTTAAAGGGAACCTGTAATTTCCCCACAGCACCATAAAATACATTATGGTGCTGTTAGTGGACAAGACAGGGAGCTTGGTGAGGTGCTGAACATGTGAAATTATCCCACCGATCCTGAGTACAGTTATCTCATGTGCCGCGTACTCCTCACTATGGGCTTACTGCAACCCCCGAGTGAAGAGAACACTGAAGCATTGATCAGACAAGCATGCTGTCGCTTCATTCAGTTTCAACAGAACTGCAGAAGATAGCCCAGCAGCAAGTGTTCTGCATTTTCCATAACCCCCATCACAATGCATATATCGATGGACGTGCATGCTTGGCCAGTGCTCTATTCATTCTGACATCAGTGTAAGGGGAAAAGTGACCCTGTAGTAACAGACTGAGGGGAATACAGGACCCCCATTTTTGAGATCAGTGAGAGAGAACCCCACTGATCAGGTTATCCCCTAATCTGTGGATAGAGGTGTCATGATCTGGCACAAGACTTGAGTCACTTGTTGTAACTGCTGCTGGTGGAACATGAGGTCAAGGAGGCAGCCGGGGTCTGGTGCATGATATGGTGGTGCACCACAAAAGGTTCAAACAGTAGCAAAGTTAGTTGTATATATACAATTCCAAAAAAGTTGAGGAGCTGTGTAAAATGTAAATAAATCTATATATACTGTATATATACCCCCACATATGAAAAAAAATATGCATGGCCTGTCTCTCCAGTATGGGAAGGAAAAAGATGACTAACCTGCAATGTGTTAGCATTCAACATGCTCACCAGGAAATCTGCAGTGGAGCAATCCGTTATGTTGTCACTGTATTTTATTTAGAAAATACATTATTTCTTTGGAGGCTGCTGCAATGTGTTCTGCCAGTTTTTAGCCAGCTGTATCCTAATGCATACTTTTCCTAAGACTTATGAGCCAATTCCACATTACCAATCACAGCATAGCTCTTCAACATTTTTAAACAGCTATTTCTCAACTTGCTGTGGACAGCGGTATGTGGTTTGCTGTTTATTTCCATCTGATTTCAGGCTGAAGTTAGGATTTAAAATTATAATTCATAACTAACAATTCCGAAAATCTAGGAGAAAAATTGCGCCATGTAATTTTAGCTTCAAATCAAATTGTCAACGAGCAACATTATATTATTACAGGAGGTATTGTGCACTATTGTGTATTTTTGTATTATTTGGCCATTTGACTGTGTTTTAGGAGGAACTGTAAAGAAGAAAGAACATTGCAGCTCCCATTTTCTAAGTACAAATCATGTAGACAACATTTTTATTCTTCATTTGTGCAGCACTAACATTTTCTGCAGCTATACGGTTCAAAATAAATAGGGTACAAAAATGACAAACTAACAAGTACAGACAGATACAAAAGGAAAAGAGGTTCTAGCCTGAGAGATTACAGGCTAGGGAGATGAAAGGAATAAAATTGCTTGATTTGATTGGCCTATGGTGGTTTTTTGTTGATTCAAGAAAGAATATCGCATCAACCATAGATCCATACTACAGAAGTTCCAACAACAATGAAAGTCTATCGGTAATAGTTCTGTGTAGTATAAACAGAAGCTGTTACAAAGTTCTACAAGTATACATACATAGTAATATACTTATTACACATATAACAAAATGTATAAAGTGTACAGTATATAAAATATAAATGGATAGACAAAGCAGGAAAATACTATACAATTCTCAAGTATTCAGCAGAAGATATCTGGCCACAACCTCCACTCAGGTAGGTGTGTTTCAGCCTCAGACACCTACTATACCTGTTTCTGGTGCCATAGTATCTGATCTCATCTTACATGATCCATTTGAAGTCCATCTTACATTGGAGACCTAACCCTTTCCAATTCACTGGCTTACGTCTGAAGACATTCTGATTGAAGGCTGTACAGCTCTGATGTCGGAAGACGTTCGGCAGGGTATTCTTACTGTATATTACTGGCTGCTCTGTTGTCAGAGGCCACTCCAGCATGTCCTATACCACAGCACTGGCTCTAGCTAGCAGATGGCACCATTGTATAATGGCAGAAAAATAAAACCCCCTAGGAAACCCTGAATCCAAAATTGGATTGCCAGGGGTTAATATAGCAGTGTTACATAGCTAATGCAAGTCCTTACATACTGTAAAAAAAGTCCCCAACTAGTGTCCAAAAAAGCAGCTCAAATTTTTGAAAGCGGGAAGTCCTTTAACTTGTGTTTTACAAGTGAGATGACTGTGTTGATTGGCTGTTTCTTCCCTAACGGCTTAAATCGCGGAAAAACAACCCTTTTCATTTCTATTAATTATAGTAATAACTATCCAAATATATGTCTTGAACTCTTAGCAGGTATATTACTGTCATTTTCTAGTGTGTCTGTCATATGTTTTTTAATCACATGGAAAAACACCTCTCGAAACCTGCTGTTAAAGAGGATTGGTGTTACATGTTTTCATGGTATGACTAAGAACTATATCAAGCTTGTAACTAGGTGTCGATGACAAAATAAACTGTAGACAGGACTAGTTTCAACTTTTTCTGCACACTCTTAACCTTGGCATTGTATGTTGAATGTGGTTTAAAGTTCTACAGACCATTGCATGCTGAAATTTTTGTAGCTTCCAAGCTTGCAGGGGTTAATTATAATCTTACAGTCTATGTGAGTTGGAAGACGCTAAAAAATGATTTACTAACAGTGAAGCGGGTTTCTTTAAGATGCACTGGAATGTATAGCATATCCTTGGAGAGTTGGCTGTAATGATATACAGAAGTGCTGGCTTATTGTCTAAAATCTACTTACGATAATGGCTGAACAATTCACAATTAAACAATTTACTAGGCAGACAAATGAAGAAGTCCCATTGTACAATGTTTTGTAGATTATTGCAATTACTGTAAATCAATTGTGTATTCATTACTTACAACTCCAATGAGGGAGGGATATTGTTGGGCTAGTTTTCATTGTACTGATAGACTCTAAAGTTCCTTTGATTAACTTGCAATTTGTTCATTTACATGAAGTGTAGAAACATGAATGGTTCTTCTTGTGTGTTTATTTTGATCAAAGATGACAAACTACATAAGACTGAGTAGGCCGTTGAACACAGCAGAGTCTCTAAACAGGCAAACCCAAAGTATTAAGCGGCTTTCAGGAACAAGGAAAGCTAATGGTTTGAATTTTGCCCTTGTTTAGCATGTGTAGGTGATAATAGTCTCCAAAAACACTGAGGCAACTCTCTCCCTCTCTTTTGTCTCCCTCCCCAAGAGCATATGCAGGATTTTTAAAGGTGGTGGTAGTGGGGGCTTCCAAATGCTGTTGTAGTTAATGCATTGTTTCAAAATGTGACCACAGACTCATAACAGCTGCAACGATGCACACAAATGCCAGCAAGGGAACTATCAGCATATGAGTAGCCGATTAGACAGTTAAGTGAGTTTCAACGTTGCAAATAATCTACTCCTTTCTTTACCAGGCTTCGGCAGTCATCCCAAATCTCAAATCTATTAGGCTAGCTCAAGGTCACTTTTAGCAAAGAGGTGATACAACCAAAAATCACTGTGTAGCCCTACGACCTTGTACTCTCATTGAGGTGAATGAGGTCATGGTGCAAATTGCAGATCACAAAAAAATTGCCAAAGTTGGATTTTTTGTGACCTGTGTGTTGCGTGAGCGCAGTAAACTTCAGCTTGCACCATGACCTTATTGAGCTCAATTACAGTGTGAGATCACAAGACTATACAGCGATCTTGGGTTGCACAAACGTCACTGTGTCACCCCATAACAAAGATTATCATGTGGTCCAGAAGCTAAAGGCAGCAATGGACATTAGATTTGAGTTGGCAAACCCATACATTACAGCACGACTAGCTTACTATCTAATGGGTTTTAGAAGGTTTGGCCAATGTTCCTTTGACAAATATTGGAAGTATAGAAGGATCAGGCATGTTGAGTTTCAACATGCCCAATTCTTTGTTATCAAGGAAGACTAGTAATCATTAGGACATTATAGTAGCAGTGCTTCTGGCGGCACATCACATAGTAGCTTGATTATCACAGAAGACAAACACAACTTGGCTCCTCTCACAGCAGTGACATCACCAGAGGTCCTTCAGCCCCCTGGATCTCTGTGGTGACGGTAGGTCAGTGTGTTCTGTCAGGACTGCTGAGTTGTGTAGGAAATTATAGTACCAGTGTGTCTGGTGGCGCAACGTGCCACACAGCTCTGCTACATGATACATGCGTTATGATCCCCACACATCACACACAGCTCTAATACACCCCACACATGACACACACAGCTTGGCTCCTCCCATAGCAGTGATATCACCACAGGTCCTTCAGCCCACTGGATCTCTGTGGTGGTGGTAGGTTTTTGTCTTCTGTCAGGACTGCTAAGTTGTGTCTTCTGAGATAATAATGGCTTCGTTGAATTCTCAGTGTGTTATCAGTGTGTTAACTGTGTTGTTCTTCTGTTGGTCAGACTCTGTGTTTTATATATGTTGTAGGAACTTTGATGGCGTCACCAGGGGGCGGAGTGATGATGTTACCAGGGGTGGAGTGATGACGTTACCAGGGGTGGAGTATGAGAAGCACGCACACACATACATACAGACAAGTGGTTGTTAATAGTTTGATAAGGCACCACCAGAGGTCTCTGGCAGCTGCTTATTCCCTTTCCCCCATTGAGAACACCCCAATCCTCTTTTTAGCATTGTCAGTGGGTTCTCTATCATAAAAAAGGCAATATTAGTTTATATAGTGCATCTACAGTATACAAGGGTCTGGTGTAATGCTTTCTATCTAGTTATACCAACACTACAGGAGCTATAATACCACTTGTCATCACATTGTTACCCTTGTAAAAGTATATTGTATGGCTTAACATCTTTATTGACCCAGTACAGAAATATAAAGTTCTAATTTTTGTAAAGTTCAATTTTTGTTCTGGCAATATTTGTGTGAATGAACTAGACATACTGTTCTAATGTGCTTATTGATTTGTGTAGGATTAAAGTCGCTTTGAATGATTTGGTCTATGGCCCGCAGCAAGACTTTAATGACAGGATTAACAGTTTACAAGCTTCTTTAAAAATCTGAATTGTAGTAAAGGAATAAGCTGATTTTACATTCCCTCTCCTTGATGTACTATACACAGTATATCTATCTGCCATGTACATATACACATACAGCTGAAATCAAAATTGTTCAACACGCATTGCAAATTAGGCTTAATTGCTAAATTTAGAAACTTTGAGATAGTTGCAAAAACCAATCAAACAAGAACAATTTAAAGGGGTATTCTGTTGATTCAGGGCTTATTCAGACAGGCGTATATTAGTTGGGTTTTCATGCCCGGCCGATATACGCTGCCCCTCTCTGCAAGGGGAGGAGGCAGGACAGGACGGGAGCTAGTGCACTGAGCTCCCGCCCGCCCTCTGCCTCTTGCCACTGTTTGCAATGGGAGGAGGTGGGATGGAGGCGGAGCTAAGTTCCGCCCCATCCTGCCTCCTCCCATTGCAAACAGTGGCAAGGGGTGGAGATTAGTGGGAGCTCAGTGCACTAGTTCCCATCCTGCCCCGCCTCCTTCCCTTGCAGAGAGGGGCAGTGTATATCGGCCGGGCGTAAAAAACCCAACCGATATACGCACATCTGAATAAGCCCTTAAAGTGAAAGTTTTTTGCTTCATACATGTAATTTTGCAATAAAATATTACAACTTGTTTTATGAAGCTGTAGAGATATTGATTTACCTGCGGTTCATCCTTTGCTCCATTGGTATCCAATAGTTATGTCCTGTATGCTCTGCTAGTTTACTGGTTAGGCACGCTCAGTGCCTTCATATCCTGTAATGAAGACACCGTTTGTACAGTCATGAATGTACACTCATCAGTAACTGGCAGTGGGGCATTGTGGGAGATATAGTTTTTACACTTCTCATAGTTAAATAACAATGAGGAAATCTGAAGCTAGCTGCAAAACAGCATTGGTGCAGGTTGGCTAAAAAAATGGTACTGGAGTTCAGTTTGATGATTTACATCGGTGTTTGGACTCATGGTAACAAGCAGAAGCATTAAGGAATTTTTTGAAATTTTGTTGCCCATCTTTAGATTACATCTTTGAGTAGCTGAATACAACTAATATAACAAGTGGTTTCTCTACATGTAACACAGACAGCAGCTTTTGACAGTGTTCCTGAGGAATCTTAGTCCATTCCTCATGGGAAATGATCTCCAGTTCACTAATATTCTTGGGTTAGCATGCTGCAACTGCATTCTTCAAATCCCACCAAAGGTCTATGTTGTTCAAGGTAGGCGACTATGAAGGCCACTCCAGAGTCTTCCAGAACTTCTTCTGAAACCAAGCCTTGATGGACTTTGAGGTATGCTTGGGATCAGAGTCCTGTTGAAAGCTTCAGATTCCTCACAGAAGATATGATGTTTTCTCTTAGGCTTTCCTGATATTTTATTGAATCCATCTTCCACTCCACACACTGCAGGTTTGCAATGCAAAAGGAAGCAAATCAGCCCCAGAAAATCACCGAGCTACCACCATGCTTCACTGCAGGCTTGGTGTTCTTTTCAGTGTATGCTTCATTCTTCTTCTTCCAGACATATCATTGATCCATAGGCCCCAAAATTTCCAGTTTTATTTCAACAGGAAATGGTGGAAGCAATTTTCTGGCTGGATTACAATAAAATGAACATTTACATCTAGAGGAAAGAAGGTTTTTACTCTGACAAAGAAGGGGGTTCTTTACTGTAAGAGTAGTGAGACTAAGGAACTCTCTGCCTGAGGACATGCTGATGGCAAATTTAATAAAAACTGTTTAAGAGGGGCCTGGAAGCCTTTCTTAACTGATACAATGTTACATGTTATAATCACTAATAAGTCAAGAAGGGTTGATGATCCAGGTAGTATTCCAATTATTCCGATGGGGAAAATTGGCTTCTAGCTCATTGTTCTTGTTTTTTTTGCCTTCCTTTGGATCAACATTAGCAGGGGGTGAAGGGGGTTAATAGGCTGAACTGGATGAACATATGTCTTTTTTCAGCCTTACATACTATGTTACTATACAGTCACTAACAGTAAAAAGTAAATTATATTCCTAACACTATAGATATGGATGGAGGGAGGAATATAAGGAGAAGGTCTGACTCCTTTTTCCATCTTCTTGCTTCCAACCTCCTTCCCTTATTTGAGCTTTGTGACACTTGCTTGGAAAAAAACACATCACTATTTTCAAATGTACCCTGAGAAATAAAGATAACCATACATATGAAGTATCTATCTATCTAGCTAGCTATCTAGTGTATCTATTAGACTTCCATTACCTGTAAGAGGCCCTCCAATACATATTTGATTCCATCAAACCCACTGAAATGTGAGTGTTTGGATAAGTTTTAACTCATATGTATGGCCAGCTTTACAGTTGGCATCTAAAACAGATCAATTATTTATCTGCATTGGGTCTTGTTCAGACGAGCGTGCTTTTTGCGCAGATTAGCCACGCAAAAAGATTGCTTCTATGCTGCTCTAAAGCTCGCGTGAACGGGTGAATTCAAGCTCTGTGAAGTAGCCCGTTCACACGTTCCGAGGTGCCTGGTGCGTATTTTCCAGCTCCCATAGGAGTCTATGGAACATGCACCAAAGATAGGTCAGATCCTAGATTTTCATGCAGCACGGACCTTTTCGATGCTCGTTGCACTCGCATGTCCTATCTTTGGCAGGTGCGTGTATTTTGCGCGTCAAAGGAAAGCGTTGGTTCTTATAGAAGCGATCTTTTTGCGTGCCTATTCTGCGTTAAAACCCACTCATCTGAAAGAGGCCTTAGGATGAGATGACATTTTGCAGTTGAACACAGGTGGACAAACATGTCCATATGTGGTGGCGAATGGCTGTCCGATTTACTGACAAAATCTTTGTTCACAGCGGGTGTGTGTTATTTCGCTATGTGTGCTTACCATGTGGTCTCACCCCTAGTTGTGACAAATATGCCCAGCCACTTATATGGATGCAAGTCTATATATACTGTGTGATATGTGCCAGATGGCATGTTACCTAGTTGCTAGGGGGTATGAGTGTACCTTGACACCACCAGGAAGCTAGGGGCTTGACTGGGATATGCCCCTCTTACACCCCTAGCTACCTATTGGCTGCATTCCTGAAGGTCCTTAAGCAGCATCAGGATAGCGATCTAACTGTCCCATCCCCGCTGTGATGGCCTGTGCGGCTGTGGGCTGTGAGTAAACCGGGGAGTGCACTCGCCGGTTCGCAGTGATGTGCATCTGTCGGCAATCCGCGGACCCCGCTGCTGGAAGTCACCCAAGGACGCAGTTGTGCCCTGTGCGGCTGTTGGCTCAGAGGACATCCCAGGGTGCAGTGGCCGGTGAGCAGCGATGTGTGGCTTACCTTACTCAACGGACCCTGCAGGTGGAAGTCTCCCGTCCCCGCTGTTCTACCCTCTGCGGCTGTCGGCTCAGAGGACACCCCGGGCTGCAATCTGTGATGTGCGGCAGACGGCACTCCAGGGACCCCGCTGCTGTAAGTGTGCCGCCGCCATGCTTGCATGTGCGCCCCTGGCCTCTCAGGTGATGTCCACACACCCCTGGTCAGTATCACGGGGGGAAGCCTTAACTTACCACCGGCTTGTGAGGGAGCAAGCAGAGACCCACTGGCAGGGGAGCTGCAATAGCGAACTGTACGCAGACCCTGGTAGAGCACCTTCAAGTACCTTGACGAATGCAGCCAAATGGAAGCTAGGGGTGTGAGAGGGACGTTCCTCCTGTCAAACCCCTAGCTTCCGGTGGCGTCAAGATACAATAATACCATGCTAGGTTGAAGGGGGAACCAAGCCCTTTTGCTTTGCCTACAGTATTTAATTAATAGTGCAGGGCACCAAACTGAAAATGTGCGCTGAATAAAGGAGAACCTAGCTCTAACTGTGTATGAGCCACTACAGAGGAGTCTAAAACTGCTGCTTGTGTGTATAATAAATACAATGTACTTAACCATTTCACTGAACTGAAAAAAGTGAATTGAGGTAGCAATAAATATTTTTTTGGCTATGTATTGGTAAAGACAAGTCATGGAGCTCAGTGTGGCATTACAGTACAAGTGAAGGTTTATTAATCATAGGAAAACACATCTCTGCATCTTGTTTCTTGAGAAGTAATTGAAATTGAAAAAAGTAAGTTCTGTGTTCTGAAACCCACATCCCCATGACTCAGATATTTGTGTCACAGGAAACGTCAAGGTTATAAATCGTAGAGGATTGCTTTTGTTGTATGGAATTATTTAACTTTTATTGCTGAGGAGAAATTATTTTTTTTTGTTTTCCTCCTTTGAAAGGTTTTTCTTATACTCATGAGAAATCTCTGAAGTTAATGGTACAGCATTCCAGGACTGCTTAATAATAAAAAAAAAGTGTTCTTCACACGCCAATACTTTGTGTCGGCGCTATTTAAACGCTGTGCCACATCTTAGTCATTCATTTTTCTGTCCGGTTTGAGATTACAGGTTTTGGATGCCCAATGCAGCACTATTACATGGTTCAGAATAGCAGATTTTAGACTCATAAAAAAGGAAATCAATTTAGAGCAGTTAAGAAACAGAGGCAAAACACAATCAAATTACCTTGCAGATGGATCTCAGGCTTGTCTATTAGAATTTATCTCAATTATTCTGATGTGCTACTGCTATTTTTCTCCCGTGTGACTTTTTTGCTCAGAACTGATACCTCTTAAATGATCGTGAGCTAAATATTTGAAAGAATAAAGCTAGCAACCAGTGGGAAGTTTGTTTTAGGCTGCAAGTACACACTCCAGCTCTCTGCTGCAGCTGCCTGCAGGTCTCTGCTCATTACCCAACAGCACTTGGAATTAACAGGCAACATTAGCTACTTAAAGTCCAGGAGGCAGAATTAGTGGGGATGGGTAGGCGGTTTTGGTAGAGAGTCGCAGCGGGTATGGGCACCCTCTATATACTGTTTATCGTGTGTGAGAAATTAACCCCTTAGTGACCAAGCCTGTTTGTGCCAAATTTTGGAAATCGGACATGTTTCACTTTAAGGGCTTATTTAGACGACCGTATATCGGCTCGGTTTTCACGTCGAGCCGATATACGGTGTCATTGTCTGCAGCGCGGGGAGGGGGGGGGGTGGAAGAGCCAGAAGCAGGAACTATGCTCCCGCCCCTTCCCTGCCCCTCGCCACTATTTGCAATGGGAGGGGAGGGGTGGGGGCGGAGCTAAGTGCTGTGACTTAGCTCCGTGTGTGTGTGGAGGGGGGGAGTCAGCCTCTGGGAGCTGGCAGCATGGAGCTGTCACATCCACAGCTTGCAGTGTTTTAATCCCCACAGGGAGCATGTTTTTATGTCCCTGGGGATTAAAGCCCAGCAAGGACGTAAAAACATTATGGGGTGGTCACTAAAGGGTTAACAAAGGGTTAGCTTTATTGAAGAGGTGGATGTGGGTCATGCATAACATTCAGTTCAGTAAAGAGGGAGGTTCTCCTTTAGGCCTCTTTCACACGGGCGACAGTGATAAAATTGCAGCAGTATTGCATCTATGTTCTGTGTGATATTGCTGCATTTTTTTTAGCAGTGATATTGCGATACTAAAAAGTCACATGTAGCATGACAAAGTTACGCGCCTTTATGGTGCTTTTTTGCCTGAATTTGTTTTGGGGGAAGGGGTTGCCTTGAAATATAAGCCCAACCCCGAAAATCAGCCCTGGCTGCATTAAAAAAAAAGAAAACACAATACGTCACTTAACAGCCCCTGTCTGCTCCACCGCACTTCTCGTAGGTCTCCGGTAGACTTGCTTATAGTTTTCAGCAAACGCTTCATGGTTTGGAGATTCAAAATCCCCGCCCAGGAAGTGCTGGCTCTGATTGGTTCTCGAGCACTGCGGCTCAGCCAACCAGAGCCAGTGCTCGATGAACCAATCACAGCCATTCAATGCGATGGCTGTGATTGGTTTATCGAGTGCCGCAGTGATTGGCTGAGCCGTGGCACGTAAGAACCAATCACAGCCAGTGCTTTCTGGAAGCGGGGATTTTAAACCTCCAAACCAGGAAGTGCTGACTGAAAACTACAAGCAAGTCTACCGGAGCTGCTGAGGAGATGTGCGGCGGAGCCGACATAGCCTGTTAGGTAATGTATTGTGCTTTGGTTTTGTTTTTTTTTAATGCAGATAGGGCTCATTTTAGGTCTTTTACAGTAGGATTTTCTACGGTAAAAGTTGTATCGCACAGCATAAAAACTGCGTTTTCGTGCGATGCAATGCAACAGAAAGGAAGGCCTCATAGGGAAACATGGGCTAGAAAACCTCGCAAATTGCGGCAATATTCAGTAACCCGCATTTTTTTCTCACAATGTAGCAGTCTACAAAAGATCACTAATGGGAAAGAACCCATTGGAATGCATGAGCTTCACATATATGCGATTTGTAGCCCTGTCGCATCTCGAGAAAATAGCACGATTTTGTCGCCCATGTAAAAAAGCGGCCTAAAGATATTTGCAGATAATGTAGGTGTAATAAAAGAGCTGCAGCAATAAAGATCACAGATCACATTTGGTGGGATAAAGAGAGATAATTCTCTATTGCTTTACTTGTAAGGACCCCCTCAGCTTGTAACTGTCTCTCCTAACCCTGTCCATCCGCTTACTCTGCTGGACTGTATTTCCAGGCCTCTCACTAGGCCTCAGGAAAGCCAGTCTCTTCTGTCCACACCAACAATGGTTCCCCAAAGTCTCTCAGTCCCTTTCTATTTGGACCTAATTCTTAGTCAAGTCAGGAGGTGGCTACTATTGTAACATTGTGGCTTCCACCAGAGCAACTCCTCACAGCCCCTCCCCTCTCTTAACACAGAGCTCAACCCCCTTCTATCTAGATCCTTCTTCTGTGTCTTATACTGGTCTGTCTGGGCATGTGTAACGGGTTAAATATATAAATTATATATATATATATATATATATATATATATATATATATATATATATATATATATATAGTGACCAGATTTTCCATGGGTCAAAGCATTTCTGCATCCAAAAAATAGTCAAAATCTGTACCATTGGTGTGGATTTTGACTGAAAATCAGCCACATACTCACAGCTGATTTCATATTATGTGGCGTTTCCCCTTCCATCCTCCATGGCCTCCGGCTGTCAGTGCTCACCAGCTTCCAGTTCCCAGGGACCTGTAGTGGCCTCACCTGACCAGCAGTGCTGCACCTGACCAGGCCGCTGGAAACTACAAGCTGGGGAGTGCTGACAGCTTGAAGCCTTCAGAGGAGGTGAGGGGGAGCACTGCATAGCATCAAATCAGAATATGCAGCTGATTTTCAGTCAAAATCTGCACCAGTCGAACAGATTTTAACTGTTTTTTGGATGCAGAAATGCTGTGGAATTAGCAGTGGAAATTTCTGCTGTGGACATTCCTCAGCTATTCTGCCACGTGTAAACGTACCCTAAATCAGCTTGAGGTTTGCTGCCATGTGCAGAGTAGCCTCAGTAGTAATAGTGTCTCCTATACTGGCCCCAGTAGTAATAGTGACCACCTGCAGTGGCCTCAGTAGTAATAGTGTCCCCTATATCTACCCCAGTAGTAATAGTGTCCTCACCCACCAGCATGAACGTTGGGGGGAAATAACTGAGCCACAGACAATAATATAGTACCTCAGCCCCCTGGGAATGGTCAGGGCCTGGAAATAACTTTACTTAGTAACTGCTCCAATGATGCAAGGCAAAACAGACAATATTCCACGTGCAGGTAGAGTTAGGAATATATATATAGACAAACTTGAAGATGAGTAACTCCACACAGCAATCCCAGACTTCAGGACACCTGTGTGTGACAATTGTAGATGCGTACTACCACTCTGCAGGACCCAGACTTCAGGACACTGGAGTGGGAACAATTGAAAATAAGAAGAGTACCTCTGCGCAGGGCCTTGTGTAGTAAAGACTTTAGGCTGGCTCACGTTCTCTCTATCTCTCTGGGGCTCACTTACTGCTCATTCAAATCCTTGTGCTTGGGAAATCTCTCTTCCTCCTCCATGCTTCACCACATGAGGGCTGAAGGTGCCCTCATGTAGCTGGACCTCCTGACTATGACTCCAGAAGACATGGAACTCCTTGTCCCACTCTTAACCACTCACATTTATAACCTCACTCATACCACTTGACAGGACATAAATTGCTACATTTACCAGACGGTCAGCTCACACTTTGCAGACATTAACCCATCATTTGCTGCAGCTGTGCAATACATATAACAGAATGAGAAGACAGTTTTGCACAGAGCATCTACATAAGACATACATGTATGACATTATGGAGGGGGCCAGGAAAGCATGTACTGGGCCACTACAGTTTCCCCCCTACTTAAAAATAAGCCGACCCTGGCGCCTCCAAAGCAGGGTGTAAGAATCCAGAGTCAGGTCATCTTCAGTGTGTGACTTCCAATTCACCTCTGCGCAGTTACAGAGTGTGCAAGGTGAAACCTATAAACACATCTCTTACCCCTGGTTACCTATGTAAAGGATTAACCCACTCCAGGTGTACTGAGTCTACAAGAAATGTCATTTTTGAGTATGGCTTTTTGTTTATGACAGCGTGTAAGGAATATGACTTGCAAGTACATTTAGAAATTCTACTAGGCTGAACAGAATTCAGGGACACTAGTATTGCTATAGAGCACATTCATAACTCATCTCTCTAAAGACTAAAGAAACTGAGATAAGTGGAATGACCATCACTTTCTCTATTGAGGATGAAACACACTGTGACCACTACAAAAATTAGAAAGGGCGACTGGCAGGAAAAACAAACAAGAGATGAGTGGAATGACCATCACTCTCCCTAAAAAAAAGTAGAACAAGGTGAAAGGAAGGCCCCGCCTGCTGGGACAGACCAAATGAACAGCTAGCACTAAGGCACGACATGTGAGACACAGGAAACCCCCAGCCATACACATAAAGCATACCATACATGCGGCTTCATGCACACGGTGGCATGTCTAAGCTAAACATTTCTAAATTGGCATATTACATTTATATGAGAATATCTTATTTTAGAATATAAATTGACTTTTGAGAGCACGAGAGAATAACCACACTGTAATAAACTTGTCCACCTGCACATTACTTAAACATTATAACATTGCATAACATTAATAAAAACAATGACCTTTCAATATGAAAGATTAGCATAAACTATGAAAAGGGGAAAAAAACTTTAAAGTCCTTTTTCTTAAGGGGCTTAACTGGGGACAGGAACAATGTCTCTTACGTAAAGAGTCTCTTATTTATTTTAAACTGGAACATGTTGGGTCGCCACCAGATCACTTGGGTGACACAGATCTCTTCGTCTTCATTCTCCGATTCGGTAAACCAGCCTGTGGGAGTTAGTGAACTCTCCCTGGATTGAGAGCTCCCATGACCCCTCTATTTCACAGTTGAAGATCCAGGCTCACAGTTCTGCAGTCTAGTCGGGAATAGTCGCATATGTTAAGCAGCGGCTGCATTCCTCACAATGGCGCAGACACATAAGCAAACACTGTGCTGGACTATTTCTGTCTGCCCATAGAAATGAATAGAGCTTTGCCATTTTTATAGGGCAGACAGAGATAGCCAAGCACAACGTTAGGCTATGTGTCTGCACCATTGTGAGGAATGAAGCCACTACAGAAACGTGAGATGCCATCTTCAATTGTGAAATAGAAAAGGGCATGGGATTCTCAGGATTGATGGAGGTCTCAGTGGTTAAACCCCCACCAATCTATCAGCTTTCCTCCATCCAGTAGATGGGTGAAAACTTGAAAAAAACACCCTTTAACCGGAATACCCCTTTAATACCAATTAGGGCTCCAGCATGTACATGTAAGTGCTAATGTCCACATGATGACGGACACATTCGCAAGTATTCAAAGCTCTGCCATTAACATTGCCTCCATCATCTTAGCAGCAGCACATGAGAAGGGTGGCATTATCACAATGGTGCCACCACTTTCAAGTGCATATCCATGCCAGTGACCAAAGTAATTAATTATGTCAAAAACTTATAGCACATTGCGTCCTGCGGTCCATGAGCTCAGTCCTACATCAGACTCAGATTATTGGGATTTTGGATTTATAGTTAATATCTATACACAATTCTATAGCCACCAGGTCAGAGACAGAATCTTTTCTCTATTTGAATTCCCTGCCGAATTATTTGAAAACTCAATCACCAACTGGGTTTCAAATGCATTATTAATTCAGCAGGTTTGACAAAAAGGACTTCATTACTTTGGCCATACTGTATCGAGAGTTACATACAGCATATGCACACAAACAACCTCCCCCAGGAGTGGTGGCCCTGAATTTTATCCTTACAGACCATTACTACAGACTTAAGTTCCAATAGTTTTATTAATGAGTCTTGGTTTGTTGACACATTTGACTGCAATCAATGCTAGTTCATTACCATATTACTCTGTAATCTATATCCACACAAAATTTTCTTCTTCCTTGAACTGGACTCATTAGCAGACACTTGACTAATACTGGAGAGAATTCTGGACTGACTTTAATTACTATCTTCTCGTTGATCTCTTGGGATGCTGGACACTTAATTTTGTTGGGTTTGCTTAATAGCATTAGAGCACATGGAAAGAAGAGAAATATATAAAACATTTCTCAAATACTAATTAAACAGCTTGTGTGTTCTTCCTATTCACCTTTTGCCAGACTAGCGTAGTGGGGCTTATTTTGGCCGTAATGTTCTTGCATTACTCAACTGTCCAATGACCTTGCACCATTGTAGGTAGGCAAATGCATCTTTGAGAGAGAATTTCCCCAGACTTTTGCAGGATGAATAGATGAAAAAACAACTGAAGTGTATCAGACTTTCAAACTACTAACGACAACCTTTCCATCTGTGTGTGAGTGGCTTTGTGAGTGACTTACATGCTCCGCCCCTGATCACATGATGGTGACATCATCAAAGCTCCTTCATCCCCAGTGAGGGAGTTACATGCTCTGTCCCTGATCACATGACAGTGACAACATCACAGGTCGTGTACACACATGGCTGCTGTCTGGCTAGGTGTTTGTTAGTATTCCATAGCAACTGAGGCTACAGTAATCTGCACAAGGATACTGGACCTTTGATGACATTGCTGTCATGTGATCAGGGGCTGAGCATGTAAGTCATTCACTTGGGATAAGCTTCACCGTCATGTGATCAGGGGCAGAGCATGACGGTGACGTCATCACAGGTCCTTCATCTCCAGTGCTTTGCTGTTTCTGATCCCTGTTGTATGGGATGCATCACAGAAGGGAAAATAAAAAATTAAAAACAATCACAGAAAATGGCCATTACTTACTGAGTGAGGAGTGCATATAGATGTATCATCTCACCATGCAGGTAGCTGACTACCAAATGGAGGAGCGAATAACACCTGTGCAGGACACCGATGAGACAGACACTCACACTGCCTCTTGATAATGAGGTGGGTGGCTGCTTGGTGTAAACTCCCAAACATAGTGGATACAGGGTGCCAGACCATTCTGATATATGTAGTTCACCATGCAGACCAGCAACCTATTAATGACGCCATGATAATTCGGGGGGTTGCCCTGCATTTACATCAGTGAACCACTTTGGTACTGCCACCCTGGGCTCCCCCTGGAGTCTTAATGCCACACTGCATGTGAATGATAGATAATAAATGCAAGGCATTGGTTGGATGTTGGCCAAGATACATGAGCCTACTAACCACTTCACGGTTCCTTGCGTTGTAGTGGGTCCCTACACTAATATAAATGCATCACAGAAGGGGACATATAAAAAATTAATAACAATCACAGAAAATGGCCGTTACTTACTGACTGAGGAGTGCATATAGATGCATCCTCCTCTCACCATGCAGGTAGCTGACTACCAAATGAGGGAGCAAATTACACCTGTGCAGGACACCAATAGGACAACCAATGGAAATGCAGGGCAACTCGCCGAATTATCATGGCGTCATTAATAGGATGCTGGTATGCATGGTGAACTACATATATCAGAATGGTCTGGCACCCTGTATCCACTATGTGTGGGAGTGTACACCAAGCATCCACCCCCCCTCATTATCAGGAGGCAGTGTGAGTGGGTGTTCTATCGGTGTCCTGCACAGGTGATATTGGCTCCTCCATTTGGTAGTCAGCTACCTGCATGGTGAGAGGATGCATCTATATGCACTCCTCACTAGTAAGTAACGGCCATTTTCTGTGACTGTTGTATGGGATGAACAATGTATGTAGTAGTGCTGTGTGTGTGACGTGCATGTAGCACAGCTGTGTGGCACATTGTGCCACCAGAAATACTGGTACTATAATTTCCTAATAATTACTTGTAGTAAAAAATAAGCCACTGAGAGTATCTAATGTCATTAGAGCTAAAGGAAGACCTACTAAGTATTGACATATTTAACTAAATACTATTTTTGATTATTGCTCAGGTGTCCAATTACTTTTGAATAGTATAGGTATGGAAAGAATAAAATTATAACAGTTTCTAAAATATCTCTTAAAAAGGATTTATAATATAATATAGCCTTCAGGAAATGAACAGGCGAATAAAAAATACACAGGGAGAAAGAACAAAAAGGTGTATATATCTTCCATTCTTTTCCCCGGTTTAATTAAACCACAGGTTTAATTTTCAAGCCTTCGTTTCCTTGGTTTCTCCGCTTGTCATCCTTCTGTATCTATGTTCTTTAGAAAATTGTGCACATCAGCACCTTTCTAAAAACAATACTTTAAATATATGATAATAAAATCACATTTATTGAGGGGGCCATAGAGAGCAGCAGCCAAATTATGTTCAATCTTCTGATCTCTTCTGGGGATATTTCCTCCTGGAGAACGGTGAGCTGTAAATTCCACAACGTATTGTCTACTTTTAATAGCTATGGGAGACTGTTCTATAATAGCAAAACAAGAGGAATTAGCATTCTGAAATATTACTGCTTAGATATTCACTACGTGGCATTTAGGAGCTTCGCATTGATTGGGGCGCTAGGTGATGAGAAAAGATTGGAAACAGATCTGAACCTTTTATCAAGTGGCTGTTACTGCTGTTTACTTAATGAAGCTTTGGAGACTTATAGAAAATAGATACATGCTTTCCTTGGAATTTTTTGTTTCACTTTTAGTGGGAGAGACAGATTTCACATTATTGCGAGACAGCTCTTGTTCTGGTCAATATATCCAGTAGGAGATTCTTGCGTATTTCTTATATGAAGCTGAGAAGAAGTTAATTGGGTTCATGGTCAAGAATGCTCATTAGAATAAAAAAGTACTTCTTTACATTGTAAGTATTTAGTGGAAATAAGGAAAAGTGGCCACATACTAAACTTATACCATCATTGAGTACAGTAAAAATGTAGATCTAATCAGAAAGCACTTTCCATAGGATGCACAAAGAAAATTAATCTTGTTAATTGTGTCCCTGGTGTTACAGAATGTGATATTTATGCAGGTGGTTTAATAAGCAACACTATTCAAAGTAAAATGGGGGTTGCAATAGACTTACAGGCAAGTTTAAAGGGGTCCTGTCACCAGGTTCATGCTGCATGGGCGTGAACATACCGTACTATGAAGTTCGTCTCGGAATGGAACTCTGAGTCACGGAGGTGCGCCGTGCCGACCTCTTCCCACCTGAATCATGCAGAGTGACAGTTCTCTCCCCTTTTGTGTATAGAAAGAGAGCTGTCAGTCAACATGACGCAGGTGGGGCAAGGCCGTTGTAGACCATCTTTGTGATGCAGTATTTCATAATAAAACATACATGTGCGTACTGTGCATACCTGTCCCGAGTTCGTGCTGCCTGTGTTTTTGTCAGCATTACCTGGTGACAGGTTCCCTTTAAGTGCAATATTAAAAAAGAGAAGTGAATGCGAGACACACAAATATGAAACCCATTCTTTTGAATGGGTTCATTCAAACTTGTGATGTTTCCCTGCATGGCACCGCATTGCGATGCGATGTAGGAAACACACTGCATCACACACTGCAGCACACTTCTACCTTTTTGCGATATCGCCCATTGATTCCAATGGGGCCGGTGGCAGCAGCACTGGCCCCATTGAAAACAGAGAAAGAAGATCGTGATCTACTGCCACGGCTGTGACAGCCACGGTGGAGATGAAGGGAACCACCGCAGTTATGCGAGGCGATTTACTTGTGAAAGCGGCTTGCATCTAGGGGTTTTCACAAGGACTGCGAGGGGGATATAAGGCCGTGAATCACAGCCCGATATCGCTCTCGCCAGTGTACAGGAGCCCTAACTCTGAGCACACCAAATATACACAGTCATGTTACCTTTTCATTACAGATAGTAATAACCCTTTTTGTGCACAAAAGGAGAGCGCGCTGCTTTTTTTTTTGCGCACATGAAACAAGCGTGTAAAAAACGGTAATGCGAATGTACTCATTCAAATGAATGGGTTCTATTCACTGCATATTGCACATGTAAATTTTGTGCATTCATATACACCCATGTGAATCCACCCTAAAACATGAGTTCTTATACACAAATCTTCAGCAGAGTGCCAGTAACTTGGACACAAAACGTGGAAGTAGAGAGTTTCCTAATTATGATGAGTTCTCATTGACCTGACGAAAACTTTGAGTTTTTGTTACGGGTCACCAGGAAGGAGGAAGAGTGTTATCTGCACCAAAGAATTTAAAAACACTGCTGGCACTTCAAAAATGTACACTAATTAGTCGCAGAACAGAAAACTGGTATCATAAGGAAACAACATGCTTACTTCAGAATGTATGTATTATTCACATAAGCATATATCAGCATATATCAGCCCCATTTTCACAGCCAGACGATATACGCGGCCATCTGATGCATTGAATTCCAATCCATCAGTTCAGATTGTCGATTTTCCGGTCTGTCAAAAACGGTCGGCCGGAAAAGATAGCGCATATGGTGCGCATTCTGGTCAGCCTTTTTTCACCCCAGGTCCAGAAAAGATAGTTCTGGACCTATGGCTCCTATGGGAGCTGCCGAAAAAGAGAGGTGGGAGGGAGAGCAGAGCTAAACTCTCTCCCCCCACCCGACAGTATCCTGGGCTCGGTGTATACTCACCGTTCTGGGCTGTCTGAACGGGTGCATAAATAGGAGATGCAGCCGTGACTTGGTCATGGCTGCCTCTCATTCATGCGACTTTCGGCTGCGCTGCGGCCGTGGCACAGCCGGCCGAAAATCATAGTGCCCGTGTGAAGGAGTCCTAAGGTCGGCTTCATGCGGGCATAAGCACATTTATGTGCACATTCACACTGTGTATCTGCAGTGTTGCATTTTTGCACGTCTGTGCCTATTTTACTATATCTTTGGATCTCTACTTTTTAGGATAAATCTAGCAAGTTAGCCTTTGGATTTGACAGTTTGTGTATTCCTTGTCTACAACAATTCAGATCAGGAAACTGCCCCAGGTTTGATATATAGTCAGCGATTTGGTTAAATTTTTGTGGTGGATTTCTTTGCATTGTTCACTGGGGGTTTTTTTGACAAAAATGCAGTGACCAGATATTTGTTGTAAGACTCATTCTTATTCACAAAATACAATTTTGTTTCTATGTTTGTTTGCTTTTCATATAGTTTTTGACTCCAGGCATTTGTGTTCCTCAATTTGTCCAAAACCACAATCAGAAATGCAGTGTATTAACCCCGTGTAAGGGACGTCTCACTGTGAGGAAAATGTCATTGGATATATATATATATATGTGAACAGCATATTAGAGATGAGCAAACGTACTCGTCCGAGCTTGATACTCGTTCGAGTATTAGCGTGTTCGAGATGCTCGTTACTAGAGGCGAGTACCACGCGATGTTCGAGTTACTTTCACTTTAATCTCTGAGACGTTAGCGCGTTTTTCTGGCCAATTGAAAGACAGGGAAGGCATTACAACTTCCCCCTGCGATGTTCAAGCCCTATACCACCCCCCTGCAGTGAGTGGCTGGCGAGATCAGGTGTCACCCGAGTATAAAAATCCTGCGGCTCGCCACAGATGCGTTCTGACATAGAGGAGGGAAAGTGGTATCTTGGTGGAGCTGCTATAGGGAGAGTGTTAGGAGTATTTTAGGCTTCAAGAACCCCAACGGTCCTTCTTAGGGCCACATCTAACCGTGTGCAGTACTGTGGAGGCTGCTTTTTGCAGTGTTGCACTTTTTTTTTTTTTGGTATATCGGCCGTGCAGAGCATTGCGCCCTGCAGTAATACTCCAGGGCCAGAAGCGCTTAGGCAGGGACAGAAGACATATTGATTGAATATAGGCAGTGGGCCTTTGCAAAAAAATTTGGGGAAAAAAATCTATTTGGGCTGCCTGTGACTGTCCTCAGTGTTCTGGGTCTGTGCTGGGTGTAGTAGTTCTCCAAATTCATACGCAGCCAGCTAAGTGTTACAGCCGGCTTGCGCAAAATTATTTCCTGGCTCTGTCTGGGCTGTGAAATCACCGCTGTATTGCAGTTCACAGTGCAACACTCTGCAGTTCTTTGACATACTCCAGGGCCAGAAGCGCTTAGGCAGGGACAGAAGACATATTGATTGAATATAGGCAAGTGGCCTTTGCAAAAAAATTTGGGGAAAAAAATCTATTTGGGCTGCCTGTGACTGTCCTCAGTGTTCTGGGTCTGTGCTGGGTGTAGTAGTTCTCCAAATTCATACGCAGCCAGCTAAGTGTTACAGCAGGCTTGCGCAAAAATTATTTCCTGGCTCTGTCTGGGCTGTGAAATCACCGCTGTATTGCAGTTCACAGTGCAACACTCTGCAGTTCTTTGACATACTCCAGGGCCAGAAGCGCTTAGGCAGGGACAGAAGACATATTGATTATTGATTGAATATAGGCAGTGGGCCTTTGCAAAAAAATTTGGGGAAAAAAATCTATTTGGGCTGCCTGTGACTGTCCTCAGTGTTCTGGGTCTGTGCTGGGTGTAGTAGTTCTCCAAATTCATACGCAGCCTGCTAAGTGTTACAGCAGGCTTGCGCAAAATTATTTCCTGGCGTTCCGTACGCGAAGTCAGCCTCCAACCACAGGCCAATAAGCGGCACATTTAATTACAGCGTTCTGTTTCTGCATTACTGGTAATACAGCATGCTGAGGGGTAGGGGTAGGCCTAGAGGACATGGACGCGGCCGAGGACGCGGAGGCCCAAGTCAGGGTGTGGGCACAGGCCGAGCTCCTGATCCAGGTGTATCGCAGCCGACTGGATTAGAAGAGAGGCACGTTTCTGGCGTCCCCACATTCATCGCACAATTAATGGGTCCACGCGGTAGACCTTTATTAGAAAATGAGCAGTGTGAGCAGGTCCTGTCGTGGATGGCAGAAAGTGCTTCCAGCAATCTATCGTCCACCCACAGTTCTGCGCCGTCCACTGCTGCAACTCAGAATCCTCTGGCTGCTGCTCCTCCTTCCTCCCAGCCTCCTCACTCCATTACAATGAGACATTCTGAGGAGCGGGCAGACTCCCAGGAACTGTTCTCGGGCCCCTGCTCAGATTGGGCAGCAGTGGTTCCTCTCCCACCAGAGGAGTTTATCGTGACTGATGCCCAACCAATGGAAAGTTCCCGGGGTCCGGGGGATGAGGCTGGGGACTTCCGGCAACTGTCTCAAGACCTTTCAGTGGGTGAGGAGGACGATGACGTTGAGACACAGTTGTCTATCAGTGAGGTAGTAGTAAGGGCAGTAAGTCCGAGGGAGGAGCGCACAGAGGATTCGGAGCAAGAGCAGCAGGACAATGAGGTGACTGACCCCACCTGGTTTGCTACGCCTACTGAGGACAGGTCTTCAGAGGGGGAGGCAAGGGCAGCAGCAGGGCAGGTTGCAAGAGGCAGTGCGGTGTCCAGGGGTAGAGGCAGGGCCAGACCGAATAATGCACCAACTGTTTCCCAAAGCGCCCCCTCGCGCCATGCCAGCAGCAGCACGTCGCCAGCAGTCGGTGTCGCGCGGCGTGGCAGCACAGCGGTGGGCAAGCGTCCGCAGGCTGTGCTGAAACTACTCAGCTTAGGAAATAAGAGGCACACGGCCCACAACTGCTGCAGGGTCTGACAGAGCAAACCGACCGCTGGCTTGCGCCGCTGAGCCTCCAACCGGGCATGGTCGTGTGTGACTACGGCCGTAACCTAGTGGCGGCTCTGCAGCTGGGCAGCCTCACACACGTGCCATGCCTGGCCCACGTCTTTAATTTGGTGGTTCAGCGCTTTCTGAAAAGCTACCCACGCTTGTCAGACCTGCTCGGAAAGGTGCGCCGGCTCAGCGCACATTTCCGCAAGTCCCACACGGACGCTGCCACCCTGCGCACCCTGCAACATCGGTTTAATCTGCCAGTGCACCGACTGCTGTGCGACGTGCCCACATGGTGGAACTCTACGCTCCACATGTTGGCCAGGCTCTATGAACAGCGTAGAGCTATAGTGGAATACCAACTCCAACATGGGCGGCGCAGTGGGAGTCAGCCTCCTCAATTCTTTTCAGAAGAGTGGGCCTGGTTGGCAGACATCTACCAGGTCCTTGGAAAGTTTGAGGAGTCTACCCAGGTGGTGAGCGGCGATGCTGCAATCATTAGCATCACCATTCCTCTGCTATGCCTCTTGAGAAGTTCCCTGCAAAGCATAAAGGCAGACGCTTTGCGCTCGGAAACAGAGCCGGGGGAAGACAGTATGTCGCTGGATAGTCAGAGCACCCTCCTGTCTATATCTCAGCGTGGTGAGGAGGAGGAGGAGGGGGAAGAGACAGTTTGGCCCACTGCTGAGGGTACACATGCTGCTTGCCTGTCATCCTTTCAGCGTGTATGGCCTGAGGAGGAGGAGGAGGATCCTGAAAGTGATCTTCCTAGTGAGGACAGCCATGTGTTGCGTACAGGTACCCTGACACACATGGCTGACTTCATGTTAGGATGCCTTTCTCGTGACCCTCGCGTTACGCGCATTCTGGCCACTACGGATTACTGGGTGTACACACTGCTTGACCCACGGTATAAGGAGAACTTTTCCACTCTCATACCCGAAGAGGAAAGGGGTTCGAGAGTGATGCTATACCACAGGACCCTGGCGGACAAACTGATGGTAAAATTCTTATCCGACAGCGCTAGTGGCAGAAGGCCCAGTTCCGAGGGCCAGGAAGCAGGGGAGGCGTGGAGATCAGGCAGCATGTACAGCGCAGGCAGGGGAACACTCTCCAAGGCCTTTGACAGCTTTATGGCTCCCCAGCAAGACTGTGTCACCGCTCCCCAGTCAAGGCTGAGTCGGCGGGAGCACTGTAAAAGGATGGTGAGAGAGTACGTAGCCGATCGCACGACCGTCCTCCGTGACGCCTCTGCCCCCTACAACTACTGGGTGTCGAAGCTGGACACGTGGCCTGAACTCGCGCTGTATGCCCTGGAGGTGCTTGCTTGTCCTGCGGCTAGCGTCTTGTCAGAGAGGGTGTTTAGTGCGGCTGGGGGAATCATCACAGATAAGCGTACCCGCCTGTCAACCGACAGTGCCGACAGGCTTACACTCATAAAGATGAACAAAGCCTGGATTTCCCCAGACTTCTCCAGCAGCGGCAGCAGCGATACCTAAGCAATACGTAGGCTGCACCCGCGGATGGAAGCATCGTTCTCTATCCCCATCAAAAACGGGGACCTTTTTGTTTAATCAATCTGTGTCTAATATTCCTCCTCCTCCTCCTGCTCCTCCTCCTGAAACCTCACATAATAACGCCGAACGGGCAATTTTTCTTAGGCCCACAAGGCTCAGTCATATAATTTTTGTAAACAATTTTTATACGTTTCAATGCTCATTAAAGCGTTGAAACTTTCACCTCAACCAATTTTTATTTTAACTGGGCTGCCTCCAGGCCTAGTTACCAATTAAGCCACATTAACCAAAGCGATTAATGGGTTTCACCTGCCCTCTTGGTTGGGCATGGGCAATTTTTCTCAGGTACATTAGTACTGTTGGTACACCAATTTTTGGGGGCCCTCGTCTACAGTGTAATCAAATTAATTTTTAGCCCACCTGCATTACAGCTGACGTTACATCAGCTGTGTTGGGCACTGCAATGGGATATATTTATGTACCGCCGGTGGGTTCCAGGGAGCCACCCATGCTGTTGGTCCACAGGGAGTTGTAACTGCATCTGTCAACTTCTAAAGAACCCCAGTCTGACTGGGGCATGCAGTGTGGGCCGAAGCCCACCTGCATTAAACATGACATTACCTCAGCTGTGATGGGCAATGCAATGGGATATATTTATGTACCGCCGGTGGCTTCCTGGCACCCACCCATGCTGTCGGTCCACACGGAGTTGTAACTGCATGTGTCCACTTCTAAAGAACCCCAGTCTTACTGGGGCATGCAGTGTGGGCCGAAGCCCACCTGCATTAAACATGACATTACCTCAGCTGTGATGGGCAATGCAATGGGATATATTTATGTACTGCCGGTGGCTTCCTGGCACCCACCCATGCTGTCGGTCCACACGGAGTTGTAACTGCATGTGTCCACTTCTAAAGAACCCCAGTCTGACTGGGGCATGCAGTGTGGGCCGAAGCCCACCTGCATTAAACATGACATTACCTCAGCTGTGATGGGCAATGCAATGGGATATATTTATGTACCACCGGTGGCTTCCTGGCACCCACCCATGCTGTGGGTCCACAGGGAGTTGTAACTGCATGTGTCCACTTCTAAAGAACCCCAGTCTGACTGGGACATGCAGTGTGGGCCGAAGCCCACGTGCATTAAATATGACATTACCTCAGCTGTGATGGGCAATGCAATGGGATGTATTTATGTACCGCCAGTGGGTTCCAGGGAGCCACCCATGCTGTGGGTCCACAGGGAGTTGTAACTGCATGTGTCCACTTCTAAAGAACCCCAGTCTTACTGGGACATGCAGTGTGGGCCGAAGCCCACCTGCATTAAACATGACATTACCTCAGCTGTGATGGGCAATGCAATGGGATATATTTATGTACCGCCGGTGGCTTCCTGGCACCCACCCATGCTGTCGGTCCACAGGGACTTCACAATAGGGAGTTGTACCTGCCTGTGTCTATGAATTAAAAACCACGGTCAGGTTGGGGCATGCAGTGTGGGCCGAAGCCCACCTGCATTTAATCTGACGTTAGCTCTGCTGTCCAGGGCACTGCAATGGGATACATTTATGTACAGCCGGTGGGTTCCAGGGAGCCACCCATGCTGTGGGTGCACACGGAATTCCCATTGCGGAGTTGTACCTGCCTGTGACTATTTATAAAAAAACGCGGTCTGACTGGGGCATGCAGACACCTTGACAGAATGAATAGTGTGTGGCACATAGGTTCCCCATTGCTATGCCCACGTGTGCAGCTCCAGATGGAGGTGGCACAGGATTGGATTTCTCATTGCTTATGTACAGCATTGTGGACTATCGCCCCGCCCCTTTTAAAGAGGGTCGCTGCCTAGCCGTGCCAACCCTCTGCAGTGTGTGCCTGCGGTTCCTCTGGCAGACGCACTTATAAATAGACATGAGGGTGGCGTGGCATGAGGGCAGCTGAAGGCTGGGCAGGGACAGTTTGGTGTGCGCTGTGGACACTGGGTCGTGAGGGGGGGGGTTGGGCAGCATGTAACCCAGGAGAAGTGGCAGCGGAGTGTCATGCAGGCAGTGATTGTGCTTTGTTGGAGGTAGTGTGGTGCTTAGCTAAGGTATGCATTGCTAATGAGGGCTTTTCAGAAGTAAAAGTTGTTGGGAGGGGGGGGGGGGCACTCTTGCTGCTATTGTGGCTTAATAGTGGGACCTGGGAACTTGAGATGCAGCCCAACATGTAGCCCCTCGCCTGCCCTATCTGTTGCTGTGTCGTTCCCATCACTTTCTTGAATTGCCCAGATTTTCACAAACGAAAACCTTAGCGAGCATCGGCGATATACAAAAATGCTCGGGTCGCCCATTGACTTCAATGGGGTTCGTTACTCGAAACGAACCCTCGAGCATCGCGAAAAGTTCGTCTCGAGTAACGAGCACCCGAGCATTTTGGTGCTCGCTCATCTCTACAGCATATATGTTTGGATACTTTGTGACATCCATCATTTCGATGCTATTAACATAAGGTAGCCTGATGTCTGTAGAAAAATATTCCCTCCCCAAGTAATGTTAGCATTAGTATGAATAGCTCTCAGATTTGTACTCCAAACAAGGATCTTTCCACGAGTACCAGGCTCGGTAAGACAAGAACCATGTGTATTCTTATGAAACATAGTATAAAGGGGAGATCGGGGTGCTTCCTAAAGAAGAATATTATGTTTTGAGGTATGTGCCACCGTATTGGGCCTTAAAGTTAAGAGATAATCAAAAGCCAGGTGGCCCCACTAAGGGAAAGAAAAAGTAATACAGAATTCCACCACGTTCAGATAAATGGGAGGAACTACCAGACCCAAAATAGATAGTTCAACCCTAATGAAAGTCGATGGAACACCAGACAAAAGATAACGGAACCAGATAATAAACCAATATCAATAAACAGCATAGAAGATCCCCCTCAACTAACTCTACTAAGGAGAAATTTGTAGTAAAACAGGTAGACACTAAGGGTGTGGATCACACTCCCATCCACTTAAATGGCCCACCAGAGCCCGTACAACTTAGAACTAGGTCAGAAAAATCTTTTTCTAATGTCTAATAATTAATGGATCAAGCTAATTGGTATGTGTAGCAGTCCTAATTAATTTTTTTAATTAATAAAAAGGAATACAATTATTTGAAGCTAAAGGAACCCAGAATGCCAACTAATTCAGATTATAGTTAAGGTAATATTCTACCTAAGGTTTCGAAGGGTAGGCAGTGCTCATGGGTGAGGGGCAGGGATGTAGCTAAAGGCTCATGGGCCTCGGTGCAAAAGTTTATCTTGGAGCCCCTCAACTTCTCTTAACCCCTCCAGGTGCTAAGCACAGTAATGGGGTCTTTTTGTGCCATGTCGTATGATTGCCTCCATTTGGGGCACTGGGACATGGTGAATGTGTATCTTTGTAAAACTATTTCATAAACTGTGTTCTCTTGGCTATGCTACATTGATGATGGGCACATATGATGAATTCCAGTTCTTCATTGTAGCGCATCCATGTCTTTCTCTTCAAGTATAGCATAGTTATCTTAATATAGGATACCAGTATTGAGATATAACACTGGATTAGTCTTTTCGACTAAATCTTGTATTGCTATTATTATTAACTGTATTACTATTATTATCAACTGCATTAATTATATATATATATATATATATATATACATTCAATGAACAGAAAGTAATTTAAGTAGTTCAAACCTATTAACTACAAGATATTGTATTCTTACATCTCTGTAATTGAGAATAGACAACTTGATGATTTTCTATAGGGCAAAGGTGTATAATCATTAGTACTTTTTCCTTTCTATCATGTTTAGTGACATTTACTTTGAATTATTTTAACCCAATGCCCCGAGAAATTACTACTTTAGTTTTAGCCTGTAGTAAACCTATACTATTACTTGTCTAGACTGCTGCTGCAAATAAAGAAGCTGTTGATGGGTACACCATAGGTGCACAATTACAGATGATTTGGAGTTTAATTCTTCCCAGCAGGCCCTGATTGAATTTCTTACCATAGAGCTAAGACCTTTCAGGGAAGCAGTGTCCCACTGAGAGCCACTGTCAATCAGACCATTCCATTGATCAATTTCCAAAAACTGTTCTTCACAAAATTCTAAGAAATATAAGCTTCAATAACAATTTTAAAACCATGGCATGTCCTACCTTTCATAGCTAGAAAGCTTAACATTTCCTTTATAGTATATTGCTCTTTGATTCTTAGTTTCTCATGTCTTCTTCCCACCTGAAGGAATTAAAAAAACTCTTTCTCTCATCCTCTCACTAACCTATGATAAAGAAAACAGTAAGGCCTCCTTCCCACGAACGGATTTCCGCCGCGTAATTCGCGGCGAAAATCCGCTGCGTTGCACGCAGCTATTAGGTTCTATTGAACCTAATAGCTCCATGCTCACGATGCGTAATTCCACCGCGGAATTACGCACCGCGATTTCTCCCGTCCTCACCCGCAGCATGCTCTATTTTCTGCGGGTGAGGACGGGCTGTACGCACTGACGGCTTCCATTGCAGTCAATGGAAGCCGTCCATTCACGCTATCTCCCGCTGTAACCAGCGGGAGATAGCGTGAAAAAACGCTTTCCCGCCCACCGCCGAGCGTCATATGACGCCAAATGACGCGGTCCGGCCGCGTCACGTGACACGGCTGGTGACGCGAGAGCGGTGGGCGGTGACGAGCGGTGACGAGCGGTGACGCGGCGGTGGTGGGCGGGGAAGCGATTTCACGCTATCTCCCGCAGGTAAGTATAGGGGCTCTGGGGGGCGCCGTGACGGGCTTCACAGCGGAATATTACGCTGCGGAGCCCGTCACGCTCGTGGGAAGGAGGCCTAACTGCATGACAAAGATAAGATTTGCTAGTAAACACCAAGGTCAATGAACACTCGTGTCCAAAAAGAACTACAGATTTAATGTGACACATCTGAGATACACAATAAATTAGCAGTACAAATACAGATAAAGATTCCCCTATCTTCTCATGATGTAAGAGGTGGAAATTACTAAGTAAAACAAACTCAGCACTGGTAACATTTCCTGGTAAAATAGTTGGCTAACATAAGGAAATTACATCAGTGTCGTCTTTCAGACTCTAACCTCCGCCACCACCTGTAGTATCATTAGACTGTTGTGTTAGCGGAGGGTTATTTCTTCATGTTCTCGTGTGTAGAAAAGTAAACAGTGCTAGAGACACTCAAGAAAACAATGCATACACGCAGTAAATATATTACACAATTCCTCTAGTGCTTTGTACCAAGTGACAACAGCAGGGTATACAGGTGGTACGGGTCCTAAGGAACCTTGTTCCTAATTTGGATTATACAGATTTTTCAATTGTAAGACAGTAATAATTTTTGTGTGCAATAAAGTGGTGATTTTATCTGTTTTCAGCTCAGACTGCACTATAATACAAAATAACCCAAACATTTCGGGCTATGACTATAAATCCTGAGTCAAGCTGATATGGTGCACCAAGTAGCCTCTGGGGTTGTAAAGAAATAAAATCATTTTATTGCATAAAGACATTTAATAATGTCCTTCAAAGGATCAACACATCTCCTTTGATGGAATTAAACATAGTTTTGTGTGTCAACTAGTGTTGTGTGAGCCAAAACACTTGTCTCGTTCGAACCCACTAAAACGGCATCTTCCACATGGTAGAAAGGAGAACGAGGAAGGATCACATGACCTCAAGGTTTTCCATAATGCCTTCCAAACAGTTGTTCTTTCTCTTATCTCTTTTTCCTCTTTTTATTCTACTTCCTCTTCCTCCTTCTTCTTCCTCTTCCCCTTCATCTCTTTCTTTTACTATATTCTTTTTCTTCTTGCTTCTGTTCTTCTGCTTTTTTCTCAACTTTTTCTTCTTCTGCCTCTTCCTCTTCTTCCTATTCTCCTTCCTCTTTTTCTGCCTCTTCCTCTTCTTCTTCCTCTGCTTCTTCTTCTTTCTCCTTATAGCGAGGGATGAAATAAGGAGTATTCTATACAATACCGATGTGTCCTTCCTTACCTTTCCTACTGGCTTGATGTATTCTGAAATATGTAGTCCAAGATTGCTTAAATCCCCCCCCCCCCCCCAAAAAAAACCTGGATTTTGCAATACTCTTTCAGAAGATGTATAAACTATATTTATCTATGTGTGACCACCCAGGGGTTATAATGTCGAGGATTACTAGGATTACTAGCATGTCACATGTAAAACCCTTAAGAAAATTCATACACTTCTTTACTTGAAACATAATGGGACTGAGATTGACTCTCTTTTACCCCTCCCCAAGTATAGGACTATAGGCAAGAATCTGTCTTTGAGGTGAGTAGTGGCAGAATTTTTGAAATTTGTCTACAAAGATATTGGTGCCTGTCAGCCTGTTCTAATTTCACAATGGAAAATCTATTCAGTAGTATACAGTCAATTCTATTCTTTCTGCTGTTAAAAAAGCTTTTGAGAAATTGAGTATGTCAATACATATTCCTAGCTAAAGGAAACCTAAAACATCAATACTTTTCAGTGCTTAGTAATTCCTTGTTCGTAGTCCAGTCTGAACAAGTTTGAGGAATTAGGTTTGACTACGAAATGAAAAACTATTCTTCAACTTGAAGTATTTGCTCTAGTGTGCCGAGATTGTGTAATTCTTATTTGCTTTCTTACTGTCTGAAAACATTTCATTTGTTGGAATAGCATGGTAAGATATGAATGCCCGGCGCCCTGAGTGCTTTCACAGTGGTTTTCTTTTTCTCGCTGCATAATTTAGCATTTTTAAATTGTCATAACATTAAAGCATAACAAAAACATGGACTAATGTGTAAGTAATGCATTCCTTGGACTGTTCTCCTTTCTTACAGATTGCTTTTAGTTTTGCTACTAATTTTTAATGTTGTCCTTAGCAATCATAAGAGATATTGTGTGCGCGGAGTTCTGCTTGGTCCTCACCAATCATGTTTGCTATAATCAGGTACCTGAATCTATTTTGCAGCCACCAAAGTGCAAATAATTCCGAATACAATAGAATTATATAACAAATTTGATTATTCCCCACTCTACAAAGGAATATAGTAGGTCAATTTAACATTAGCATTTAAATGAACAGTAAACATAGAAATAATGTGCTGTATGATAAAGGGAAACATAAAAGCTTGCCCATATTTTATAGTCCATATTATGGCCACAAAAACGGAACACTGTTTGGTTCTAGTCTATCACAATGAAGTCATTTGGTGTTCTATGTTCAGTTTAGCTAAAGTGTGTGTTGCCCTGGGGTTGTGGCTATGATACAGACGCTGAACCACAGCAGTACTACTGCTGTCTGAATTGGGTACACAAGCTTCATGAACACAAAGATACCATATATACTGGAGTATAAGCCTAATTTTTCAGCACATATTTTTATGCTGAAAAAGCCCCCCTCGGCTTATACTCAGGTAATAAAAAAAACAACAAAAAACCTGCAATACTCATCTCCCAGCCGGCATCTGTGTCCCCGGTGTGATTGTCTCCCCGGCAGTGCGACAAGCTGCTTGAGAATTCTCCCTGTCATCTCCCTGCTTTGAATTCCCCCGTCGTCAGCGCTGTGTAGGTAAGCACTGTGATCGAACAGTCGCCAGCCAATCACAGCCGGCGCTCGAAAATTCACAGCCATTCAGTGGATGACATCACTGAATGGCTGTGATTGGTTTATTGAGCACCGGCTATGATTGGCTGGCGCTCGATCCAATCACAGCGCTTACTTACACAGCGCTGACAGTGGGGGAATTCAAAGCCGAGCAGGGAGATGACAGCGGGGAGAATTCTCAAGCACTTTGCCGCACCACTGGGGAGACCATCGTGCCGGGAACACAGACGCCGGCTGGGAGATGAGTATTGCATTTTTTCTTTACCTAGTATATACTCGAGTATAGCTAGGCTTATACCCGAGTCAATACGTTTTACCAGTTTTTTGTGGTAAAACTTATTGACTCGGCTTATACTCGGGTCAGCTAAAACTCGGTATTTAGGTTTTGTTTAACTTCCGACTTCTATGGGGCCCTACTGTACAAAGCCTCTGTACGTCTCAAATTCTATCAACATTGTATTTCTAAGCTATTCTCGCCTACAAGCAATACTTCTGGAGATTATAAGTTGATATAGTGGCACACAGAGGTGCCTCCAGTATGACTCTGTATCGCGCAGACTCAAAAGCGCTGTATGCCTCCATGCATATGCCTTTGTTGTGTGCATTACACTGGACAAAAATTGTTGGCAAATGTAGACATGGCAGTGATCAGCTGACAAATGAGTAAACAAGGCAGATAGAAGGGGCTCCTTCTGCCACCCATGGGGACCCGGCAATGTAATTGCCGGTTCCCATTGGGTTGCTATGGCACCTGTAGGCATATGAGGCTGTCATCTTTCATGGCCTATGAGACTCAGCCTCCAGTTAAACTTCATAGGCTATATAATATACTACAATACTGAAACATTGTAGTGTATTATAAAAGTGATCAAAAGTGGTGAACTTCAAGTAAAAGTAAAAAAGTGTAAAAAAAAAAATAGTAAAGGATATAAAAATTTTTTAAGAGAGTCAAAACCCCACTTTTTCCTCTTAGTACGTTAAAAAAAACCCACAAATAAAAAATTTGGCATCGCCACATTCATAATTAATGACCCACATATTCTACAGGTCATTACGATGATTACAAATTTACCGTATTTTCCGGCGTATAAGATGACTGGGCATAAAAGATGACCCCCCAACTGTCGACTTATATGCTGGGAATACGGTGAAGGAAAAAAAAAATCAATGCTCACCTCCCGCGCCACTGCTGCAGGGTGTCGCTCCCTCCTCCTCGCCGACAGAGCATTGCTTTCTGGATGCGGGGCTTGAATGCCCCGCCTCCAGAAAGCTAATGCTCTGATTAGCTAACAGCGCAGCATCAGCCAATAAAAGCCGACGCGGTGTTAGCCAATCACAGCCATTCAATGACATCATTAAATGGCTGTGATTGTCTAATGCAGCGCCAGCTTTCATTGGCGGATGCCGTGCTGTTAGCCAATCAGAGCATTAGCTTTCTGGAGGCGGGGCATTCAAGCCCCGCATGCAGAAAGCAATGCTCTGTCAGCGAGGAGGAGGGAGCGACAGCCTGCAGCAGAGCAGCGGGAGGTGAGTATTGCTTTTTTTTTCTACAGCTTATACCAGGCGTATAAGACGACCCTGGACTTTGAAGAAGATTCTCCTGGGTTAAAAGGTAGTCTTATACGTCGGAAAATACGGTATATAATATTCTTATGTTTCACTACTTTTGTATGATAGAAACACTCTTTTTTTAATGAAATATTTTGATTTTGTGTTGCCATATTCTAAGACCCACAATATTTTTACTTTTCTCTTGATGTTAATGCAGTGTGAGGGCTTGATTTTGTGGGGTGACTTGTAGTTTTCTTGGGTATGATTTTGATTACATATTACTATTTTAAGACTTTTTATTTCTGTTTTTGGCAGGTAAGATGAACAGAAAACAGCTATGCTAATATTTTTATGCTGTTTACTGAGAGGTATAAGTAGTGTGTTAATTTTATAGTACGGTTTGTTATGCAATACAAATAGTGTGCAACTACTGTAGCACAATTTTTTTTAAATCCACTTACGTGACAGTCATTTTTGACTCTGGCGCTTAAAAGGGTTAATACCCCTTTTAGGCGGGCCGAGTGTCGGATAACTCTCTGCTTGAGCAGGTGACGTCACCATTATTTGTTAGCGCTTGTGCAGAGCGTTTATACAGGCAGATCACTGCTAAGTGTCACTCGCTTCTCGCTGACTTCTTGCTCAGCACTTCACATTCTATGTGAATTACTGAGCGGGGAGCGTTTAGACGTAGTGAGAAGTGAGCGAACCAGCTATGATTTTTATGCTGGTGGAAAGTGATCAACAGAAGAACAGTAAATGAATAGTAAACAATGGCTTTGCATTTAGATGCGGAATAAGTTGGCGCTATACAAATAAAGATTATTATTATTATTATTATAGATGTAACGATTATCACGCATTTTCGAGTCCTGTGTAAGTGGCCCGTAAAGGAATGGGATCAGCATTCAATCTGATCTTGGCCATTGCAGATGGGAACAGTTGTTGGTGGAAGCTACTGCTATTAATGGCTGAGCATGGCTCAGGATAATTCAGAGGGTGGGGGTGTTAAAGTATACTGCAAATACGTTTGCATATCATGTAGTTAACGTATTACCTTTAGGCCGGGCTTACACAACCGTATACATAAAACCCTGCATGAGTCATGCAGGGTGTTACCGTTGTGGAGCCGGCGGTGAAGCGGCCTATTGCCACGTGTGACAGCGATATTGTACTCTGCATGACGCAGTCTTTTTTGGGATTTTTCTTTATTTAAATTTCCCTTACTGTTGCAATGTAATTGATTGTGCGCACATAGAGAACAATGGTCTCTTGTGCGTAATACGTTGCAAAATAGAACATGCTGCATCCTTTTTTTGCGCTCGCATATTACGCAATGCATGCATGCAAATGTGAGCAAAACAGCATAAGACAATCTATTTAATTGCCTGTGAATTACTGTGTATGACACGTGTGTACATCGCGTGTGGAAATACGTGGTAAACTTATCCTCCTGTGAGCCCGGCCTTAGGGCCTAAGCACAAGAATGTGTTCTAGCCCCGTTATGCGGCTATGATAACCTCGGCCGCATAATGGGACAAAGCGAAACTACTGATTTCAGTGGTTTTGTTTTTGCTACCGGGATTCTTGCCTGTTAATTGATATTAACTACATGTGGCAAAGATAGAGCAGGACCTATCTTCCCACTATTTTTTTCAAACTCCTGCACTATGGCATGGAGTTTGAATGGCTGGCGAAAAGCCTCGTTAATGCACATCTATGCTCCATGCCGGCGAGCATAGTTGTGCATATGGCCATCGGAAACCGCCCTCTTTGTGTGTTATGTGAACAAACTTGTGTAAATGTATAGTGGCTAAATATTACTTAACTATTACTATTAGAGTTGAGCGAACGTACACTGCTAAGCTTGATGCTTGTTCGAGTATTAGCGTACTCGATGGTGCTCGTTACTCAAACAAACATCACGCCGTGTTCGACCCCGCCCCAGTTTTTGGCTCCTCCCCACTATGACGTGCCTGTTTTGGCCCCTCCCCACCACGACATGCCTGTTTTGGCCCCTCCCCGCCGCGAGGCAGCACGCGCGTCAATGGCAGGCAGAGAGAGAGAACGAACACACGAACCAAGAAAAAAAAAAAAAGCTGGGGACCCGGCGTCCCACATACAAAAATGCTCGAGTCTCCCATTGTAGTCAATGGGGTTCGTTACTCGAGTAGAGCTCTCGAATTTTCCGAAAAGCTCGACTCGAATAACGCCGACTCGAGCATTTGGGTGCTCGCTCATCTCTAATTACTATCCATACTAATAATTTAATAAGGGTTTATTGTAACCATTCAATGCTTTTATGGCATGCACAAAATATCATTGATCTTAGGACCCAACTTGTGAGATTTAGAAGCCATATTTTCGACTAATTGGCTCAATCGTGAGATCTTTTATGACAGCCTCAGGATTTAACATTCCTGAAATGCACTGGAGGCTGAGTCTGCTACTTTATTGGAAGAGCAGTCTAATATTTTTCTTATCCATATAATGTCTTGCTGCGAATGTGATATATGATAGATGTTGACGAGTTGTGATTATTTGACCTAAACAATTACAATTTAATCAAGCTGTCTGAGATATATTTGATTACAGACCGGAGATGGGCTCTGGGTAGCGCTCAGCTGGTTATATGATCTGATGTATAACAATGTATCATACATTTCTACCTACCTCTATCTAATGACAGCTTGATTACTTGGCAAACCAAGACCTTTAATCTGTTGAGATGACATGAATAAGATTGTTCAGTTTAGCATTTTCACATATATATGGTAGGACCCTAGTGAAATCTCCTTTTTCATACAAATTATGCTTATTAATTCGAAGCTGTATGAAGTCTGTCTTTTCCTCTGTATAGTATCCACAAAGGCATAAAATATCCTCTAGTAATCATACAAATATGTAGTGCATAGAAATGTTAGGTTGGAATACCTTTTATTTTAAGCAAAGACCGGATAATATCTAATTTATGTGCCCCCACCTGCCATTGCTGTTGCATGGAGCTCGGATAGAAACGAATAGCCTCCATTAACTAAAATGACTTCACCATAACTTGTCTCCACTTTCCCCTGAATCTCCAGCTACAGCACTATAGTTGTGACATTTAAAAAAAATGGTCCAAATGCCTTGTGAGTCATTGCAGCTATTTCTCATAGTAAATGACTAAAAATAATACGCATTTGTACATGTGCACTTAGGAGCTGCACATTTTACCTCCCTTTTAAAAATGCTACTGTATATAGTAGATAGGAAAAGAATATTAAGTACTGCAATTCATATGAAGCAACTTCTGACAAGCAAATCGTGGTATTATAGCTCTGTAAACTTCGAATAAGATTTGAGTTGTACAGAACCATAAAACAATGCACACAAAAGTTTTTAGAGCCAAACTGTAACTCTATACCTCCAACTTCATATGGAATATCCCATAAGATGCCCTATCATGGATATACAGTAGTGTGGAAAAGTTTTAGGCAGGTGTGGAAAAAATGCTGCAAAGTTCAATTTGTTTTCAAAAATAGAAGATGTCTGATTGACTCCAAATTTTTTTCTGCGGCAGGACAACAACCTCAAATATACAACCAGTGTCATTAAGAACTACCTTCAGCATAAAGAAGAACGGGGAGTCCGGGAAGTGATGATATAGCCACCACAGACCCTTTGTCTCAACATCATCAAGTCTGTCTGGGATTACATGAAGAGACAGAAGGATTTGAGCGAGCCTACATCCACAGAAGATGTGTCGTTAGTTCTGCAATATGTTTGGAACAACTTCCCTGCCGAATTACTTCAAAAACTGTGTGTGAGTGTGCCTAGAGGAATTGGTGCCTTTTTGAACGCAAATGAGGGTCACACAAATATTGATTTGATTTAGGTTATGTTTTGTTCATTCCCTTTGCATTTTGTACAGTACTGCAGTTTTCCCTAGGACTATTGCTTTTCTGGTATAAAATGTCCATAACAGCATACAATATGGATGCAGCATAAAGTCAGCAGGGTTATGACTTTTTTCAAATTTTTTCAAATTTGAAAGCCTGTGGTGCCAAAGAATGACTTTTAGCATATAACTCTCAAAATTGATTTTCATTTTGTTAAATTGTAAAAAAAAAACCTCTGCACCTAACGAGATGTTGTTTTAGCCTGAAGCATGAAATCTGAAAATAAAATACATACCATTAGACATGAGAATCGATGATGCTAACAATATTTAAACCAATTTTAAATAATAAACTGAATTTAGAGCATCACTATCCAACACTTGTCCATCCTCTGTGACTCATTATTTAAACTTTGCACATGACCTAGTAACCTTGCTGACAGAAATTCTTGTATTCAAGCTTGCATTAACCCTTTCCTAGTGGGCAGGCTCCTATTCTTTATTATGTTTTACAACTTATAAACTCCTATTATTTCCTTTTATTTGCCGTATATGGCAAAAATGAAATGATACTGCGTGCGGGAGGTTTTTACATGACCAAAAGAAAATAACACCAGAAAACTAACATATAAGTAAAAGTGCATGAAATGCAACATCAGGAAAATTAATATTTTGAAAAAAGTTAAAACGTCATAACCCTATATGCACATACTGTGCAATGTGCATAAACTCTTAGTAGGGGAAAATACATTCTCAAGCTTATAAAGCAATTTGATAATAAAACATAAAGAGGTTGAAAGCAGAAGAAAATGTATTGAGGTCTAATTTGGTGACTTGCACAGCATTGGCTGACAATTGCAATAGTTTATAGTTGAAATAATCAAAGAAACCCCCAAGATGTGACCCCACCCCTTGAGGCATTCAAATAGGGAGCATTTTGATCCCACAATTGTTTTTCAAAAATTCATGTGCATAAGTTGGTGAAAGTGAAAAATACAATTTTTCTTCAGTTCAGTGCATAATATGTATTGTGCAACTTGTCCCACCAGAGACACATGCTCCATAAATTGTTCAGTGGATTTTCCTGGGTACAATAATGCCATATATGTCTACCTTTACTGCAGTTTGGGTGCAGTGCAAAGCTTAAAAAGGAAGGATCACAATTTTACTTTTGGAGTGTGGATTTAGCTGGAATGGTTTTAAGGCTCCATGCTGCTTTTGCAAAGCCTCTAAAGCACCAGTTCAACACAACTACCGTGTTCCCCTGAAAATATTACCCTGTCTTATATTAATTTTTGCCCCCAAAGAGGCACAGGGTCTTATATTCAGGAGGGGGTCCTATACTCACATAGCAGGCGCTGTTCGGGTCCCTCCCACAGGGCTGCGGCGATCCGGCAGGCTTCCGTGTAGTCCTCAATGCCGAAGGATCATATCTTGCTGGTGATGTGGCTTGGATACCTTGCCTCCAGCAAGTTATTGCTCTGATTGGTTCAGGAGCATCGTCTCAGCCAATCAAAGCCAGAGCTTGATGAACCAATCACAGCCATTCAATGAAGTCATTCAATGAATGGCTGTGATTGGTTCATCGAGCGCTGGCTATGATTGGTTCAGGCAGCACTCCTGAATCAATCAGAGCAATCGCTTGCTGCAGGCGGGGTATTCGAGCCGAAAATCAGGGTAGGGCTCATTATCGGGGCAGGTCTTATTTTTGGTGAAACACGGTAGTATAGCAAGTGTTTTTTTCCAAATTCAACAGAAAATGTCACACTGTATCTACCTAGGGATAGAAGAAGTTTTAGTTTTGTTTGGGGTTTTGCTGTTTTTCAATCTATAATGTGAGTTCATCTGAGGGTGGGCACAGTGCATTATTGTTATTTATGTTTCAAACATATTCAATCAATTTTGGATAGAAAAATATGGCACCCAAACCGCTTAAAGACTCAATGCAGGGGGGATATAGATCGTGACATAGTAAAAGGCATTTGTATAATGCAATATAAAACATTGAAAAGAACACAAGAAAACAACAGTAAAGTTCACATTGTAGAGAGTGGTATATACCACTGGATCTAAAGGACTTCAAAGAGGTTACTTGCTGAGGTATGGTTCTGGATCAATAAGATAGGTTGTTATGGCAATGAAGAACCCTGGAGATGTTGGCTTATTCTGGCTATGGACATATGGGGTTTTAAAGCTGGATATCATAGAATCCTAGAATCGTAGAGTTGGAAGGGACCTCCAGGGTCATCTGGTCCAACCCAACTTTAAAAAAGACATAGACAAACTCCGCCCCTCCTTTCCCCAGTATTGCTGCTCTGCGATGATCCCGGAACACATTGTGACATCTGTGTACTGCCGGACGCCACCTCCCCCTGCTCTCACGGAACCTAAGAGGAGACGTCGGGGAAGGAGGGAGGAGGATTCCGGCTGCACATTAACGTCACAGTGTGCGTCGGGATCAGCGCCGCTAGCAGTGCAGTGAATGAATACCGGCAGGAGAGCCGCGGCCCCTGCCGGTATTCACTGATGTGGTGAGCGTAGGTTTGCCACCACTGTCATATAGGGTAGTGACTTTGTTAGTTTGTCACTAAACAAATCAGGAGGCAACTAATCTTTGGGGAAATGCTGGATTGGAAAGTAGGAGAATAAGTGGAGATGGGCTTGAGCTAGGGAATATTTTGAATTGCACTTGCTTTTTCAATATCAATGGTAATAGCTGATAACGGTGTCCCAGAGACATTCACAACATGGATTAGATTAAGGATTTTTGTACATTGTCTCACGCTAGCCTACCTGCAATTAAGCTTACTTAGTCTTGGTGGACAAGTGAGGGCAATAGTTTATTAACTCTCACAGCAATTATAGCCGTGAAGAGTTTGAGGTCAACATTAAGGATAGAGATGGGCCTGTAATTAGAAGGCAAGTTGTGGTCTTTTCCAGGTTTTGCTATAGTTGTGATTAGGGCTTGTAGGAAATCAGAATGTACAAGTTCATTATGCAGGATATAGTTAAACAGATGAACCAAGTAGGGATGCAAAGTTCGGGCAAATTTTTTATAGTACCGCGAGTGAATTTTTTATAAGGCCGTGAGACCATCTGGACAATGGGCTTTGTCCCTTTTGAGACGTTTGATTGCTCAGTCTACATCTTCTGTGATTATATGTGAATTAGGGCGCCTTCACACTGGTTGTGACAGCTGCAGTGCGGGATTCCTTTATACCCACAGTGATGCAAGGGTATTTTTATATGAAAATGCCTTGCATCCATGGGTTTCACAAGGATGTCGAGAAGCAGACAGACAGCTGATGGACACCAGATACTACACCAAAATGGATCAAAACCTGACTCAAAATATGTGAGGGAATTGAGAAACTTCTGGACTTGATACCAGAGAACCCCAGGGTTGGAACATTCTACATGCTTCCAAAACTATATAGAAGGTGTCCTCCAACCACTGGTGAGAAACACAACCAGCTATTTGCAGGACACCATGGATCTACTGAACAAACTATCAACCGTCAGTGCCCTCCTTGATGGTGCCATCCTGGCCACCATGGATGTGGAATCCTTATATTTCAACATCCCACACGAAGATGGACTGACCGCCTGCCAGGCACACCTTGAGGCCAATGGGGTGGCCTGGCAGGCGGTCCATGATTCCATGTTACAACTCGCGAGATTCATTCTCACACGCAATTATTTCTCTTTTGGCAAAGAGATATTCCTGCAACTCACCGGAACCGCTATGGGCAGTAAAATGGCACCACAATATGCCAACCTTTTCATGGCAAAATGGGAGAGGGACTTGCTGGCCTCCTACTCCAGCAAACCATTGGCCTACTTCCGCTACATTGTTGACATGATAATCATCTGGACCAACACCGAACAAGAACTAATAAAATTCCATCAGAGATTCAATGCATTCCACCCCACCATAAACCTGACATTCAGCTACTCAGATACTGAAATCAACTTTTTGGACACCACAATAAAAATTTCAAACAACTCAATAGAGACATCCCTACACTGAAAACTGATTGATCGGCCCACATACCTCAGATGGGACAGTGTCCCTCCTAAACACATCAAAAAGTCCATTGTCTACAGTCAGGCCATCAGATACAACCTGATCTGCTCCAATCCAACAGACAGAGAGGAACATCTATGCCATCTTAAAAGAACATTTTTAAATCAGCGCTACCATCCCACCTTAATTAATGACCAAATCACCAGTGCCACGAGGATACCCAACAACTCCAATACATAGAGAAGAAAGAAAATGATTGTGTACCTTTAGAAATGACCTACAATTCACAGCTAGAGGCGCTAAGGAAAACCACAAAGAAACTCAATCATACCATACACAAGGATGACTGTCTGAAAATCATATATTTCCAGACTCTCCCCTTCTGTGTTACAAAGAACTTCCAAATTTGAGGAACTTTATAATAAGTAGTGCCTTGCCCTCTGACATACAAAAAGGAACTTATCCCTGCAATGTAAAGAGCTGCAAAACCTGCTCACATATACTGACTGCGGACAGGATACAAATCCCTAACACACAACGGGACTATAAGATCCCTGGGGCATTCACATATTCCACGTCCAAAGTTGCGTACCTGATCCTGTGCAGTAAATGTCCTGTTGGGGGCCTTTATGTTAGAGAAACAGGACAAAAACTGAAAGCAGTGATGAGATCTCATCGCCACACAGCCAAAGAAAGAAGGACAGCATTACCTGTGGCTAAGCACTTTTCTAGTCACGGACACAACATAGAAAATATGAAATTTACCATATTAAAAGGCAATTTTAAGACACAAAGCTATAGAAGAATTTGAGAGTACAAACTTATAACAACTTTTGACACTTTTAACACAAGGTGAAATTCTTCAAAAGGATTCATGCATCACTGGGAAGTCTAAGAAATCTATAGCAGCGATAACACAGACGCCAATTGACCCCCTAACACTAAAGGCCCATTTACACTGGGTGAGTGTCAGGCAAATAATGCCCGACAGAACAGGGAAAGAACTCTCCTCCAGCCACCCCGCCTCTCTGCTGGCTGCTCTGTGAGCGATCCTGCAATACTCGCCCCTGTGTACAGCACAAGAGCGAGTATATGCGGGGATGAGTGTTGGGCATCATTTGCCTGACACTCGTCCAATGTAAATGGGCCTTACTGCGGAGACCATAAAACCTTCACATTTTTATCAGTGGACTATTTAAGTATGTATTTATTTCTCTACTCATGCCATTGTAGTATTCTTTTAAGTGCAAATTAATCCCACCATGTCTGTGCCTTGTCAAGTATGTGTGTGTATATATGCATGCCTCTTCGGATCTATTCCATTATACCTGAGGAAGAACCCTGCATTGGTTTGAAAGCTCGCTATAACACCATGTATTTTTGTTAGCCACTAAAAGTTATATCTACAAGATTACTTGGTTTCTCTTGCTGGGAACAATCACATTTTTCTCTACTGACTAACACGGTGCCAAACTTTCTTTCATTGTTAATTAGTGTGTTGTGCAAAATGTTCCAGTATTGTCTAATATTTGTCTTCTTTACTAGCTTCTTTATGCTGCACAAGACCTCAAAATGTCATCATCTCTGCTGTATCTCTTGTGTCCACCTGTGAGGTCTTGCAAATAATGGGCTTTTAGATGAAAAATTGCTGAGTGTATAAATTTATTTAGGCCACTATTTTGCATTACTACATTCCGAGAGTCATAAAGTTTAAATTTTTCTCTGGATTTAGATGTATGTGGGCTTTTTTAAATTTTTTTGCAGGATGAGTTATATTTTTAATACCACCATTTTGGGGAACATATTGTAAAACCTTGATATTTTTTGGGAATAGGGCAGAAAAAACAGCAATGTTGCCATTTTTAGGGGAGGTTGGACTTAGTTTTTACTCTATTCACCATGCAGTATATATGACATGTTGAATTTATCCTGTGGTTCAGTATGATTACAGCAATATATCATCAAGTATCCTGCAAGATGAACAAGTATCTATCTATCTATCTATCTAACTAACTAACTATCTCATATCTATCCATCTATCTATTTATCTATCTATCTCATATCTATCTATCTATCTATCTATCTATCTATCTATCTATCTATCTATCTATCTATCTATCTATCTATCTATCTATGTGTAAGGCCACTGTATACAAGTAGTGACTTATAATGTTGATCAACATCTGTCCTCTTTTTAACAAATCACTGTATTTGCTAAAGTTTTCTCCCTATAAACCAACTCTTTCCGCTTTCTAATTCCATGTGTGTAAATTCACAGTATGAAGGCAAGAACATTAAGTGTAATAAAGAAAAATTATGGTCTATAGCAGCAGACTCAGTGATTTCCGTTAATTTATGTGTAGAAAGTTACATTTTCTCTGTAGAAATTCCTGTAGAGCAGAGCCGCATATATCTAATGATGTGGAAAAACTCGAACAAATATCTCTGTGAGGAATGAATCTAATTTTCCTTTTTAAAGGTAGTCAGCAAGTAAAGTGAAAATCACATAACTAACAATGCCTATTAGATCCCAGTGAAACAGCAGATGATCATGCTTTGCATGATGCGATTACATGTACTGCTGTATTAAAGCTGATTAGCCCATTTAAGGTGATTAACTACCACAGCTATACATTGCATTTTAATTCTTGATTTTGTTTATTTCATTTTATGCCTGTCTACTAAGTATCCATTAATAACCATACTTGAAAACAAGATGTTCTACTTCACGTATCTTTCCTGGTAAATAATTTCAAATAAATACATCTCCGTGGAAGAGAGGATAATTAAAATGGCTTTTAAAAATCTCAGAGGCTGAACATCCACCCAAGGGTATTTTTCCTTTTACTATAAGTAGATAATATTCATTAGAAGTTAGCTGATGTACAGTATAAGTACGTATGACAGGACACTAACAGGCCGGATAAATTACTTTAAGATCATTCTGGATAGCTCAAAAAAAATGAAATAATTGAAACCGCTAATTAACAGACTACAAATATGTGTGTTTATAAAAACATAAGCAGTTTCCAAGAAACTTAGATGTGCTTAGATCAAGTGCTGAACGCTAAAACGATGCCTTGCAAAAATTTCATTTCCAGAGGAATATAATTTATTTATACAGCCCATACATATTCCGCAACACTGTACAGAGCCTGCCACCACTTGCAATGGTCCCTGTCAACATTGAGGCTTACCTTCTAAATTCCAAGTTATCCTATTAGTATAGTTTTTTTTTTGGAGTGTGAATAATCGGACTACCTAGTGGAAGCTCACAGAAATATAAAGCAAATATACAAATTCCATCCCAATGTTGCCCTTGGTCATATTCAAACCTAGGAACCGAATGCTGAAGGCAACAGTGCCAACCACTAAGCCACCAGCTACTATGCTGTAACTCGCACCCAGGCCTTCAACCTGTGTGGCACTGGTGTACCAGTAAGGGTCCCAGGGTCACAATTGTATCCAGGCCAATAAGCTAGGGGGGGGGGGGGGGGGCAAGATTCTTATCACCATTAACATCACTGCGTTTCGCTCCAGTGGTATCATGTTTTTTATCCTATTTTACAGCTTATGATTTTCAGTAAATATAATAAGCAATCATATACAAACTTTCCATAGACTGCACTTCTTGTGTGGAAAACTCACATAAACCTATAAATGACAGACAATGTGTTGCCTTCTTCCTGTCACTGTAGAAAACCCCTGAGTTGGTGTCTGTCAGTAATTCCCCTGTGCACATCCCTGCTATATGTGCTATACCTACTACATGGCTCAGTGGCCATTGATTCTTTATATTGAATAATCCTTAAAGTCCTAATTGTCTTCACTGCTTTCCTGCAGTCTTAGGAGCACATGTCACCTTTCAAACTGTAAAAAGGTTGCAGCCTGTAACTTACAGGAGTCCTTTCCAGCTCTAAGAGGGGAGCCAACTCCCATCATTCACCAATCTGTTAAATGTTCTCCTAAGATATGTAGTCTATAGAATATGAATGTGTGTATGTATTTTTTGGGTGGGCCATGGTCAGTAGCCATGCAAAGTAGCGGCATGGTGGGAAGGGGGCAAGCTCAACTTTTGCACCCAGGCCCATGAGCCTTTATCTACACTCCTGCTCTATAGGGATGAAAAGGATAAATGTTTTCATCACAGTAACATAGTATGTTAGGTTAAAAAAAGACAAATATCCATCCAGTTCAGCTTGTTTCCACCTTCCTTGTTGATCCAGAGGAAGATGAAAAAAACCCAATGAGGCAAAGCCAATTTACCACCTATTTTTTGGTGAAGAAATTCTTTCCCAACTCCATAGTGGTAGTCAGAATAATCTCTATATCCTAGTCTTTACTTCCTGCACTTTCATTACTTATATAGTCTTGTATGTGAAAAACAATGCAACCTGCACAGTATATATCATATTTAAAGATTTCTAGAACTTTGACCTGCACAATACAATAGAGGAAAAAAATTGTTCCATGTTGCAGATAGGCATGTCTGATTTCATAACACTTCTTTTTTAGGGGGTTGGTATCCAAAAGCAAGGCTCAGAAGAAACCATGAGAGAAAGAATAATGCATAGGGTGAGTATGTTAGTGCAATTAAAACACATTTGCCATGTCAGAGGCTCACCTACCGGGGAGAAATTCAGGGCACAATGCAAGCAGTAGATGGTCAATGCCAAAGTGAAACCAAACACTGGAACAGGACATTAACTCCCTCCAGTAAGATGTAAGCCAAAAAAGTGCACAAACATCATGGGGATCGGAGTCTACCTCCATTTCAATAAAGATTCATCAACGAGGAGAACTCTGTGCCCCAAGTGATTTATGCACCTATATTTTTGGGGGAGGGGGGGAGATCTAGGGATTATATTGTGTATTTTTCTGCTTACCCACTTATGCCTATTAGGTGTAAGGAGAGCCACATAAGTATGGGGAGAAACCTACAAACTGACAGTTGTTGGAATTTGGGATTTAAGCCTCAGGGCTCAGTCACACGGGTGCATCGGCACCCGTACACCGGCGCTGATGCACCCGTGTGACTGACAGTTAGAAGACGGACGTACCTGAAGACGGCCGTCTCTTTCCAGCGCTGATGAAAGAACACATGACCGGCAATGAAGCCGGTCACATGTCCTTCCTCATGACACTGCAGAGAGACGTCTGTCTTCAGGTACAGCCGTCTGCTGGCTGCAGTCACACAGGCGCCGATGCGCCCGTATGACTGAGCCCTCAGCCAGAACATTGAAAGACTTTACCAACTCTATCTTTCATTCAAAAGTAGTAGAGAATAAAAACTTTCTTTTAAGTTTCTTTAGTTCAACCTAACGTTTGTAAAGTATTATACTAGCCATTATTTGTATTCTACTCTGAACAATGTAGAATACAAATAATATAAAAGTCCTTTAGTGTACATGAAAAAGTGTCTGCATTATAGGTGCTAGAGTTTGCAGAAGACTTTATTGTAGATCCATAAAATCTATCAAGTAGTCATCGTGATCGCCGATTAATGCGTTTTGAGCCATACTCAGCCGTTGGTACAAGCATGCTATGACTAAGGGCCAAGTTTATCTCAAAACATGTAAGAAGTGAGTGTAATGACTACTTGATGGGTTTTTATGGATCTATAATAAAGTCTTCTGTTTTATCTACATTGGAATCTCTTTTGCAATTTATACAGTGCAGTGCTGCACCTCTGAGCATTCATGCCTTTAGTGCTTAAATAAGCTGGATTTAAAGCATGCCTAAGTTTTCAACAAGTTTTCTACAATATAACAGGTTCGCCTTACACACTAATGTGCTGCTGTTTGTACCGTATTTCATGTTTATAAATTGTGATTTTCATGTGGTCTTCCCTAGTTTTCTGCTCTTCTGCTGTTTAGAATCAACTCTCAGGTACGGAACATTATGAAAGCCTAGCATTTTACCAGTAGTTCACTGTCCTGAATTTTCTTTTCCTCACTTCGCATGCTGCATTGCTCCATCTCTAGTCCAATCATCAGGGAAGCAGTATCTGAATTGTCAACCCTCTGTTTTCCCAGAACTTTTGTATGAGTCCGGCATTCAGAGACATTTTGGCCAGTGCACACATAGACACTCAACACATGTGCTGTAACAGCAGACAAAGCATAGATTGTGGAGATGGCAGGCACTATATAAATAGATCATTCAGCCTGTGAGTGCAGGGCCCCTTGCACCCAGCTAAGAAAACATTCTAGAATCCAACTATCTACAGAAGCTCAATACTTAACAACAGGCAGTGGATTGCAGGTGGGCTGGAAGGAGACCCTTAGTGGCAAGCACTTCAAACTTGATTTACACTGGTAAAACAACAACATTTTCAATGAAAGTATATTACAAGATTGATGAGACACATACAGACTATTACATGAGCCTAAGTTGTCTGAAAAGGTAGTGCCCCTTTAACTTTATTTTTTATTTTGCTAGAAGTTACACAACCAAAAGGTCCTCTACATGTCCTCATGTGCATATCTACACAGTTGGTTTAGTTCATTTAGTGTGACTACAAATCACAAACGATGGTGCACAAGGAGGAACACATGTACTGACTGGACTAAATGTGCCTTTATGTGTCATGCTGAAGTAGATAGTAAATTGGAGCCACACAATGTAATTAGGACAATACGCCTAATAAACATTCTCCAGTTTATGGGGTCCACATGTTTCTAGTAAGACATAATGACATCCACAGATGAGCACATGCATTCTGGTTTGTTTTTCTGTAGTCCCAGAACCTTACATTCTTCGTGTGTTGTACTTCCTCTTAGGGTATATTCACACATGACAGATTGGTTGTAGAACGTTCTGCAGCTGTTCCGTTCATCTGAATGTGGCTTGTAGAAATCCATGCATATGTTGCAGAAACAATGGCATTCAGATGTATGGGATGGATTTCAGTTGTGTCTGAACATACCCTTGAGTTAACAAACATATAGAATTTTATTTCTAAACCTTCCACATTCAAATTCTGTGTGAATTTAAGAATTGAACAATAATTACAGTATTTTCCTGTGAATCCACGAGGCTAGTCTGTAATGATTCTGCCAATTGAAGCCAATACTAACTGATCATAATCCTGACACAAATCCCATTCACCTGCATTCCCTATCTGTTAGATGCTTGGATTAATACCAGATCATCTGTCTCGTAGCTTGCACTTCATCTCTAATCCTCTTTATGTAATCTCAAGAACACCCATTCTTGCAAACAAAAGTACCTTTTCTTTGGAGGTCACTTAAAGTTTGTCTGTGAAGTTAGTCATTGCCTGTAACACATGATGTTTTCCAAGAATACCCATGGCTTTAGTAACCATTTATTGTCTGAAGTGTCTGAGAGTTGATTCCTAAGCCGCTGGTTGCATTATTTAAATTCTGCTGATAAAAGCTTCTCTAACGTTGCAGAAAGCTAATGAAGATGATTGACTACCATGGCAACGTAATTATGAAATATTTTGGCATCAAGATGGATGTAGAAGACAATAGTAGTGGTTAAGAGCGGCTCCACACAAGCGTATACGCAAAAACACTCACTTCAGCGCAACATATTTGTGCTATGAACGAGGTTGATGAGGTTGATTTGCACGCATGTCTGTGCACAGTACTGTCCTTTTTGCACACACAGGGGCAGTTTACATGCGTACAACACACCCCTTCAATAGATTAAAGAGCTATTTAGCCTAATAAGGACCCACATGTGTTCCTTTCCCTGTGGTTTTGTGTAGTGTTGCACACATCCCCTTGCGTATTTGCGCACCTCCCATAGACTTCTATGGGGAGCCTTTGCTGTGCAATATGCAGAAACATAATCAGGACCCATTTCTTTTTAAAGTGCATGAAACGAAAGTACAAAACACACTCATGAGAACGAATTCATTGAAATCAATGGGTTCTATTCTCTGTACATTGCACATGTATATTTCACGAGAGCAAAAACATGCACAAATATGGTTGTGTGAAGAAACGCTAATGTAAGTTTTTTTTTCTTTCAGACCCAAAAACTTCATCTTTTTTTAACACTGCACATGACCCAATCCATCACAGTAAAACATATTCGCAGCAGATATTGGGAGATGTGAGGTTATGCAGCCTGAGTGCTAACAGCAAACTAGCATGGTTTTAAATATAGTTGTACATATAAAAGCCATAACTCAGATATACACTATCCTAGCAAAAGTAAATGGACACCTGAGCAAGATTCCCAATTAGTATTTATTTACATATGTTAATACTTATTGGGAACTCCTTTTGCTCTAATGACATCAGATGCTCTCTGTGGCATGCTTTCTATTAATGTCTGAAAGCTCAGCGGTTATTTCCCTCCATGTATCCTGCAAATGTCTGGTGAGTTCTCTCAAAGAAGATGGATGCTATCCATATTTTCTGACCCGACATTCCAGTTCATCCCAAAGACATTCAGTAGGGTTCAGGCTGGGACTCTTTGCAGGTGAGTCCAATCGTGGAACATCTAAATCCTCAAACCAATGTAAAACAGCATTGGATTTGTGACATGTTTTCTGACCCGACATTCCAGTTCATCCCAAAGACATTCAGTAGGGTTCAGGCTGGGACTCTTTGCAGGTGAGTCCAATCGTGGAACATCTAAATCCTCAAACCAATGTAAAACAGCATTGGATTTGTGACATGTTGTCTTCTTGGAGGAATTGCTGACCATTCACAGAATATTTCTACATAGTTGGCAGCAGATTATTGTCTAGAATGTCAGGGTACACCTCCATGTTTATTGTTCTTGCTTCTACAACCAATGGACTGAGACCATGCCACGTAAAACATCCCCAGACCATTACAAAATCTTGGTACAACAGACTCAGTCAAAAGGTGTTGCCCAGGCCTCCTCTACATCCAGGTATGTCCATCTGATTTAAAGATAGGAGTAGTGTGATTCATCACTCCATAGAATGTTCCTCCATTGCTCAACTGTCCAATGATGACTTTCCTTGAACCACTGTAAACAGGCTGGTACATTGCGCTTCATGATTGATGGCTTGTCTGCAGTGGCATAACCCGTATATCCAATAGTGCAGTCCCCATCATAAACTATGGCTGACATCCCCAAGGGTCTGCATCTTATGTAGCATGGTGGTTTGGTAAATGGTAACAAGCTAATAAGACATGATACATTCTACTGATATGAATCCAAATATCACCTCAAATCAGCATAGAGATGTTTCATGGAATTAAATGGACAAAGTATATCAATTGCATGAGTATGTGAATGTAAAACATTATTAAATTAGATGATTGTTAGTTAGCATTAAATGTATTGTATCTGAAAATTAGAGCTCCCTATTGAGTGGATTGTGAAATAGGTCAACTGATACTCCTCAAAACAAAATCAGCAAAAGGACCCCCTACTGAGTATCACTTGTTTTGGTATATAAGAGCCCTTTTGTACTGAACAATTATCATTCAGATTAATCATTGAATTGTCCAAAAATGAACGATTAAACCATTCAGTGTGAACATGGCCAACGATTTAAACAATGAATGATAAATTGTTCGCTTAAAGGGGTTGTCCCGCGAAAGCAAGTGGGGTTCAGCACTTCTGTATGGCCATATTAATGCACTTTGTAATATACATCGTACATTAAATATGAGCCATACAGAAGTTATTCACTTACCTGCTCCGTTGCTAGCGTCCCCGTCGCCATGGTGCCGTCTAATTTTGCTTTCTTCTGGTGTTTTTAGACGCACGGTCTTCTTCCTGGTGAATGGGGCCGCTCGTGCCGGAGAGCTGGTCATCGTAGCTCCGCCCCGTCATGTGTGCCGATTCCAGCCAATCAGGAGGCTGGAATCGGCAATGGACCGCACAGAGCCCACGGTGCACCATGGGAAAGGACCCGCGGTGCATCGTGGGTGAAGATCCCGGCGGCCATCTTGGTGAAGGAAGAAGTAGGAAGAAGGAAGACGTCGCAGAGCGGGGATTCAGGTAAGTAATATGGTTTTGTTTTTTTTTTAACACATCCATTGGGGTGTCCTGCGCCGAACGGGGGGCCTATGGGAAAAAAAACAAAACATTTCGGCACGAGACAACCCCTTTAACTTTCATATTATGCTGGCATAAAAATCACTATCTGTTATTTGCCAGTATTCCATTTAAGAGGTGACCATTCAGTCATTCACAAACCATTCCCAGGTATTTCCAGATTCCTCTAACAGACCAACAATGGACTGAATGAGCTAGAACTAAAAAATTCCAAAAACTGTAAACAACTATCTGTATGTGTAAACAGACATCGTTTGAAAGCAAACAACTTGTTAGCTCATCCCAACAATTAATTGCTCCATGTAAAAGGACCCTAATAGCCCTTTTCTATGGGGCGACAGTCGGGTAGATGACTGTACGAGTACTGACGTCACGGCTAAGCATTTACTGACGTCTCGTGCAGACGTCACTGCCAGACTTCATCGCTGGATCGTAGGCTTCTCGCTCCGCGCTTCTCCCTCTATGTGAAGCGCTGAGTGGGGAGTGTTTACACAAAACTACAAGCCCGCGATCCAGCGATGGCTTTTATGCTGACTGAAAGTTCAGCGATAAAGACTTCTGAATGAATAGTGAGCAAGTTTTCTGCATTTACACTTTTTGTTTGAACGAATTTTGAGCAATAATGGTGCAGTGTAAATGGGCCATTACTGATAGAGACATATCAGAAGACTTTAGGGGTTTACTTTTATCAGCATAGAACAATTTCCAATATGCTGAGCAAAAGAACTTCCACACTCAGTAATGTGCATGTGCCCCTAGATTTTAGTAACTACCCAATCTACTAGCCATACATTGTTATGCAGTGTACTATATTTTTGTAAATTTGTTATGTGCGAGTTGGACACTAAATACTTCATCCGGATCAGATGTAATTAGTTGTCCAAAAGTACAGATTTACACACAATATATTAACCCTTTCCAATCCACTGACTGACCTCTTCCAACATTCTGATTGAAGCCTGTGCAGCTCTGATGTCGGAAGACGTCTGCCAGGGTATTCTTACTGTATATTACTGGCCGCTCTGTTGTCGGGGGCCTCTATAGCATGTCACATACTGTAGTACTGGCTCGAGCCAGCAGATGGCACCATTGTAAAATGTCAGAAAGAGAAAACCCCCTAGGAAACCCTGAATCCAAAATTGGATTGCAAAGGGTTAATGCATAGAACACAAAATATGAACAGCGAAACCAAAAGAGGGGGAACGGGAAATCTAATTCTGCCAGTGGAAAATCTGCAATGTTTATTGTCCGCGTGACGTTGGCCTTAGGTTGAAGGGTGTTTTGGCAGTGGCTGACAATAACCAACAAGAATTGTAAGGTTTGCTAGAATAAATCTATGAGTACACTTACTTTATTATTTGAAACTCTTGATCAAACTTTCATCCAAAGGCAAGTTAGTTTTCCCCCTTGTATCGATGTGTTTGAGAGCAACAAGAACTTGTTTGTTTTATCTTTATAGACACTTGTATCTTAATGTTTTAATAATCGGATACACAGAGGTTCCCAGACACTGAAGAGATTATAATCTAATTTTGTTGTCTGTGGCTCAGGATGATAGTTATGATCACTGAAGAAGGCCATTTGCATATTAATTTGCATAACATCATTGAGGCACCCAACAGATAATTACAGAAATCTCTGCAATAAACAAAATGCTAGATTACAGGTGTTCTTTGGTAAAATGTAGCGGTATGATATTTCCGAGTAAACACTTTATATATAGCTAATTGATGATTTTGTGAGTTATTGAGCCGGTGGTTTTGTGTATGTGTTTTTAACTAAGTGTCACATTCCTAAGTGAATTGAATATGATTTCCATTTCCAGAGAGTGTAATGTGCACTTTAATTGTCCCAGGTGCTAAGATTATCATTGATTTATACAGTGCTTGTGCATTAATTGGAGCTGTGCAATGACACAGAAAGCAGCAATGGGACATCCAATGAGATCTCACATTTGCTCTTGAGGAAAGAAAATGACAGCAGCAATAAAGCCTGTCATGGACCATAAATAGTGTGTGGCTATCAATTTTACTATACACAATATATGACTATCTACTGTATATCAGTGAAACATATACAAATAATGAGTATTTTTAGTTGCAGTTGGATGTTCACACTCATTGTGGCATTCCAGTAGTGTCATTCACTATAGAGTATGTTGGGGAACTTACACTGAGAACTTACGCTGGGGGCATTTGCACCCTGGTCCTGAAGCTGCATAGGCCACCACTATCACATATGAAGACACCGGAATTATAAGTGATGCAGAATTTGCATTGGGGCTCAGGAGCTTTATGCTACATCTCTGCTGTAAGGCTGTGTTCACATGGGGTGTAAATCACGCAAAAATCTCACGGAATGACTGCAGTGGCACCACACAGAAATTCTGTGAAATTTCCGCGGCAGAAAGGCAGCTTCAATATTTGCACCGTTCCACGCGGATTTTGAAGCTGCTTCATCACTTGTATACCGCTGCGGCCATCTCTCCCCATAGAGAGCAAAGATGACCACAGTGGAAACGGCAATACAATTGACATGCTGCGGCTTTGAATTCCGCACGGTGTGTCAGTTTGAGCATGGCTTGGCCGCAATGGCTTGTCCACAGTGTGAGGATGAAATTTTTGTAAATCTCATCCACTTTGCTGCTTAGGCTCGGGTTTAAGATTGCTGGCGGAATTTTAGTGCGGACAGTCCGCACAGAAATTCTGCGGCAATTCCGCCCCATGTGAACCCAGCCTTATAAAGAAGTAGGAGCTGCTGTAACCAATAGCTTTAAAATATATTTATTTGTGTTTTTTTAAGCTATGCTTTTAGAAGGGAGAAATGGAGCTATAGCAAATGAGGACATTGTGTCTCCTCAATGTAATTTCTCTTTAAGTGCATTGATTCTTGAGTCGTTAGAAAACTTTAGTAATGAATGTGGTACATAACCACAGTCTCCTTTCTCATTAATTCATACAATATCATTTTCCTCCTAAACACAGCCTGAATTAACTGTAAAATATTTTTAATTACATATTAAATTTTCATTAATGTAAGTTTTAATTTGGAAATTGTGTGCCTACATTTGCTTTGCCCAGCTAAAAAAGATCAACTTCAATGCTTCATTATGAGTATAGGATGACAATACAACACTAAGGGAAAAGCAGTTTTTCAGACTGATGACCTTGTCACACCAATAAGCTTTTTTTATACCAAATGAATGTTATTCGGTAAGTTGGATTTTGTGCTAGATAATGCCTGAATTTCCAGGCTTTGAAATGAATTAGGATTTAACCCCTTAGTGCCATGAACATTTTCTGCATTGCTGATATGTACTTAGGTGTCAAGTAATTTGGCATCATTTACAGTACAAGCCATGTGGAGGTGAGTTAAAATCACATGTTGAAATACAAGGGTTAAATTCTGCAATAGCTCTGCTTCAAAAATCAAAGCCAAATCCCATTTAGGTGCGGATTTGGCTACTGCATTTATAATTGCTCTTACACTGTGTGTTAAGGTAGCCTAAATGTATGGTATGGAGAGGATGCCTAGCAGCTGCATATTACACTTACAACACTACTGCAATGGCAGATTTCGAGATAACACTATTCTTACCCACTTAACTTTTGAGATGCCATGATAAAAAGTGACAACAGCATCTGAATGGTTAGACAGAGGAAAGGGGCTTTCTCTGTCATGCCATTGTTGGCCCTTCAATTTGGTGTTGGGGTGCCAATGTATTGTCATGGCATCCAGGTCTGTAATGTATCTACAGTATATTTTTGGCAGGGTCTTCTAGGTTTCCTGGCAGTTTTGTACTTCCATATTGCAGTGTACAGACGTAGCAAAAAATTTAATATAGACTTAACACATTAAATACGGAGTTTCAGCAACGTTTAACTTGAGCTTTTCAATAACTTTTGTTCTGCTAAGTGTCAATTAAATGTTTGCTCAAACTGTGAATTTAACACTTTAAATTGTGATTAAATGATCACATGGCCAAATTCCCTAACTAAAGAAAAACTAAAACTAATGTAAAAAAAAAAAAAAAAGTGTTTATAAACATAGATAAAAAAAAATCCAAAGAAAAAAAACTTCTTTATCTCTGCAAAATGTATTCAGTTGTTTATACTGAATGGTGAATATTGAAAGAACAAAACCCAAAATGTAACAGCATTACCATTAGCCCACCCCTCAAAAATGTTAACAACAGTATATATATATATATATATATATATATATATATATATATATATATATATTAAAACCTCTACTAGCGGTGACATCTGCTAAGGCTGATTTCGAGTAACCTTGCTGCTGAACCCATGTGATCTCTTGCTCGGCGTCTCCTTCTCCTGCTGCTAATGCAACCCACCCTTCTTCATCACAGTAGCAACCCACCCTTCTCACTAGTACAGTACTGTTCAATTGCACTCAAATGCAACAGCACAGAAAATAGTGATAACGCTGAAGACAGATAATTATGTCACCTGCAGTCCTATGTAACAGCACAGAGAACACAGTGATAACGCTGAGGACAGATGATGTAGTAGATGTGACCTGCAGTCCTATGTCACACCACAGATAACACACAGTAAAGGTTCAATAACATGCTAAATGTTCATTTATTCTTTACAGTAGTCTTTTATATTCATTTATTATTGTTATTGCTTTTGGTATTAAAGACCACATTTATTCTCCATCAAATGTGGTTTGATGTGTTTTCTGACAAATTAATTGGATTTACATTGATTCCTATAGAAATAATTACCTCGAGTAGCAGCGGTTTTAGGTAAAGCCGATTGCTTTCGGATAGATTACCAACATTAGTAGGGTTTTTTTTGTACAAATATATATATATATATATATTTTGGGGGATTAGCGTTTAGGGGCAGTAGCAGCGTGGGCATCCGCGGGCAGAGACAGTGACACCGAGCAACAACGTTCTTTAGTCCAGGCTTTGCCTGGGTTTATTGCAGCAGAAACAAAACCAAAACGGAAATAAACACCTGCTCGTCTGAGCACTCACTATACATATGCTTGTTCCTGACTACTCACTGTCAGAATACTTCTTGCTTGCTGTACACAGCCAGTCCGGTCCTCAGACCTGTGGAGGTCTCACCACACCCTCCTGGGTGTTGAGGTTAGGGGCGTCACCCTGTCAACCTCGCCTTTTGGCTCTCTCAGCCCACACGCTGGGCTAGCTGGGCTCCTTGCTCCACAGAGCCCTCTCTCTGGCTCTCAGCCAGACGCTTTCTCTCTGGCTCTCAGCCAGATGCTCTCTCTCTTTGACCTGCAGGCCCAGGCTTTATAAGGCCTGGTACCAGCCTCACCTGGTACGTGGGAGTGGCCATCCCACCCTTCGCTTTGACCACTCCAGGAAAAGCCGGCCCGAACTATGCGGCTTGGAGCCACTTACAAACTACAACGTGTCAGTAACATAGCGTTACTGACACAGACATGCTGGCTTCCTCCACCGAGCCCAGGCCGCTCGGTGGCACGTATCCACCCTCCAGCACTTTGTCAGTCACTGTCTCACATACCCTCCCCCTCTGTTCGAGCCCATGGGTTCGGACACTTAGCTGTCCTGAAATGCGTCCTTGACAAGGCCTGGGTGTTGGGCTTCGGTCCCATGCTCAAAGTCTTTTCTTCTTGGCCCTCCAGGGTCAAAGCTCCAGGCTCGGGGGTCTCTTTCTAGTGCAAGAACCTTGTCTCTGTGTTCTTCCAGTTCCTTTACCTCTGACTCTGACTTTTTCTTGGTAGTATTCAGTTCCCTGATGAGCTGGTCCTTGGAGCCAGCATCCCTGTGATAGGCTTCTACTACTTGGACAAACAGTTTCTTCACTTTTGGAGTTTGCTTTTGTACGTCACTATTCTTTTGCTGCAGTTCTTTCAAGACTTCTGCGTCCACTTGTGAGACCTTCTGAGCCTCAGTAGTCTCCTTTTGTAAACATAAATTGGCACTCGTTACTACTTGTAACTTTTTCAGATTCTTTAACAAAATCCCCTTTTTTCTTTTCTGTCTGAACTGGGTTTTAGACATGTCTGGTCTCAGAACACTTCTTTCAGCCGCTTGGCTGTCTGATTTACAGCATTTTATCTTCATGCACAACTTCTCTGAGAACTGCTGAAGCTCTGCTTTGCCTGACACTACCTTCAGGGGGCGCTTCAGGGTTAGCGCTTCAGTCTCTTTCTTAATATTCTCCAGCAGGATCTCCATTTCTGCTACCGGTCGTTAGAACACACCTTTGGGCTTTTCCCGTATCCGGGTTCTCTTCTTAGCATCTGTCTTAGCGCTAATCCAGTCTTGCATTTCAGTGTACACAAGCTTGTTACGCTTTTCTTTTGCAACTTTAGGAAACACTGACTTCTCCTCAGTAAGCCACTGTTCACACCTCTTTTGTTTCTTCTCCCAGTTGGATGCCATCTGACATTGGTAAACAAGCTCCACACTAATGTCTTCTACTTCCTGCTGAAGGCACACTGTAAACTTCTCAAGTTCATCATAGACATCAGTTTGAAGACAAATCAGCTGATTTAGCGCTTCCACTTCTGGGATTTCACTGTCTTGCTCTTCAACCGTGACCCAGCATGCAGGGTTCTCATACAGTTTCTCTTCCCTCTCTGACATAATTTTCAGGGTGTGCGTTAAAGTTAACACTTCGGTCTCTTTCATACAGACCCTTTCTTCAGCACACTCACATTCAGTGACATATCTTGCCAACCTGATTTTCTCCTCTGTAAGCTGCTGTTCCACAGAAACCAGACACAAAGTACTCTTCTCCAGTCTATCTTCCAGATCCACCACCTCAGCCTGAAGTGTTGCAATCTACTCTGATAGGTTTCTCTTAGCTTTTGCATCCTCCCCTACTTGCTTGAGGAGCACATTTTTCTCATCTTGCATAGCCTTCAGGTGTACACTGAGACCAAGCTTCTGCTGCTTTTCTTCTTGCAGTAACTTCTGAGACTCTTCAGTCTGAGCTTCCAGCTTCTACTGCAGCCTGCTCACCTGCTCAGACAATGCGGTCTGCACACTGTCACCTTCGGTTATTTTTATTTGTAGCTCTTAAAGCTGCATCTCTACTGTGTCTTTCTTGCATTCATATGCACACTTGTCTTCCAACAACCCCTTCACCTTTTGGGACAGCTCAAGACACTCACTTTCCAATGTTCCTTTCACTTTTTCAAGTTGCTTCAACAGCTTGGACAGTTTCCCCACAGCTACAGCATGACTCCGTTCCAGCTTCTGGATTTGGGTTCCATGTACTTCAGCTTCCTCATCCAAGCTCATCTGTAGCTGGGACACCAGTCTCTCAAGCAGCACTTCCTGGTTTTCCTTGTGACCCAGTAAGTCTTCCAAGAACTCTGCTTGCTTTTTGGTCTTACTGCACGCAGCTTTCTGTATTTCCAGCTCTTCCTTGAGCTGACTTACTTGGCACTCCCAGTCACCATTTTTCTTTGCTAGCTGCATTTTCAACTCTTGGGTTTTCATTTGCAGTTTCATACAGTCCTGTTCATACTGCGCAGCTTGTGCCTCCAGACATACTCTGCGTTCAGCCTCATCTCTGGCTACATCTCTGAGGTCTTGTATCTCTTCATGGGCTGATGAAAGATATCCCTTTAACTTTTCTTTCTTACTTCTCATCTCTTTTAAGCGCTGTTCATACTGAACATTCATCTGTTGCAGCAACACTCGGCGATCAGCTTCCTCCTTAGCCAACCTCTCAAAATGCTCCTTCTCCTTTAAGAGAGCTGCACTTTTTGTTTTCAGCTGCTCCACCTCTTGAAGGCTAGTTTCTTTCTCAAACTGTGTTTTCACCCTGTCAACCTCGCCTTTTGGCTCTCTCAGCCCACACGCTGGGCTAGCTGGGCTCCTTGCTCCACAGAGCCCTCTCTCTGGCTCTCAGCCAGACGCTTTCTCTCTGGCTCTCAGCCAGATGCTCTCTCTCTGGCTCTCAGCCAGATGCTCTCTCTCTTTGACCTGCAGGCCCAGGCTTTATAAGGCCTGGTACCAGCCTCACCTGGTATGTGGGAGTGGCCATCCCACCCTTCGCTTTGACCACTCCAGGAAAAGCTGGCCCGAACTATGCGGCTTGGAGCCACTTACAAACTACAACGTGTCAGTAACATAGCGTTACTGACACAGACATGCTGGCTTCCTCCACCGAGCCCAGGCCGCTCAGTGGCACGTATCCACCCTCCAGCACTTTGTCAGTCACTGTCTCACAATATATATATAGCTCAATTAAAAAACTTTTCCTGCAAAAAGACCCTCATTTGTCTATGTTAAAACACAGGGAGGAAAAGAGGACAAGATTGTTGTGTCCTCCAGATCAAATAAGTGAGCCTTTAAGGGGTTAAAGAGGAACTCTGCAAGCATCTTTTTCTCTATGAAACGTACATACACATTGGTCCACCCTTGAATTCTGCACCTCACATCCCAAACACTGCGTGGCCACGATAGACACATGTAGGAAAGGGATCTGTGACAGAGTAGCACAAATCCATGTTGTCTTATAAAACTAGTTATCTTGTGACAGGTATCTGAAGATAACCAAACTGGAAATAAGGTAAGGGTGCACACATGTGTACAGTACAGGCTCATGCCCACAGACCGAGTGGGATACGCCTGCAGATTTACGCAGTGGGAGTCCCGCAGTGGTAAACAAAACGTCCCCGCTGGTGATCGCGGAAAAAAGTGCATTTGTCTGCGATGTCCATTAATACTATATTAATGGAGACCTTCGCTGTGGAAAAACGCGGTGAAATAGAACATGCCGCAATTTCAATGGAACCTAATAGCTGCGTTATTCTGCCGCGGGGAATGTGGCAGAAATCTGTCCGTGGGCATTAGCCCTAAGTGTACAAGACATCTTAATACTGCTAGGGCTCCTTTCATTATGCGGTAAAATCTTGATTCAATGGAGTCTCTCACAGTATATTTTAATTACATGTGAGATAGCCCATGTCTAATAGGCTGATAACTACAATATCATCTTGTAGAAGAGAATCTTCATGAACTCACTCACTATGTAATTTTTTATTGGGCATAACTGACCATTACACTTCCATTGACAAGTCTATAAATATGTAGAAAATGTATATTTTCACCCATAACATCAACCACAAATTGATAAACAAATTAATACAGATTCTTTAATGGAAAGACGGCCCATAATATTTAATGCAGTAAGCGGGTGATTTGTATTTCTTTTCAGTCTCAGGAAGCACCATAGTAGAAGGTAGAAGAAATATTTCAGTAAGCAATGCTATGTTCCAGTTAGTGCATGACATCAGCTTGACATAGGGCTTACAGTCATAGACCAGAACAGCACTGCTAACTTCAACTATGGTGCTTTCTGAGGCTGAAAGATTGACTGCTGTCCTGCAACTAAAGAATTCATATAATCCAACTAGGTGGTGGGAAAAGTTCCTCAGGACCCTGTTGAGAAAGGGGCGCTGTTACTTGGTCTACAGAGAAATTTGTTCATGTCCTAGTTACAAACAACATTTGTGCAAGAAACTGTCTTACAGCTCAAATGATTACCCATTTAATTATACTCCACTTATGCAACTGTTAAATACAAAATATACCAAATGTCACCATTCTCTTGTCCCTGTTTTATTAAGGTAGAAAATGTGTTTCCAAAAGATTCTGGAAACATGTTATATGGCATGAGAATCTTCATATGGTCTTCCAATGGTTGATAGTGATTTAGCCTGCAAATTGTCTTTTCTGAACTGGAAAACCATGCAAAATCTTTACCTTAGTGGTTTTTTCCACTATAGGAAGTGCTATCACATCACTGACAGGGCTTCTGCCAAATCTCAGAATGATGGGGCTGCAGCACTAGTTAAGCACTGTGGCTCTTTAATGAGTAACTGCTCTTTTTTCAAACTTTTGACACATTAGAACAACATGTCAAAAGTTTTTTGGGGTTCCTCTGCTGAGACCCCTGCTGATCATCATAACAAGGGGGCTGCAGCACACACCCGAGTGAGAGCTGTGCCCTATCGGCTGTCTTCTTTGCTTGTTGTCTCCTCTCAACAGCAGAAGATGGAATCAGAGGTCTATAGACTTCTTCTATAGTCCTCTACGTGAACATCTTCAGCTGCTAAGAGGAGCTGACAGGCAGTGCAGACAGCAGAAAGGACACAGAGCTCTGATGAGCACTGCAGCCCCATTGTTCTAGGGGGAAGGTGGGTCTCAGCAGTGGGAACCCCACTGATCAAAACGTTTGAAATGTTGCTTTGACATGTCAAAAGTTTGAAGAAAACGCAGTCCCTCTGATTTTCCCTGCACAGCAACACTTCTTGCAACCCACTTTACAGGGAACGAATACATGGCTGTATGATTCTGACTATAGCTGTGTTGCAGTTCCTGGAACTGTCAGTGACCTGTATAGCTACTATGAAAGAGAACTACCAAAGGGACACTTGTGATATCATTTGCTTAGTACTGTATTTATCCTCCTAAAAGCAGCTTGGATTAAGTGTAAAATAAGGTGATTGTATATTAAATGTTTATTAACTTAAGCTTTAATTTTAAAATAGTGGTAGTGGGAATACCCCTTAAACCTCTGTATGAGACATGACAAGTATGCTTATCATCATGAGTAACAGGCAGGCAGCCCTAATTACTGCATGTGTACTATTAGTACATTGGCTATTGTACTGACATATAGATAAAAGCACTTTATAGTAGAAAAAAAAATAAAGTTAAAATTTCCCCATAGCATTAAAAAAAAACATAAAAAAACCAAACTTTTTCCTAAAAAGGAAAATTAATATTAAAAAGGCTGTGTTAAAGAAAAAACTGATTTCCAATAAAGGAACTTTCTTAAACATTTTAAATGTCCTAAAATATGCAATAACATACACATTTTTAGTATCGTCACCACTATAGTAAATTGTACAATAAATGTATGGCATCATTTACTGCATATACTAATTGGTATATGCCATAAAAAGAAATTCTGTTTCTCAAAATTATACAATATTCACAGAAAATAAATAATGGTTAAATGAGTAGTAACAATCCTTATACCCCTCCAAAGTCAATAGAGTCTTTAAAATATGAATGCATAATGAAATTTCATTAACGTCTACATGGAAAATGAAAATCTGAAATGCAGATCTGTATTGTTTTTATAAAAGACCCATAGAAGTCAATGGGGTGTACAATGATTTGTCATTATTTATTCTTTATGTGTTTCTGGTTGCTCATATAGCACAAACATATTGTGCAGGAGTATTCAGAGATTATCACTATTCACATCAGTCCTTGTCTTCAATGAGGCTTACAATCCAATTTTCTCACATACAGCAGGACCAGCTGCATAGGACTGCAATTTACTTACCGGTATTTGTATGTTTTTGAAATCTTTCACACCCACTTGAGTATTCCAGAAACGCAGCAGAATATTCTACTGCATTGAAAAATCTGCACCTAATGGTGCATTCAGACGACCGTATATCGGCTTGGTTTTCACGCCCAGCTGATATACGGCATCTCTCTCTGCAGGGGGAGGAGGCTGGAAGAGCCGGGAGCAGTGCTCTGAGCTCCCACTTCCTCTCTGCCTCCTCTCCACCCCCCTGCACTGCAAATAGGTGTCCAAATCTGCATGTAAGACATGCAGATATTGGTGTGGAATTTTTGCTGTTGCGGAATATTCAGGAATGTCTGGAAGCCTTCTTAGAGGAAACCGGAGAACCCAGAGGAAACCCATCTAAACAGGAGAAGAAGATACAAACTCCATTCAGGTGTTTCCCATATGGTCCTTTTACATAGGCCGACAGTCAAGTAAACGACTGCACAAGTGCTGAGGTTATCGCTAAGGCCATCAGCACTCGCGCAGAGTATTTACACTGACAGACTTCACCGCTGGATCACGGGCTTCTCGCTTAGCACTTCAGCTTCTACGTGAAGCACTAAGCGGGGAGCATTAGTACAGAAGGACCAGCCAGTGATCCAGCAATGGTTTTATGCTGACTGCTCAGTGATAAAAACCTGTGATCGAATAGTGAGCGATTTTTGCACATTTACATTGCACGATTATTGTTTAAACTAATTCATTTTGAGTGATAGTCGTTCTGTGTAAATGGCCTATTAGTTGGGTTTTGACCCAGGATCAAAGTGCAGTGCAGATACATTTTAAGGATCTCTCTTCTCCACTTAGAAGTCATGAAAATGTTATTATGCATTGACATTTTAGACTCTATTGACCTTTATGGGCATGACATGCATCCATAATTCAAACTGCCTGGTTTATGGTGAAAATATTTAGAGGATCCACTCTGTCTCTTTGTCTATGAGGGCTCAGTCAGACGAGCATGTTTTACACGCTTCTACAGCAGCGTGTAATACTATGCTTCTATAGCAACCAATAGATTCCTGTGGAAGCGCTCACACAGACCCTTTTTAGAAGCACAGAATCTGCGCTTTAAAAAAAAAAAAGGACAGCGAGTGCCGACTCATCTGCCAGCTCCGTGAAGCGCACTGTCCAGGGTCCTTACCATAGGCTCCTATGGGAGCCGTGGAAGCAGGCTGCCGGCACCACGGATGTGTAAACGGGCTGCTCTGCGAAGATAGTGGCAGCCCGTTCACGCGTAGAATTCCCTGCATGTCAGTTTCTTAGCAGCGTGTAACCCACGCTCGTCTGACCACGGCCTTATTGTAAAACTGATAACCCCAGAAGAGGAAAACTTTATCTAAATATAAGTTATTTACAGATTGTTAAACAAAATGCTTGTAAAGTAAAAAAATTACTTCTCATGCACCTTAGGGAAATGACCAGTTACTGTCAGGAATCTGTGTTCTGATTGGTTGCTATGGGTGACAAAAACAGTTCTTCCTTTAGACAGCTTAGAGAAATGAGGCCCATAGATTGTGACATCAAAAATAAAAAAAATCATCCAAAACAACATTTCAAAAAAATATATGTTTAACATAAAACCTTGAGGTATACAATAGGTCATTTTCTGATGATACATTCCCTTTAATGGATTTTCCTGTAATATGCATTGATACTCTGTCCTCAAAAGAGGCCATCAATACATGATTAATGGGGTCAATTTCCCGGAACTTCACCCGATCAGCAGAATGAAGCAATTATACACGGATGACCTATTCCTATGGATTGACCAGAAATGTATATTTCTGGAAGAACCCTTACAGATCCATATTCTTAGACTTAATTACGTTCTTTGAGGAATTCTCTTACACCCAGTGCTTATCAGTGCTGGTGTTTGGAGGAGGCACCTTTTTCGCATATAACAGAAATATGAGAAATGACTTCCAAACAGTAAAATTTAAAACTAATAATGTGGTTCTCAGACTGGTTTATTTCCTTTCTCTGTTCAATATGAGTAAGTGTTTGAATATCCATTACCAGAGGGGGTTTTATGTTCTCTTTATGAGCCTGTATTTTATTCTTCAAAAGTAATCTTCCTTTGTTATACACAAGAGTGACTGATCCACATTTTCCTATACAGTAGTGATGAATTAGATGCCTTTCTAAACAATTTATAGTTAATCTCGATTATCAGTTAGGGCAACCTACTGTGATAAGTGCAGCCATGTTGTACTTTTTTCAGAAGTGAGTGATATTCATTACATCATTTGCTATAGTAACCTTTTATGTATTAATGGCTGAAAAGTAATAAAGCTAAGGCGACCTTTTTTCCCCAGCACACAGGAGAGGAGCTATAAAGCATCTGACAATTTTCCTCAATTACCTCTCTCAAAGACAAAAAGAGCTTTATGCTACACAGGTGTAAAAATATAGAGCCGCTTAGATTTATCACATAATCCATTATATGATGTCAATGAAGCAAGTCTGCAGGATTATTGCCTTGCTGTCTATACAGTATCTTAGCTTTAAAATGCATATTTATTGCACAGCAGTGTGAAAATTATTGAGACTTTTGAGTGAGACTTTTTTTTCTTGGGAAAGGAATTCATTCTTTAGATCACATGAGCAGAAGTGATTTTCGGAAGGATGTCCTCAAACCAGGTCTCCGAGTTGAGCAAAGTAGTTCAGTGGCAGCGTCTCCTATGGGGTTATTACTATAGTAACACTAATACTCATTTAGAAATAGTCAAAAAAGTAATAATAATACTAGTAATATAGCAGTAGCTGCTGTAGAACTACATGTTACAGCACATTGACTTATGGGCCATTAACACATAACGATTATCGCTCAAAAAAATTCATTCAAAAAAACGACTTTGAGCGATAATTGTTTTGGGTAAGTGTAGAACAATCGCTCACTATTCGTTCACTTGTCATTATCATTGCCTTTTAGTGAGTAAAAAAACTATTGCTGGATTGCTGGCTTCTCGCTACGTGTAAATGCTCTCCGCTCAGCGCTTCACATAGAGGGCGGACTGTTGAGTGAGAAGCCATCAGGAAGCCCGCGATCCAACAATGAGTCTTATTGTCCAAATGCACTGCACAAGCGCTAACAACCTTAGTGATGATGTTGTATAGTTGTTTAGATGACTATCATAAGTTGTTGCCCTCCAACACAATCACACAGTCCACAGTAATGCAGACAATTGCATTACCCATGTAAAGGGGTTGTCTCAACAAGATAACCCCCTTTTAAAGTGAAGCTATCCTGGTAATCATCTGATCACTATGGACCTGAATTCCGAAAACTCCAGCGATCAGCTGAGATTGCCAGGAAATTGAGGCAATCCACATAACTCTCATGCAGTGGAAATATAGTAAGATATGGCACCTTCCAAGTGAATGGGTGACTATATAATACTTGGACAGTGCCAGCCATAGGGTGCCCTCCTTACTGTCATCGCTCTTATACAGTGTCAGAAAGTGTTAGCCTCCATGCAGCGCCAGCAACAACATACTTCCTATGAAGTAATGGTCACAACGCGCCACACGTAAAGTAAATACAACAGTTTTCATACTATTTCATAATGGCCAATTCCTTTCATCGATATCACTGAAAAAGTACTTATTGCACTCCTCAGGTGTGTCAGAAAACCTAACAGACCCCATAATATGTCAAAGGATCCATCAGGATTTGTGGAGACTTATAACAATACAGATCTGTCATAAAAGTCATCCAGTCAACCAAAGCCGTGACAATAGTGTGAACACATCCTTATAGCATAATGAGAATGTAGTTTCATTCATTTGTATAATTTATAGTAAATTCACTTTTAATGAGGAAATAGAGGAGGTTATTTTGGCGATAATACTTTACAAAAGAAGCCATTTTACTCCATAGGACCCAATCGAATCACCTCTCTTATTGTAAGCTAAGTACTGGGAAAATTAAAACTGGACCTGATTCATTGCCATAGCAAAACTGATTGTGAACTGTTTTCATGGACCCTAATATTTTTTAATCTTTGTGGAATTGTCATTACTTGACTATTAAATTGACACACGTAAGGCCCCATGCACATAATGCCATCCATTTGGGCCCATTATGCAGTGCACAATGTGGAACCACATGATGTATCTCATCCTGGTCTGTGATGTTTCTTGTAGGGTGCTGAATCACCTAGCAAAAAACATGGTCTGATATTCGGAATCTAATGGAAGATGATTTTTCATACAGCAATATGTATCCATTTAATATCGATCTCAAATACAGTCATGTTCATGAGGTCTAACTGGGAAAGGAGTTATCCATTCTAATTAAAGGGGTTATCCAGTCAAATAAAGATTTAGGGCAAAATTTTAGTGGCCATTATATAAGCAACTCACCAATTACACTTTATTTTGACCAAAAACTCTGACCTCAATTGTACCCAAAGTGTGCAGCAGCTATTCTTGGGGCAGGATATCCTCTCTGCCAATTATGGGATCTTCTTCTCTTCTTGGGCTACTTCTTCTCTTAAAGTGCAGGCCCACTATATAATTCAGCCATAGAAAGGAGCAGGCAGCTGTCATGTTCCATCTAAAGACCCATCTACATGCAACAATTGTCCTTCTAACTTTGTTCAAATGATAGCTCTTGAGTGATAATCATTGCATGTAAACGCTTCCATCTTTCACTCTTCGGCTGAATGATGTTTTTTAGGTGAGCTTAAAATCCATTGTTCAGCTGGAGAGAGATAACAGGGACTGCATGCTGTGTTCTCCACAAGAGCAGCTGATTACATTGTATTTAGCTGACAGCCCGTGGCAGCCCATGCGAAGACAATGTAGCTGAGTGCAAAGTCCAGACCAAATGCTGGGATTTGCAAAAAGCTACTGGAGGGTCATATACACGCAACCAAAGGTAATAAACTGCTAATGGACATTAGTGTCCATTAGCAGTTCATGCAAAATGATCGCTAAAACTGTCAATATTTCAATTGTTTGAAAGATTCTCTGTAGGTAAATGGGACTTAAGGAGTGGGTTGAGCAGAGGAGAAGATCACATCATCAGCAAACAGGAAATTCTGCTACAATGATACCTGCGAGTCACAAAACGCTGGGGTACAATGAGAGCCAGAGCCTTTAGGCAAAACAATGTATAGTTGGTGAGTTACTGTATAATGACCAATAAAACATTGGCCTATATTTCTATGTATATTGAAAACCTCTTTAAGCTCTGCACTGAGAAAGGTTAAGTTGTTGGTAGTTGAGGTTCCAGTATTCAAAGTGCATGCAGTGCAGAATCCAAGTAAATAGCAGGTAGTTCTGCCCTAAATCGCAGTCGGCTGTTCTTATTTTTCATATTTTAGAGTTTACTTATCCATCAACATCGTTAAAGTAATTTGACATTAATCTCTTTCTCAGAAGGAAAATTATGTTACCTGCAAACCAACGAGCTGAAACTTTGAAAATTTCCTTCTCTGCAGCATGTTTTGCTCTGAGATATTAAATTGAAAATAAGTTTATGAGATCTTTAATGCTAACATTGCACATTATGTTCTTTTGTATTTCCAGATTGTGTATTTCGTCTGCGTTGTTGCTTATTGAATACACAAATTCTATATTTTTCATAATTCCGCTAATATATGAAGAGAATTAAATTATAATGCTTCAGTATCATATTGTTCTGCTATCTTCCAAGGATTTATGGTACATTAGATGTACATTTTTTTATGAGTAAGCAATTTATGCCTCTTGTAGTGTTTTCCCCACTGTGGCAGATATTACAAAACAGATTCAATCCTCTTTCAGAGGTTTTAATTAAGTGCCTTTAATAATTATGTTTGGAAACCAGGTCTCTTTGGGATTTCACAGTTTGATTACTTTACATGAGAGCAGTTGAGGCCCATCAGATTGGAACCCATTATCAAAATAAAGCTTTGAACTTTTTGTTAGAAAAATACATAAAAAAGCAAACACGACAAACTATAATTAAAACTAAGCCCAACAAATCAAATAAAGCAAATAAATGATAAACATATTAGACTTTTATTTTCCGTCCTGCTTGTTGCTTTGTTTTATTCAAGCGGTTCTTTATGTTTCCTTTACATAACATTCTTAGAACTATTAGATTTAATCTGCACAATAATTTATTTTTTTTAATTAGAACACAAACAAGTTTATGCTCTAATCTCATGAATTAAAGAAGCCTTATCACTTTGTATAAATCCAAGAACAGGATTAATATTTTAAACTACAATTTGTTTGGTTTTATGGGCTATCACTGGAAAACTATGACCATACCTCTGAAGAACATCTTCTGGAAAATCAAAAGGCAAATAAACAGGACAGCATACTGATACAAATAAAAATGTAAGTGCATTATTCAACCTCCAGTAAGATCTGAACTGAAAAAGCAGCAAAACACATGTATGGCATCTTTGACTTTGTATTATCTTTTGGGTTCATGGAAGTGGGAGCCTCTGGACTTCCACCTAAACTCCAGTATATAAGAGTCTGCAGCCATACTCTATCATCCTTTAAAAAATTGATTGCCCATCGACGTAGTGTGACTTCGTACAACCTCGAAGCTACACTGTAGATGGAGAGTGGGTGTAGGCTGAAGTTTTTCCATATCCATTGAGAAAGAGCAACTGGATCCCTTGGCATCTGAAGGCACCTCTGGGAGCAAGAGTCTGAGCTCTTTTAGCAACACTATTATTCCCTTATCTATGTATGTAGGCGAAAGCACCAGCAGGTCTTCATAACCAGGTTCTGGCCACTCTAGATCACTGGATGGTCTTAATTGGAAATAGGACCATGGAGAAGCAGTAGCCCACTGGTGACGTGGATAACTCTGGAGACTCTCAGGCACCATATTAACCCTTTCCAATCCACTGTCTGACGTCTAAAGACATTCTGATTGAAGGCTGTACAGTTCTGATGTCGGAAGACGTTCGGTAGGGTATTCTTACTGTATATTACTGGCCGCTCTGTTGTCGGGGTCTCTTCAGCATGTCCAATACCGCAGTACTCGCTCTAGCAAGCAGGTGGCACCATTGTATAATGGCAGAAAGAGAAAAACCCCTAGGAAACCCTGAATTCAAAATTGGATTGCAAAGTGTTAATGCTCAGCAATGTTAACTAAACAGAAGCAAAAAACCCAACACTATAGTCTCTACCTGGCTTCCGGGTGTTAACCAGTAGAATCATTCCTGTTTTCTGGGTATCTGTTTAGTACGAGTCATTCAGTCTCTACATATTCTGGGTACTGGATGCACAAGTATAGTCTTAGCTCCTCATGTCTGTAGGGCAACTATCACTTAATCCTTTCTCTGCAGGTGCTTCTCTAACTTGTGTCCTCTCAGCACAAGCGCCGATCTGTCCTGCCCACCTTCTGGTTACTAGTTGGTGACTTCCTGTCTGCAGCCAGCTGTTCCCAAGATTCTCCAACTCTAAAGGAGCAATACACAAATTTAACAACACACTGCCAGAAATAAAACAGTTAAAAACAATACAACAATAGCTCCCCCTTACAGTACAGTGACATATTACAGAACCCATAGTAGTCTATGAGGCCCTAATGTAGCTCTGTATTCCTTTGATTCTATAGAGAAGCTCTTACACATTCCGACAGAAAAAGTCTCGCCTTGCTCCATACAGTTGCCATATAATAGAGTGATTCTCCTCTTGAAGCATTGCTTATAGGAGAGAATACATATATATCCTTAATACAATGCCTATGGCTTTCGCGTGTTGTTAATCCAGGGTTTATTCTGATTTCCAGACTTGGAGTCGGAAAGGAATTTTTTCTCCTAAATGAGGAAAATTGGCTTCTACTTCATTGGAATTTTTTTGTCTTCCTCTGGATCAACATTGGGGGAAAGGATAGGCTGAACTGGATGGATAAATGTCTTTATTCAGCCTAACATACTATGTTACTCTTTCTTCTTTCATTGCTATCACTATCCTCCTGATCTTTTGATCAAAATGTGCGCTAGGAATCTCAAATTTATAAGTATAGTAAATATCGCAATAATGGTATTTAAAATATTTATTGTTTGTGTACATCCTAGCTCCTGCAGAGTGCTGCTGCACATTTGTGTTTACTTGCTTTACATTGCACTCATAGCAGTGTTGCACCTGGCCGTTCATTTCACTTTGTTAGGAGATGGTGCCTAACTTAGTTTTTTCCACTACTATTTAGGAGTACTCTTTACATTTTCTTAGTATTTAGCAATTTAGACTTTTAAAATATATTATTGGACTTCATTTTTCTGTATTATTATATAAACTTGCACTGCTTTGATTATTTTACACATTTATATGCTTCAGGAAATTGTACTTGTCATTGATCTGCTGAGCCTTGCAATCAATTTCCAATTGTAAAGTCTCTTTTGCTGTTTCTAAAATGTATAATGTGAAGGTCCTGAACTAAAGAACTTGCATAGCATTACTATTCGTGTTACTATTAGCTACGCATAGTGCCATCTTATGTTAATTGTAGTCCCATTGGCCTGGCAATGCTTTGTACGCTCATGGCACTTTATCAATCGAATGACTCAAGCATATTGGATCTTGTGAACAAAGGTAATTTTTCAAACTGGAAACCTTCTTCAGATTAAATAAGATGAACAGTTAATCACAGTTTGAGATTTATTATGTCTCAAGCAAATGAGTAACAATGAACTAATACAACATACATTAAAGTGGTTGTCTGGTTTGGCAAACTCCACCTCAGATGTAGGACCCCCTTTAGTGCAGAGAGTGATCAGATGTTTTCAACAAGGCAACTGCAATGCGATTATTTGTTTCTCCAGTGCCACTGTAGGGAGAATAGAGGATTAACGAGATATTTGTAGGCAACAATGAATTTGTTTAGTTAGACAATTTTCAGCTTTTAGATAATAGAGAGGTGTTTAATTAGAGAAGTTAATTCCATTAGCTCAATATGCCCTAAAGGTGTAAATGACAAGGAAGAATACTTCAACCTCTGTTACAGGGTAATTGAAACATAATGGGGGACTATGGGAATCTGCTTGTCCCCTTTAGGCTTCGTTCTCACAAGCATAGTTTTAGCATAGTATAGGCCCGCTAGTGTGAACGAAACCTTACCCCAGAGGGTGCAGCTTAATATGACCTGACTTTTTTTTCCTACAAAGCACACTGCTCTGCATGAATGAAACAACCTGAACCAGGGGCGTAACTATAGAGGATGCAGGGGATGTGGTTGCACCCGGGCCCAGGAGCCTTATGGGGTCCATAAGGCCTCTCTTCTTCATACAGGCAACACAGTACTATAAGTAAAGCATTATAATTCAGGGCCCTGTTCCAAGTTTTGCACCTGGGCCCGGGAACTTCAAGTTACGCCTCTGACCTGAACATAAGGTGAGGTCTATACTCCAAAGTTAGAAGCCATCTTTTTATATTGCCTCTTATGTATCACTTAGCACATGACTATTCCTAAACTCCAACTCCTTAAGCGATCGCTTTAAAACTCAAAGTGGTCACATGAAAATAACATGTCAATTGTTACAGCACGGGTTGTTACAGTTGTGAAGAGACCAATTATGGGTAATTTTTAATTAAAAAAAAATTTTTATTCTACAACAAAACAATTTTGGAAAGGGAAAAAGATTTGATTGTTTTTTAATTTAGCATTTTTTACTTTGTTTTCTTTTAAATAGCAAATTGAACTTTTTGATTAGTAAATAGAATTTTTTACAGTTGTTTTTAGTCCTAGGAGGAAAATTGAATCTGCGATCCTTTGAATGCTTACTTAATTTACCTAATTACTTAATTGCGTATTATGCCTGCCAGTGTTATACTGACAAGGAGCATCCAGACAAAATAGGCTCACAGGCTTGAATGCCTTTGCTAGGTTTCTGGCTGCAATGGCTACATTAGCACCCTGCTGAATTGGCACCCTGCAATCACATTGCAAAAGTGCCAATGGAATGGCAAACCAAGCTTCCCTTCCTGTGTTGCAATTGACCATAGCATTTAAGACTACATGGTCAGGATTAGCATTTCCTAGGCTATTGCAAACAGAAGATCAGATGTAACTAGTAGCTGACCACAGGCTCAGGGTAAATGCACACAGGACTGATAGTGATTGTCTATTATGCCATGCAAATAAGGAACCTTTAACACGGGACGATTGTTGGGCGCTTAAGCGCCTGACAGTCATCCCAGCGGTTATCGCTAATGTGCATTCACAGAGGAGTGATGATTGCTAAGTGAATGGAGGCAGAGTGGGCCAGAGATCACTTCTAGTCATCTGCCTCCATTCACAGTAAACACGCAATTGTTTATAGAGGAATGATTGCTTGTTTACATAGGTCGATCGTCATTTGATTTTTATGCCTTCTGAAAGTGAATGACAAATGATAGGCAAGCAAATTATCATTGACTAATAAATCGCTGGCAGCATTTACATGGAAGAATTATCATTCAGCTTTGTATGATCTAGTAATAATCTGAATGATAATCGCTCCGTGTAAAAGGGCTCCAAGATACCTTTTAAACACACCTTGATTTAGCTGTCAGCTATTTCCTTCCTTTCTCCATTAACATACATGTTCGTCTCAGGATGTGCATATGTATTAATGTGGAGAGCGAGAAAAGCCACAGACAAAGACTTTGCCAGAGGTATATCTACTGACAAATCAAAAAGAGTTAAAATCCAACATGCATAATCCTTGTTTTGAGTGACAATTTTCCATACAAATTAGATTCTCATTTTATTATAATGAACATTATGATAGTTACCATTAAAATGCATCAAACTACACGGACATTATAAAACTCCATGACACTTCAAAGAATAGTAGAGTTGGAAGGGACCTCCAGGGTCATCTGGTCCAACCCCCTGCTCAGTGCAGGATCACTAAGTTATCCCAGACAGATATTTGTCCAGCCTTTGTTTGAACACTTCCATTGAAGGAGAACTCACCACCTCCTGTGGTAACCTGTTCCACTCATTGATCACCCTCACTGTCAGAAAGTTTTTTCTAATATCTAATTTGTCTCCTCCCTTTCAGTTTCATCCCATTGCTTCTAGTCTTTCCTTGTACAAATAAGAATAGGGCTGATCCCTCTGCACTGTGACAACCCTTCAGATATTTGTAGACAGCTATTAAGTCTCCTCTCAGCCTTTTTTTTGCAAGCTAAACATTCCCAGATCCTTTAACCATTCCTCATAGGACATGATTTGCTGACCGCCCACCATCCTGGTAACTCTTCTCCGAACTTGGCTTATGGAAAACTGTGATATACTGTATTAATACAGTATATAGTGACAGTTACTTGGTTGAAAAAATAGCAAACCTTTAAATTTACTTACCAGCTGATCCAAAAGAATGCACAAATCCCTACAATCAGAAGGCACAATCCTATTTGCCAAAAGTGTAGGGAAGATTATTTGAAGCAATTAGACAACCTGATTGATGAGTAAGTTACAGTGTTGGAATAATTTTCATAAAACCATATATCCTGTTTTTCAAGTGAAATATATGTTATTTAAAAGCTAAAGTAGTAAAATTAATTACACAAATAAATACATAAAACAAAAACTATGACCATAAAATTACATTTTCCTTTTTGTATTTCCAGTTGGATCTCAGTTTTGATCACAAAACATATATAGCATTTACTTATGTAAACCTCTTTATGCTGGGCTAAACAAAATCTTCAATGTCTTTCCACTTTGTTGGGAGGGAAAACAAACTGAAAATAATATAGAGCCAATATACAAAAGCAAATGTAATAAATAAATTCATCTTCATTAATAATGTATAGGGACAGCACAATAATCATAAAATGCATATCTAAAATTCAGCAGACATGGAGGCTGTGTTGCGCTCCAGAAGAACACCTGACTGGCTTGCCCAGAAGCAAGGTAATATAGTTTATAAGTCTTCTGAACAAGTGGTTTTATAACAAGGGCAATGGTCTCATTGTATTACGTGAGATAGCTAGAGGTTGCTCTGCGAAAAGAGATGGCCAGTCATAGCCAGGATCCCTTGGTTGTGAGTCAAAGGAATCCTATCAAGATGATGAGAGATGGTAAAAATATATGACAAGGTCGTTGTCAGACAAAATAGATTTTTAGAGCAAGTTCAGTTGGAGGTGATAAAGGTTCAACCAAATAGTTGAGAAGTCAGACGTTAATCTGACCAAAAATCTAGAATATCAATAACAGAGCTACAGCCAGAATCAGTCATAAAGGTAAAAATGGATGCAACTTTCATATTGATAGGTAGGGAGTGATTGTAAAAATGGTGTCTGCAAGTCTCGCACAGACAACGTTATATTTCTGGATATGTTTATCATTAATTCGATGAAGCTATTCTAACCCACAATTTAACCTGCTTAATTAGCATTCTAATAAAATGTTGCCTGACATCACTCAAAGACCAATTTATAAAAAGGTCTCCGTGCATTCTTCTTCTAGTATTGGTGAAGGACAGAAAAATGAGAAAAGATATATAACTGTTGACAGCACAATCTTTAGAGTTAATAGCAGATCTTCAACTAAGGAGACATTTATATACTGTTTATTGGAGCTTTGCTTTACAGGTTTGTTATGGAGTTGAGTGCTCATGAGCTGTGCGATAGAAGCTTGCAAGAAGTGTGTGCCTCGCAGGCCTTATGGTGGTCACTCTGGTTAGATTTCTTTGTATTTTCAAACTTAAAACAAATAACTTAATTTGGTGCTAATTATTTAATTGCCATAAATTATATTATGGCCTCAGAAGACATTCGTGTCCCTTTAACAGGAAAAAATGTTTTACACATTTAGCTTAGGTTCCGCTTAAAAAAAATGTTTCCCGTCCTCGGGCCATTTTTAAACATCAGAGAAGAAGAGCAGAAAGAAATCTATAAACTGTTACAAATGTATACCACAACTGAATTAGTCTACACCCATAACTACACAAAGCAATATAACTTCGCTGCAGGACGAATTCCCAAGTCACTGTAGGCTTTGATCGGTGGCAAATGAAAGGTGCCACAGGAATGCCAGACCAAAGTTGGTAGCAAGATGTAGTTGGTGGTGAATTAACTTTTTTTTTCAAACTCTTTATTAGATTTTAAAGAAATAAAACATAGTCCCACATCCCGGGAGCAAGAGACTACACAGAGTATATTCAACATTTGGTAAAAATGAAATACAAAGTGTTTAGTTCCCTATGGGATAGGGAAAACAGATGACATAAAAACAATTGACAAGATAAGGGTTGCAAGCAAAGGGAAAAAAAAAAATCAAAGAATCCCTTTTCAGGGTGAGCAATTGTAGTGGACCACTTATCTTCAAATGACAACTGTTTAAAAAAAGTAAAATAAACCAAGAACATTATTTATGGAAAGGTAAAATGTACTATGCATCCAGGGTGTGATTTCCTTAATTAGACAGTTGGAATACCATATTAACCATGTGGCCTAACATGTGATTTGTTTATGTAATACTAACAAGCCTCTCAAAGTCCTAAATCTCCTTACACTATTAAGTTAAGGCCCATTTACATTGGACAAGTGTCGGGCAAACGATGCCCAACACTCATCCCTGTATCCCCGTGCTCCCGCACGGGAACTAGCACAGCTGGCTCGCACACGGAGTGGCCAGCAGGGGGGCGGGGCAGTGCAGGAGATTTCTCTCACTCCCCTGCCCCTCTTCAAACAAAAAGCAGGCACCGTTCGCTATGGAACGGCGGCTGTTTAAACTGCACTATGAGCGATGATCGTCATCACTCATATTTTGGGCTGCTAAAAGATGAGTGATGACGATCATCGCCCATAGTGCAGTTTAAACAGCCGCCGTTCCATAACGAACAGTGCCTGTGCTATGTGAATGGAGAGGGGCAGGGGAGCGAGAGGAGAGAAATCTCCTGCACTGCCCAGCCCCCTGCTGGCCGATCTGTGTGCGAGCCAGCTGTGCTAGCTCCGGTGCAGGAGCATGGGAATGCGGGGATACAGGGATGAGTGTTGGGCATCGTTTGCCTAACACTCGTCCAATGTAAATGGGCCTTTAGAATGGTTGCATTTGATATGGTGGTAAATTTGTATTTTGTATATCAGATATTCATCTTAAGTTATTTGATATTATGCAATTTACTATACAATTGGGTATCTTATTTTTTCACATAGTTTGTCAGGATACTATCATATCTGATATATTACTTACCACTCATGTTATCTAAATATATATTATTTGTTTGCCCCTTTCTCTCCCCCCCTCCTTTTTTTTGCTGTTTAGTCAGTATTGTTGTGTTTGATATGATCGTAAATTTTTATTTTGTATATCAGGTATTTATTTCAAGTTATCTGCCTTTATACAATCCATCATATAATTTGATATCTCATCTGTTATCTAGTTCGTCATAACACCATTATGTTGGATATATTATTTATTTCCTATCCATGTTTCTAGTATTTACTTATGTATTAGTCCGTTCTTCTATATAATGCATTACAGCGTATTTAGTTTATTTAAACTTATTGAAATGAAATGGACGATACTCAGGTATGCAAATTAGGAGGAAATAGGAATGAATTGGTTTCATATGTTTTTAATTGTTTTACTCACAGTTGTGTTTTAAGGAGCCTAGATGCTCCATTACTCAGTGGGTGACCAAGGTCTTACGACTGAAACGCGTCCCTTATAGCAACCAATGAAGCTGTGACACTGTATTAATAAAGGCTGCAAGTATCTATACTGCTGGTGGAATCTCTTTCTTGTTGGATTTACCTTTATGGACTACGTGGAGGACTGCAGGTACCCCCGCGAGGAGAGACACATACAGTTGCACCATTTGAAGTAAGAGGACAGACAGGAGATGGTGAGCAAACCTTGTTTGTATTGCTCCTTACATTTGGTCAGGGTTGTAGGAAATTGAATAGGTGGGGATTTCCAGCTGAGGGTGGCTTTACATAGGACAACAATTGGCTAAAAATCACTCAAATGAGAAATTATCCATGGTTGTTGTAAACACAGGACCCGACATGGTGCTGAGTGAGAAATTGCTCAATAATCACTAGTCACTTCGTTCTTGCAAACTGAAAACAAAGCAACTAGTAAGCCAATCTCTCACTCAGAGTAAATAGGCAGTTGTTCTTCTTTGAACGACTGCCTGTTCATAAATAATTGAGGCAGGTAGCCTGGGGAGATCTGTTAGGACAATGTTGAGATGATTGTCAAGTGCTTTTGTGCCCGGCGGTCATCCCATATATAGTAGCCCTAACAACCATAGTCCATTTAGCGGCAGATAGTACATGCACCTCTACTTGCTGTAGTGTTCTAGGTGTGCCTTTTATATCTGCATTTTAAAAATTGGACCAGGGGAAAGCTGAATTCCTGTTTTCAAGTTTGGGGTTTAGATGTTGTTCGGTTCACTTCCATTTCGACTAGGCATCTGGAAAGACTAGAAGTAATGGGATAAAACTGAAAGGGAGAGGACAGAAGTTAGATATTAGAAAAAACATCTGTCTAAGATTATTTAGCGAATCCTGCACTGAGCAGGGGGTTGGACCCTATGATCCTGGAGGTCCCTTCCAACTCTACCATCTTTTAGAGTAAATTTAAACATTCATAATAAATGGTGGATTGACACATATCTAAAATATTTCCCATGAGGTATATTGCATACAATATTGTATATTGTAGAGGCCTTGTGTGGCGCAGAGTGTTAAGGCAGCAGAATGCAGTCCTCGCTCACGAGCTGAAGTTGCAAGTTCAATCCCTGCATGGTTCAGGTAGCCGGCTCAAGGTTGACTCAGCCTTCCTTCCCTCTGAGGAAGGCTGAGTCGGTAAAATGAGTACCCAGCTTGCTTGAAAATTATTTATATTTACTCCTATACGTATGCCATAGAGATAGAAAGAGAATGTTTAACTATTTTAATTGAGATAGTAGGAATATGATCCCCTAATGAGGGCTGGTGAATTAACTAAAATGGCTAAAAGCCAGGATCAAAAGGAAAAATAGAATTAGAGAGGTATATCAGCAAGAACGACTGCACACTGCAGGTTTGGATTCCGTGCATACCTGTTGTCTTCTTCACCGACATCCACGTATACCTGTGTTCTTATGCCTTCTCTGTACTGTGGATGGTGCACATGGTTCGCCGTCAGACATGCGCAGTACAGAATTTTTTTCTAACTCCTGCTTTTTCTGCACAATCTGCAGCCCATCTGCAATGTAATCCTCTGGCTGCTGCTCCTCCTTCCTCCCAGCCTCCTCACTCCATTACAATGACACATTCTGAGGAGCAGGCAGACTCCCAGGAACTGTTCCCGGGCCCCTGCCCAGAATGGGCAGCAATGGTTCCTCTCCCACCGGAGGAGTTTGTCGTGACCGAAGCCCAACCTTTGGAAAGTTCCCGGGGTCCGGGGGATGAGGCTGGGGACTTCCGGCAACTGTCTCAAGAGCTTTCAGTGGGTGAGGAGGATGATGACAATGAGACACAGTTGTTTATCACTCACGTAGTAGTAATTGCAGTAAGTCCGAGGGAGGAGCGCACAGAGGATTCGGAGGAAGAGCAGCTGGACGATGAGGTGACTGACCCCACCTGGTTTGCTAAGCCTACTGAGGACAGGTCTTCAGAGGGGGAGGTAAGGGCAGCAGCAGGGCAGATTGGAAGAGGCAGTGCGGTGGCCAGGGGTAGAGGCAGGGCCAGACCGAATAATCCACCAACTGTTTCCCAAAGCGCCCCCTCGCGCCATGCCACCCTGCAGAGGCCGAGGTGCTCAAAGGTGTAGCAGTTTTTCACTGAGAGTGCAGACAACCGACGAACTGTGGTGTGCAAGGTTTGTCACGCCAAGATCAGCCGAGGAGCCACCACCACCAGCCTCACCACCACCAGCATGCGCAGGCATATGATGGCCAAGCACACCACAAGGTGGGACGAAGGCCGTTCACCGCCTCCGGTTTGCACCACTGCCTCTCCCCCTGTGCCCCAACCTGCCACTGAGATCCAACCACCCTCTCAGGACACAGGCACGACCGTCTCCCAGCCTGCACCCACACGCTCACCTCCTCTGTCCTTGGCCCCATCCAGTAATGTCTCTCAGCGCAGCGTCCAGACGTCGCTAGCGCAACTGTTTGAGCGCAAGCGCAAGTACGCCGCCACGCACATGCACGCTCCAGCGTTAAACGTGCACATAGCCAAATTGATCAGCCTGGAGATGCTGCCGTATAGGCTTATGGAAACGGAGGCTTTCAAAAACATGATGGCGGCGGCGGCCCCGCACTACTCGGTTCCCAGTCGCCACTACTTTTCCCGATGTGCCGTCCCAGCCCTGCACGACCACGTCTCCCGCAACATTGTACGCGCCCTCATCAATGCGGTTACTGGCAAGGTCCACTTAACAACGGACATGTGGACAAGCACAGGCAGGCAGGGCCACTATATCTCCCTGACGGCACATTGGGTGAATTTAGTGGAGGCTGGGACCGAGTCAGAGCCTGGGACCGCTCACGTCCTACCCACCCCCAGAATTGCAGGCCCCAGCTCGGTGCTGGTATCTGCGGCGGTGTATGCTTCCTCTACTAAACCACCCTCCTCCTCCTATGCAACCTCTGTCTTGCAATCAAGATGTGTCAGCAGCAGCACGTCGCCAGCAGTCGGTGTCGCGCGTCGTGGCAGCACAGCAGTGGCCAAGCGTCAGCAGGCCGTGCTGAAACAACGCAGCTTAGGAGAGAAGAGGCACATGGCCCACGAACTGCTGCAGGGTCTGACAGAGCAGACCGACCGCTGGCTTTCGCCGCTGAGCCTCCAACCGGGCATGGTCGTGTGTGACAACGGCCGTAACCTGGTGGCGGCTCTGCAGCTCGGCAGCCTCACGCACGTGCCATGCCTGGCCCACGTCTTTAATTTGGTGGTTCAGCGCTTTCTGAAAAGCTACCCACGCTTGTCAGACCTGCTCGGAAAGGTGCGCCAGCTCAGCGCACATTTCCGCAAGTCCAACATGGACGCTGCCACCTTGCGCACCCTGCAACATTGGTTTAATCTGCCAGTGCACCGACTGCTGTGCGACATGCCCACACGGTGGAACTCTACGCTCCACATGTTGGCCAGGCTCTATGAGCAGCGTAGAGCTATAGTGGAAAACAACTCCAACATGGGCGGCATAGTGGGAGTCAGCCTCCTCAATTCTTTACTGAAGAGTGGGCCTGGTTGGCAGACATCTGCCAGGTCCTTGGAAACTTTGAGGAGTCTACCCAGATGGTGAGCGCTGATGCTGCAATCATTAGCATCACCATTCCTCTGCTATGCCTCTTGAGAAGTTCCCTGCAAAGCATAAAGGCAGACGCTTTGCGCTCGGAAACGGAGGCGGGGGAAGACAGTATGTCGCTAGATAGTCAGAGCACCCTCTTGTCTATATCTCAGCGCATTGAGGAGGAGGAGGAGGGGAAGGAGCATGAGGAGGAGGGGGAAGAGACAGCTTGGCCAACTGCTGAGGGTACCCATGCTGCTTGCCTGTCATCCTTTCAGCGTGTATGGCCTGAGGAGGAGGAGGAGGATCCTGAAAGTGATCTTCCTAGTGAGGACAGCCATGTGTTGCGTACAGGTACCCTGGCACACATGGCTGACTTCATGTTAGGATGCCTTCTCGTGACCCTCGCGTTACATGCATTCTGGCCACTACGGATTACTGGGTGTATACACTGCTCGACCCACGGTATAAGGAGAACCGTTCCACTCTCATACCCGAAGAGGAAAGGGGTTCGAGAGTGATGCTATACCACAGGACCCTGGCGGACAAACTGATGGTAACATTCCCATCCGACAGCGCTAGTGGCAGAAGGCCCAGTTCCGAGGGCCAGGTAGCAGGGGAGGCACGGAGATCAGGCAGCATGTACAGCGCAGGCAGGGGAACACTCTCCAAGGCCTTTGACAGCTTTATGGCTCCCTAGCAAGACTGTGTCACCGCTCCCCAGTCAAGGCTGAGTCGGCGGGAGCACTGTAAAAGTGGTGAGGGAGTACGTAGCCGATCGCACGACCGTCCTCCGTGACGCCTCTGCCCCCTACAACTACTGGGTGTTGAAGCTGGACACATGGCCTGAACTCGCGCTGTATGCCCTGGAGGTGCTTGCTTGTCCTGCAGCTAGCGTCTTGTCAGAGAGGGTGTTTAGTGCGGCTGGGGGAATCATCACGGATAAGCGTACCCACCTGTCAACCGACAGTGCCGACAGGCTTACACTCATAAAGATGAACAAAGCCTGGATTTCCCCAGACTTCTCTTCTGCACCAGCGGACAGCAGCGGTACCTAAACAATACGTAGGCTGCACCCGCGGATGGAAGCATCGTTCTCTATCACTATAAAAAACGGGGACCTTTTAGCTTCATCAATCTGTGTATTATATTCATCCTTCTTCTCCTGTTCCTCCTCCTGAAACCTCACGTAATCACGCTGAACGGGCAATTTTTCTTAGACCCACAAGACTCAGTCATATTACTTTAGTAAACAATGTTTATACGTTTCAATTCTCATTAAAACGTTGAAACTTGCACCTGAACCAATTTTTATTTTAACTGGGCTGCCTACAGGCCTAGTTACAAATTAAGCCACATTAACCAAAGCGATTAATGGGTTTCACCTGCCCTCTTGGTTGGGCATGGGCAATTTTTCTGAGGTACATTAGTACTGTTGGTACACCAATTTTTTTGGGCCCTCGCCTACATTGTAATCCTAGTAATTTTTAGCCCACCTGCATTAAACCTGACGCTTCCTCAGCTGTGCTGGGCACTGCAATGGGATATATTCATGTACCGCCGGTGGCTTCCTGGGACCCACCCATGCTGTCGGTCCACAGGGAGTTGTAACTGCATGTGTCCACTTCTAAAGAACCCCAGTCTGACTGGGGCATGCAGTGTGGGCCGAAGCCCACCTGCATTAAAGCTGACGTTACCTCAGCTGTGCTGGGCACTGCAATGGGATATATTTATGTACCGCCGGTGGCTTCCTGGGACCCACCCATGCTGTCGGTCCACACGGAGTTGTAACTGCATGTGTCCACTTCTAAAGAACCCCAGTCTGACTGGGGCATGCAGTGTGGGCCGAAGCCCACCTGCATTAAAGCTGACGTTACCTCAGCTGTGCTGGGCACTGCAATGGGATACATTTATGTACAGCCGGTGGGTTCCAGGGAGCCACCCATGCTGTAGATGCACACGGAATTCCCATTGCGGAGTTGTACCTGCCTGTGACTATTTTTAAAAACCCCGGTCTGACTGGGGCATGCAGACACCTTGACAGAATGAATAGTGTGTGGCACATGGGTTCCCCATTGCTATGCCCACCTGTGCAGCTCCTGATGGAGGTGGCACAGGATTGGATTTCTCATTGCTTCTGTACAGCATTATGGGCTATCGCCCCGCCCCTTTTAAGTAGGGTCGCTGCCTGGCCGTGCCAACCCTCTGCAGTGTGTGCCTGCAGTTCCTCCTCATGGCAGACACACTTATAAATAGACATGAGGGTGGTGTGGCTATGAGGCCAGCGTGTGGCATGGGGGCAGCTGAAGGCTGCGCAGGGATTCTTTGGTGTGCGCTGTGGACACTGGGTCGTGCGGGGGGGTTGGGCAGCATGTAACCCAGGAGAAGTGGCAGCGGAGTGTCATGCAGGCAGTGATTGTGCTTTGTTGGAGGTAGTGTGGTGCTTAGCTAAGGTATGTCTTGCTAATGAGGGTTTTTCAGAAGTAAAAATTGTTGGGAGAGGGGGGGGGGGCCCACTCTTGCCGCTATTGTGGCTTAATAGTGGGACCTGGGAACTTGAGATGCAGCCCAACATGTAGCCCCTCGCCTGCCCTATCCGTTGCTGTGTCGTTCCCATCACTTTCTTGAATTGCCCAGATTTTCACAAATGAAAACTTTAGCGAGCATCGGCGATATACAAAAATGTTCGGGTCGCCCATTGACTTCAATGGGGTTCGTTACTCGAAATGAACCCTTGAGCATTGCGAAAATTTCGTCTCGAGTAACGAGCACCCGAGCATTTTGGTGCTCGCTTATCTCTAGTAATTATCAGCATGTACAATGATATTTAGTAAGGACTATAGCATGTTTCATATGAGAACAAATAGTCCTATTAGGTTAGTATCTGCCTTGATTCTATTGACCACTATATATGCTTTGGAATTGCTAATAGTTTCTCACTAATCCTGCATTCCGAATACATTGCACATTTATTAAAATGCATATAATTGTATATGAGAGTTGGGTGATGGATTGGTTGATGCGGTTAAGCTCATGACATCATGATTATATCCCCTGAATAGAAATGATCCATTACCATCAAAACATGATAATAAATAGCACTAATAGGCTGCAAGAAAATTCCAGTGGAAGAAATGAAATCAACGTTTTATGTTAGGTTCAATAAATAAACTGTATTCATATAAATTAAAGGGAATTGAATAGCTTAATAAATGACACAATGACGATTTTAGCTTAATTCAGCAGTATATGGCTATGGGGATGGAGTCTAGTCATGAATCTGAACAAATACAGGAAACTGTTACATCTTGTATTCCCTTGAACTTTCTATAGAAGCTATATTCAATGAATAGTGATAGAGTATTTTGAAATGCAGAGGATTTCTGAAATTGGAATTCGGACAGAACCCAAGGCTTCCATTGCTCAGGTTGACACCAGTAAGGTCTCCATTTGAGTAACCTTCTATTTGATTCAGACATTTGAGCTGGCCAAAATAGCATGGTTGACTATGCTATTCTGTCCATGTCAGGAATATGCTGATTGAATACATGATTATTTAGACTCTATTTTTGTACCTTTCAAATAATAATGAACTTTGAAATAACTTTTTTTCCGAGGAGAGAGCCAAAATGAAGAAATCACGCTTACTGTGCAGGATCGTTATTTTTGGTTGTGCAGTAGGAGGCATCTGTGGCCATGAGTTTGCTTTCTGCCTCATGACAGAATACGCTGGCAGTTTCTGCCATGAGGATTAAGAAATGAATATGTAGGCATCTGTACTAGTATAGTATAAAGCTTGAATCCTATATGAAGAAAGCTATAATCCCACCAAAAATATCAGTCAGATATATTTATTAATATGACAACCCGGAAAACAATGTCCAAGACAGGACTGCAGAAATTATCGTAAAAAAGTGTTTATTGAAAATAACATTTAAAAAACAGAACATGAAGGAAATGCAGCATCAAAACATAGGGAAATACATCACCAAGGTCACTCATATAAGAGGTTCCTAATGAAAATGATGCTTGTATCAACCTATAACAGTGATAACCAAGCTCGATAACGTGCACATAATAAAGTGTTACCATGTAACTGAGGGTCAGGAAATCTCTACGCCCGGATGCGCATGCTTTGCCTTTAGCTTTATCTTTGGCTAGAATGTAGAAGCTGCCTTCTTCCAAAAATGCACCATACTTGTCCATGGGCTGTATGTGGTATTGTGGGTTGGCTTCACTGAAATTAATGAGGCTGAGGTACGGCACCACACACAACCTGAGGATAGATATTGGGTTGTGATTAGAGATGAGCGAGCGTACTCGCTAAGGCAAACTACTCGAGCGAGTAGTGCCTTATTCGAGTACCTGCCCGCTCGTCTCTAAAGATTCGGCCGCCGGGTGAGCGGTGAGTTGCGGGAGTGAGCAGGGGGAAGCGGGGGGGGGGGGGAGGGAGAGAGTGAGAGAGAGATCTCCCACCGTTCCTCCCCGCTCTCCCCCGCTGCTCCTTGCCCCCCGCCGGCAGCCGAATCTTTAGAGACGACCGGGCAGGTGCTCGAATAAGGCACTACTTGCTCGAGTAGTTTGCCTTGGGGAGTATACTCGCTCATCTCCAGTTGTTATTTAAAATAATATGATTCTATTTTCAGTGTCTGTGGTAATCTTTGTTAACACTTTCAGACTGTCCAATATCTGTAAGGCCGCCTGCACACGAGCGTTCCGGATTCCGCTAGCGGATTTTCACACGCGCATGGTACCTAAGGCTGCCTGCAGACGAGCGGGTCGGATCCGGCGGCGAGAATTCTCGCCGCGGGATCCGACCCGTGCGCCTGCAGAGACGAGCGCGTACTCACCCGCACCCGGCGGCCCCGGCTCTTTCATGTGACGGCTGCCGGGCATTCGGCGCATGCACAGACCGGAGCCGCCGGCTGCGTGAGTGACGTTTCTGTGTGAGGCTCTGCGAGCCCCGCACAAAAATAGGACATGCCACGGTTTGTTTGCCACGCGAGATTTCGCGCGGCCAAACCGCGGCCGTGTGTATAGGATTGCGTTTGTTAACGCAATCCTATGCAGGCTTTGAGCGGCGGAAATCCCATGGGAAATCCCGCCACGGGATTTCCGCTCGTCTGTAGGCAGCCTAAATGTGCTTGCGGATAGGTGCGGATGAGTGAAAAATCACGCGCGGATATACACGGATGTGTTGCGGAAAAAAACGCGCAGAAACACCAGCAGCTGCCCCTTATTGTAAACCCAACCCCTAGAGAACTGCCCATTCCTTGGAAAACAGCTTAAAAACCAACACCCAGACTCCGTTTTGTCCCTCTTGCTTGTGCGAGCACCGTTAAATTATTCTGGCAACATGCTTTCACCCGGTGAGCAGATGTCTTTGTTGGCATGGTTGATCCATGTAACTTTTTTCGGGCGCTTCTCCAGCGTGACTTTATTTCAGTCACTGCAAAAAAATTCACAAGAGGAATTCATTACTACAGATTTTGCGTTCTTACATCCTGCATTGGCAAGAAACACTACCTATCTCCCTCTACACATTGCGGGTGTCTGCTGAACAAGGCTATTAACCCAATAAATGCCGCTTCAGTGGCACCAGTGGAAAATACAACTGTTCCCGCAAAAAACAAACAGGGAGGACTTAGTAACTTGGGCGCATCCTGGCGGCTGATGCACCCGTCTTCCTGCACAAGACGGCCGCAATGCAGGATGGACGTCTTTCCACAGAGCTGGAGGAAAGAACACAAGTCCGGCAATGGAGCCGGTCATGTGCTCTTTTCTGCCAGCGTTGCGGAGAGTCGTCCGTCCTGCAGTGTGACCGTTTTGGTATCGCTGCATCCGTAAAAGTCTGATCTATCAAAGTAATGTATGATTTACCCTGCACGGTGAATGTGGTCAAAAAAAATAAACTACGCCCGAAATGCACTTTTTCGGTCACCCTATTTCCGAGAAAAAATGTAATAAAAGGCGATCAAAAAGTCAACTGTATGCAAAAATGGTACCAACAGAAACGTCAGGACATACTGCACAAAATGAGCCCTCACACAACTATGTCACCAAAGAAATAAAAAAGTTATTGCACGCAGAAAATGGATACAGAAAATAAGTTTAAAAAATTAAATATCTTAAAAAAAAAATACAAGTACTACAGCAAAAAAATACTATATAAGTGTGGTATCGTAGTAATCGTACTGACCCATAGAATAGAAATATCAGGTCGTTTTTGTTGCACTTTGCGCGCTGCAGAAACAGGACGACCGAAAGATGGTGGAAAGTCTTTTTTTTTCTCTCCGATTACAATTTTTTAAAGGTTTTTCAGTAAATTATATGGTACAATAAATAGTGCCATTGCAAAATACAACTCGTCCTGCAAAAAAACAAGCCCTTATACAGCGACGTCGATGGATAAATAAAGGAACTACGATTTTTTAGGGAGTAGGGGGGAAAAAGGGAAAAAAGCAAAAAAGCTCCGTCACTAAGGGGTTAAAAGTGGGGATGGAAAAAAGCACAATAAAAACAAAAGTAAAACTGCTTGGCCACTAAGGGGTTAAAATGGAAAGAAAAAGGACATTTGACGCAATAGCGAATAATACTCACGCAAGTTCTTCTTTTCCGCTTCTATTGCGTTCGTCCAGGCATCCCCATAAACCTGAGCGGAGAGTTGAAGCCAGGATTGTTCCTTTCGATTCTTGTTTAAGTACTCTGGGGAGTTACTGTCCCATATGCTAGGGAAGTCCTGCATCATGGTGACAAGTTTGCCCATGTCGATCATTATTAGTTATGCCTGGTGGCTGGTGGCTGCAGGCTGGTGGCTGATGACTGGTGGCTGCAGGCTGGTGGCTTGTGGCAGGCTGGTGGCTTGTGGCAGGCTGGTGGCTTGTGGCAGGCTGGTGGCTGCAGGCTGTTGGCTTGTGGCATGCTGGTGGCTTGTGGCAGGCTGGTGGCTGCAGGCTGGTGGCTTGTGGCTGCAGGCTGGTGGCTTGTGGCAGGCTGGTGGCTTGTGGCTGCAGGCTGGTGGCTGCTGGCTGCTGTCTGGTGGATGAGGTGACTGGAAGGGCAGTTCTGCTGCTGAAATTTGCTTGTGAAGCTCTGTGCTGTGTGTTGGGACGCCTCCTACCATGCCTACTTCCTGTAGTCATAGCAACCAGTGACTCCATCTGCAGCTGCACTGCGGATGTACTGCATGAAAAAACGCACCCATTCACTTGTATTGGAGGCTTCACGCGCAGATTCCGACCCAAATTAGGACAGGTCGCAGATTTTTTCAAGCGCGTGAAAAAACGCGATACAAATCCGTCTGTCTGGGGACAACTGCGGATCCTCATAGGAGTATATTGGCTGCTGTCTGGGGCGGACAATGTGCATAAAATAACGCGCTAGAAATTCCGTTCGTGTGCAGGCACCCTAATTGGCAGACTGGATCATCTATAACATTACTGTGACAGTTGGGAGATAAAATAATTTACTTAGTATAGTTGGTTAAATGATTTAACTGCTAGTGTTTATTTAAGGATATGACGTAAGTTGCTGATATTTATTGCACTGTTGCTAATGGTCTACAAGGACACTGTGTGCATGGTGTTATTCCCAGTCTGGTCACTGTTTTCAGGTTTTCATAGCCGGTTACTATGCGGGATGTACTGTGAGTTTTTCTGTTGTATGGTAGGATATGTCTAGTTCCACAAGATGGTGCATAGCATGTGATACAAATGGCAGGATTTGGCATGCAAGATGCTGTTATTGTTGTCTCTGTGACTGAGTGCCCAAGCCAGTCCTTTAAGTCTAATCAGAAGTTAGGTGTGGTTTGAAATCCTGTGCTGCAAGAGAGCCCTGAATGTCTGCTGAGAAGTTGTGTGCAGTCAAAAGCACTGTGTCCTGAAGACTTCTGATTGTGACCTGATCACTGCGGACCAAGTTTATGGAGCTACATTCATTGACCTCCTACGTTGCTGAGAGAGTAAGTCTTCTACCATAAAGGCTATGAGTGTTAAATATTGTAACATATTGAGTGTGTCCTGGAATCATATCAATCCTGCCGAATATTTAAAGAAACTGTGACTTGATTCTGCAAGGGCTGAGAAGCCAAGACAACGTTGCCAACTTCTAGAGTGTGCAATGCCAATTGTTGAAACAATGTTGCAACGTTTTGAAACTGTGTGCCAAATTAGGGCTCTTTCACACAGGCGCTGTCCGCCCCCAATGTCGCCACGTACATAGCTCTGAGCTACACTGCTCTAAAGATTGCGTGAAGGCACACATTCAAGTTACTTGAAATAGCCCGTTCACAGTATTCGAGGTACGGGCTGCATGGTTTCCAGCTTCCATGGGAGTCTATGGAGAGCACACAGCAAAGATAGGATAGGTCCTATCTTTGCATGCACCTTAGAGATGACATGCAAGTTTGTACTCGCATGTGCTATCTTTATTAGATGTGTGGATTCCGTGTGTCTAACAATCGTCCATGTGAGTGCTTCTATAGGAACCCATTGGTTCCTATAGAAGTGCTTTCTGTGCGCACCTCTCATGCGAGCCCACAGCGCCCGTGTGAGAGAGCCCTTAAGGAGACTGTATCACTAATTCAGCTGCCATGTAAAGACTTTTCTGTTTACTGCAACATGTGCTCTATCACTTACCTGCCTGTGGTAGGTAAGAAACTGTTAATTAAACCGGACCTGTCACCATTCTTGACATGTCTGTTTTAGTAAATGCTTGCATTTTCCATAAGAAAACATTTTTGAAACATTGTACAGTCCCTCTGTCATTATATATGAATATGTTGACTGGGTGTTACCATTTGGGGTGTATTCCTGTACAGTCACTACTCAGCAGTGATTGGACAGTGTCAGAGTGTGTAGGGACAATCCTTTCCACATACACTAGGAACACCCATTTATAAGTTCCCAAGAGGAATAACATAGGAACAGCACAATCTAGAGTTCTAAGAAAAAACTGTTCTAGAATTGTTTTAATATGAGAAATATAATAAGTCATTAAAACCGACATGTCAGAAGGTCCTTTTTAACTGTGGACAATATTGCTATATTAAAGTGGTTGGTTAACGATCTTGGGGAGGGGTAATCTATTTATCGACCTACAAAATCTGTATCTAATGTGGAAAGATCGATTTGCCATATATACAGAAGCCATAAAGGAGCTGTACACTTGTTTATCAGAGTTGTTCTTATCCCTTTTATCATGATGTATAATGCTAACCATTCTAAACATTTTAAACCATATACCACAAATAATCAGAGTCTGCAGCTTTGATTATGGCAACACAGTGCTGTTTTCATCCGCTGAGGATAATGTGTTTGCTGCACATCCAATTCTGCATATTGGACGAGAGTTATTATATTTTTTATTCAGTCTCTGGAAACATGCTTGAGCTTCAAGTACAGCCATCAAAATGTATATTATTGCTCTTGGTATCCGTAAGACAATGCAAGCATTAAATTATCCGATTTCACCCTGCAGAAGAACAGGCTCATGGGGAAAAGCAAGTATTGTTATCCAAATAATTATCCATTTAGGGTGTACTGTACCAGCATCTTGCTAGCTCTCATTAAGCATTTATCAATTCCTTAGAAAGAGTACCTACTGTACAATGAAATTCCCATCAATATTTAATATAGCTTTGCCAGAAGCAGTTAATCGACTTTCTTACTTGTGCTAAAGTTATATGCCTCACATTTCCTTGATAGAAGATCTTAGATAAATCCCTCAGCTTTATTTTCTCCCTTTTTAGTGTACATTTATTTTATTTACCTTTACGGTTATTGGGGATCAGCCATGGAGCTCCGATTGTGGGACACATTATCACCACCTTATTAACTTTAGAAGCTAAATCTGACAGTATTGATTAAGGTGTTCTGCTCAGGCAGCTAAAGAGGGCTATATCGGGGCTAGAGTTCTATATTACCATCAGTTGACAGGGATCTTTAAATACATGCTAGCCTTGTCAGCTGGTGACTTATTTTATTTTTTATATTGTATAATAAAATAATCAGCTGTGGATTTCTTCTCAGCATTTTATTTTTCGGTCTCTTGACTTCAGCAGCTTGAGCCATATCACATTATTCATTGAGATTGATACACTCGTTGCTTTCATTTTAAACTTTTATCCCTACTGGAGCTCAGAATGAATTCATAGTAGTTTCAAGACAGAACTTTATTAGAAAATTTACACTTAACATTCAAAGTGCAGTTATCTTTGTTTATTCACCATTAATAATACAGGGAGTTTTAGAAAGTCAACCTCTTGCTTTGACTTTTTGTAACAGTATTTTTTTCATGTCTTCTTGACTGAGGCTGTTGTTGTGTGCTTTCGAATATGGGAGAAAATATAGATTTACAGTCAAATTATTTCTGGGATTAATGTCATTCTGCTCAAGTAAAATGATTATATTGTACACCCTATTCTTGAAATTCTTACCTATGCTACTTGAAAAAGGCAGTTGACTCATTTAGTCCTTGAGGAACGATCAAAGTCCACTTTTTGAGTTTTAAACAGAACCTGCCATTTTGTAAAGTAGTGTTGTAGAATGTGTTGGAGAAGGGAGATAAAACAATAAAAAATGATCAAAGTCCATCTCTGAGCCTTCAAAGAAAACAAAGTTTCTGGAAGAATGATCAGAGTCCACTGCAGTTGTAGCAAGAGCAACTAAGGTCCAGTCACATGACTGCAGAAGCCAATGAGAGTGCAGTTTCATTATTAAACATGTCAGCATCACATACCATGACTTATGTGTGATTAGTGTTGGAATGTATTGCGGTGTTCAAAACTCCATTTCATTGTATAATTTAGGCTTATTGAGTTGCAAAACTTTAAAATTAAAATGAGCAATTTTCAGTAAAAGTAGACTTTGATCATTCTTTCCCCTGAGCACTTCCATATTTCCCACATCTTTGAAAACAATGCTCTGCCGGCCCCCTGCATTCTTTTTCAGAGAAGGGCTTTACATATAAGCCCTTTCCTGAAAAAGAAACATTTTAGTGCAAAAAAACCCCAACTTACCTCTACGCCTCTGCCGTGACCCCGCGGGCATGAAGAACACATCTGCCGCATGTGGCAGATGTGTCCTTCACCCCCACACTTCTGTGACGGATGCAGCAGAGGAATTCTTTAATTCTCAACCGCAGCTGTCACACATGACAGCCTGTGGTAGAGAACCCTGCTGCCGGCATCCCCGTCAATGGCTTTTCAGGGAAGGGCTTCATAAGCCTTCCCTGAAAAACCTTTTAATATTGTGGGACAAAAAAAAATCTATGCTTACCTGTCAGGGCTCAGCCGCGACTTCTGCCGCTGTCCCCGGCTCTGTAGTACTGAGCTATCAGCAGCCGGGGATTTTAAATCCCCGTCTGCTGGTAGCTCTGGTTGTGATTGGCTGAGCAGTTCAGCCAATTACAATCTGAGCTACCAGCAGGCGGGGATTTTAAATTCCCAGCTGCTGATAGCTGAGCAGAACTATAGAGCCAGGGACATCGGCAGAAGTTGCCGCTGAGCCCCGGCAGCCGTCAATGGCTTTTCAGGGAAGGGCTTCATAAGCCTTCCCTGAAAAACCTTTTAATATTGTGTGACAAAAAAAAAATCTATACTTACCTGTCAGGGCTCAGCCGCGACTTCTGCCGCTGTCCCCGGCTCTGTAGTATTGAGCTATCAGCAGCCGGGGATTTAAAATCCCCACCTGCTGGTAGCTCTGATTATGATTGGCTGAGCAGTTCAGCCAATCACAATCGGAGCTACCAGCAGGCGAGGATTTTAAATTCCCAGCTGCTGATAGCTCAGCAGCGCTACAGACCTGGGGACAACCCCGGCAATCGCTTCATAAGCCCTTCCCTGAAAAGCCTTTCAAAATAATGTGAAAAACAAAAACAAAAAAAGAAATACTCACCTGCCGGGGCTCAGCCAACGGCTTTGTATCTCTCAGCTCTCAGCAGCCAGGGATTTAAAATCCCCGCCTGCTGGTAGCTCCAATTGTGATTGGCTGAACACTTCAGCTAATCATAATCAAAGCTACCAGCAGGCGGGGATTTTAAATCCCCGGCTGCTGATAGTTCAGAACTACAGAGCCGGGGACAACGCCAGAAGTCGCGGCCGAGCTCTGGCAGCTGAAGGGAGGTGAGTATTTTTTTTTTATACACTTTTTTAAATGGCATTTCAGGGAAGGGCTTCATAAGCCATTGGTGGGGATGTAGGCAGAATGATTGAAGAATTCCTCTGCTGCATCTGCCACAGATGTGGCAGATGTAGCAGCAGGGAATTTTTTTAACTAGTGGAGGTGAAGGTAACATCTGCCGCATGCGGCAGATGTGTTCTTCATGCCCGCAGGGGTCACGGCAGCAGCGTAGAGGTAAGTTGTTTTTTTTTTTGGACTGAAATGTTTCTTTTTCAGGGAAGGGCTTATATGTAAAAGCCTTGTTGCAACTACAAGTGTGTTTTTGTGCGTGCGTATGCACGCACAAAAACACGCTCGTGTGAACGCATCCTAAGTCTCCCTTTACATTCATGTTGGGGCTTTGCCTTATAACAAAAGTGACAATGGGCTGCTGACTTTATCGCATAACACTCACCAGTGGTACTAGATAGATCTCATTGACTTATTATGGAGTCCATCGGGTTCTATTGAGGTGTTTGTAGTATTGACCGAAAATGTAGAGCTGCGTCCAAAGCTTCCGATTCAGTTGTAAACAGAGCCTTAGCTAAACGCTCTCCATTAGCCATCAAAAAATGAAAGAATTCAGGAGAAAATAAACATCAGTTTGTCAATAGACATCATTTTATGCATGTTCACATGCAAAGCCTTTTGCTTTATTTACTTTTATCAATTCGTTCTTGTTTTAGTGTTCCTTTCACATATACTTTATTCTTTCAGGATGGAAGGTGTATGGAGAACCATATACCTCTTTAGTGAAAAGTATAGTGGTATACTTTGCTCCAATGTGAAGACAGAAAAGGTGCATGTGATTTGCACAGCATGCCATGATAAACATTTGCACTTATAACACCTTCTAAACCATTCTGCTACTGTAAATAATAATCATAGCAGTGCCAATAGCATCAGCCTTATAGTGCCAAACTTTAATGATGCCAACATCACAGTCGTATCTACAGTGCCGCCTGCATTGCTGCCAGCCTCATTGTAAAGCACAATAACCTTACAGTATATGGTTCATGCTTCCAGAAAGTGACATGCGAGCAGCTGTTTAATGTACATTATGTTTGAAAGAGCAGGATGTCTGCATAGAAGGAGTTCTCTATTAGTTACCACTCCTGCTTGGCTGACTTATCTGACAAAATAGTGCCCCCATGGAAGGGCGCGATTGTGTTGTACAATAGTCACTTGTCAAGCATCACGCAGAACAAGTCGCTAACTATGAAAATAATAACTCAATGGGAAAGCCAAGAAATAATGCAGGAATTGTAAACAGGAGCTAAAAATACAATTAATCATTTGGTTCTGCTCTCCAGCATCCCTATAGATTGAGCTTTCAATAACGTGGGAGCTCTAGACATTGATCTGATTACAGTCAGCACCTTTATACATACAGCTGAAGGAAAAACTAGTTCCTTTTGCCTTTCATAGGCAATAATAGCACTATTTAGAATGTAAATTATTGTATATATTGTAGATTCAACACAGTATATGTATTAAGGGCAGTGCTATATGATCTTTGAGCAGAGTAAAGTATAGCAGAGACTTACTGTACAATACTTAGATTTTATTGGAAAGGCTATTGTGCTGCAGGCCTTTCAGTCCATTAGGAATCTACAGGAATCATCGATATTCCTGTTGATTTTTTAAATGTTCTTCTAAATTGTGTGATAAATCAAAGAAAATTGGACGGGCCACCTCGGAATTCATTTTTAAATCAAACTTGCCAACAAGTCTCTGCACTAATAAAGCACTTGAAAGCCTGCTTTCCCATAGACTCCATCCAGCTCTTCATTGTTGCAGCAGCTCACCAGAAATCAATTATAAAGATCCTCTTTCTGCTGTTTAAAATGTTCCAAATTTTAACAGTTGTTTTAAGTACTTAAAAAATGTCCCCTGGGTATACTGTTAATTAAAATAGGTGGATGTGAACTACTAGCCAGTAAAACGATTGCTCGCTGCTGTATCTTTTATAAGAATTGCAAGGCCGCTCTTACAGGAACATTTGCATTATCATTAAGGTAATAGTCTAGAGAAATGCCAATAAAAATTGGTAAATAAAAGTCGTAAAAAGAAGGTGGGTGTTAGATATAGGGACATTTGGACCTAACATCCAAAACACAATTGCGGTGTGTGCAAAGACAAATTGGATGCTTTTGTTTACAACAGTACCCATATGAGCAGACTCTACGTGCTTCAGATATATTGGATGGGAGGATGGAGCAGAGCATGCAGGGTAATACGGCATTTCTCTTCGACAGATAAAGACATAGCTTCAAAATGTGTACTATGTGTGGAATGTTCCAAAGATTTCTTCATAGTGAATCAGGGAAGATCCTGGAATGAACATTGCAGGAGATCGGATATAGGTTATAGAGACTTCTCTATATATCAACTACGAGCAAGTAAATTACTGGTGTGAAATGACATAAGTAATGACTGTCCATGGTGGGGGTTGAAGCTCTGTTGTGTTATCTAACACAGTTGTCCATACAGTATATTTAATTACTGTTCATTTATTTTCCATAGCACTAAGCATTATACAGGACAGCAACTGTCTGAATAGGCACTTTAAATAGTCATTGAATCGAGTTATTATGAATGAGGTTTGTTGTGTGCTTCTACCCACTGGCGTAGCTATAGGGGATGCAGGGGATGCCGTTGCACCTGGGCCCAGGAACCTTAGGGGACCCATAAGGCCTCTCTTCTCTATATAGGGAGCCCAGTACTATGAATAAAGCATTATAGTTGCGGGCCCTGTTACAGGTTTTGCATTGGGGCCCAGGAGCTTCAAGTTACGCCTCTGCTTCTACCCATGGCAATTGTTGAACAAACTTTGAGGCGATTGAGAGAGAAAGAGAGAGAGGGAGAGAGAAAGTTCGTTCAGAGATAGATGATTGTCTGCTAATGCCAGACAGTAATTCAACAACCAGCTACTATTTTTTTAAGTTTGCTAAAACTAAACAATTAGCAATTAGTGGATGAATTCTCATTCGTCACCTTTTGGGTGGCTGTGTTTTTGTGTTTACATTTGCTCTTTTGAGTGATTTTTCCAGCAATACTGGTTCTTATGTAAAGTCACCTTGATGGTCCATTTACATGGGATGATTATCATTCAAAATCATTCGAATTCCCGTGATCCTATGGAAATTTGAACGATAATCATCCTGTGTAAATGCATGCAGCGAGTGAACAACTCAATGAGAATTGTTCAGTTTCTGCATGCAGAACGACCGTCTGCTTACTCTGAATAGAGGTGGGCGGGGGAAGAAGGCTCCCTGGCCAGCTTCACCGCCATGCCGGCAGTGCTATTAGCGATGCCAGCAATACTCGCTCCTGTGTAAAAGCACAGGATCGAGCTTCACTGAGACAAGCTGACGGGCATAGTTTGCCTGACAGCTTGCCCCATGTAAATGGAGCATAATCTGTACTGTTTTGAACAAACCTCACAAGCCACAGTTTGCAAAAATATCAACTTTTTTCACTCCCGAAAGGTTGTCCAAGAAAAAATATTTTTTACAAACGGGTCTCTATGGCACAGTATAGCAAAGGAACTGATACGCACCGCTCCCCATGTGCCCCCCACCAGCGGTTCTGAGTCTCCACTGTGCTGTTTTATTTACAGGCTGCAGTCAGACTGCAATGTCACATAACCCGGATTGCTGCAGCCAATGACAGAGCTCAGTGGTCATTACTGAGCTCTGTCATTGGCTGCAGCATCTCGGTTTAAAGCACCCCATAGGCTGAATGCAGCCTGCAAAAATGACGACAGCGAAGAGACTTAGAGTTGCTCGAAGGGAACATATGGGGAGTGGAGAGAGGTGAGTAACAACTCCTTTGTTATGTTGTGCCTCGGGAACTCATTTGTAAAAATATTTTATCTAGGAAAACCCCTTTAAATTGGAGAAGTAGAATTATTTGAGAGTTAGTGAAGTACCCAATGTGATAGATGTTGGTATAATTCTAGCCATTTTTGCTAACTTCCAAGTTACATAAATTGATTTTATAACAAAAATTGATACTGTCACTTTAAAAATCTCTTATAGGCTATAAAAAGGTTTGGGGCCAGTTAGATTTAAACAAAGGTCACCAATTCCCTGGTGGATCATATTTCCAGTGTAAAGTATAATTCTCAGACTACACTACTCTTCCTCGAAATTAGTTCAATAATACCCATATAAAGATTTCTCTTGTCTCATATGTGGGCTATGGAATATGAAATGATATATAGAGATGATCGGCATTTTCTATGGTCTTAAAATAGTTTGCGCTGATACGTTGTATTTGATACATAAAACATATCAAGTAAGAGTACAGCTTGATCTTATTCTATATATCTTGAGGGTATTACACAGGTTGGTAAAAGAAGGGAAGTCAGAATAGCAATCGAGAAATTTATTTTTAGGTTTAGGCTGGGGTCACACTAGGTGGATTCCCGTCGGAAATCCCGCGGTTTGGCCGCAGCAAAAACCGCGAGATTTCCGCCGGGAGAACCACTGCGGAAAAACCCGTGGTGGCTTTGAAGCGGCCCGGTCGCTCGCTCTTACGCTGCGGCCGGCGCTCCCATAGAGGAGAGCGCGACTGCGGCGGAAATAAAAAAAAAATAGACATGCTGCATCTTCTGAAGCCGCGGCTGTGGTCGCCGCAGCCGCGGTTCCAGCCAGACTTACCGCAGCGGATTGGCCGTCTCGTGTGGACAAGATTTCTGAAAAATCTCGTCCACATGGCTGGCTAATACCGAGATTAGCGGCCACAGGCGGATTTGCCGCGGCGAAATTCCGTGCGGAATTTCCGCGGCAAATCCGCCCTGTGTGAATGCAGCCTTAGGGCAATTTCTCTATTTTCTTTATGCAACCTATCAGACAAGGAATAGGACTAGCCCAAATGAGGTCATATTTTCTTCTGGGCTCCATTGTAACCGCATGGTCTACTTCTATGGTATGTACATCCTGGCTCCCAGTAAACACAGATATAAGTAATGATAATGATGTTAATGTACAAAAGGTTAAAAAATGTTTACATCTTTTGTTTGCTGATATAGAACCGAAACTGTATTGGAGTGTGTCTACTTTATGGATTTAGTGTTTCCTCTATGTGTAGTAATTTGATGTTCTGTCCTTTTCCACTTTTTCCAAACAAGTCAAAAGAAGACCACTTGAAGGATAAAAAAAAGCTAATACAAAGTGGCGGAATTTATTTTATTCATTTTTTTTCTACACAACAAAAAAAGTCTCAATGATCTGTTTGAAAATACAGTTAATATAAAGTGTTAGCCGATTCTCAGAAGTTAAAAGGAGTAAAATATACAGTCTCACTATAAAGATATGCGCTTGAATCAATGCTAAATAAAACAAATATAAAACAAAATCTAAAAAACAAACTTCTTTAATGATAGGGTTTATGAAGGAAGGATACACACCAAGGTCAGAGAATAGCTGAAGCATAAACTGCAAACAAAATGAAATGAGCTCCATATTAAACAGAATGCCTCGGAAATGTTTTGACTCGGTAGCTGACTATTACACTACAAAAACTCATCACTAAGACAGTCAGAAAGACTTTGAAGACTGGCACCTGTTTTATTTTATTTTTTTATAAAGTGTTATCTGACATTTTATGTACTATTTCCCAGCCGGTACCGTGAGTAGAATTCCCAAACATACTATGTTTTTTTACAACTTTTGCGGTTATAATTTTTAGACATGTACTATACTATATTGTACTGTACAGTTACCGTCTTAATTTCAATGAGACACATTTGATGAAAGGCAGAGCAGCATTATTCCCGGAACTTTATCCAAATAATACTACATTGGCATCAAGGATATGGCTTTGGCATGATCTCTGAAACCAGCAAAATGTGCTTGAATTTATGTAATGTCTGGAAGCTCTCCTTGTTCACATCACGTTTTGTTCCTATGTATAGCATATATGTTTAACCACTTCCTGACATCCCCTGTACATACGCCCACTGAGCCCACATTGTACATAGCGGGTACAGGCCATTAAAAACAGCTAACGCCCAGCCACAGAGGTTGGGATCAGAGATAACGCTAACCAGCTAGATGCTCTTGACCGCGGCCTTTAAATGGCTTCCTCTGCCTCCTGATCATCCTACCTTGTCGGTATGCTATAACAGGTGGATGATGAAACTCAGCTGTATTTATAAATGTCTTTGATAAAAGATGACAGTTTTCTTGCTAAATAGTACTGATCTTTTTACTGAGTTAGTTGAACGTAGATAATTGTACCTCTTCTCAACCTTCTCCTTTTTCATGTATCCGTAGATAATACACTCCGTTTCTACATTCAAGTAAATGAGTCTAAGGCCGGCTGCACATGACTGGGTCGGATTCCGGGTGTGGATCTCACAGCGGAATCCGACCCTGTCCTTGGCCGGTGACCCCGCGTACCTGTCTTCTTTCTTCTTTACCTGTGCTGAGTATGGTCTGGATGGCTCGCCGTTGGAAATGTGCAGTAAAGATTTTCCTGCGCTGTCACTAGGCAATGATGCAGAATCTGCGACCTGCCCACAATGCTAATTGTGGATGGGTCGCGGTTGGATGGCTTCCATTGACCTCAATGGAAGCCGTCCGTGCGGACGCCGCACTAAAATAGAGCAAGCTGTGATTTTTCCTCCACAACTGGAAAAGTGTAATTGATTTCCACTCGTGTGCAGGAAAAAACACTTTTCCTTAGCATGCTATGGAAAGTATTTGCTGTGGAACCTGGAGACTAATGCTTGCTCCGGATTACGCAATGCAAATTGGTTGTGTGCAGCCATCCTAAGTTTGTAATACCATTCCAGGCCACTGCATAGTTTACAGGGCTGTGCATTTCCAGCACACAACAGCTCCATGCACTATAACAGCGGGTCTGACCATCAGCTTATTAGCGGGAAGGGGGGGGGGGGGTGCTGAGTGTTCTAATATTGATGATGTATCCTGTGGAGTTTAAATGTGGAAAATCTCTCACCATATATCGAGGATTTTAGTTTTGCACAGAATTTGTTCAATAAGAGTCATATTTCGTATAACACATAAATGAAAACATTTTTTAAGAAGGCACTTTATGTGACCTAGGTACTTCAATAAACACCCGTTACCTTATTTCACCATTTGCTAATGTATCCCACTGATCCTGTCGCTGTGCTATCTGATTGTTCTTCTCCTTCACTTCTGTGAGCACTTCAGTGTATGCCCTACTACAAATACCATAATACATTATGCTGTCATTTCACTGTGCATGTGTTTGCCTTGTTGATACATCCGCTCCTGTCTGTCCATTTGTCCATCTAATCAGCAATGGGGCCAGTTGTTAGAGAAGATAGACAAGAGCAGAAGCTCACCTGATAGACATGTCGGCAGCAGATGCAGGTTAAATGCATGGGACCCAGGTCACGTAACGGACCATCGGAAAAGGAGCACTGACGTTGGTTAAGTACAGAAGGCTCATTACAGAAACTTTTTTGGGGCATTAGCTTTTAAAAACAGCTAAGTAGTTGCAGTTCCAGAGAACGTATTGAAGTTTTAGAATTAAGCACTGGTCACTTTTCTTGATCTACGATGAACTGATATTCAGGCACTTCAATAGATATGCACCTTTTCTCTGAAATATCTGTATTTTTTATTATATGCATATTAGTGTTGAGCGAACTGAAACAGTCAAATTTTGCTAAAAGCTCAGTTTGATGCAACCCCGAACTTTGGATTATTCTCGACTGAACCCACTTAAATGACATCTTCCACATAGCAGAAAGGAGACAGAAGAAAGATCATCTGAAGGGATATGCAATGAGGCAAGATGCCTAACATGATGGCAGTGATGATGACAATAGCAACCATAATGATGAAAAACCATGGCAGTATGGGTGGAGTTGGAATCAGCAGAGCCCCAGGAAACACTGATCTCAAGTCTGCTGTAACTGTAAGCTACTTGTGCGTTATCCAGATCTTCTGTTCCTGCTCACTTCCTTGGTTCCTGTTTCAGCTTGGTACATCCTGTTCCTGTTAGGGCCTTGACAGGATTATTCAGTGCCCAGGTTCTAGCTCGGGGCCTTCCTTATCGGGATGATTACTCCACTCTGTTAGGCAGGGACTTCATTATGCCACCCCAGCTCAAGGCTAGCTCAGTCCTAGTTTCTGCCTTGCACCAAGCTACATGCCGAGGAGTGAGCATCTGGTCTCTGAGTCAGCTGTCAGTCCTTCTGCGTGGGTTCCCCTGCTCGGGGGATGACACAGTGGTTACATATCCAAATACGTAACACTTGCACACTGACAGCAATATTGTTAGCATGAGACAAAAAGTCTGGCTAGACCGACTTTTAAATCCTTGGTACAAAACCAAAATGGCGAACGTTTTTCCACCTTCTGGGAGGGAGGCAAAATTGTTTCATTGTCAAAAGAAGCTATGCAGCCAGCTTTCCACCGCTTTCAAACAGTAAACTCTTGCCTCAAGCATGTGTGAATGGGTGGCCACACTCCACTCCCCACTGAGTCAAAGCTCCACCGCCTCTGCCAGCACTACTGCTCTAATGCATAGTAACAGCAGCCAATACAGTTTAGAGAACATTGTGTCAAAGTTTTTACACCCAATATGCCAACCTGACACACATCATCATCACTAAAGGGATGTTCACCATCACCACAGGTTCAGTAATACTTGGACTGTGCCCTTTCTCTGGCAGATACCTTGAGCCCAGACTTCTGGGTCATCAGATTGGAATGTTGGCAAGAACCTGCCCAGTTTGCCATGGGTATACTATCTTGTCCACGGTCTAGTGTAGCATAAGAGAAAGTATTCAGTATGGCAGGTGGCATCATTATTGATTGCTGAGAATTCAAAATCCCCCGTGCCTGATGCCACTGGTTAAATCCGCCATTGCTGCTGTCGAATTGCAACTACTACCAGTCTACCATACACGTAGCGCCCACTACTACCAGGCTTACACAAACACAGATCTCCTGTCCATTGTTCAAAGACAGGCTCACCCAACCGTAGCGTTTTACCACTGTAGAGCCGCCAGTGACCCGGCTTATCACTGCATATGGCAGCAAAACTGTACTGTGCATGACAACGTATCTCATGCACGCTGTCATGTGCAGTCCACTTGGTTTTTTTTGGTTATATTTCCCATGCCGCTGCATATGGGTCCGCATATATAAGCGCCCATAGAGAACAATGGGCTTTCACACTCGCATATACGTGGCACAATAGAACATGCTGTGTTCTTTTTTTCACTTGCATATTACACAATTCCAACATACTAATGTGATCAAAACTGTGTAATGCAATGTATTTGATTGGCTGCGAATTTCCGCTTATCACACGGACGTACAGCGCACTCGTAATACGCGGTAATCATATACTCGTGTGAGCCCGGCCTAATACTGTGCGGCTGTCGATGCAGCTACTTCTACCACCATCCCTGCAGTTGCTACGACCAGGTCTACATAACCACAAATCAAGCAGATAATCTCAAAAAGGGATAACTTTTTTGCAACTTTTCATTTGTAAAAAATGTCATTTCTTTTTCACTTTCCATGGTGCCAATCCTGCTGCTTCCCCCCAAAATGGGATCATTTTTTCACAGCTTATAATAAGCCATTGTTTCATCTTCACTTTCCAGGACTAAAACATGTTAATGCTCCCCAAAAGGAAGAATTTTTTTTGCCTTAAAAACAGTTTAATAGCACTTAGATACATATATAGGGCTTTTATGATTCTTAGAAAATATTATATACCAATTTTAGGGGTATTGGTAAAGTTCGGGTTCAGAAGAACTAATGCGACAAACTGGACAAACCAAACTCTTGAAAAGTTGTATTCACTGTAGGTGGTTTGGAGCTCTTGCATTTGCTTGAAAAAAGCTCAGTTAGCAATTGACAAGTTGAGCATTCACATGTGATGGTAAATGAACCTTGAGTGATTTTTGCTTCTTGAAAATAAAGTCTGTTTATAGAATAATAGAATGGTAGAGTTGGAAGGGACCTCCAGGGTCATCTGGTCCAACTCCCTGCTCAGTGCACAAAAGCGTATTTGGTTGCCCTTTAAGATAAAACTCTCACCTTGGCCATTTAACTCCTAAAGCACAGACAAATGGGTTCTCTTTGTCCTCCTCCAGATGACTGAGAAAGTGGATCAGCTCTAAGCTTAAGGCCTGGTTAACATCTGCATCAGAACCTGGGCAGAAAGCGAGTGGACGCCATCACAGTCAATGGGGTCCGACTGGCGGTGCTCTGCCCACCCACATATGGAACCATTCAGCCACAGGGATTCCCCTTTACTGCTCCCCGAATGGAAAGTGGAATCCCTAGCGGAGGTGTGAAAGAAGCCTAATAAAGACACCAGGGGCATAAGAGAAAATGCCGCAGCTTCAGAAGCAGCCATTCACCACACCAGGGAGCCCTCCACACACACAGTAGAGCAGAGAGAGAAGCAAGACAAAGCAGGTGGAACAATTACTGAGGTGGACATAGAACAGAGGCAGCAAGTGATGCAATTCTAACATTAGTCCTGGAATATCTGGGGATATAAAAACATTTTTAATTAAGTATAAATGCAAAAGTAAAAAAAAGAATAATTATAGGCTACATTCATTATAAAAAATACTTCTCGTGGGATATCCCCTTTAAGGGAATGTATACCTTTATATGAATGGGACCATGTTGGAAACGGTAGATAGATCTCCCAGCTTACTTATGTTATTGGGAATGCAGGAACGGTTAGTCATTTCTCCTGTTTGGAACCTCTTCACTACATCCTGTTCCATTAAGCTGCCAGCACCAATTTAAGGACACTGCTAAGTTCTTATTGAATTTGACACTTAAGACCACAGCTTCTTAGACGTATCACAGTCCATCATTTATCTCTAGCACCAGAAATTATTGAATGCATTATATTCTAGGCATGGCCAGCAAATGTGAAGGATACAGATACATCATACACCTAGGATCATGATGAATAGGATGTAGATTGTCTACAAATGTGGTCCATTTATATTACTACCTCTTTCAATAGATGAATCATTTCAGTTTTTGGAAAACATGATTTATTCAAATAGTTTCTCTGGAATTGATTTGACTTTGACATGAAATGTATCATATAGAAATGGCTTCATACCTGACACTCGTCATTGCATTACAGACGTAAGTGTTTTTCTGATGGAAGTTAAATCTGGTTACACTGGATGTCCCAGCTGCCTTATGCTTGGGTTAAGATAATATAATGTTGTTTAAATTTGAGGTTGTGCAATGCTACAGGGAAATAGAAAGCTTCTAGCGACACATATTAATTTTGCTGCTGGAAAATACACTTTTGTTATCACTCATCACACATCAAAATCTGAATGAAAATTGTATACAAGTCCTGAAAGTGTAACATGACTTTACAACTTTTTTTCCATGTAGGACAGCAATTTAGCTAAATTGTCACAATATAGTTTTCCTAAAATTATTATATTTTGCTTATTATTTCATTTCAGTAATTGTAAAAAAACATTACATTATTTTAATTACTAATTGGGATTCTTTAAGGACTCAATAATGACAGGGTCTGTTCCACAGGATTAGTGTATAGCAAATTTGGTGCCAATATTCAAAAAGGGATCAAAAATTGAATATGGAAACCATAGTCCGGTAAGTATCACTTGTATTGTGGGTAAAATGTTTGAAGGGTTTCTAACAGATGCTATCCTGGAGTACCCCAAAGACAATAGCTGTATAACTCTATGTCAGCATGGGTTTATGAGGGATCGATGCTCTCAAACCAATCTGATCACCTTCTACGATTCTAGAGTGGACCGGGGAGAGTCACTGTATCTTGTATATCTTGATTTTTCTAAAGCATTTGATACTGTGCCACATAAAAGGTTGGTATATAAAATGAGAATGATTGGTCTGGGTGAGAATGTGTGTATGTGGGTAAGTAACTGGCTCAGTGATAGAAAGCAGAGGGTGGTTATAGATGGTACATACTCTGATTGGGTCATCATGTTCTTTTAAATATATTTAATAACAACCTGGTAGAGGAACTGCACAGTATAATGCCAATATTTTCAGATGATAAAAAATTATGTAAAATAATTAACAAGATGACGGTATATGGCTGCTAATGGATCTGGATAATTTGGGGACTTGGGCAGAAAAGTAGCAAATGAGGTTTAACACTAATAAATGTAAGGTTATGCACACGAGGAATATATATCACCATTACACACTAAGACACTGAGTGAATCTGACATGGAAAAGGACTTGGGGATTTAAGTTAACTGTAAGCTTAACTGGAGCAACCAGTGTCAGGCAGCTGCTGCCAAGGCAAATAGGAACATAAGGTGCATCAAAAGAAGTCTAGGGGCACATGATAGGAACATTGTTCTTCCTCTTTACAAGTCACTGGTCAGACCACACATGGAACATTGTGTACAGTTTTGGGCACCAGTACTCAATTAAAATCATATCAGAGCTTGAGCGGGTTTGAAAGCAGTTTCATAGTTTGCCGCAGCTGCTCACCTCACTCACCTGCTGCTGGGACTGTGGTCAGACATTGCTGTCATTCACGCTCTGCACACTTGTCCTCTGCTTGTTTCCAAGTTCCTGTCTCCCAACCAGCTTCTTAAAAAGCTAGTGCATTCTCCCAGTACTCATAACCCTCTAATCAGGTTCCTGCCATTGATATATTAAGCATCCACCCCCCCGAGGGTGAGTGACTAAGCAATTTGGTCTCATCCTGCCATTTGTGATAAAGCACTTGTTCGTATGTTCTGGGTTTGACTCTTGCCTGTGTACGGACTATCCTGAGCTCTATACTCCCTTATCTTGGCTCTGTAAATTGGAGTCTGCATTGTTTGCTGCCTGCCCTGACTTATAGCCTAGACCTAATTTGTGCATCTGTGCTGCCAGCCCTGACTTAAGCCTGTCTATTTACTAAGTGTCAGTTCAGACCTTCAGGTATCGCGTCTTCCCCAATAGTACGTCAGCAGTCACACAACAAGGACTATCTGTGCATCTGTTTGAGCAATGTCCTGAGGACCCCTTAACAAGGCTGACATCCGACTTGGAGTGGTTAAGCATGAAAACCATGTTCCCCAGGTAATGCCACCTCAGTTAACCCACAGCCAAACCTGTGTGTGGCAAGGCGGATCTACATCTGCCTGTCTGACAGTTTGCTTAGGCCATGGATCCTGCTGGTGCAGCAAATTCCATGCTGGATCCATGCAAGTTTAAGTGTGAAAACTGGGGTTCCGCAGGTACTGTCACCTCAGTTGGCCCACAGTCAAACTAGTGTGGTAAGTTGAATCCACCTATCCGATGGGCAGTCAACTAAATTAATAAATGGAATGGATGTACTACAATGTATGGAATACAATATTGGTTGCATACAATATAAACTGAGATGGATGGACACATGCCTTTTTTCAGCCTTACATAACACATGTACTACCCAGAGAGGTTATCAAAAATTGGGGTTACTTAATTCAGAAAAAAGACGGCTGATGGGCGAACTAATAACTATAATATGTATAAATATACCAAGGGACAATAAAGAGATCTCTCCCATCATGTATTTATACCTAGGACTGTGACTGTAACAAGGTGGCGCCCTCTACGTCTAGAGGAAAGAAGGTTTCTACACCAACATAGAAGTTTTTTTTTGCTGTAAAAGCAGTGAAACTATAGAACTCTGTGCCTGAGGACGTGGTGATGGTGAATTTGATAGAAGAGTACAAGAGGGGCCTGGATGCCTTTTTTATGTGTAATAATATTACATGTTACAGTCACTGATTAATTCAGAAGGGTCGCTGATCAGGGAGTTATTCTGATGGATTTTGAGTCGGAATGAAATTTTGTCCATAAGATGAGGAAAATTGGCTTTTATGTCATGGGAATTTTTGGCTTCCTCTGGATCAACATTGCAGGATAATAAACTAAACTGCATATATGTCTTTTTATAGCCTTACATACTATGCTACAATGTTAACATTCTTTTAAGATTGTTGCTGTAGGTTGCCACAAAAAAACTATGATTCACAAAGCACATGGTGCACTGCTAGGTTGATCATTCTCAACACTTCCTTGCTATTTGTTTTTTCAGGTGTAGCCTCTTTTTTCCCACCATGTAGAATAAACGTCTGTAGATCAAATAAATTCCCACTGATAGATAAAAATATTGGCAAGTTTTGGTAATGTGAACTTTTCCCTCACTTGTATAGCAATTTGCACAGTCAATGACCAGGAGTACTGCTGTGCACAGAAAAACTGTGAAAGGACGGCGCCTCTAGTCCTATAGTCCCTGCATTATTACAATCAGTGGGTGCCGCACCTGCAGACCCTCACCGATCAGCAAGTAATGGCATTTCCCAGTGATCTGTCATCGCTTTATGTCTTATAAGCTATGTTTCAGGTATAGCATTCCTCTCCAGCAAAATCCAGAGGTACTTATGATTGACCTGATAAAAGCATTAATTAATGACAGCATAAACTGTACCCTCTAAGCTCCTGGACCTATGCCTCCTAGATGCCAAGGACAGCACCGAAATTACTTAGGTTTAGATCAGAGGAGCAATGCAAAAGACATAGCAACTGAGAAGGGTATGTGTTATGTATGGAGTGGTCTCAGCTCTTGGGCCCACTCCAAACAGTCCTGGCGGCATCTATCACACATGTATGTCAGATGTCATAAAAGGGTTTTAAGAGTTAGTAATAAATTATGCAATAAACATTCATTTTTGATATGGCAATTACATTTTATAAAATGTGTCTTTTACTCTTGTCTATTTATTACTTTGAAATGATGGAGAGGAGTAAATGTCAAACATGGCCTATAATTTGTACACGCTTCTTAAATTTGATCAATAAAAAGGACAGTTGGCAATAGGAAACTTCTTCCATTTGGTCCAAGAATGCACAGACAACGAGAGTACATTCCAGGCTGTAGAATATTAAAAGGCTGGATTCTAGCTTTTCCTCTTCTGAAGGTGAAAAGTCATATATAGTTATGCTTGGTCATTGAAGCTGAAAAGCACAAATAAGCCACTGCATACTGTTTAGGAAATATGGGGACTAAAAGTTTGTGTTAGAAGAAGGGACTGTGGCATACTTACTGCAGGAGCTTCCATGGCCATATTATGAACAGTACTGGTTCTAGCTTCCGTAGTAGAGATGAGCAAACTTTTGAAAATTATTTTGGTTCAGTCGATATACTGAATTTCGTCAAAAGGTTTAGTTGAGTCCCAATTAGTTCAAAATGAACCATAAGTTTATAAAAACCCCTAATGCTAGTATTTAACACTAATCCAAGAGTTGCTGCAGCAACCTCTAGAAGCATTGTGGTTCACTGATTAGCACTGTTGGCTTTCAGTACTTGGGTCCCAGATTCAAATCTGACTAAGGATAACATCTGCATGGACTTTGTAAAACTCCATGCAGATGTTGTCCTTGGTAAGATTAGAACATACTACTGCGACCAATGAACCACCGTGCTACTGCTTCTTTCTTCCGCTTATTCTTACTGTGGAGGAGAAGAAGAAGCACAAACAAATGGACAGCATACAAACTCCTTGCAGCACAACCACCATTCCCTTAGTGTTAAATCCTAGTTTTAGGGGTTTTTATGAACGTCTAGTTTGGCCAAAATGAACCACCTGAGGTTCAGGTTCCTAAAGAACCGAAATTTTAGTAAAAGTTCTGCATATTCAGTTTGCTCATCTCTATTCTTTCGCTCCTTTTACTGAACATTGATTGGTGCTATTCAGAAAGCAGTATGTAACAACTACTTGGCACTTTGATGAAATAGGTGCTCCCAGCATCACCCAGCAGGTGGAACATTTGCTGCAGATCATCTTGTGGGACCATTTACCATTTGTTGAAACAAGACTACATTCTGAATAGGTAAAGGAAAGTCATTGAATTGAGGAAAACAAGAGCAGTCAGACAAAGTGACCCCCTACAGATATGGCAGCGCCAACAATGTCAGCATGCGCACTATGTTAATAGTGTAGGCAAGTCACATACTACTTTGCTATTCGTGTTGTGAGACTGTTGCCATAAATGTTGAATTGCTGGCCATGCTATGCAAATGGCATAGGTGTTGGCTCACAAGCACCACGCTTAGCACAGACGCAGGGTGATGTTCATGACTACTTTAGTAGATAGACTTATGCACCGAAAAGCAGTGCGCACCAGAACTGAAATACGTAGCCCAGATGTAAAGGCCGTCCGACACAAAAGTACTACACACAGCACGGCAACAGGGAACGTACTCACAGTTGGAAAAAGCTGCACACCACGCTATGCGGCACAGTAGCACCACTCCAGGGAGAGGGAAGGAAGCCTGGCCCTAACCTAGCAGGGAGGGGATGGGTCCCTGCCTAAAGCAGAGTCATAGCCTTGATTAAAGGCAGCCCCACTGTCTTTTTTCTGGGCCCTGATTGTCCCTATGGGAACCCCTGTAGAGATGAACTGACACGCAAAGCAAAAACAGAAAGGAAAAGCAACAATACAACTGAAAAAGAACCTGCAGCAACTTATCTGCAAGTAGAAAAACACCCAGCACAGCAGAGCTCCAAACTCCAACTTCTCCTATATGGAACGGAATAAGCAGCACTGAACACCAGAGGGGTGAGAATATATAGCAACTCTGCACCTGAAACACTGGCAGAGTGGATAGAAAACCACACCTCCACCCTACTCTCAGGCATGACTAATCCAGCATGCAACCATATAGCAAAGGCAGACAGCACCAGCAGACTCTGCACATGGTGCATTAACCTTTACCTGCTTAACCAGGCAACAGGTCTTTCTTTACCTGTGTTGAAGCCACCATGCCACAACGTTGTCGCGAACGACAAGTCGTGACAGCTGTGCCACACAATTGCTGTAGCATGCTAACGTGAACCCTATACATCTGTATCAAAATTATAAAAAATTTGAAGCATAAGTAAAATCAGTATTTCGGGATAAGGGGCACTTAATGGGCAGAGCAGAACATTAGTGGATAATAGACTAAACTGGAGTAACCAATGCCAGTCAGCTGCTGCAAAGGCAAATAAAGTCTTGGGGTGCATTAAAAGAGGTATAGGGGTGAGGGACGAGAACATTATCCTTCCATTATATAAGGCACTTGTCAGGCCTCACATGGAATACTGCGTACAATTCTGGACACCGGTGCTCAGGAAAGATGTCACAGTGCTTGAAGGGGTTCAAAGAAGGGCAACTAAACTAATACATGGAATGACGGGACTGGAATACCCAGAGAGGCTATCCAAATTGGGACTATTTACTCTAGAAAAAAGAAGGTTAAGAGGCGACCAAATAACCATGTATAAGTACATGAGGGGACAACACATGGATCTCTCCTGTGATCTGTTTACACCCAGGACCACAAAGGTAACAAGAGGACATCCGCTACGATTAGAGGAAAGTAGGTTTCATCACCAACATAGAAAGGGGTTCTTTACTGTAAGAGCAGTTAGACTGTGGAACTCTCTACCGGAGGAAGTGGTGATGGCAATATCGATAGAGGAGTTTAAAAAGGGACTTGATGTCTTTCTGGAGAAGAAGTATATTACAGGCTATAAATATTAGGTTAAGTGTCAATCCTGGTATATAGGAAGGTAGGAACTATTAGGGGTTGATCCAGGAAACAGTCTGATTGCCATTAGGGAGTCGGGAAGGAATTTTTCCCCCAAAAGGGCTAATTGGCTTCTGGCCTTGGGGTTTTTTGCCTTCCTCTGGATCAACACAGTAGGATAGACAGGCTGGACTAGATGGACAATGTCTTCATTCGGCCTTACATACTATGTTACTATGTAAACAGAAAACTAACCAAAATATAATATCAACACTTCTCACTAGGAGGATGTAGGCCATGATAGCCCAGTTTAAAGTAAGTAATGTATCTCCAATGAGTATAAAGACATAAAGGGGGGTAGTATTGGGATTCCCTATTATTTTTGTGTGTGTTTCTCCATACTCAGTCATGACATCCTTGTATGTGACTTTTCTATAGTAATATTAATTATGTTTCATTTTAATATATTTATCAACTTCAGTTTTCATAGTAACATTTGAAGACAGCCCCAACATGTTGTATGGTTTCTAGTGCAGAGTATATTGGTCCTTTATCCCAGACCCAGTATGTGGATAACAATAACCTATACATCAAATACTAACATAAGTAGCCACGAGGCTGATATTTGCAAAACCCAGAGACAAAAACAGGAAAGGGCGGAGCTTAGCATTTTAAATGCACAAACTAATGGGTCTGCATGTGGGTTGATTTAACTCAATAACTCCAAGGATGCTAGAGATGACTATAATTACACATAAAAGCAGTCTGCAAAGGAGCTCAAAGAAGTTACAATTAAATGGCGGCTAAAAGAGATGAGTTTGAAAAATATATCAACCAATGTCTCTTGTTTTGTAAATTAGTGTTAGAACATTCTTCCCTAGGACTAAAGCTTGTAGAACAGGGTTGAGGAATTACTCTTGTTACGTGAGAAGTAAGGCTACTGTACTGCAAAAGCATAAAAATGTACTAACCTACGGCTCATACACATGACCATATTATGGTTTTGGATGCTGGGATGCTGTTCCCATTTGTTCACTTTAACTTACATATAACAGTGTTAAAAGTAGGTTTCACAGCTCACTGGCTGTGTCAGATCATGACCGGTGTGACATTACAGCATCAGTCCCAGTCCATGTGATCCATAAGCTGGCACAGGCTCAATGTCATTTAGGCACTGGATGCCAACATAATTACTTCTTGTGTGTGTAGTGTGGAGGGATTGGTTGGCTGGGAGGTGTGTGTCCCAGCTGGCCAATCAGTACCTGTCTATATACATTTTTTTGACTCCTCCTCTTGGAGGACGCCATCTATAGTTCCTGCCAGCTGTTGTATCTGGTCAAGTTGTCAGCTCCCATCCTGCTTCAAAAAGTCTGTTTGGTTTATTTGGATATTGTGGGGAGTTTTTACATCTTGCTCCTGACTGTTTTCTACTATCAGTAGTACATAGCTTACCTATTTTCTGACCAGGGAAAGTCAGAGACACCCAAGGTTCCTGATGTAGAGTTGCCCTTATCAGGGCAAGTGCTCCGCTTTTAGGTAGGAGTTCACAGTGTTAGTTGGTTAGGGTCAGATTTCCCATTTCACCATTTTTTGGTTTGATTACTAAAAGTTTTTGTTCTTCACATTTTACATATTGTGGTGCATTAGCTAGGGTTGACATTATTCAGGCATTGGTGTTATATCCTAGTAATTAATATTTTACATATATTTAGAGTTGTAGGATAATATTGGCCCTAAAAAATACAATAATAATCCAAAAGTTGCTTTCCTACTGTAGAATAATTTATTTTTTCAAAGACTAAACCCATACAAGGTAACACATATGTAATAATTGTGGCCATTGAATTCGGGTGAATTCTTACCATTTATTATAAGCCTATATACCAACTTTCTTTAGTTTGGCATTTTAAAAGCATACGATAGCCAGTCTGCTATTCATACTTTGCTGGCTGACAAAAGAAGCAATTGACTTTTACCTGATATACTGATATATGCTGGTGTAAGAGCCCTGTGCTACCTACAATACAAACACTTCAGTGACTTGAGGAATAATAATCAGCTCAGTTATATAGTCTTGCTGTATATTAATCTCAAACAATGACTTTTAATGCCCTCTGACTTTGGTGTGTACATTGTATATTCAGAACTCCTACCTGGAATTTAGATTTCTTTGCACAATTATAAGCTGTAGTACAAAAATAAACTAAAATCCAGTTTATACCCTTGTTTCTTAGATATATCAGGTATTGTCCTCATGTACCTATATTGCTGTTTCCGAACATGAAAAAACATTTGCTTTACCATATACATTCCTTACGTATTATTTTGTGCATGCACTTTTAGGGGTATTGCGCCATATTTCTTGTTCCCTGTTTGTCTGCATTAGGTGAATATTATTATCTTTTTTTCTAATTTCAGATGCGCTATGTTGACCATTTAGTCCTTATGTTCTATCTACATGTTTTTGAATATTTGGATGCATTGCGCCTTCATGGACATTGCACATGTGCACTTCTTGCAACTAGCACCATTTTTGAGTAGTCCTTTCTCTGTTACCTTTATGTTTTTACATTCCGATACTGAACATACGTGCTAATGGTGGCTCCATGATGAGACTACATGTCATTTTTCCCACTCAGATGTTCATCGTTAGGCAAACAAAGCTCAGGTATAAAATTGTCTACTGGGACCATGTTTATTACACCTCTGATGAAACCTCAAGAGGCGATATATGTGCGTGATTACAGGTTTATCTTGCTGCTATATGCATTTTCTTTACCACATCACTTAGATTTATTAGCATTGATGTGGTTTCCCTTGCTATATTATGTATGAGCTGTTTATAGGGGTCTGTGTGTGATCTGTATTATATTTATGGTGGCTATATCTCATACCCCTTGTACTAATTTTGGCTGCACCCGTAATGACTAGAGATGAGCGAGCACCAAAATGCTCGGGTGCTCGTTACTCGAGACGAATTTTTCGCGATGCTCGAGGGTTCGTTTCGAGTAACGAACCCCATTGAAGTCAATGGGCGACTCGAGCATTTTTGTATATCGCCGATGCTCGCTAAGGTTTTCATTTGTGAAAATCGGGGCAATTCAAGAAAGTGATGGGAACGACACAGAAACGGATAGGGCAGGCGAGGGGCCACATGTTGGGCTGCATCTCAAGTTCACAGGTCCCACTATTAAGCCACAATAGCGGCAAGAGTGGCCCCCCCCAACAACTTTAACATCTGAAAAGCCCTCACTAGCATGGCATACCTTAGCTAAGCACCACACTACCTCCAACAAAGCACAATCACTGCCTGCATGACACTCCGCTGCCACTTCTCCTGGGTTACATGCTGCCAAATCCCCCCCCCCCCCACGACCGAGTGTCCACAGCGCACACCAAACTGTCCTTGCCCAGCCTTCAGCTGCCCTCATGCCACGCCACCCTCATGTCTATTTATAAGTGCGTCTGCCACAGGAAAAGCAGGCACGCACTGCAGAGGGTTGGCACGGCTAGGCAGCAACCTTCTTTAAAAGGGGCGGGGCGATAGCCCACAATGCTGTACAGAAGCAATGAGGAATCCAATCCTGTGCCACCTCCATCTGGAGCTGCACACGTGGGCATAGCAATGGGGAACATATGTGCCAGACACTATTCATTCTGTCAAGGTGTCTGCATGCCCCAGTCAGACCGCGGTTTTTTATATATAGTCATAGGCAGGTACAACTCCGCAATGGGAATTCCGTGTGCACCCACAGCATGGGTGGCTCCCTGGAACTCACCGGCGGTACATAAAAATATCCCATTGCATTGCCCAACACAGCTGAGGTAGTAATGTCATGTTTAATGCAGGTGGGCTTCGGCCCACACTGCATGCCCCAGTCAGACTGGGATTCTTTAGAAGAGGACACATGTAGTTACAACTCCGTGTGGACCCACAGCATGGGTGGCTCCCTGGAACCCACCGGCGGTACATAAAAATATCCCATTGCATTGCCCACCACAGCTGAGGTAGTAATGTCATGTTTAATGCAGGTGGGCTTCGGCCCACACTGCATGCCCCAGTCAGACTGGGGTTCTTTAGAAGTGGACACATGTAGTTACAACTCCATGTGCACCCACAGCATGGGTGACTCCCTGGAACCCACCGGCGGTACATAAAAATATCCCATTGCATTGCCCAACACAGCTGAGGTAGTAATGTCATGTTTAATGCAGGTGGGCTTCGGCCCACACTGCATGCCCCAGTCAGACTGGGGTTCTTTAGAAGTGGACACATGTAGTCACAACTCCCTGTGCACCCACAGCATGGGTGGCTCCCTGGAACCCACCGGCGGTACATAAAAATATCCTATTGCATTGCCCAACACAGCTGAGGTAGTAATGTCATGTTTAATGCAGGTGGGCTTCGGCCCACACTGCATGCCCCAGTCAGACTGGGGTTCTTTAGAAGTGGACACATGTAGTTACAACTCCCTGTGGACCCACAGCATGGGTAGGTGCCAGGAAGCCACCGCCGCTACATAAATATATCCCATTGCATTGCCCAACACAGCTGAGGTAGTAATGTCATGTTTAATGCAGGTGGGCTTCGGCCCACACTGCATGCCCCAGTCAGACTGGGGTTGTTTAGAAGTGGACACATGTAGTTACAACTCCCTGTGCACCCACAGCATGGGTGGCTCCCTGGAACCCACCGGCGGTACATAAAAATATCCCATTGCATTGCCCAACACAGCTGAGGTAGTAATGTCATGTTTAATGCAGGTGGGCTTCGGCCCACACTGCATGCCCCAGTCAGACTGGGGTTCTTTAGAAGTGGACACATGTAGTTACAACTCCCTCTGGACCCACAGCATGGGTGGGTGCCAGGAAGCCACCGGCGGTACATAAAAGTATCCCATTGCATTGCCCAACACAGCGGATGTAACGTCAGCTGTAATGCAGGTGGGCTAAAAATTCTTTTGATTACACTGTAGACGAGGGCCCACAAAAATTGCTGTATCAACAGTACTATTGTACATCAGAAAAATTGGCTATGGCCAACCAAGAGGGCAGGTGAAACCTATTAATCGCTTTGGTTAACTTAATGTGGCTTAATTTCTAACTAGGCCTGAAGGTAGCCCAGTTAAAATAAAAATTGGTGGAGGTGAAAGTTTCAACGCTTTAATGAGCATTGAAACGTATAAAAATTGTTTAGAAAAATTATATGACTGAGCCTTGTGGGCCTAAGAAAAATTGCCTGTTCGGCGTGATTATGTGAGGTTTCAGGAGGAGGAGCAGGAGGAGGAAGAGGAATATTATACACAGATTGATGAAGCGAAAAGGTCCCCGTTTTTGATGGGGATACAGAACGATGCTTCCATCCGCGGGTGCAGCCTACCTATTGCTTAGGTATCGCTGCTGTCCGCTGGTGGAGAAGAGAAGTCTGGGGAAATCCAGGCTTTGTTCATCTTGATGAGTGTTAGCCTGTCGGCACTGTCGGTTGACAGGCGTGTACGCTTATCTGTGATGATTCCCCCAGCCGCACTAAACACCCTCTCTGACAAGACGCTAGCCGCAGGACAAGCAAGCACCTCCAGGGCATAGAGCGCGAGTTCAGGCCACGTGTCCAGCTTCGACATCCAGTAGTTGTAGGGGGCAGAGGCGTCAAGGAGGACGGTCGTGCGATCGGCTACGTACTCCCTCACCATCCTTTTACAGTGCTCCCGCCGACTCAGCCGTGACTGGGGAGCGGTGACACAGTCTTGCTGGGGAGCCATAAAGCTGTCAAGGGCCTTAAAGAGTGTTGGCCTGCCTGTGCTGTACATGCTGCCTGATCTCCGCGCCTCCCCTGATACCTGGCCCTCGGAACTGCGCCTTCGGCCACTAGCGCTGTCGTATGGGAATTTTACCATCAGTTTGTCCGCCAGGGTCCTGTGGTATAGCAACACTCTCGAACCCCTTTCCTCTTTGGGTATGAGAGTCGAAAGGTTGTCCTTATACCGTGGGTCGAGCAGTGTGTACACCCAGTAATCCGTAGTGGCCAGAATGCGTGTAACGCGAGGGTCACGAGAAAGGCATCCTAACATGAAGTCAGCCATGTGTGCCAGGGTACCTGTACGCAACACATGGCTGTCCTCACTAGGAAGATCACTTTCAGGATCCTCCTCCTCCTCCTCCTCCTCAGGCCATACACGCTGAAAGGATGACAGCCCAGCAGCATGTGTACCCTCACCAGTGGGCCAAGCTGTGTCTTCCCCCTCCTCCTCCTCCTCCTCCTCACCGCGCTGAGATATAGACAGGATGGTGCTCTGACTATCCAGCGACATACTGTCTTCCCCCGGCTCTGTTTCCGAGTGCAAAGCGTCTGCCTTTATGCTTTGCAGGGAACTTCTCAAGAGGCATAAAAGAGGAATGGTGACGCTAATGATTGCAGCATCGCCGCTCACCACCTGGGTAGACTCCTCAAAGTTTCGAAGGACCTGGCAGATGTCTGCCAACCAGGCCCACTCTTCTGAAAATAATTGAGGAGGCTGACTCCCACTGCGCCGCCCATGTTGGAGTTGGTATTCCACTATAGCTCTACGCTGCTCATAGAGCCTGGCCAACATGTGGAGCGTAGAGTTCCACCGTGTGGGCACGTCGCACAGCAGTCGGTGCACTGGCAGATTAAACCGATGTTGCAGGGTGCGCAGCGTGGCAGCGTCCGTGTGGGACTTGCGGAAATGTGCGCAGAGCCGGCGCACCTTTTCCAGCAGGTCTGACAAGCGTGGGTAGCTTTTCAGAAAGCACTGAACCACCAAATAAAGACGTGGGCCAGGCATGGCACGTGCGTGAGGCTGCCGAGCTGCAGAGCCGCCACCAGGTTACGGCTGTTGTCACACACGACCATGCCCGGTTGGAGGCTCAGCGGCGCAAGCCAGCGGTCGGTCTGCTCTGTCAGACCCTGCAGCAGTTCGTGGGCCGTGTGCCTCTTCTCTCCTAAGCTGAGTAGTTTCAGCACGGCCTGCTGACGCTTGCCGACCGCTGTGCTGCCACGACGCGCGACACCGACTGCTGCCGACGTGCTGCTGCTGCTGACACATCTTGATTGCGAGACAGAGGTTGCGTTGGAGGAGGAGGAGGAGGAGTGTGGTTTAGTGGAGGAAGCATACACCGCCGCAGATACCACCACCGAGCTGTGGCCCGCAATTCTGGGGGTGGGTAGGACGTGAGCGGTCCCAGGCTCTGACTCTGTCCCAGCCTCCACTAAATTCACCCAATGTGCCGTCAGGGAGATATAGTGGCCCTGCCCGCCTGTGCTTGTCCACGTGTCCGTTGTTAAGTGGACCTTGGCAGTAACCGCGTTGGTGAGGGCGCGTACAATGTTGCGGGAGACGTGGTCGTGCAGGGCTGGGACGGCACATCGGGAAAAGTAGTGGCGACTGGGAACTGAGTAGCGCGGGGCCGCCGCCTACATGATACTTTTGAAGGACTCTGTTTCCACAACCCTATACGGCAGCATCTCCAGGCTGATAAATTTGGCTATGTGCACGTTTAACGCTTGAGCGTGCGGGTGCGTGGCGGCGTACTTGCGCTTGCGCTCAAACACTTGCGCTAGCGACGGCTGGACGCTGCGCTGACAGACATTGCTGGATGGGGCCGAGGACAGCGGAGGTGAGGGTGTGGGTGCAGGCCAGGAGACGGTAGTGCCTGTGTCCTCAGAGCGGGGTTGGATCTCAGTGGCAGGTTGGGGCACAGGGTGAGAGGCAGCGGTGCAAACCAGAGGCGGTGAACGGCATTCTTCCCACCTTGTGGGGTGCTTGGCCATCATATGCCTGCGCATGCTGGTGGTGGTGAGGCTGCTGGTGGTGGCTCCCCGGCTGATCTTGGCGTGACAAAGGTTGCACACCACTGTTCGTCGGTCGTCTGCACTCTCAGTGAAAAACTGCCAGACCTTTGAGCACCTCGGCCTCTGCAGGGTGGCATGGCGCGAGGGGGCGCTTTGGGAAACAGTTGGTGGATTATTCGGTCTGGCCCTGCCTCTACCCCTGGCCACCGCACTGCCTCTTGCAACCTGCCCTGCTGCTGCCCTTGCCTCCCCCTCTGAAGACCTGTCCTCAGTAGGCGTAGCAAACCAGGTGGGGTCAGTCACCTCATCGTCCTCCTGCTGCTCTTCCTCAGAATCCTCGGTGCGCTGCTCCCTCGGACTTAATGCCCTTACTACTACCTCACTGATAGACAACTGTGTCTCATCGTCATCGGCCTCCTCACCCACTGAAAGGTCTTGAGACAGTTGCCGGAAGTCCCCATCCTCATCCCCCAGACCCCGGGAACTTTCCAATGGTTGGGCATCAGTGACAATAAACTCCTCTGGTGGGAGAGGAACCACTGCTGCCCAATCTGAGCAGGGGCCCGAGAACAGTTCCTGGGAGTCTGCCCGCTCCTCAGAATGTCTCATTTTCATGGAGTGAGGAGGCTGGGAGGAAGGAGGAGCAGCAGCCAGAGGATTCTGAGTTGCAGCACTGGACGGCGCAGAACTGTGGGTGGACGATAGGTTGCTGGAAGCACTTTCTGCCATCCACGACAGGACCTGCTCACACTGCTCATTTTGTAATAAAGGTCTACCGCGTGGACCCATTAACTGTGAGATGAATTTGGGGACGCCAGAAACGTGCCTCTCTCCTAATCCCGCAGCAGTCGGCTGCGATACACCTGCATCAGAAGCTCGGCTTGTGCCCACACCCGGACTAGGGCCTCCGCGTCCTCGGCCACGCCCACGTCCTCTAGGCCTACCCCTACCCCTCAGCATGCTGTATTACCAGGAATGCAGAAACACAACACTGTAATTAAATATGCCGCTTATTGGCCTGTGGTTTGAGGCTGAGTTCGCTTACGGAACGCCAGGAAATAATTTGGCGCAAGCCTGCTGTAACACTTAGCTGGCTGCGTATTTATTTGGAGCAATTTTACCCCCAGTAGACACGGACCCACAACACTGAGCAGAGTGACAGGCAGGCCAAATAGATTTTTTTCAAATCTTTTTTTGCAAAAGGAAGGACCACTGCGTATATTCAATCTATAAGATGTCTTCTGGCCCTGCCTACACAATTCTGTCCCTGATGTGTGTGACGGAACTGCAGTGTTGCACTGTTATTAAGTGCAACAGAGCGGTGATTTCAGAGCCAGGAAATAATTTGGTGCAAGCCTGCTGTAACACTTAGCTGGCTGCGTATTTATTTGGAGCAATTTTACCCCCAGCAGACACGGACCCACAACACTGAGCAGAGTGACAGGCAGGCCAAATAGATTTTTTTCAAATCTTTTTTTGCAAAAGGAAGGACCACTGCGTATATTCAATCTATAAGATGTCTTCTGGCCCTGCCTACACAATTCTGTCCCTGTAGTATTACTGCAGGGCGCAATGCTCTGCACGGCCGATATACCAAAAAAAAAAAAAAAAGTGCAACACTGCTAACAGCAGCCTCCACACTACTGCACACTGTTAGATGTGGCCCTAAGAAGGACCGTTGGGGTTCTTGAAGCCTACACTAACTCCTAACACTCTCCCTACAGCAGCTCCAGCATGATAGCACTTTCCCTCAGCTAAGTCACAACCCATCTGAGGCGAGCCGCGGGAGGGGCCGATTTTTATACTCGGGTGACACCTGATCTCCCCAGCCACTCACTGCAGGGGGGTGGTATAGGGCTTAAACATCGCAGGGGGAAGTTGTAATGCCTTCCCTGTCTTTCAATTGGCCAGAAAAGCGCGCTAACGTCTCAGAGAGGAAAGTGAAAGTAACTCGAACATCGCGTGGTACTCGTTACGAGTAACGAGCATCTCGAACACGCTAATACTCGAACGAGTATCAAGCTCGGACGAGTACGTTCGCTCATCTCTAGTAATGACCTTACACTTCATTGAATATGTCTGGTCAGCTATATGTATGTTTTTATTGTGTCTCATAGTCCTTGTTTTCTGTGTGTAATACATTTTTGTTATTTCTGTAATTCTGGGTTGTGCAACTTTTTGTTTTTGGTTCTGTAATTTTTGTATTTTTTTGTCTTTCTGTATTCCCCCTGTCTGTGTAAGCGCTGCGGAATATGTTGGCGCTATACCAATAAAGATTATTATTAACAAATGGTCTCATGTTATCCTATTTTAGGGCTCGGTCAGACGAGTGTGTTTTTTGCGCGGCTATGTGTGCAAAAAAAATACACTCTAAGGCCGGCTTCACACGAGCATGACGGGCTCCGCTGTGGAATATTCCGCAGTGAAGCCCGTCACGGCGCCCCCCAGAGACCCCATACTTACCAGCGGAAGATAGCGTGAAGACGCTTCCCCGCCCACCGCCGTCGCGTCATGTGACACGCCCACCGCGTCACATGACGCGGCCGGCCGTGTCACGTGATGCGCCGGCCGCGTCATATGACGCGGCAGCGGTAGGCGGGGAAGCGTTTTCACGCTATCTTCCGCTGTGTTACAGCGGGAGTTAGCGTGAATGGACAGCTTCCATTGACTGCAATGGAAGCCGTCAGCGTGTACACCCGCGGCAAATAGAGCATGCTGCGGGTGAGGACGGGAGATTTCACGGTGCGAAATTCCGCGGTGGAATTCCGCATCGTGAGCATTGTGCTATTAGGTTCAATAGAACCTAATAGCAGAGGGGAACGCAGCGGATTTTTGCCGCGGCGTAAATCCATTCGTGGGAAGGAGGCCTAAGGATGTGCAAAATGATCGAAGCTCCATGCATTTTTTTACATGTGCCCAGAATAGTGTGTGCAGGCCTTCAACCGTTCACTGGATGTTGTGCTTGTAGAAGCGCATCTACTCCACGAAGGTCCCCTCATCACTGAACACTGTGACAGCACTGTCACAGTGATCAGTGATGATGGGACTCCCAGCGAGCACGAAAGAATCCCCTGCGACAGCTGTCACTACTGTGGCAGACGAGCACAATGCCATCCTATTGCCTGCAATGGGGCTGGCACTGCTGCCCCCTCCTTGACAGTAATGGGATGAAGGCAACCCCTGCAGCAATGATTTTCCGTGGGGTGGGGGTGAAATATAAGCCTACCCCGCAAAATCATCCCTAGCTGTATAAAAAAAATGTAACTCACCTAGAAGCACTGTCCAGCTCTTCTTCCTGTCCCAATCAGTCTTCATCTGTATTCTGGTGTTGGGGGATTGAAAAATCTCCGCCTCCAGAAAGCGCTGCCTCTGATTGGCTGAGTGCTGTGACCAATCTAAGGCAGTGCTCAGCTGTCATTCAATGACTGAGCAGACCCTGTGCTGTCACAGTGTTCAGTGATGAGGGGACTCACCGCGGGGATTAACAGACATCACACAATGTCTTTATGCGCAGCACGAACCTTACCAGCGCGCATTATAGGCATGCATGCCCTATCTTTTGCAGGTATTTTGCGCCTCTAAAAGATGGACATGTGAACACATCATAGGAAATCAATGGTTCTAATTAGAGATGAACGAGCACGCTCGGATAAAGCAGTTACTCGAGCGAGCATCTCTCTCTCCCCCCCTGCTACCCCCCACCACCCGCCGCTCACCCCTGCCGCCCCCTTGAGCACACTCGGACCAGTAAGCAGTAACTTGAAAAGAGCGATGCTCGCTCGAGTAACTGCTTTACCCAAGCGTGCTCGCTCAACTCTAGTTCTAGTAGACGCAAAAAAAAATTCGCACACAGGCTCGCAAAAAAAAAAAATCGCTCATCTGACCGTGGCCTTAGAATGATTACTACAATGAATATGGTAGAATAAATGTTAACAATGTGCAGTTTTTATTAATTTACAGCCTTTTTCTTCATTTAAATATTTTAATCACTTTTATTATCTTAAGTGGTGGAACACTTTCTATGCATTGTTGTATTCATTATTAAGCAGGGCTGACCATCTTGTCTACTTTGCAATATTTATTGGGAAGATCCAGTTTGCTTTGGCAGCTGTACTGTGTACCTGGCCAAATAAGACATTTCATGCTTGGGTATGAACCGATCAATTGATGATCATATTCAATACTGAGATGATTTTTGGCCCCCTCTCAGTTGTGGTTAGCATTTAAAAGTGAAGAAAGTTTCCAATGCATTAATACACCATATAAATTATGATTACAAATGTATTTTCCTACCTGTTTGCTTCAGGGCTCAGTCACACGGGCGCATCGGCACCCATACACCAGCGGCGATGCGCCCGTGTGACTGACAGTTAGAAGACGGCCGTACCTGAAGACGGACGTCTCTCTGCAGCGCTGATGAAAGAACGCATGACCGGCAATGAAGCCGGTCACATGTTCTTTCCTCCAGTGCCGATGCGCCCGTGTGACTGAGCCCATAGTTGTATATTTTTCCATACATACACATTTCTGAACATGTAAGAAATTATTATGTACACTATTTGCTCTATCTGTATAAAGCAAAAATGAAGCAACTCTACAAATAGATTTGATTAAACATTTTCTACCATTTTGTGTATACAGCTCATATGCAGACCTATGTGTTTCCATGGCTACAGACTACAAACAAATCCTGTGTGTAGTCTAGTGCTGCAGTCAGGCTGCGTTAATCAAAATGCAATGTTAATCACAATAAAAAACGCTTGTGTGAGGGAGGCCTAAATGTTATCTTATTAAGCCCTGCCACATGGGACTTATCAGGGAACAGAGGGACCCTCCCTCCATTGGAGTTATATTAGATCCCAATCACCAAGAACGAGTGTAGCTGTCTCTAACAGCTAGTACATGTCATAGGTAGCACAGACTTGACTCCTGAGTCCACTCCATACAAACCCGCACACATTCACTGAACATGTATGATGGATGTAGTGAAGGGGCTAAACCGTAGCATGACCCTAGCTGCAGTCATGTGTTACTCCACTCCATCTGCCTTTTCTTCTGCTGTCTCTGGATACGCTCCTGTGCAAAAACAATATTTGGGCTAACTTCACAAGGGCAAGCGCAATATGGGGCTGTGAATCCCACCCCTATATTGCGCTCCACATACATGTGAATTCCCAGAGGATGTGCGGTGTTTTTATGTCTCACATCACGTGCACCAGCGATGATGCCGCGGGCCCCATTGAAAACAATGGCCGATGCGATGCATGAGCACACATGCTGCAATTTGTTTCCCACATCGCGGTGCCAAGCAGGAAAGCATCGCCTATGTGTTTGACCGCATACACAAGATTTGTGCGCCTTGCAAGGCACAAATGTCGTACGATTTTCTCAACCGTGTGAAGCCAGCCTTAAGCTCCTTGCTTTTGAATAGTTCAGCAAAGAGCTAATGCTTTAGGGATCTTTCACATGGAATGGAATTGTACCCTGGAACACAGCATAATCTGCTGATACGGAAGTCCACACCTAAATTTGCTTGACTAACTGTGGATTTTGATGCCAAATTGCTGACAGAATTAATCAATTACTCAATGCTGCAATAATGAAAACAAAGATCTGGTACCGTGTTAGCCAGTAGAGCAAAATGTGATTGTTCTCAGCAAGAGAAACGCTATCAGTGCCTAGACAAAAAAAGTTTGTTTTCTGGTTTGCAGAATTCCTTTTAAGTGCGAACCAATCACATCCATATCTGTGCCTTGTCACAAGTATGTATGTTATAAGTGTGTATAAATATGCATGCCTCTTCAGATCCGATCCATTTAAGCCGGAAGAAGTACCCTGCGTTGGTACGAAAGCTCGCTATTATTACATCATGTATTTTTGTTAGCCATTAAAAGGTATCATATCTACAAGATTACGTCGTTTCTCTTGCTGAGAACAATCACATCAATGCTGCAACAAACTTTATTCATCAGACATGGATTTTAAGGTGGAATTTTCTGCATATCGCAAATTGTGCTGCACGTCCAGGTGAAAAGTCCCTTATGTGTCTCTAAGAATTCTCCAGTAATTGTGACCCATGAAAATAATCACCTCAGTACTCTAGAACCCATCTAAGGCCTCCTTCACACGACCGTATGGATTTTTACGTTCGACCGAACGCACCATATTATTGCATGAATAATTACTGCGATCAAGTCCTGAACCGTGTATTTTCAGCCACTCACGCAGGCCTTTACTGCGTATCAGCAAAAAATAGTGTGTGTGTATGTGTGTGTGTGGGGAAGGGGGTTTAAATGGATATGCAATACACAAGCAGATGCACAATTCTGCAGGAAAAGAACACATTTGGAACTCATTAGGCAAAATAAATTGGGGTGTGGTTATGTCCTGTGCGCAAAAAAGCAGCCCCTGCGAGCGCAAAAAGTACTGTAAAATACGCTGATATGCGTGCAAAAAAAAAAGCCTTGTTCATAGTGCAAATGCGTTCTACTGAATCACCCGCAATTGTGCATACGCCTGTGTGAAGCCGCCCTTGTGCCGGGTTTTCTTCCAAATTTGCATCTTATTAACAACCACAAAATACAGAAGATTCCACTTCTATAAACTAACACACCCCCTATTGGAATATACAGCTGGGTGATATTATTCCTAATGCCAGTGTGTAGCGGGTGTTTATACTAGCAGATATGATGTAATTGATATCAGCCATTTTCTATAAGCTACTTCTTCTGGAATGGACTAGTTTTAGTTCCCATAATTCTGTAATTGCCATAAATATAGCACAGGTGCATGTGGACCACAAAACGTCATTCCCACTTTTTGATAATCTGAAAGATGGAAACTTAAAATGGAGCAGAGCAGTTATGTCCCAGACGACGGGCTGCAGGAGAAATGTTCAATCAGCAGGCATTATGAATGCAAATGCTAAACAGATCTTTTGTCTTTACAACATCTCAGCGGTTAACAGACAGTAAGTAATGTTAATTATTCTAAGTGGCTAATATGGAATGCACAGCTGGTAATCATTGATAGTTTTTACTATACTAAGTGACGATCATGGTGTAGTTTCTACTTAGTAATTGCTTGCACTTTTCCCTTTTTTAACCAGAAATATGTTTTAGAGGATTGACATTTCAAAAAATGTTCCCCTTTCGTTCTTCAAACTAAGGATTACATTTTTGTGCATATTCACTATAGAGTTCAATATAGTAATTAGACTAACCAATGATTAAGAAAGTCAATAGTCTATTGAGCTTCCCTAGGTCCCCATTCTTTCTGTATTGAGATGTCGACTCCTACTTCTCTTGTTCTGCCTGAAATGTTTCATCAGAATCACCTATTTGATTAGAATATTAATCCATTTTTAAAATAGTCATGTTAAAAGAAAACTAGCTCCAATTAATATGGCAGGCAGACATTTGGCTTTGCGCTGAAGATCTTAGAAATCCGAGGTAGATTAGTTACTGGGTAGGTACAATGTCAGACCACATCATATAAGTGTACATTCCCATGGGACAGAAATTCTATATATATACACTCTTGCTGCAGTGCACTTGTTGAGGGGCAGCCCTGGAGGGTTAAATCATTGCCTTGACAAGGATCTGTGAATCGTACCAAAATTTACACCAAAATTTGGTGAAAATTTTGGTGCTATAAGACTTACTATTTTCCCTTAGAATTTTCTGGATGGATGATGTCAGTACTAAAAAAGATTATGGGAGCTACATGGCAGAGAGAAAGAGAAAATGTAAAGACTGTGAAGAGCCGCAGTGCTTCTATGGAGTGCAATAGCCTGTAGAGAGAGGAGAAGCTGCTGAACTGCTGAGAGAGAGAACATTGATCTGGAGCTGCCTTTTGACTAGAGCCAAAAGAAAGGGTGAGTCAGCGTTGAGTTCCTAGCCCAGCAGGACAGTGACAAAGATTTAAGGAAACTGTGGTAGAGAAGTGCTCCTGGGCCCTGAACTAAACTGGGTTGGTTGAAATGAGTACTCCCATGCAACATACTGTAAATGAGGCCGGCCTCAGTACAGCTACAGCCTACTACGTGTATACACCAGTAGGGACATTATTAGCTGAACAACAGATCTGTTGTATTGAAAGGCATTACATCTAATGGACGTGGACTGTTAGTAAATCTCCTTTGTTCACATATACGGACTGCGATATTGTGATAGGGACATTTTGAGTGGTTACAGCATGTTGTATTTTCTATTGACTGTGTTGATTGTAGTAAAGTGTTAACTCCTCAAAGAAGAACTGTGTGCTATAACAAGTGATCTGTATTTCTGTGCAATGGCACTAATCTAAGCAAATCATTATTGATATAGTTCTTAAAGTATTACAGATATTCTGTGTTGTACACCAAGTAATATTGTTTCTAAGATTTAGATAGCTCTAGCTAGAAGCAGGAGATTCAACTGTAACAGTTTGTTTGCTTGTTATTATTGCATTATTCACTTTCATTCCTTTGTTCCTAAATAAATATTGCATATTTTTGTGACTCTTTCTGCTGAATCATATCCTGAATCCTGAATCACAATACCACTCAACCACGATACAATAATGTCAAGGTTTTCTATTGCACCATTACTGTCCACGTGAATGCACATTTTACATCTATAGCATTGTTTTTTGCTAAGGTAAAATGAAATACAAATTTATAACAACTTTTGACACTTTCAACAGAGGGCTAAATTCTTCAAAAGGATTCATGCATGACTGGGAAGTATGAGACATCTATAAACACAGATACCACTGCTGAACTGAAGATCTCTGAACACTAATTCAGGGACCATGAAACCTTCACATCTATGTATGCATTTCTGTTATAGTTTTCTTTTAAGTGCAAATTAATCCCACCATGTCTGTGCCTTGTCATAAGTATATATATATATATATATATATATATATATATATGCATGCCTCTTCGGATTCATTTCATTATGCCTTGATGAAGGACCTTGTGAGGTCGCATTAGCATCATGTATTTTTGTTAGCCATTATAAGGTATTATATCTACAATATTAGTTGTTTTTTCTTCCTGAGAACCATCACATTTTGCTAACGTTTTACTGTATCATTCGTAGCTGCACTTTGCTCTGGCTAGTCAGTGCAGGTTCTGATTGAAGGAATCTGCTTCTATTAACTCAAAATTCTCTTAGACAAGTTTCACACAAGCTTATTTGTATATGTTCATAATACGGACGTATTATGGATGAAATTGCATCTGCATGTCATCAGTAGTCGATTTGTAGTTGCATCTCTATTTACTTTTATTTTCTACTGTGCAAAAATGAATTTTAACCAAAAGAAATTAGGTTTTTTTTTGTCCAATAGAAAATAATTCTGTAAGGGAGTTTTAATAGGTGTCATAATATAATGGAGGTTTCCACATTGTCTGAAAATATATTTACTATGCTCTTTAACATCTTTTCACCTGGGTAAGACGGGCTTCACATGAATAGGTGGACACTTACACTACCGTTCAAAAGTTTGGGGTCACCCAAACAATTTTGTGTTTTCCATGAAAAGTCACACTTATTCACCACCATGCGTTGTGAAATGAATAGAAAATAGAGTCAAGACATTGACAAGGTTAGAAATAATGATTTGTATTTGAAATAACATTGTTTTTACATCAAACTTTGCTTTCGTCAAAGAATCCTCCTTTTGCAGCAATTACAGCATTGCACACCTTTGACATTCTAGCTGTTAAATTGTTGAAGTAAGCTTGTGAAATTGCACCCCACGCTTCTAGAAGCATCTCCCACAAGTCGGATTGGTTGGATGGGTACTTCTGGCGTACCATACGGTCAAGCTGCTCCCACAACAGCTCAATGGGGTTCAGATCTGGTGACTGCGCTGGCCACTCCATTACCGATAGAATACCAGCTGCCTGCTTCTGCTGTAAATAGTTCTTGCACAATTTGGAGGTGTGTTTAGGGTCATTGTCCTGTTGTAGGATGAAATTGGTTCCAATCAAGCGCTGTCCACTGGGTATGGCATGGCGTTGCAAAATGGAGTGATAGCCTTCCTTATTCAGAATCCCTTTTACCCTGTACAAATCTCCCACCTTACCAGCACCAAAGCAACCCCAGACCATCACATTACCTCCACCATGCTTAACAGATGGCGTCAGGCATTCTTCCAGCATCTTTTCATTTGTTCTGCGTCTCACAAACGTTCTTCTTTGTGATCCAAACACCTCAAACTTGGATTCATCCGTCCACAACACTTTTTTCCAGTCTTCCTCTGTCCAATGTCTGTGTTCTTTTGCCCATCTTAATCTTTTTCTTTTATTGGCCAGTCTCAGATATGGCTTTTTCTTTGCCACTCTGCCCTGAAGCCCAAAATCCCGCAGCCGCCTCTTCACTGTAGATGTTGACACTGGTGTTTTGCGGGTACTATTTAATGAAGATGCCAGTTGGGTACCTGTGAGGCGTCTGTTTCTCAAACTAGAGACTCTAATGTGCTTATCTTCTTGCTTAGTTGTGCAACGCGGCCTCCCACTTCTTTTTCTACTCTGGTTAGAGCCTGTTTGTACTGTCCTCTGAAGGGAGTAGTACACACCGTTGTAGGAAATCTTCAATTTCTTAGCAATTTCTCGCATGGAATAGCCTTCATTTCTAAGAACAAGAATAGACTGTCGAGTTTCAGATGAAAGTTCTCTTTTTCTGGCCATTTTGAGCGTTTAATTGACCCCACAAATGTGATGCTCCAGAAACTCAATCTGCTCACAGGAAGGTCAGTTTTGTAGCTTCTGTAACGAGCTAGACTGTTTTCAGATGTGTGAACATGATTGCACAAGGGTTTTCTAATCATCAATTAGCCTTCTGAGCCAATGAGCAAACACATTGTACCATTAGAACACTGGAGTGATAGTTGCTGGAAATGGGCCTCTATTCACCTTTGTAGATTTTGCACAAAAAAACAGGCATTTGCAGCTAGACTAGTCATTTACCACATTAGCAATGTATAGAGTGCATTTGTTTAAAGTTAGGACTAGTTTAAAGTTATCTTCATTGAAAAGTACAGTGCTTTTCCTTCAAAAATAAGGACATTTCAATGTGACCCCAAACTTTTGAACGGTAGTGTATATCCTATGGATGGCACAGGCTGATTTGCAGCGGGCATTGCCTGTAACTGACAGCCGACCTCCTGCTGCAACAGTGGGGAGCGGTAAGAGCAATGATCCCAGCTATTAACCTCTTGCATGTAAAAGGTTCACAGAGGGAGGGCGATCCCTCTGTGATGTCATTGACTCTCCAGCAAGGGCTGGTGGGTTGCCATACAGGTGAGTCAATGACATCTGGGTCTGCCATGGCCTGTAATCAGTATGATGAGCATTAATTAATTGCAGTACAGAAATAGGTTCGCAAGTTCAAGTCATCTAGATTTTTATAAAGCTGTAAAGGAAATATGTAAATAAAAAGCTTTTTTGCGCACTTTCCCTTTTTAAATTTTTTTAATTTAATAACAAAAAAGGTATTGTTTAGAGATGAGCGAGCACCAAAATGCTCAGGTGCTCGTTACTCGAGTCGAACTTCCCACGATGCTCGAGGGTTCGTTTCGAGTAACGAACCCCATTGAAGTCAATGGGCGACTCGAGCATTTTTGTATATCGCCAATGCTCGCTAAGGTTTTCATTGGTGAAAATCTGCAAAACCCAAAAAAGTGCTGGAAACGACACAGAAACGGATAGGGCAGGCGAGGGGCAACATGCTGGGCTGCATTTCAGGTTCCCAGGTCCCACTATTCAGCCACAATAGCGGCAAGAGTGAGACCACCCCCCGCACTGTCAGCATAAAGATCATTCTCCTCTGCCCCAGCTGTAACAGCTGTGGCAGAGAGAACAATGTTAGCACATTGAATTCAATGGAGCCGGCAATACAGCCGACTCCATTGAAAGCAATGGGCTGCCGGCGAGCGCGGGATGAATTTTCGGGAAGGGCTTAAAAATATAAGCCCTTCCCTGCAATTCATCCAGAAATGTGTAAAAACAAAAAAAATATATATACTCACCTGGTCCCGGCAGACGGAGTTCAGCCGCGGCCGGCGGCAGTTCTCCTGAACTGCTCTCTGTAGTATTCTGCAGCCGGGGATTTAAAATCCCCGCCTGCTGAATGAGCTGCCTCTGATTGGTCACAGCCTGACCAATCAGAGGCAGCTCTCACTCACACCCATTCATGAATTCATAAATGGGTGAGTGAGTGCTGCCTCTGCCTCTGATTTTTAAGCCCTTCCCGAAAATTCATCCCGCGCTCGCCGGCAGCCCATTGCTTTCAATGGAGTCGGCTGTATTGTTGGCTCCATTGAATTCAATGGTCAGTGCTCGTTTAATCGAGACAAGTACCGCGTGGTGCTCGTCTCGAGTAACGAGCATCTCGAGCACCCTAATACTCGAGCGAGCATCAAGCTCGGACGAGTATGCTCGCTCATCTCTAGTATTGTTGCATCCGTAACAATTTGTACAATACATTGAACACATTTTTCAGCCCGCATGGCAAATGGTATAAGAAAAGCAAAAAAAAAAACAGAGCCAAAATGCTTTTTGTGTTTATTTCGGCTCCCAAAAAGCCATAATAACAGTGATCATGAAAGTCATATGTACCACAAAATGGTACCAATAAAAATAACAGCTCATCATGCAAAGACAAGCCCCCACTGAGCTCCATCGATGAAATGCAGCGATGCATATAAAAAATCCAAAAAGGATGTTTGTTGTGCAAAAGTGGAAAAACCTAAAAAGATAAATATACATTGTAAAAAAAATCAAGCACCTAGAAAAAGTTATGTTGCTGCAAAACTCAGCATGCAGTTACATCTCAGGCAGATATGCAAGTGGTTCCACAATTGGCCTATAAAAAGGCACTTTTTGTATGTAGTTCACCTATTTTTATAGAGCTTTTTGACCACTAAACATGACTCTATGACACAATCAAAGAGATTTCACCTTGCTAACAGAGTTTGAGAGGAGGCGCATTACTGGAATGTGAGAACAGTGGGACAATGACAGCTTAGTGATATGTTCAGGACATCCTGCAGCCATATGTCTTCCTCTCATAGCAGCTTCCAAAAGGCGTTTTCCAGCAGGATAATGCTTGGCCGCACACAGCAAGAGTGTCACAAGTGTCACAATGTAAGCGCCTCAGCCACTCGGAGTCTTTGGGCAACAGCAGCATGGTGCAGGTGCCGGACAGCACCATTTTGTGGAAGCCTCCTAGAGGCTGCATGTATGGAGAAAGACCTTTGAGCAGGCCTCTTCCATAGGACATAATGCAGGGCTAAGCCCTTTCGCAGTGCAAGGTCCTGCAAGATCACAAGCAGGTCTGTGGGCATGATATAAAAAGAACTGTATCACAGGAGCAGAAAGCAGTGTGCAGCACCTAGCAGAGGCCTAACAGACATAAGAGTGGCCTGAAATCCCGTGTCAACGACCAATTAAGAACAGTGATCAGAGCGCTGTCTCCATGTTGGGGGAACAGTTCAGCAATAAGAGGTAACAAAAGGGTCCAAATGATGGTGGCCAAAGCTGGTGATCTGAGAGGGCCATAAAAGGCACAGACCATGTGGACTAGATCCTGAAATAGATGAAATGGATCAGGAACATAGAAAGTTGACAGATATGTGAGGCCAACCTACAGTGACTACCTGTGCACACACTTGACAGACTTTATGGACTGTGATGGATGTACATGACTAGTGATTAGCTGTTGATATGTACACTGATAATCTTGGGGTTTAAATTGTGTGCTGGTTATGTGGTGGTTAATGTTGTGTATGTACCAGTATGGCAGGGTACTTCATGAAGGATTGTAGTACCTCCACAGGGTGATCCCAGACATCAGGATGGCCGTGTGTAACAAATGAATGAAAGTACTTCTACACGGTGATCCAATAGCTCCAGACGGCCACGTAGGAAAGTAGGATAGCAAGTACTTCTGCACTAGGCCTTGGAAAAAAGTGCACTTACTGATTGCTCACGCTCTCTCCCCCTCTCCACTTGGGGCTCACTCTTCTCTCATCACTGGTACATGCACTCTAGGGAACCTCTCCTCCTCTTCCATCTTCACCACATGAGGGTTGAAAGTACCCCCATGCGGCTGGCACTCTTGATTAGGAACCCAAAAGAATGCAAACTCCCAATCTCAGAACTAATTTCCCACTCTCAGACACTTACATTAATAGCCTCACTCATACCACATGACAGGACATAAATTGATACATTCACAGACAAGCTTCAGGCTTTTGCAGACACTTAACCGATCACACGCTGCAGCTGTGCAATACATATAACAGAATGACTAGACACAGCACACCAACACAATACATGACATGTATGACATTTATGGAGGGGGCCAGGAATGTATGTACTGGGCTAGTACAATAGACACTGTCCATATGCTCTATTATGGCTTATGAGCATATATCATGGCCTATAAACATGTATCTGATCAGGACCCCCTCTATTAGACTAGTAACAGATGAGTGTATTCTGGCCACATTGATGCGTCCGTACCAATCTGATTGTGGGTCTACTGACCTGAGCTATGAGCCTCATAGATTCCTATGATGCTTGTAGTTCATAGTCAGGCCAGAACACATGTCTGTATTACATACAAATGCTGCCAGAATATGCTGATGTGTCACTGGCCTTAGGCACAGCATAGAGCCTCTACAGGGTTGGGCTGATCACTCCGAAGGTCTCAGCACTACTATGTATTACATGCTTCTGCATTCAATCGAATAGGTCCCATGCAATATCTTATTCCTCAGGCCAAGGGTACTGGCGGGGAATTGTGCTGTAACTGCATGTAGTTACCAGACTTACCACAATCAATTGATCATTAGTGGGCCCTTTTTAAGTGAAAATGTTGTCCAAAAGGGACATCCCCTTTAACATTATGAATTGAAAATAGTATTGGACAGGGCAGGAAGAGTATGATGAAAAAAATAGTGCAAAAGTAATATAAATGCCATCCTCATTCAGCGGTTAACTGAAGAGCACATTTGAGTTATATCGGGTTAATATCTGTACATTCACATATCCTATATATTAGGAACAGCTTGATAAGCAAATCCTGTAGTCATAGCTCAAACCAAACCGCTGTATGTCAAGTGAGTTACTGTAGAAAAATATCTCAAAGTTACAAATTTTCCGAATGTCTTGGCAGAGAAAACCTATTGAATTGGCAAAGCTCTCGAGTTAAAAAATACCTTAACAGGGCTGAAAAATTATTTCCCCAAAAGTTTAAGGGAATTCAGAGGTCATAAAGAAAATGGCTAATAGATGATATGCAGAAAATTAATTTGACAGTGTAATTTGTGGTTAGGCTGGGTGGAACAATGACTTTCCAGTATATTCACTTCAGATGGCACTTACAAGAACAGATGGCAGCAATGCTGGAAACATTACCACATTTAGACTAATAGATCTCCAAAAGGTAAAGAATATATGATACACTATTCTTTTTCGAACAGAGACAAGTGCCTAAGCAAATTTATGACAGCTGCAAGACATTTCCATAGAGCAACATGAGTTTCCTATGAATATGACTTTTCTTTAATTCATCTTGTGTTTCCTTCATATGTTCTGTTACATTTAAAAATAAATGAAATCCACCCTTCAAAGAATAAAAATCTCTTTAATTACCATGGTTTTTATAATTTATTTAGAAAGACAAAACATACCGTTCAGATCAGCGGAGCGGTCATGAAAAATATATACAAGGAGCTATAATTTGCATTCTTTTGCCTGAAGTTTAATTTTCTTTCCAGAGTTCGGACATCTGGGGTGGGAGAATGTCAAGGACACTTGTAAGCCAGGAAGAAATGTTTCATTATCACATGGCAGGCGTTCTGACTCCCATGCACCGCACCTTGCTATTGAGTGATGGTAGTAAGACATTCTCACGTTAAAATATTATTTGTTTTCTTAAAAAACACCACGACTTTAAGGACTGTATTAATCTTGATTTTAATGAACTTTATACATCCTGCAGCAAAGTTTTAATGTTTTATGCAAAGCCCACATGTTTTAATTTTACATGTGGCAATGAATCTAATATAGTGTATGTCAGACTACAAACTACTTTTTGTTCTCTGAAGACAACTTAAAATATGGCAATATTAATGCTCTAATTCATTCTTATACTTGCTCCATATGCATATGAAGTATCTATCTAAGTATCAAATATATATGAGAGTAAGGCCGCCTTCACGTGGATGTCAAAAATCGCGCCAGTTATGTGCGTTGCGAGATGCACATATCTTGCACACATATGAACCCTATTCTTTTGTATGGGGTCATACATATGAGTGATGTTTTTCTGCATGGCACCGCGATGCGATGCAGGAAACATCGCGGCATGTTCTATCTTGCTGCATGCTCTCGCATCGCCCCAACCCCATCTGTGAACCTCTGTCTCTGCCACGAAGTGATGCGAGACTATTTTGACATGAAATCGCACAGGAGCTTTTTATAGTTTGGCTTATTCTGCTCACATCCTCTTGGGATTCACATGGATGGGGAGTGCGATATGGTGGGTTGGATTCACGGCTCCATATTGCGCTTGCCTGTGTGAAGTTAGCCTAAATGCGAAAGAGAAGACAAATATCATAAGTTATGCCTAGTGCAAAGATAGGGTGAGCAGTGTGTAACACAGGACAAAGAACATTATAGAGAGAAACCCTGTGTTGTGCACCACTTCATCAGGCCTGAACTCTAATCATTCTGCCCTTGCTGAAATGCAGATAAGCTCTACATGCACTGACTTTACAGGACATTGACTTTCTGATAATTAGTAGAGATGAGCGAGCATACTCGCTAAGGGCAATTACTCGATCGAGCATTGCCCTTAGCGAGTACCTGCCCGTTCGGGAGAAAAGGTTCGGCTGCCGGCGCGGGTGAGAGGTGAGTTGCGGCACTGAGCAGGGGGTAGCGGGGGGGGGGGGGGGGAGAGAGGGAGAGAGAGATCTCCCCTCCGTTCCTCCCCGCTCTCCCCCGCTGCTCCCCGCCCGCAGCCGGCAGCCGAATCTTTTCTTCCGTGCGGGCAGGTACTCGGTAAGGGCAATGCTCGATCGAGTAATTGCCCTTAGCGAGTATGCTCGCTCATCTCTAATAATCAGCCATCAATCTGAAAAGCAGGTCTGCAGTAGGGAAACTAGATTGGACATATTGGGTCAGTGTCTTCCAACCTTTTTCAGCTTGCGGCACACTTTGTAAAAAAAAAAATGTTATCCGGCAGCACCCCTGACAAAAAAGCAAAACAAAAAACAATCTGTGTTTCTTTCTATCCCTCCCTCCATCCTTCCCCTTTCCTGCAGCAGCCAATGGCCATGGTTGGGAAACACTTTATAAAGTGGACATTCTGAGAAGGAATCAAAGAAGACGAGGGGAAGCCATAAAATAGCAATATTGAGTCACAGAAGGTTTTTGTTAAATAATTCCAATTTGAATGATTTAACAGAATAAATTAAAATTTAATTATGCCACGACTAGAGATGAGCGAGTATACTCACTAAGGCTAACTACTCGAGCGAGTAGTGCCTTAGCCGAGTATCCTCCCGCTCGTCTGTAAAGATTCGGGGGCCGGCGGGGAGCGGAGGTGAGCAGGGGGGAGCGGGGGGGGGAGAGAGGGAGAGAGAGAGATCTCCCCTCCGCTCCTCCCCGCTCTCCCCCGCCGCCGGCCCCCGAATCTTTAGAGACGAGCGGGAGGATACTAGGCTAAGGCACTACTCGCTCGAGTAGTTAGCCTTAGCGAGTATACTTGCTCATCTCTAGCCACGACCCCTTTAAAATCAACTCAATCAGCATCTTTATCAATACAAAATAATGACATTCAAAGAGCCATATAGAATGACTTGCCAGCTTTACTTAAGGTACCTTTTCATGCGACCACCGTTGGCTGCATAGGTACACAACAGCTGTCCCACTGACTAACCCTCCTGTGTTTTCACACAGGAGCGACAGTCATTTGTGAAAGGAGGTACTGGAGATTTCGTCTGGCTGCCCTCCTCTATTCCCAGCAAACAAGAAATTGTTGATACATTAAACTACTGCCTGTTTAAATGGGTCAATAGTTACTTGGTTATTAGGTGAGCTAAAAAGTAAGCGACTCAGATAAGTGAGGGATTTCTTGCTCAGTGCCCTGTCCTTGGCTGTATGTACATGGGATGATTCATTGTTTTCAGCAATTATTTGGGCAATAATCACACTGTTTAAAGGTATCTCAAGATAGTTTGTAAGGCCGAAAATAGATATACGTCCATTCCGTTCAGCCTATTATCCTGCAGTGTTTATCCAGAAGAAGTCAAAAATTCTGAAGAGCTATGAGCTGTAGTTACAACCTATGGTAGGGCAGTTTGGTAGCTATGCGATTGTTGATTTCCCACTGATACTGGCCCTCAGTGTATGAGCAAGAAATGTAAACTTGTAAAGGATTTTGAATGTTCACATCTACATCAGGCATGCAGATTTATTATTACTCTCAACGTGACAGACATCTTGTTGGGACACCTGATGGACTCCATTCTAGGCCGCTTAGATCCATCTCATAAAAGGTTTGGCACAGTGTCATGGTTTCCGTTCTAAACATGGGCCATGACACAGATGTGAACAGAGCTTTAAGAAAATCATCCGTATTCCAGCAATATGACAAGATGCAGATTCTAAAAACTCTGCTTATCATTTTGGCGTTCTCAATCTCCAGCTTTGATGACCCAGCTCTGTTGCTTTAGTCTGTAATTCTAGTGAAAACACATTTACAATGTCTGTGCCATGTGTTATTATAAACTGTAAAGAATGAGGAGCTGAATACAGTATGAGTTGTGGAGAGAAGAGAAACACAGCGTTATCATTACAATAGTATAATTTAAACCCATGGGTGAAACATTTCTCTCTTCAAATTGTATTTCAAAAGGTTTGTCTTTAGCCGTCTTCTCTGTGTTACAATGTATTCACAGTTCTGTAATTCCAATATATTTTTCTATCTATCCCCGTATCAGTGTTAACAAAATAGGATTTTGAAGAATATAATGGAAAATATTAACTTGCTGTTACTGAACCGAATACAAGTAAGCAAGTGAAACAAAAAATTTTTAGAACTTTTTGTTTGTTGAATATGTTGACGGAAAAAGGCATAGTAGTCACAATTAGGCAATCTTTTCGTTTTGAGAATTATAGTTATTGTGATAAACACAGTGCTGTCATAGCTATAAATACAATCATCACTCCATGCTTACATACAGCCATTGTCAAAGTATGTTAAAAGAGTTTTACAACTTTAACTGCTGCAAATATTTTAAAATAATTAACGATTAACAGTACTCACTTCTTTCTACCTGCGATCCAGGACTGAAGCAACAAAGGTTCTCCTGATCTTTGTTTGCAAATGGCTAGCACATAACCACTGCAGGCAATCAGTGGTATGACTTTTACCACTGAGTGGTCATATAGTAACATAGTATGTAAGGCCAAAAAAAGACACACATCCATCCAATTCAGCCTATTACCCCCCCCCCCCCCCCCCAATGTTCATCCAGATGAAAGCAACAAAAAACCCAATCAGGTAGAAGCCAATTTTTCCCATTTATGAGAAAAAAATTCCTTCCTGACTCCAATCTGGCAATCAGAATAATCCCTGGATCAAAAACCAATCTCTGAAATGGTTGGCAGTTGACCCCTGGTGGTCAGAGGCACAGGTATAAGGTGGTGTGAAACAGACCAACCTATGAGCAATGTCAGATGGGAACTCTTGCCCTTTGCTAGTCAGGGAAATGGGGTACCCCTGCCTAAAAGCAGGGTAAGTGTCCCTACAAGGATGGCCCCACGGTCTTCCTCTTGGGCCAGACTATCCCTGATAGGACACACCACTGTACATACCAATAAGGCAGGGCAGAATCAGGAATGGTGCAGGGACAGGAAAACAATGGACAAGCACACACAGACAAGGCAAGAGACAGAGAGACCGACAACAAGATCAGAGAGAGGAACCTACAACAACAGGAGAGCAGCAAACAAGCAAAGACAGAACCAAGTACAGGGTAAGTGCAGACAAGATAATCAAAGACAAAACCTGTGCTAGGTGTCTGAGGCATACACACACCAACACTCAGTACTGAACAGCCGCTGTTTACACTGAATGATTAACGATCAGTTCATCATCCATCATTTATGCTGCATAAACAATGGACGATGACCTGAACAACGAACATTCAGTCTAAATAGCAGTCATTCAGTATTGAACAGCTGCTATGTTAAGTCAATGGAGAGGGGCAGGGGGAGCGCGAGGAGAAAAATCTCCTCCAGCCGCCTCGCTGTGAGCCAGCAATACTAGCTCCCATGAAGGTGCACAAGAGCGAGTATGCACGAGGACGAGTGTCAGGCATCGTTTGCCTGATATTCGTCAAATATAAATGGGCCTTTAGGGGCCCCATAAGGCCTCTCTTCTCCATATATGGAGCCCAGTACTATAAATAAAGCATTATAGTTACAGATTTTGCATTGGGGCCCAGGAGTTTCAAGTTACGCCTCTGGCTACTAGTACTATTATAACACCAGATATATTACATTTAAAGGGAACTTCTGGGTCATGGCAGTATCATCACTGAAACGAGTCATTGGCTGTAGTGGCCTGTGAACAATTAATCGCATATGGCAGCTGCAGAAGTCTCCAACCAAAGCGGCATGGATAGACTGACCGGAGGGCCATTTAACAGGTGAGTGCTTTTTTCTATTTTTCACCATTTCTTGCCTATACAATTGTTTTAGTTGCAGAAGACCTCCTTTAGGGCTGTGCTTACCTTTCCAACCATGTTTTATTTATCCAATGTAGATAAAATAAAAAATGGGGCAGAACTATGTGTCACTATGGTAACAGACTACAAACTTTGTGTAGTCCGATCTCACAGTTCGTTTGCATTCAAACCATTTTGAACCAAGCTGAGAATCAAAACTAGGAAGTCAGAACAAACAATTAGCTCCTGTTCCTCGAGCCAGAAGACCTAAAACTTAGGCACCTTCCTTAGAGGCAAGGTGTGTGACATAGGCAGAGGTGGTCAGGGATTGGAGACTGACAGATTTTCAGAAAGTATGTGCACACATGTCCTTGTAGCAGCATTGAGAGGCTGCCAGGACACAGGTGGATTTTTGTTGCGGAATCCATGTTGGGCATCCGCACTACGGATCCGCAGCAAATACCGTTCATAGCATGCTATGGGAAATTGATTCTTCCTGCGCACGAACGGAAATCAATTGCAGTTTCTGCTTGCGAAAGAAAAATTGCAGGGTGCTCCATTTTTGCATGGATGGCTTCCATTGAATGAACTGTTTTAGTATGAAAGATTACAATTAACATTACGGACAGGTCGCAGTTTCCGTGTCATCACCTAGCGGCAGCGTGGGAGAAGCGATTTTGAAAAATAAATTTGTACTGTGCATGTCCGACGGCGAGCCACCGAGTGCATCTGCAGTACAGATGTAGAAACGAAAATAGAGGTATGCACGGACACCACTGTGGGAGCCTGCTGCGGAATCCGGCTCTGCCAGGTGCATGCGAATGAAGACTAGAGCATGATGCCAGCCATGGACAGGTGTGGCAAGATGGCAGCTGTGGCCACAAATCATAACACAATGAAAAAAAGGTGAAAGAAGGACATACAATCGTATGTATGACAAGGAAAAAAACAATGGGGAATTGGGATAAAAAGATAGAGGTTTTGGGTCAAGGAGAGTCACTTTAATTATGCAGATACCTAGCTAGATGGGAACATGAACTATCTCACATTGTGTTGTAGTATGCATTTATTTACAGGAGACTTTTTATATACGACATGATATTTTATAGCACATCAACCTTAGCTTATTACTGGATTAATAATGTCAGCTCTGGGCAGCTGACATTAACCTGAACCAAAAGGTTTGTCATTTCCAGGTTAGAAAACATTTATATCACTAAGACTCAGCTTGTTAAAAGATTTTGTGTTTATACGCTGCCTATTGAGATGTATCTTGTTTCTTCTGTCTACTTTACAGTCACAACAGGATGTACATTAAGTTTAGTTGCTTTACTTCACAGAAGTTGTAGCTAACGAACACACCCGGGGCGAGCAATGATTTAATTTAACGCACAGCTAGTCATGTGTAAAATGGTACTTCCTGAAGGAGCTGCTTTGATAACATCTTGACCACCTATAATAGGTATTTCTGTATTTACTGCCCTTATTGTAGTGAAAAATGCGACATTATACAAAACAGAGATCCTTCCTCATGATGATTGCTACACATATATCTCCTTTCTGATCAGTAGAACTCAGCATAAATAAGAATCATAACTTTGAGTCAAAGGGGTTAGTGGTTCACAGTGGATTACTTTAGATGTAGGCGTAAGTGTTATATCAAGGGAGAGAAGTTTTTTTTAGGATGCTGGAAGTTAATGTGTTCTACTTTGTACACTTTTTGACTGTAAACCAAATTCACGTTGCTGTTCACTTTTGTTTCACTTAAATTACTATTAGAAAAATGAAAGGCTTTCTGGCAGATGCCTTAGGGCCTATTAGCATCTAAGCACTTGCACATTAAGTAAAAAGCATGGTAAAAATAGAACTGTAGATTTCAGAGGTATAACTTTCCCCTCTTCCATTATACTCTGAGGTCACATTGCTTAGACAAAGGCTTTAGAATATGGTGTTTAGAACAGATGTTTAGCGTTTAAAAACTGAAGTGGCCAAAGTGACGTGGTTGTTGGCACCTTTGAAGATATTGTCATATGTGCTGAACAACAAAGGAAATAAGTTCCAACAGGATCATATTAAGTCTCCCATGTGAATACTCTAGGGTATGGAAAATGTCCTTAATGGACTACTACTCCCAATTATTCTATGAGCAGAAGAACAGCAACCATTGTAAGCTCTGCCTCAGGACATTTCCTTTTGTGGGGGGCTGCAAAACTGTTACATCTGACCAAGACATATTATTGCGTCTTAAAAGGATCAATATACACACTCAATATAACTGTGGATGACACAGAATAGGGAAGATGGGGAAACTAACCCTTGGAAATGAGGAGACCCTACTTATAAGTAAAGCACTCATTCTGATGAGAGTGATCTCATGTCAAGAACTTGGGGTGACCCTGACTTTCCTTTGATCGTAACAGGTAATCAGGAGCGGGTTGGGGGGCAGGAAGGCAGGATCCCCCCAGGCTGGGCCACCAGCAAGTGTTTAGGGCCACTTGGCCCCCTTTGTAGCAGTCTGGAAGTTCATGCCACTGGTAAGCTTAAAAACTTAGTCACACACTTATAGAACTGCTGTCTTCCTTCCAACACATCACGCTGTAACCTCACTCCTCTGCCCACTGCAATACTCAAATTGCAGTGAACACTGAATGCTGGAGCCAGGTGGAGGTTAGAGGAGTGAGGTCACCACTGTGCAACACACTGCACAGCATCGGAGGGGAGACAGATGTTATTGTGTGTAGAGAAGATATTTTAACACTAATGGACACAGGGGGGCACAAATTAATTGAAAGACACCACAGAGGGAGTCACAAATTAACTGAAAAAGGCCACAGAAGGGGTCATAAATTAATTGAAAGAGGCCAGAGAGGGAGTCACAAATTAATACAAGGGGCCACTGAGGGGGTCATATTACTAGATAGGGCAACTTAGGAGAGTCACACAGCAGAGATGCTATTGCACTGTGGGACCATAGCATATGCACTATTAAATAATGGGACCATATTACTAATTGGAATCACAGCAGGTGATTACATAGTGAGACCATAGTGGAGGCACTCACTATTAGTGGGACCACAACAAACACACTACTACCAACAGGGAAGCACTGAGAAGTTTATTAGGGATTGCAACAGCAGGATGAGAGAATATTCAAAAGTGATTTGTGTCTGGAAGAAATTTCTGTGTCTGTCTGGACCCAGAGAGGAGAAAACCAAATGTGAATGACTCCAGGGATGGCACCACTTGTGATAATGTAATCATTATTACTGTGTAGAGCCGATATTTGAGTAGATTGTATAGTAACTATGTTGGTTAGAAGCATATTAGAACTGAACTGCTGTGTCTAAGCCTGCAGCCTTTTAGATGTTGTCCATTTTTGTGTGTACTGAGCTTGGTTCTGGTGCTGTACATGCAATTGCTGCATGTTCTATTTTGGTCTGTATCCCAGATGAGAATATGATGTGCGGCTGTGTGCTGGTTGTTGTGAGTTGCACCTGAGGGTCTCGGGTATAACTCACAAATAACCTTCTGAATGTGGTCTAAGGATGGACCACTACTCATAAGCCAGCACTGTGTGCTTGCCCACCAGGCTAGAACTTGCTAGCAACCCCTGCTGGGAATAGTGGAAAAAGTTAGATGACATTCAATGTAATACCACAAGTGAACAGGGAAAGTAGTGTACGAATACCCCAATAAATGAGTAAATCACCAGCAGACCTATCTTAAAGGAAACGTAGGTTAGAACCAGGAGCCACTGACTGGACCAGAAACACCTTCAGAGAGAAATTATAACTGGTGACCTCTGTGAGGAGGAGTTGGAATAAATGTACACAAATTAAAACTGATTGGCTGGCTGAGGTACCCACCTCCCAGCCAACCAATCTGTCCAAAGACCAACAGAGAAATATCCCTGTCGGCATCCAGTACTGAAGTGATAGTAAGTACGCAGTGACATGAGAATCACATGTGCCGGAGCTGATGCCATGACATCACCCCAGTCCTGATCCTTACTTATAGCTGGTGAACTGTGACAGCAACTAGAAGGACTTGATATTCTCTATCCAGTTTCTCTAGATTCTATGGATAAGAAGTGGTTATTTAGAGGGGCTGTCCTTCTTTAAGAAGATATGGCTGCTTTCTTTGAATAACAGCACCACACATGTCCATGAAGTGAATGGGGATGAGTTGCAAACCACACATGACCAGTAAACAGGTATGGTGCTGCTTTTTGGAAGAAAGCTTTTTTTATAATCATAATCGATACCTTCAATTTGGTATTCTGTCAGAACCAAATTTCTCTTGGGTAATGAAGCTGTCAACTGGCTTATTTGGCTGGCTGGCTGGACACAGTGGGCATACAGTATTAATGAAGACTGGTATACCGTTGAGTGTTAGGTTTTCTTTTCAATGTTTTCACAATGTGGTGAATGCCTGTTGGAGAACACAGTGCATAGTACTGAACAACACTAGGATGTATGAGCTCACCACTTTTTCCAACACATTGTTGCTTGTGTTAGTTAAAGTGTGTGTGTGAGGGGGCTTCATAAACAGTTTGAATCAAGCACCACTATTTTCACTACTATAATGTCAGAAAACTGGCGCATTCGCATAAAAAAATTCATTTAGAAGGTCCTCAGAGCAGTGCACATGTGAGACTGTTAAGCCTTGGAACTGTGCTTATGTGGACCTACTCATTAGAACTCTGGATATGAGAATGTGAGAAGATGCTGAAATGAGTGTGGTGATGCAAGAGGTAAATGTGCTTGTTCTGTACAATGGTCTGACAATTTTTTATGTAAATAGGGTAGTACACATAAATCTGTACGAGTTGGTCACCAACAGTATCTGTATATGTACAACAAAGATGTAGATTGGAATGTCTGATGGATACTGTGATGAGTTTTTGAAGGAGAATGTAGAAGGGTTAGAAGAGTTAGATTATAGGATATGATAGGCCTCCCTAAAGTGATGTGTTTTTAGGGCATGCTTAAAACTGTGGGTATTGGTGATTAACCATATTGTCTAGGGTTACGCATTCTAGAGAACTGGAGCAATTCAGGAAAAAACTTTGAGTTGGAAGTGGGAGGTTCAGACTATGGAGGAACTTAGTCTAAGGTCAGTAGCAGAATGGAGAGCATAGATAGGGTGGTAGACAGGGATTAGTGAGGAGATATAGGTGGTGCAGCACTGTGGAGAGCTTTATGGGTGAGACTGATGAGTTTAAATTCTATAGTTGATGGGCAACCAGTGCAGTGACTGGCACAGGGTGGAGGCACCAGTGTAGCAGCTGGGCAAAAACATGAATCTGACTGCTGCATTCAGAATAGATTTGAGAGGGGAGAGTTTACTGAGAGGAATACCAATAACTAGGGAGTTACAGTAGTCAAGATGAGAATAGATGAGAGCAACAATAAGAGTGAGGTGAAATGAGTGAGCAAGTGACTGACTATATGGAGTATAGGAAAAATTGGAGTCAAATATGACCCCAAGGCAGTGTGTGTGCTGCTTGGAAGATATGGGTAGTACCACACACTCAGAAATATCAGGTTTAGGTGGGTCAGTAGATGGCAGAAACACAAGAAGTTTAGTTTTTAAAAAAATTCTGTTTGTTACCTTATGTAACTAAATGGGAGCAGGATCTGGGGGAGGTCCTGAGCGAGGAGGAGTGGTCTCAGATATGGAGTTCTACCAACAGTGGGGCCCGCAATATACTAATGCTGGAAACCTCATACAAAGTCCTTCTACGATGGTATCTAGTCCCCACCCGAATTGCGCATGCTGTCCCCGGCTATTCAAAGAACTGCTTCCGGGGTTGCTCGTCCCCTGGTGATATGCTCCATACATGGTGGTCCTGCCCAAGAGTCAAGCGACTATGGATTAGGACATATTCTTTAATCTACTCAGTAACGTTCCACAACCTACGCAAAAATCCATGGAAGGCTCTACTGAATAAAAAAATTAAGAATATTTCCCCAAATTCCAGAAAATGTATTTCATTTATTTTCCTAGCTACAAAACAAACCATCGCTGACTCCTGGCGTAAAGCTACTCTGAATTTTTCCGAAGTTAAACGCCGAATAAATTGGTATCTCATAAATGAAAAACTCACTTCGATAATAGAGGATAAAAGGGATAAATTCATTAGCATCTGCACTCCCTGGATAAACTACACCTTTCCCACAGCGGGGTCGAACCTGTTAATCTAAAGCCAGCATACTAAGGTCTCCGCCCCTTGAGATATGGACCCTGAGAGAGAGAGAACCCCTCCCCCCCCCTAATCTTCCCTACACCAATCCTTTCCTACCTACATGATGAATTGGCCCTGGCCAAGCTATTGTTTACTCTTGAGGAATCCCTTTCTCGACAACAACAATGAAAATGCAACGCATGTTAACATCTGATTGTCATTTTTATTTTTTGGTAAAAAACCTCATTGATAAAAGGCTGGTAGCCAACATATTGTAACATGATGAACAATCAATTAATAATACTGTTGTCTTTAAATGTAATACTGAAAATTATTATTAACAAGATTATTGTTGAAAAAAAAAATTCTGTTTGATATAGAGAGAAGACCTGGTGTTAGAAACAGCAGCCAGACAATCGCTTGTATTTTGCAGTAGTGAAGGAGAGATGGTAATAAAAGCTTATGGGTACAGGTGGGAATGTACAGTATATTGGTAGCATCTCTCACTGCAATCTGTGAACCAAATACCCAAACACAGTCAGAACCTAGCAGTATTTTAATGCAGACAATTATGGAAGTGGCTAGACCAGTGGTGGCCAAATGGCAGCTCATAATCCACCAGTTGAACCCACTTCAGAAACTAGCAGATCATTTTTGTAACCTAGTATAGGTTACAAAATAAAGGCTGCACTAATTTTTATATCCAACTGTATTTTTATTGAGGCTCTAAAAATGCTAGGCACCATCACAATCTATATTTTAACACTCCGACTTTGATTGCCACATGGTGGTTTTTCTAAATCTGAGCATAGATATTTTTATAGTTTATGAGTGCATATACAAACAAGCATCTGCACGTTCACTCATCCAGATTATGCCTTTCAATTCACGGGAACATATGTTCATGTCTTTCACCGCCCTTTCCAAAGACCTTTTAAGGTGAATGGAACTTGAACATTGCTCTTTCTCCTGCTACATCTAGAGAAAGGTCTAGCTTGTAGCATGCCAGGATTCAATAATGGGGTTGCAGAGAGTTCAGTGCTTTACAGACATGTAATTTTTAACTTCCGTTGGTTATGGACAATTTAATGCGGGGGACATAGCTGAGAGGTTTTCTGAGTTGTTAATGTTTCACATTAGTTCAGAAGCATGTAAAAGGTACTTGAATTAGAGAAATATATAACCACATGTTTGTGTATTCAGACAGAAGATAAACATCGTTTCTCCACAGATGGCATTTCTAGTTATTAGGCCTAAGGGAAGGAAACATTCAGGGTTCTAACTGAGGCAAACATGAGGTGAGATTGACCTTCCTATTAAACACCATAGGACGACGAAGGATTAAAAATGTCATTTTTAAGTGAAAACCTTTGTGCCCATCTACCAAGTTGGCATAGCAAATTCATAAACAAATCTGAAGATAAAGAATGTCAGGTACCTTTTCATCAGAACATGAATCACTCTTCTATCCTTATACACAAATCATCCATAACTTTACAACCACTGACAGGTGAAGTGAATATTTCATAACTATGGCATCTGTCAGAGAGTGGGCTGTAGTAGGCAGCAAGTGTTCAGTCTGTTCTTAAATACAATGTTTTGAAGCAGGAAAAATGGGTAAACGTAAGAATCTGAGCAACTTTGGAAGAGCCAAATTGTGATGGCTAGATGGCTGGGTCAGAGTATCTCCAAAACAACAAGTCTTGTTCCCAGTTTGCAGTGGAAATTACTTACCAAGGAAGGACAAAGGGCAAACCAGTGAAAGGTTCATGGGCACCCAAGGCTAATTATTGTGCGTGGGGAGTGAAGGCTAGCTCGTCTGGTCCAATCCCATAGAAAAGCTATGGTAGTAGAAAATGCTGAATATATTAGAAAGGTCAATGAAGAAGAAAAGCTGGATGTTAGCATATTGTATTTGCAAGTTTATTCAGCAGGAAACATACCCAGCAATGCTTCGACTCAGACTCAAGCAACTTTCAAAGACAAAGCCACATACATATATATAGTGCAGGAAATCATTGCAAATGTGATATCATTAATCAGCATAATTAAAATTAGTATACTGTCACCAATAGGATATCCACAGTGTCATTTACAAACACTGATGAATGCCCTTTTACACACAACGATGATCGCTCAAAATTCACTCAAAAGCCATCTTTTGAGCGCTAATTGTTGTGTGTAAATGTGCGCCCATCGTGCACTTACCGTGCACTTTTCGTCCATCGCTGAGTTCAGGTCCGCACGAAATCCTCGCTCATCAGGACAATAAGATATGACAGATCGCACACTGAGTTCTCTGCAAGCAGAGCTGATAACAGCTGATAACAATCTTTAACACCTGTTAACAGCCTCTGTCCCACTGGAGAACAATAGCAATGTATTTAAAGAACAGACCACCAGCTGTTCTCTAAATACATGCAATGAAGTACTAAAGGGCTGATTTAGCCCATTAGTAGCTAATGCAAAATGATAGCTCAAAACTGTCAGTTTCTGAAGAATTTTGAGCGATCATCTATGTGTGTAAATGCACCTAATATCAAAGGACTGGTGTCTGTATAGTGGGCAATGGATTGTCAGGGTGTGCTGCTGGGATCTGTAGTACTAAGGTTCCTAGCAGCACAGCTCCACAGGTGAGGGTTAATTGAGCTGGCTGAGTGTGGTATTTTCCAGCAGCCAATCCTCTTTAGCCTGCAGCACATATAAACCCAGCTCCGGTCAGTAACTGATGCTGGTCTTGTACTGTTTGGATGTATCTGTTTTGTCCCCACTCAGAACTGTTTGCATGTAGGTCTGTTGTGTCTCTCTGCTTCCTAAAGATGGTTTGGACACCTGTAGTCCTTGTCTGTAGCACATGCAGAACCCCTTTTCCCTTCCCCTGACAGGTGCAACCTCCAAACATCTTATGTCTTGCTCTGTGTGTCAGTTGGTGGATCCCTGACACAGTTCCCTATGTCAGCTCGGTGGCTGTCTGTCTATCCCTCCTGTATGAGGACACTTGGACTTGCTGTGAGTTTCATCTGTGTGCATGTGAGCTCTGGGTGGAGTCCATGTGGTTTGCACCATATGTTGTAGTCTGCTGTAAAGCCAGTGCCCTGTTGTCTGTCCTGTACAGCTTATTGTGGGACGTGTGCCCTGTTGTCTGTCCTGTTGCAGCTTGCTGTGGGACGTGTGTCCTGTTGTCTGTCCTGTTGCAGCTTGCTGTGGGACGTGTGTCCTGTTGTCTGTCCTGTTGCAGCTTGCTGTGGGACGTGTGTCCTGTTGTCTGTCCTGTTGCGGCTTGCTGTGGGACCTGTGTCCTCTTCTCTGTCCTGTTGCGGCTTGCTGTGGGACCTGTGTCCTCTTGTCTGTCCTAGTGCGGCTTGCTGTGGGACCTGTGTCCTCTTGTCTGTCCTGGTGCGGCTTGCTGTGGGACCTGTGTCCTCTTGTCTGTCCTGGTGCGGCTTGCTGTGGGACCTGTGTCCTCTTGTCTGTCCTGGTGCGGCTTGCTGTGGGACCTGTGTCCTCTTGTCTGTCCTGGAGCGGCTTGCTGTGGGACCTGTGTCCTGTTGTCTGTCCTGGTGCGGCTTGCGGTGGGACCTGTGTCCTGTTGTCTGTCCTGGTGCGGCTTGCTGTGGGACGTGTGTCCTGTTGTCTGTCCTGTTGCAGCTTGCTGTGGGACGTGTGTCCTGTTGTCTGTCCTGTTGCGGCTTGCTGTGGGACCTGTGTCCTCTTCTCTGTCCTGTTGCGGCTTGCTGTGGGACCTGTGTCCTCTTCTCTGTCCTGTTGCGGCTTGCTGTGGGACCTGTGTCCTCTTGTCTGTCCTAGTGCGGCTTGCGGTGGGACCTGTGTCCTCTTGTCTGTCCTGGTGCGGCTTGCGGTGGGACCTGTGTCCTGTTGTCTGTCCTGGTGCGGCTTGCGGTGGGACCTGTGTCCTGTTGTCTGTCCTGGTGCGGCTTGCGGTGGGACCTGTGTCCTCTTGTCTGTCCTGGTGCGGCTTGCGGTGGGACCTGTGTCCTGTTGTCTGTCCTGGTGTGGCTTGCTGTGGGACCTGTGTCCTCTTGTCTGTCCTGGTGCGGCTTGCTGTGGGACCTGTGTCCTCTTGTCTGTCCTGGAGCGGCTTGCTGTGGGACCTGTGTCCTGTTGTCTGTCCTGGTGCGGCTTGCGGTGGGACCTGTGTCCTGTTGTCTGTCCTGGTGCGGCTTGCGGTGGGACCTGTGTCCTGTTGTCTGTCCTGGTGCGGCTTGCGGTGGGACCTGTGTCCTGTTGTCTGTCCTGGTGCGGCTTGCGGTGGGACCTGTGTCCTGTTGTCTGTCCTGGTGCGGCTTGCGGTGGGACCTGTGTCCTGTTGTCTGTCCTGGTGCGGCTTGCGGTGGGACCTGTGTCCTCTTGTCTGTCCTGGTGCGGCTTGCGGTGGGACCTGTGTCCTGTTGTCTGTCCTGGTGTGGCTTGCTGTGGGACCTGTGTCCTGTTGTCTGTCCTGGTGCGGCTTGCTGTGGGACCTGTGTCCTGTTGTCTGTCCTGGTGCGGCTTGCTGTGGGACCTGTGTCCTGTTGTCTGTCCTGGTGCGGCTTGCGGTGGGACCTGTGTCCCGTTGTCTGTGCTGTTGTGGCTTGCAGTGGGACTTGTTTCCCGTTGTCTGTGCTGTTGCGGCTTGCGGTGAGACTTGTGTCCGGTGGGGTGGCTTGATAGGCTGCCTGTCAGAATGCAGTAAATAAAGTCCTTTCATCAGCAGCATGAATTGTGCCCTAATGGGGGCGGACAAGGATCCTGCAAAACGCCATCCAGGTCTGGATCCAGAGCAGACCATCCAACAGTAAATTCCAATGAAGAAGCAACAATGGAGGCAGCAGTTGTGTTGCAAAAATAGTGAAGGTTTATTCCTCAAAACACAGAATTCTTTGTTGGGAGGAATAAACCTTTACTATTTTTGCACCACAACTGCTGCCTCCATTGTTGCTTCTTTATTGGAATTTACTGTCAGAATGCAGTATGGCGTAGTGCTATAGAGCTGGATAATACGCACCACGCACCTCCCAATCGTGTGAACGGCCAATTTCACAACTAATGAAGCTCAAGACTTAATAGATGGAAATCACCCGTTCATGCTATTTTCTCCCAAGCGTTATGCGTTTTTTTGCGATGCTAATAGAGCGCTAAAACCACGCTCGTGTGAACGAGGTCTTAGTAAAAAGGAAGACTTCTGGATCTGTCATCTTAATGCATTAAGGCCTGTGTCCCTTGAGCGTATGCGCATTTGTGCCATGTTTTTGCACAGTGGCGTGCACAACACTGTTTTTTACTGCACTTCTTCAATGCACAAGTTGTTTTCAATTGCGTGTGCAAAAATGCACACACCGATACTTTCAGCCATTGAAATGGCCAATTAATTTAATGAGTTCAAGATGTGTTCTTTTTCTGTTCAAAGGAAAATAGGGCATGCTTCCTTTTTTTTTTTTTTTTTTTGCACGACGTAATTGTGCATGCAAATAACAGGCTTGTGAACAAACCCATTGAAATCAACACTTCTATTTTCTGCGCATGCTAAATTTTCATGCAGAAATACTTCCATGTGACACAAGCCTCTGTCTGATGGGTTTAAATGTTGATTTGGGGTTAAAATGTTTTCTGAAATACTTTCTATATCATCTGTGCCTTTTTAAAGCTATGGGGAATGAATTTATTGAGAATGGAAAGAATTGATTGATTTCCATTAGGTATCTTGTGCATTAAATAGGTTTGTAGGGTTTGATTAGTGCATTTGTACCATGTGACCATGTGAGTTTCATTAATTATATTGAGGTGTAATTTTTAGGATCATGTGATTGAAACTTTTTGAAATTGATCATGTTAAAGTATTTTAATGGGAGTATTTCTTGTAATGCTGTAAACTAGTTTAAATGTAGCTTTGTGATTCAGTTTTAATGTATGTTTGGAAATGGGATTTATGAATTTGTGTTGCATTTAATGTGTATATTTTAACATTTGGAGAAATAATTATTTAAGATTAGAGTGAGTACATGTCTCTATATCCTTCAAGAAGCCTTTTGGTGAAACCCTGGGTCGGGCTGGATTGTGAAGTGAGTATAGCTGCAGCATTGGCTTTTACATGCAATCTTTCTGTTAGTGCTTGTGAGGATGTATATATATTCCTTAACGACACAGGATGTTCCTGTTCCATACATTGCAGATGCCGTCTGTGTCTCACAGCTGATACCTGCCGGTAACAACTGCAATCGCTTTTGTGAGGTCCCAAACGGACCCCCAAGATGAGATTACATTGGGTTGCCATGGCAACCTGGGATCTTCTGAATGCCCCCAGTGCTGCCATATCTGATGGCCTGTAGCATGGCATGATAGAATGCCTGTAAGATTGTGGTACAATGTAATAATATGGTTATACATTATACTATAGAAGCAATCAAATGGCCTCAAGTTCAAGTCCCGGATGTAAAATTAAGTTTAAAAAGTTTTAATTAATTTTTAGAAAAAATAAAAGGTATTAAAAGTTTTTTTTTTTAAAAAACTGTTCCTATATTTCTAATTCAAAAAAATCAAAGCAAAAGAAGAAAAACATATCTGGTAATGCATTTTTTATCTGGTGAATATTGTCCAAAAAAAAAAAAGAATACACACCGCCAGAATTGTGCTTTTTTTTGTCACCCCCCCCCCCCCCCCCCCAACTTTCACTCCACTTAGAAATTTTTAAAAAGTTTTCAGTACATTATACAGCAAAACACAAGCCCTCAGATAGCTACATCCATGGATTAATAAAAGAGTTATGATTTTCTGAAAGTGTGTAGAAACAGAAAATTAAGAAAAAGGGCTGCCTCCCTAAGGGGTTAAAGAAGCTTTAAACTGATTTTAAGAGGCATTACAGTATTTGAAGTGTTCTCATATACAGTGACAACGTCGCTTATGAGCTTTTCTCCTGTAGATAAAATAACAATTTCTCTGGTGGATATCTGGAAAATTGGTCAGGAATATTCCATCAATTATGTGGGAGGCTTTTCTAAGGTGTTTTCTATGGATGGCGAGAAAGAGGTGATGCTTGGACTTTTTTACTGCCTTTTCCATTTCGCGTTGAGGTGTATTTTATTTCCTCTGGCAATACCTGTGACCCTGGTTCCAGAGACTGCTTTACTTGGGAAGAATCAATTAAATTATTTTGATTGCATGTTCAGTGTAATGCTTCTTTATTACATGGATATTATTTTATATTTTCAGTCATTTCTATCCCTAAGTGCTGGTTTATCTATTCTGTAATGTATTGTATTGAATGGATTGAAAATTACGAAGTATTGCCCATATGGACAGGCTCTATATAAAAGTGACAGATACTTTGATTAGTCAGTGCCTATGAATAGGTATGGTGTCGATGTTAGTTGCCAACATAGGAATTTTAGCTACCGTCAGCTACAGACAGTAGATTAGTAAATGTTTTACTTCGGTTGAAGAGGTTGCACCACAATCACCTTTTCGATTGGGAGCTTGTCTATGAGGCAGTAAACAGCAAGATAGTTGATCTCCCATCTAACTCAGCTTAATTTTTATATTCAGCCACTATATGCAGCTTCTCTACATATCTAAAATGCCTTGTGGACGAATCAAGAAGGAGCTCCTGTCGAAAGGGGTTTCTGGGAATTTAGGCGGCATCAGGTGTTTCTTTGGTCTTGGTCTTCAGTGTGGTGATTTAGAAGAGGTGGATAAGATGGCACTGGGTGCTATGCTGACACCTGGCCTCGCTATGAGCGCAACTTCTTCAGCTTACTTCTCTCGTAAGGTATGCCCCCAACAGGAGGAGAAGGTGTCTGCTTCTGATCCTGATAACTCTTGGGATCGGAAGTGTCATCTTCACACCATCATGTGTCTCGAGAAGACTCACAAATGAGATAGGGAGGCTATGTACAATGACTTGCAGCAGATCAGTCAGTGGGTGATTGAAATTGAGATTTCCCAGGACTCTTTTTATAAGTACTTAAGTGAGCATCAGGTCATGATAACTGATCATGCTCAAAAGCCAGTAGATGTAATTGAGCATGTGGATGGCATGTAAAATCGCAATCGTCACAACAACTTGCGACTATGTGGTCTCTCTGAATCAATCCTAATACAGAGCTGTACTCAACCATTTAAAGGATTTTTTTGTAACCTGCTGAACAGAGACCTCTCTAATGCAGTCCTTTTAGATAGAATTCATAGAGGGCTGGGTCCGAAACCCTCCAATCTACAGAAACCTAGGGATGTAATCTGCAAGATTCATAACTTTTCCAGAAAGGAGAACATCATGAAAGCTATTATGGGAGAATAAAGAAGTGTGCTATGATGGATCTATGATTACCATTATGGCGGATCTCTATTGACAAACTCTTTAGCAATGGAGATCCCTTCGCCCTCTATTGTCCCTCCTCAATGAGAGGGGGTTTCATTATTGCTCTGGTTTCCCATTCCAGCTTTTTGTCTCCTACAAAGGCAAATTCGCCACATTCCGTTCTTTAGGAAATCTGCCAAACTTACTCAATTTTTAGAACTGGTTATGGTCTGTTTGCCGCATTGGCTTGCTCCAACTTCACCCCCAAGCTTCCTTCAACATGTGAGATGGCAGCAACAGAGACCCAAGAAGTCACCATGAAGAGTTCCAGTCCCATTGCAGATACTTGAAAGATCCTTCCTAACTTGACCATAGAAGTTCTTTTTTTGTTCAAATAAATTTTTATTCAAAGAAACAATGTACAGATCATATGATTGCAGAAAAGAAATAGCACTTTGTTAGTGGTGTTAGTCCATAACATCTAGCCATTAATAGTGCCCATAGAATTTTCTAGTTTTTTTGCTTTTTTTGTAAAAGGAAACGGTTAATATAGTTTCGATAAACCTGAAATTTTTAGACCATAGAACTTTTTTGTATGCTGACCCTAGGAAACTTTTTCTTTCCTTTGATTTTCTTGTACTCTGCTTGTTGCGCTAGTGGATACATAGCTTTATTTGGGTCTAGCCTCAGCTTGTACGAGTTTCCTCAGTTTTTTTTTTTGTATACGTTGGGATATTTTTTTCTAATCAATTCCATATCATTTTTATATTTTTAGTGTTAATTTCTTAGTGGCTTTGTTATATTGTCCCAAGTGATGTACTAGGAAGGTGGGAGGTGCCGCAAATATGGATTCCTTCATCTCACTTAGGGACCTTTACCCCACATAGTTTGGTTGGTCTAAGTTGGGGACATTTGCCGTTCAGACTCTCTATTTTTGTTTGTTTCAGTGTTTTTTGGTGTCATTGCCTTGTCTTCTCTATGTCTTTGTTCCTTTTGTTCCTTTTCAGGTGACCATATTTGTCCTAACAATGCCTGTCTGCCATTCATATTCACTCATACATCAGTTTCAAGTATGACATGTGTATCATTTTGCTCTTAAAATGTGAAAGGACTAAATAAACCTGACAAGACAAGTCAACTGGCCTATTATTTCCACACAAAAATGTTCTCTGTTCTTATTATACAAGAAACACATTTCAAAGTTTCTTCTATTCTTGCTTGTAAGAGTTGATTTTATCTAACTTGGTTTTATTCCCTTAATCTGATCTTCAGGTTCAGCAGGGTGTCAGTGGCATTTCATTCTTCCTTCAGTCCACACATTAATGACCAACTAATTGATGCTGAGAGATAGTTCCTGTTTTTGAAAATAGAGTTGGCAAATATGACATACATGATAGCTAACATGTATTTCTCTAACCAGTGTCAGCAGACTTTGTAATATGAGCTTTATAACTCCTAGACATATTTGTTGAGGGTCCTTACCTGATTTTAGTTGGCTATTTTAATATCATTATGGAGCCATCCCTTGATTTCTCAAGGGGAAGGTCTTCGATGTCTGGATTTCAGATAAGTAAACCCAGTGTGATTATAGCTTTTTGTCAAGTGCCCATCATAGTTACTCCAGTATTTCTCAAAGTGATCTTTTGATATCTTCCTCTGGTCTGATTATGCTATGGTTTTGGGTTATATTGATTTTCCCTTCTGCTGCGAGGAACACGATTCTGGAGACTTCATGACAACCTACTCAATAATGTGGCTTGTATGTCTAAGATTAAGGCTACAATTGATATGTTTGCTCACACACACAAAGATGATGCTACAGTAGCCCTGGCCCAGTGGGAGATGCTTAAAGGGGTTGTCCCGCGGCAGCAAGTGGGGTTATGCACCTCTGTATGGCCATATTAATGCACTTTGTAATATACATCGTGCATTAAATATGAGCCATACAGAAGTTATTCACTTACCTGCTCCGTTGCTAGCGTCCCCGTCGCCATGGTGCCGTCTAACTTCAGCGTCTAATCGCCCGATTAGACGCGCTTGCGCAGATGTGTCTTTTCCCTTCGGCTCGGTTCGGCAGCAGCGGCGTTCTGACTCCGCCCCCTTGTACGCATCATCGCGTAGCTCCACCCCTGTCACATGTGCCGATTCCAGCCTCCTGATTGAATCCTCATTATGAATCCTTATATAACATTCCTGACCACTATGCTTCATTACACTTTGAACAAAGGACACAAAAAACTGAGGCCTATAATGCCTCTCATAAACTGCCTTTTCTCTCGGAAATGGAATGTAAGGCTTTGGAGGGGGATATCGCTGAGACGGAGCTGGAGTTAGTGATTAAAGATCTAAAAAAAGGAAAGAGCTCAGGTCCAGATGAGTTAACTCTAAGATTTTATAAGTCTTTGGCTGGCCTTCTACACTCCTTTCTTTTCAATGTCTCCCAAGAGATATCAGATGGGTGTTCTTTTCTTTATCACATTCTTCTAGCTTTTATTTATTTTATGCCAAAAATGTTGAAGGACCTTGTCCATTGTGGAAATCATCCTATCTCCCTCATCAATATTAAGATCTATTTAAAGATTTTAGAGCTGCATCAATGTGGTCTGATTCCTGGTCTTATCAAAACTGATCATTTGGGTTTTGTGTTGGGTCCAAGGTCCAGGATAATACCATTGAGATGATGTCTTTGGTCTCTGTGGCTCGCATCAAGAAACTCTTAATATATTTACTTTCAGTGGATGCTAAAAAAGCATTTGATAGGTTGAATTGTGTTTTTTTTTTAGATAACACTATGGAGTCTTGGACTAGGCATGGTTATGCTTAGGCACATTATACAATTCTGTGTTGGTTCAGGCACAGGTTACTAGATGTCTTCTTGATTCCTAATGGGACTACACAGGGATGTCCATTATCTCTGCTTCTGTTTCTTTTTACCATGTAAGTTTTAGCTAATGCCCTTAGATGAGTGACTTTATTTAAAGGGGTTGTCCCGCGGCAGCAAGTGGGTCTATACACTTCTGTATGGCCATATTAATGCACTTTGTAATGTACATTGTGCATTAATTATGAGCCATACAGAAGTTATAAAAAGTTTTATACTTACCTGCTCCGTTGCTGGCGTCCTCGTCTCCATGGTGCCGACTAATTTTCGGCCTTCGATGGCCAAATTAGCCGCGCTTGCGCAGTCCGGGTCTTCTGCGGTCTTCAATGGGGCCGCTCGTGCAGAATGCCGGCTCCGTGTAGCTCCGCCCCGTCACGTGCCGATTCCAGCCAATCAGGAGGCTGGAATCGGCAGTGGACCGCACAGAAGAGCTGCGGTCCACGGAGGGAGCAGACCCCGGCGGCCATCTCCAGCAGGTGAGTATGAAGACGCCGGACCGCCGGGATTCAGGTAAGCACTGTGCTGTTTGTTTTTTTAACCCCTGCATCGGGGTTGTCTCGCGCCGAACGGGGGGGGGGTTAAAAAAAAAAACAAAACCGTTTCGGCGCGGGACAACCCCTTTAAGGTATCACTGTGTGGTCTTGTGGATGACGTCCTAGTGTCTCCAATTTTTGGGTTGAGCTACCAAATATTCTCTGGGAATTTGTACTCTTAATCTCCCTCAGCAATTTCAGAGTGAATGTACAGAAGAGATAATAAGTATTTCACATCCTCTTGAGGAAGTGACTGATGTACAGTCACTCCTACCGTTTAAATGGCGCTCTTGAGATATATGCTACTTGGGGGGGAGGATACCAGTCAAACCCACTTTGTAAGAGAGACACAAGAGCCCGGTAGCTCTCCCAAGTTCCATCGGGATTTAAGGAATGACTGGAACACCTAGGTAGGACTAGCCATAGGCAAACCAGGACGTGGAGGTGTTGGTGGAGCTCCCTTCCAGGGACCCCACTAAACACCATGTAAGTCCTGTTTCATACATCTATATCTCCATCATTTGCTCTTTTGCCTACTGGAGTGCTGTCCTGACGTACATTTAGTCATACCCACTGACATTTTTTAGGTGTTGGGCTGCACTACCTTTGTTATGGTTTGGCAGGATCAGCGCCATCAAAATGGATATACTTTCGAGGATGCTCTACTTTTTCCAGGTTCTCCTCATATTATTACCTAGACAATTTTTATGAAGTTGAGGAAGCTAATAGAGACTTTGTTTCAAAGGGTTCTATATCTTGCTGGAGCTACTCCAATCTGACTTGAAGATAATCAAAAGGGAGAATGGGCCATTCAGATTTAGCTATAATAAAGCTGCATTATTCAGATGGATCCTTGATATCCTTTGTGAAGATGTATCTCGATTGTTGGTAGATATCGAGACTTATCAGTCGCAACTATTGATGAAGTCCTTGCTTTGGCTTGCACCAATAGATTGAGGGCATTGCACCTTATCTTCTTTTTTACTTCCTACATTGGTCCATTGTTGGGATCTTTACGCTAGAAGATTTGGATTAGTGGGCCCACCAAGAAAGCTGATTCTAATCCTTGGGAAACCTATGTTCCTTGTTTGCCTTCTGACATTATCTATGTTGACCCTTCTTTATGTTGTGATTTTGAAACTCCAATAAAATCCTACTCACACAGAATCACCTTTAATCACTTGTCTCTAGGACAGGTGCTAAAAGTCTGATCAATGGGAGTTTTACCCCTGAGATTGCAATAATAGGGGTTCTGTGTTCCCCTCTTCCTGTCATTGTAGGGTCACTTCACTCTCGCTTCCACCACAGTGACATCAGAATGAATAGAGCAGTGGCTGAGCATGCACAGCTGCTGCTACATTCAGTTCAATAGAGCTGATGGAAATAGACAAAAACTTGGACTGCACTATCTCCAGCAGACCCATTGAAAATGAAAAGAGTGGTGCCATGCATGCACAACTGTCATTACATTCAGTCTCCTCTTCATTGCAGGCTTGTAGTAAGTCTGCAGTGAGGAGGGGGGGGGGGGGGGGGGAGACATGGAACCTCCGTTCACAAGATCGGTGGTTGTTTCAGCAGTGAGATATCAACTGATCAGACTTTTCTCGCCTATCCTAGGTATAGCTGATAAAAGGTGATTCTGGTGCAATGCCTTTAATCCATTTCCCCATAATTTTTAGAGATCAAAAAACCTCTTTGAAACTAAAGAAGGCCGGTCATGTGACTGATCCCAGTATCAGCAGGTGAGGTAAAAAAGGATCTACGTCTGTTTAAAACCACAATCTGCAACAAGATCCTGCAACAAAACCCCTTAAATGTCCGTTTTTACACTGTGGAAATGGCGTAGCGATCTTCGGCTACATGAACGCTGCAGATGAATATACCACTTATGGGTGCCTGCACACGAGCAGAATTTCAAGCGCGTGATTTTAGGCACATAATCCGCCCCAGACCGCAGCCAATATACTCCTATGAGGATCCGCAGTTGTCCCCAGACGGACGGATGTGTATCGCGTTTTTTCACGCGAGTGAAAAAATCTGCGACCTGTTCTAATTTTGGTCGGATCATGCGCGTGAAACCTCCAATACAAGTGAATGGGTGCGTTTTTTCACGCAGTACATCCGGAGTGCAGCTGCGGATGGAGTCACTGGTTGCTATGACTACAGGAAGTAGGCATGGTAGGAGGCGTCCCAGCACACAGCACAGAGCTTCACAGGCACATTTCAACTGCAGATCTGTCCTTTCAGTCCCCTCATCTACCAGAGAGCAGCCAGCAGACACCAGCCAGGGTGCACCCAGTACCTCCTTTTTTTCCTGGGGGGCTCTTCCTCCTCCGTTACCGCAGTACGTCCGAAAAAAGTTACATGGATCAACCATGCCCACAAAGACATCTGCTCACCGGGTGAAAGCATGTTGCCAGAATAATTTAACAGTGCTCACACAAGCAAGAGGGACAAAACGGAGTCTGGGTGTTGGTTTTTAAGCTGTTTTCCAGGGAATGGGCAGTTCTCTAGGGGTTGGATTTACAATAAGGGTGTCTTCCGGATTTTTCTGCGCGTTTTTTTCCGCAACACATCCGCGTATATCCGCGCGTGATTTTTCACGCATCCGCACCTATCCGCAAGCACATTTAGGTACCATACGCGCGTGAAAATCCGCGAGTGGAATCCGGAACGCTCGTGTGCAGGCGGCCTTAGATGCATATTGTCACAGTGCTACAATTCAGAGTCAGTAAGTTGCTGGAGCTTGTAAAAATATCTACCAAGTTCGTCCTTTTTCTGGGTCTTTTTCATCATTTACTAGACAGAAAAATTATATATTTTTTTTATCAACTTATTAAAAATTATAATGTCGTTGGAAGGAGGTTTCTGCCTTGAAGAGATTACAATGAAATCACAAAGGCATTCCTGACAGGTCACTAATATTAATAAGATACAATAAAAAAAATACCTTTCATTATGATGATAAACTGTGACAGAAAATGTCATAGGTCAAAGGATGCAGCCAGATATATATGCAACAACTGCAGGAGCTGCATGTAGATGTCAGCAGACATCAGGGATTGTATGAAGGCATGTTTATTCAGTTGTGTATATTCACATCCATGTTCACATTTTAGACGTTTTCACATTATATTATATTGTTTTAAATTATAGCTTAAAAGTATTTTTGATGGCAAGAAAAGCAAATTCTGCAGTGATATTCGTCATGTCAAAAATACCAGAACTCCCATGGAACCCAGTGGGACAGCATTAACGTCAATGGGATCTCCCAGTATCTATTAGGATCTGTCAGGAATTAGATCTCCCACGTTATGGCTCCATTATAAACAGAAGCCGTGTTGCTAATGTGAATAGAGCCTAAACTGAAAGCTAGAGAACAACAAAAATGGTGGGACCCACCGGACAACATCCCATGCTGAGCATATGCAAACAACTAAATACTCTCGGGTTTTTGTGCTACTAAATTGTAATCCCCAAAAATATAACCTTTATTATGTTTAAGGCCTCATGACCACGTGGACAGATTAGCAGCGGGTCACCCGCACGCGTGATCCGCGCCCCATAGGGATGCATTGGACACCCGCAGGTAATTAAATACCTGTGGATGTCATTTTCCCATGAGCCGCGGATTGCGTGTGCAGGAAAACACCCGTGGCATGCTCCATTTTTAGTGCGGGTCTCCCGCGGGGATGGCTTCCGCAGGGTTCTATTGAAGCCTATGGAAGCCGTCCGGATTCGTGACACACCCGCAGCTGAATTCCTGCCCTCTGGCGCAGGAGAGCAGGAGTTAAAAAAAAAAAAATGGAGTACACGGTGCATGCACGCGGCACGCTGCCGGGCCGAAGAAAGAAGATCTGGCCGCAAGGGAGGGCAGATCCGCAGCGTCCGGACAGGTAAGTAATGCTTACTTTCTAGCCTCATGTTCGCGGGAAAGGAGGGACGCACTGCGGGATTCTGCATGAAGAATCCGCGGCGGGCCTGATTTTCCCCGTGGACATGAGGCCTTAATAAAAACACCCAACCATAGAAAAATTAGAATTAAATGAAGGCCCACATGATAAGCCTAGAGCAACGGAGATAAATTGCCTCATCCTATCTTGACATATTTTTGTATTCACTATCTAAGTAGTTCGAGTCTATATAAGCTCTCCTGTAAAGCCATGCGAAGTCACCCACTTTACCTGGGGACCAAGCCACTAAATATAGAGGCTAAGCATGGGGAAACCATGAATAAAATGCAAAAAGTCCCCCAATATGTTTCATTACTAATGCAGCGGACCCGTGAATAGGCAACCTTTTTATGTCAGTAGGGTGTAACCTAATATTCCAAACAGCCAATCCCTGAATTCCATGTCTAAGACTGGCTTCACATGGATGTAAGCGCATTTACGCACGAATTTGCGCTGCATATTTGCACAATGGGTGCTGCCTACTTAAAGGGGTTGTCCCGCGCCGAAACGTTTTTTTTTTTTTTTCAACCCCCCCCCCCCCCCCCCGTTCGGCGCGAGACAACCCCGATGCAGGGGTTAAAAAAGAACACCGCACAGCGCTTACCTGAATCCCCGCGCTCCGGTGACTTCTTACTTACCTGCTGAAGATGGCCGCCGGGATCTTCCCCCTCGGTGGACCGCAGGGCTTCTGTGCGGTCCATTGCCGATTCCAGCCTCCTGATTGGCTGGAATCGGCACGTGACGGGGCGGAGCTACACGGAGCTACACGGAGCCCCATTGAGAAAAGAAGACCCGGACTGCGCAAGCGTGTCTAATTTGGCGATTAGACGCTGAAAATTAGACGGCTCCATGGAAACGAGGACGCTAGCAACGGAGCAGGTAAGTGAAAAACTTCTGATAACTTCTGTATGGCTCATAATTAATGCACAATGTACATTACAAAGTGCATTAATATGGCCATACAGAAGTGTATAGACCCACTTGCTTTCGCGGGACAACCCCTTTAAGTGCCCCTGTGCGTGTTTTACTGTGTTTTTTGCACGTATGTGTTGTGCGTATTTGCAAGCATGCTCCCATTGATTTCAATAGGTAATTAAGTTAATTTTTGTTTAATATGTGCTATTTTGTCCCCAGTATGCATGAAAATAGAACATGCTGCATATTATTTTGCTGCAAGGCTACAGTGCTATCCACTGAGCCATCATGCTGCCTGACAATAAGTAGTGTTATCCCACATGTACACATAAGGCAGCTTTTTTGAAAAGTCACCTAAAAGTGCGGGTACACTTTAACCCCTTCCCGCTCGAGGACGTACATTTACGTCCTGGAGCGTCGGGGTATGTATGCAGAGAGGTCGCGGGGCGACCTCTCTGCATACAGCGCGGGCGTGAGTTGTTTAGTATAGCTGACACCCATGGGCAATAGCCGCGATCGGCCATTCGGACGATCGTGGCTATTAACCCTTTAAATGCCACTGTCAATTCTGATAAGCTGATTATATTGAAATATAGTTTTGTCGGAAAAGATTCTGCATAAATGGTAATTTATTGAGCTAAGGAGTCCAGTAGGTGGTCCTAATCAGTGACTGACAGTTATTTTTGTTTCTACACTTATACAAAGATAGGTGTCCATCTCTGATAAGACCGCCCACTGGATTCCTAAGCTCTTAAGTAAGGGTGGCTTCACACAAGCATGTTTTTGTGCATACATACACGCACACAAAAACAGGCTTCTATTAGAAACAATGCATTCCCTATGGTGTGTTCACATGTCCGTGTTTTAAAGGTGCGTGCCTGTAAAGATAGGACATGTGTGCACAATAGGGAATGCACGCATTGTCTTCAATAGAGCCGCGCCTACTGCCGGCAGCTGCATTGAAGACAATGGTTTGCTGGCACACCTGAATTGTTTTTCAGGGAAGAGCTTTACATATAAGCTCCTCCCTGAAAAACTAAAATTTTATTGTAATAAATTCATGAATGGATGAGTGCTGCCTCTGATTGGCTGAGCGCAGGGATCAATCAGAGGCAGCTCTCAGCTGTCATTCAATAGCTGAGAGCTGCCTCTGATTGGTCACACTGCTCAGCCAATCAGAGGCAGCCCATTCAGCAGGCAGGGATTTTAAATCCCCACCTGCTGAATACTCCTCAGAGCAGTGCAGGGAGAAGAGCCAGCTGGACGTGGCTGAGCCCCGGCAGCTGAAGAAAGGTGAGTATGTTTTGTTTTTTAATTTTTATTACCTTTTTTCATGTTTTTCAGGGAAGGGCTTATACTTAAAGCCCTTCCCTGAAAAACAGTTACAGGATGCTGGCAGCTGGATCCTCTACCGCAGCTGTCAGCTGTAGTAGGGAATTTTTTATTCCCTGCAGGAAAAAAGAATTCCTTTGCTGCATCTGTCACAGATGTGGCAGGTGCAGCAAGGAATTCTTTTTCCTCATGGGGACAAAGCAGCAGCAGACAGGTAAGTATTTTTTTTTACACTAAAATTTTTGTTTTTCAGGGAAGAGCTTATATGTAAAACTCTTCCCTGAAAAACAATTCAGGGGTGCCAGCAGACCATTGTCTTCAAAGGAGCTGCTGGCAGCAGCCGCGGCTCCATTGAAGGCAATGCATGGACCAGCATTGACGAGTGTTTTTGCACGTACATGGGTGTGTACTTATGTATGCACCTATGTACGCACAAAAACACGCTTGTGTGAAGCCCACCCTAATTCTTTTGATCAATAATGTCAAGTTGTACTGAATCTTTTCACACAATATATATCATTCCACTCACCTCCTCCTTCTCTATACAATGCTGTCCATGGATCGAAATGTATGTTCAATGGAACGGTTTCTTTAAAAAAAAAAAAATCACAATGTTTTCCTATAGAGAAGGAGCACCCCAGACTGTCATCCTTTAAAAGGGTTGCCCACTATAAAAATATTTTTCTAACAACTGAGTCTGGCATAAAATAAAAAAGTGATTATACCCACCTCTCTTCAGCCACCCAGGACACAGCTGAGTGGCTGCCGCTGCCCTGGCAATGGCTCCCGGTATGTTTGTCCATCAGATGCCGCAGCATCGCCATCCTAAACTCCTGACAGTATGGTGCCCAGGATATGAGCGTTTATGCCAGGAGTTCTGATGGTGATGCTGCAGCCTCTGATTGGCCACAACAGTCACCTGACTTCCGCCAGATATACATTCTAAAGCCGATGCCAAGGCCGCGAAAGCTACTTAGCTGTGTCCTAGGGGGGTGAAGAGACGTGACTGCAGCTTCTTTTTTATTTTAAACCAGGTCCAGCTGTAAATTATTTTTTAATAGTGGAGCAATCCTTTTAAGCTCCTGCTTATTGTACTTGTTGTTTTCAGTGTCTCGTGTTGTGTACTAAAATCTTTTTTCCATATGTAAAACACTCTTAAATATTAATAATCATTTGTAATGTGCGTTACAATATCCCAAATGAGGCATTGATAAATAACATCATTATTAAACCCAGTCAATAGAACAGTAAGATGCCCACAGGTAATGTCCTCCAGAATAGGTAGGCATGTGGCCATACTGCACCACAATGACTTGTTCCAATTATTGCCCATCCCATAGAGAATGCATAATGTGTCACTCATATTGAAAATTGAATACCAATCAAATGAAATAACAGGGTAGATGCCATAATCTGGGCTTTCTACTGTATATTGACATTTTCGTTTTCTTCCAGCTGCTCAGTTAGTAGCCTAATAACTCTGGATTTTGGAGTACAAAACAATTATGTGTGTCTTCTTTTTTATTCCTCTTATTCAAAACTGAATGCTGTGATTCAAATTGAATACTCAGAGACTGCCTGCTGGAGATTATTAATCTTCACTCATTACAGGATCTCACTTGTGAATTTTCCCCATGAGCAAATTTCAATTTTTAGTCTTCCTAGTAATTTCTTTTGTTTTTACCTGACTTGTACATGCTCTCAGTTATATAATACTGGATGTAATAAGAAAAAAGATACTTCTTCCTTCTACTAATTTTCCGGTTGACTTCATGGAGAATTTTCAAAGTATCAAATCCAAGTCATTCACAAAAAAAGACTTTTAATGACAAGCTTCACTGTATAATTGTTTAGTGCTTTGGCCTTTTTCCTTTTTCTAACCCGACTTTTTGCTATAATAATTTTATTGTTCTTGAGTTTTTTTCTTTGTTAACTAAACTTTTATTGAAGATTGTCATTTTATGATCATATTTTAGCCATTAAGTGTATTTTCCAATGATTGACTCATTATAAAATACAGTAAAATCTGGACATTTCATGCTCAGGAATGCTGTAATGCACAATTAGGATATTTTCTAGGCTAGTGGAAATTTGAAAAAAGTCCTATAATCTTACAAGTGCTGCAAATAGTTCCATGGAGTCACAGGTTTACAGTCCACAGTAAATCGCTGTGGGGAATAACATTGCACGTGACCTTGCAACTCAACCTAGAATTCCAGCTACAACAGAGATTTTACTAGAATTTTTAGTTGCCTTGAAGTTGCTTTACTGATTTAGGTCCAAAGGTCCATAGCGCTAAAGACTAAGGGCTCATGGACATATGGCCAGATTTTACTACATGTAACCCATGCAGTCACATAAAGCGCCAGCCACCAGCTCCCCTAGGTTTGCCTAGCCAGATGCTACATAAATCCTCCTTGCTCTGTCTCCTCCCTTTTGATTTTCTAAGGCATTGCTGTCAGCCCATTGCTGCCACTGCAACACGGTTGCTTAGATCTGCTACTGTATTTATGTTATGAGCTTGGTTCTGTGGCTATATTTATGCTATGAGCTTGTTTCTGGTATTGTATCTATGTGGGATTGGGTCATGCTGTATTGATGTTATGAGTTTGGTTCTGGTGTTGTATTTATGTGCTGAGCTTGGTTCTGGTACAATACTTATTAACTGACCTGTTCTGGTGTGGATATGCAGCTATCTTGCTGCTTTCTGCACAAGCAGAATATAGGTAAACTGCAATATATATTGTTTTTACCTTATGATGAGGGAGGTAGGAAAAAAAATTGCAAAGCAAGCCATTAGAGATGAGCGAGCATACTCGCTAAGGGCAATTGCTCAATTGAGCATTGCCCTTAGCGAGTACCTGCCCGCTCGGGAGCAAAGATTCGGCTGCCGGCGGCATGTGGGGAGCTGCGGCGGAGAGCGGGGAGGAACGGAGGGGAGATCTCTCTCTCCCTCTCTCCCCCCCCGCGCCCCCCTGCTGACTGCCGCAACTCACCTGTCACCTGCGCCGGCAGCCGAGCCTTTTCTCCCGAGTGGGGAGATACTCGCTAAAGACAATGCTCGATCGAGCAATTGTCCTTAGCGAGTATGCTCGCTCATCTCTACAAGCCATCTGACCTAAGCCAGCAGTACATAGACTTAACCCCTTAACGACCAGCCCACAGTGTTTTTACGTCCTCCCGAAGTGGGCTCTATTCTCTGAGGACGTAAAAACATGCTTCCTGCAGAGAATAGTGCCCCTCGGGCTGTGGACGTGACAGCTCCATGCTGTCGGTGTCCGCAGGTAGCTGACAGCATGGAGCTGTCATCCCGGGCTGTTCGGACACCCCCCCCGGCATTGCGATCGGCGCTATGCAATGGATAGCGCCGATCGCAAAAAAAGTAAATAAAAGTACACAAAAGTTAAAGATTCAGCTGCTCTGATGGATCGGATCCATCGGAGCAGCTGAAATTACTCACCCAGGTCCGGCACGCTGCTCCCCGCTCTCCTGCCGCTCCGGGGCCCGAAGCCGGTCTTCTGCGCATGCGCGCCAGGCGGCATTACGTCAGCCGCATGCGCAGAAGGCCCGGCGGCGCAGGAGATTTAAAATCTCCTGGCTCCCGGCTCCTGTAGGTAGCCGGGAGGCAGGAGATGTCAGCGGGGACTGCGGTGAGCGGTCCCCGGTACCGCGATCGCCGTTATCCAATGGTTAGCGGCGATCGCGAAAAAGTTAAAAAAAAGTTTTAAAAAAGTCAGTTTCACCTCCCCTCATGGATCGGATCCATGAGGGGAGGTGAAAATACTCACCCCCAGTCCTCAGCGGTGTCCCGATGTCCCGGGACCCGAATCCCCGTCTGCGCATGCGCGCCCGATGATTGACATCGGGCGCGTGCACAGACGGGCTCGAGCCCCGGGGAATTTAAAATCCCTCTGCTCCTGGCTGCCATGTGTAGCTAGGAGCAGAGAGATTATACCGGGGACATGATCACTGTCATCCAATGGATGACAGTGATCATGTAAAGTGAAAAAAAAGTGTAAAAAAGTTTTAAAAAAAAAGTTAAAAAAAGTTTTTAAAAGTTTAAAAAGCGTACGTTTCATCTCCCCTCATGGATCATATCCGTGAGGGAGGATGAAAGTACGTACCTAAGGCCCCCAGATTTATCCGCGGACCTTACCACAGCTTCTGCACACGCGCCCGTCGCCAAAATGGCGGGCGCATGCGCAAAAGCTGTGGATTGCCAGGATAATTTAAATTCTCCCTGCTCCTGGCTACAAAACGTAGCCAAGAGCATGGAGATTTAATGGGGGTCCGCGGTGAGCGGTTCCTGGTCACGTGTTCGCCATTATCCAATAATGGCGATCACGTAAAAGTTAAAAAAAAAATTTGAAGTTTCATCTCCCCTCACTGATGCGATCGGTGAGAGGAGATGAAACTTTTTACCGGAGGCCTGCGTATTTGAATCCCGACGCGATCTTCCTCCGTGGACCTTCCAGGATTCTGCACATGCGATTGCCGGCAAAAAGCCGGACACATGCGCAGGAGGTGGGGAGCCCAGGAAACTTAAAATCTCCTTGCTCCCAGCGACCAACGGTCACAGAGAGCCTGGAGCAGTGACGGGTGGCCTCGTTGAGCGGTCCCCGGTCACGTGATAAAAAGGTAGCGATCTACCTTAGGCTGGTCTCACATGACCGGATAGGAATTACGGATTCTGCATGCTTCTGATCCACGGTATTACGCAGATCAATCACATTGGATTACACAATTCCGCTCACATTAGCGGGTCGGAATTGCGTAATGCACTCGCAGAAAAGAGAACGCAGCAGGTTCTATTTTACTGCGGATATCGGCAACATAGAGCCCATTGTGCTCCATGGTCGTGGATATACCCGCAGCCCATACGCAACTACATTGTATACGGGCTGCGGGTACCCGCGTCATCGCTAAGCGATGGTGCGGGAAATACAAACAAAGGTGTACTGTGCATGACCGCCTGTGTGAGTAGGCAGTTATGCGCAGTACATTACGCAGCCGTACGCAGGGTCACAGCCGGGCTCACAGATGGGATCCGCTGTGGGCCTCCGCAAGCGGATTCCGCCTGCACCCGCATGAGCCCGGCGTTATTCAGACCGTTACCTGTGATACGTATTTTACAAGAAGCCCCAGGAACGCTCGCCTTCCTGCAGTTCCAGGAGCACCTTGTTGAGCGCCTTCTGTGTGAGACCGCCGCACCTCATCAAGCTTACGGAGACTCACGGAACGCCATTTTTTACACCCCATACCCGCCACTGAGGTCATGAAATATCCCCAAAAAGCATGAGAGGAGGGGGGGGGATACCCGGTTTTATTGCCCCATGGGCCCATTCCAACCAGCCTCCGTAATTACCCCTGTCTTCGGAAATACTACACAGTTCACATTTTTACTTTTATCTAAGATTTGCGAACGCCAAAAAGGGCGCGGAGGGGGAGGGGGGGAATTTTTAGGGAGTCAATCTTTATTCTGTACAAATAAGCAATGGGGCCTGGAATTTATTCAGTTGTGCCCTAAAATCCAACAGGTGTTCCGTCCTTTATAGGCCTTGCCATGCGTCCTGTAAGTAGATTAGGACCACAATGGGTATGTTTCTGAACTCGGGACAAACGGGGGTATCCATTTTGGGGTGAACGTCTTCATTCCTATGTGCACTGTACAAAAAAACTGTTTTTAAATTGAAAAAATTGCCAAAAAAATTGAAAATCGTAACTTTTTCCTTCTGCTTTGCTTAGATTCATTCAAATACTGTGGGGTCAAAATACGCAGTACACCCCTAGATGAATTCGTTAAGGGGTCTAGTTTTCAAAATGGGGTCATTTGAGGGGGTTCTTTATAGTTTTGGCCGCTCAATGGCTCTATAAGTGGGCAATGGGGCCTGAAATTTATTCAGTGGTACCCTGAAATCCAACGGGTATTCCTTTCATTGTAGGCCTAGCCATGGGTCCTGTAAGTCTATTAGGGCCACAATGGGTATGTTTCTGAACACGGGACAAACAGTGGTATCCATTTTGGGGTGAAAGCCTTCATTTATATGTGTGCTGTACAAAAAAAACTGTTTTTAAATTGACACAATAGCCCAAAAAATGAAAATCCTATTTTTTTCCTTTTGCTTTGCTTGAATTTATTCAAAAACTGTGGGGTCAAAATATGCAGTACATCCCTAGATAAATTCGTTAAGGGGTCTAGTTTTCAAAATGGGGTCATTTGTGGGGGTTCTATATGGTTTTGGGCGCTCAAGAACTCTACAAGTGGGCAATGGGGCCTAAAAGGACTTCAAGCAAAATCTATGTTCTGAAAGCCACCGATTACTCCTTTTATTTTGGGCCCCGTTGTGCATGCGGACATAAGATTAGGGCCACAATGGGTATATTTCTGAAAACAGCACAAACAGGGGTATCCATTTTGGGGTGTAAGTCTTCCTTCATATGTGTGCTGTACAAAAAAAGCTGTTTTTAAAATGACAGAATTGCCAAAAAAACAAAAATCCAAATTTTTTCCTTTTGCTTTGCTTGAATTTATTCAAAAACTGTGGGGTCAAAATACGCAGTACACCCCTAGATAAATTCGTTAAGGAGTCTAGTTTTCAAAATGGGGTCATTTGTGGGGGTTCTCTATGGTTTTGGGCGCTCAAGAACTCTACAAGTGGGCAATGGGGCCTAAAAGGACTTCAAGCAAAATTTGTGTTCCGAAAGCCACCGGTCGCTCCTTTCATTTTGGGCTCCGTTGTGTATCCAGACATAAGATTAGGGCCACAATGGGTATGTCTCTGAACACGGGACAAACAGGGGTATCCATTTTTGGGTGCAAGTCTTCCTTCATATGTGTGCTGTACAAAAAAAGCTGTTTTTAAAATGACAGAATTGCCGAAAAAACGAAAATCACAATTTTTTCCTTTTGCTTGGTTTGAATTCATTCAAAAACTGTGGGGTCAAAATATGCAGTACACCCCTAGATAAATTCCTTAAGGGGTCTAGTTTTCAAAATGGGGTCATTTGTGGGGGTTTTCTATGGTTTTGGGCGCTCAAGAACTCTACATATGTGCTATGGGGCCTAAAAGGACTTCAAGCAAAATTTCTGTTTTGAAAGACACTGACTACTCCTTTCATTTTGGGCCCCGTTGTGGACTCAGATATAACAATAGGGCCACGATGGGTATATTTCTGAACATGGGAGAAATAGGGGTATCCATTTTGGGGTGTAAATCCTGATTTTCATGTAAACTATAGGAAAAAAATATGTCTTTAAAATGACAGATTTGCAAAAATATGAATTTTTACTTTTTCTCCTCTAAATTGAATTAATTCCTGAAAAAAAACTGTGGAGTCAAAATACTCATGACACCCCTCAGTGAATACATTAAGGGGTGTAGTTTTTAAAATGAGGTCATTTGGGGGGGTATCTATTATTCTGACACTCATGAGCCTTTCCAATCTCGGCTTGGTATAGGAAAACAAAGTGTTCCTCAAAATGCTAAAAAGTAATGTTAAATTTGTACGTCTCCTAAATAGTTTAAAAAAACGAAAGTTTTTCCAATGTGCGCCCAAAATAAAGTAAACGGGTGGAAATATAAATCTTAGCAAAAATTTCTATATTATGTTTGCACATATTTAAGATATTGCAGTTGGAAATGTGAAAAAATGACGATTTTTTCAAAATTTTCCCAATTTTGGCGCTTTTAATAAATAAACACAATTTCTATTGGTCTATTTTTTCCGCCTAAATGAAGCACAACATGTGGCGAAAAAACAATGTCAGAATCGCTTGGATATGCAAAACCTTTCTGGTGTTTTTCCATGTTAAAGTGACACGTCAGATTTGCAAAATTTGGCCTGGTCATTAAGGCGCAAACAGGCTTGGTCACTAGGGGGTTAAGTATATTTGGGATCACTATGACAAAAGTCGCAAATACTGTATGGCAGCAATGCATTTCAGCGGAGGAATATTGCATGCCCACATGTATCTTTTCATACGGTGGCACTTAATGTTTTGATGCCTACATATAAAATAACATAGCATGTTTCATCAGACAATGACATGTATTGAAACATACTCTCCCTTAGAAGCACTATTTTCATAATTTGGAGAGTAGATTATGGTGTGATTAACAACACCCAGTATGGTATCATTTTGTGCACTGTTGTTACGGTCATGTAATGGAAATGTGGATTCTTTCTCTAAGCCATAATCCATTTAGTACTGGCTAGACTGGAGTGTGGAGTTCAAGCAAACTGCTGGTTTTCCACTTTAAACTTTGTAAGAAGGTATAGACTTTGCTGCAGGAAGATCGCCAGGTGATGGACCCTAGAATAGACATAGATTAGCGGCAGTAGAAAAGTAGTCAAAAACAGAGCCAAAGGTCATCACTAGGGCGCAGTCATGATGTGACAGACATGTTTGACATGTCAAAATGGTATCCATAGGTCAGACCCAAGAGTAGTAGAGGAGACATCAGATAGACAATGTAAAGGACAAGTGAGGAACAAGGTCAGGATCAAAACGGTAGGCATTAGCAATGCACAGCAGTAAATGAGGAAAGAAATGAACGTCAATGAACCCCGCTGTGTCAGGCAACACAGCACAGTAATAAATTTGTTCTCTTATTTAAATAGTTGCACTGTTGGTTGGAGTTTTTATACATAATGCCCAATTAATTATTAGCATTGTAAGTGTGTGTGGGGGCTTGTGATCCCTTTTGGCATAAGAACTATGTCAGAGCTGTGACCGATGCAAGACTAGTTCTGGAGGGACTAGCAGACACTAAAATCTTTAGTGAGGGGCTGAATAGTTGGATGTATGGATGCTAGATATTTCTTATAACTGAACTGTATTGGACCCTTTAGATGTCCCTCTTAGGGATTGGAAACTACTGTGACTGTTATTTAACCTTTTTCAATGGGCAAATTTTCATGGGAGATTCCCAATATGGATTTGGGGCAGAATCCATGTAAAGAAATGACATATAACTTCTCTTTTTCTGTCCGCATATTTGAAATCAGTGTGCAGGAAAAATCTGCGCCATTTAGTTTATGGTGTGAATTCCCTTTGAAAATAATGAGATAGAGATTTGATGCAGAATTTGTGAGGATTCCATATCAAAAGTGAAAATTCCACTATGTGATCATATCCTTATTGGATCAGGAGAGAGGGGGAGTATGAAAAATACATCACCCGGCTCCCCGCCATCTCCTGGAACAGTGCCAACTTAGTTTACAACGCTGTCCAAGGGTGACAAGTTCCCTTTAAAGCTGTGATCTGATTGGCAATCACGGTGTAGCTTGGCAGCACAGATGAGCAGACAAGGCTTGGCTACATAGTAGGCTGAGCAGGTTCTAGCGGGATAGCAGAGGTAAGCAGGCTTTGGCTTGACATGGCTAGGTATACTGTAGCAAGGTTTACCTGGCTGGGCAATCCACTGTACCAAAATTAGTAGTAAACTACATTGACACTCAGGCAAGGCATGACTAATGTCCCAGGGTATAACTAAGAAGGCTTCAAAGCAGAATAGCAACCACCGTGGCAACAGAGGTCAGAGACACAGAAGGATTTACTAATGCATAGCCACAGTGGACCATAGCAGAATCAGATGGTCCCCTGCCTGAGACCCCACCGGCATACACAGAAGGCCTACGGTAGTGATGCTCAACTTCCAGAAAAGTGCAGGACAGTGCCAGAATGGTAGGCTTCAAGCATCTTTATGATTGGCGCAATAAGTAACACACCTAATAGCTATGCTAATAAAGAATAGACGATTTCTCATAGTGCTCATACTGCGAATACATCATCTTATAGTTTACTAATAATGTATCCAGATGGCTCAGAAATATAGAAGCACCAGACGATTTCACAAAAGTTGACTCCACATTTGTAGGAGACTTTTGACTGTAAATAGTGTAAAATTTGGGATTATCTGCAGAGCCATGAATATATCATGATCTGTTGGCTTGCTATAAAAATGCTAATAATAACTACTCTTCTTATAAATGATACATTCAGTACAAGACTAAAAAAAGCTAAACTTATTTAATGTATTTTGTCTATTTAACTTTTCTTTTGTCATGCATTTATTGAATTGCCAATGGCTTAATAAAAATGATTTGTGCTTTGCATTAAACGCTGAATGTATGTCATACACTTCTGTATTTCAAAAGATTTCCATTTGTTATATACCAATTACAAAAGCTTCTAGTGACTGAACACTGACAGGACATAAAGCAGTGGGACATTATCTACATGTTTCTGCCAAGAGAGTGGTAGCCTGGAATCACACTGGGGAAGGGAAAACATTAGCTGAAACTTTATCAACATTTCTAATAATGGAAAAATAAAAGAGATTTTCTATTTTTATCATTTTTATAGAATAGAAAGTCATACGGTGTTCTAATATACAGGTATTTAAACTTCTGCTATGACATATGTATGACACATCTAGGGGCCAACTTTGGTTTCAAATTTTATAGATAAAAAATTGCAACACCCCTTTATATACTGTATGCATTTATAAAAGCAATATGAAGGTGTCTCTATATAACAGAGTATATTTTTTACTTTAAAGGGGTGGTCCAGTTATGAGCTATTGATGGCCTATCATCAGGATAGGCCATCAATAGCAGATTGGCAAGACTTCTCTGCTTGGGACCTCTGTCGATCAGCTGCTTGCTGGAGTGCTGCACTCAGGCATGGAACTGATTTATGGTGGAAGCAGACAACTCTATTCCCATGGCAGTGGCTTGCCTGGTATTGCAGTTCAATTTTCCATTCATTTCAACTTGGTCTGCAATACCAGAAGCAATTCTTAGTGTACATAAGTGATATGAACAATAATATGTACAAGCAAATCATGTAGAGGTATCTACTAGCACATAAGCTATGTACAAATTGTAGAGCCTAATATCTTGTACAGTGAAACCTCTTTGTGATGACCAACCAAAACTGCATTAAAATTATTTTATTTAGAGGTTGTCCTTTCAAGAAGATTGCCAATATGCATAATATATGATGGAACTGAAAATTTTGAAGAATAAAAATAGGATAAGTGCTTTCTTTGATAATATTTTCAGACTATGAGTTTTTTGAAAAATAAGGGGCAAAAAGCATGCACCTGACTCAAAAACTGAGCAGAATGACATAGTGAGGTCAAGATAGAGACATAATTAAAGGCACTGATATGTATGTGCAGGCCGTGGAAACAACAGCCTATATGAATGCAACCCAATTTTTATGATTGCAGAGGAGAAAGAGGAGTTGAGGTGTGAATACACGACAAGACGCCAACAGCAAATAAGCACAAACAAGATGTGCATCCAAACACCCACAGGAAAAGCAGGGACATCAGACCCAAGAACATACCAGACGGCTTCACACTTACCAATGTACTAAACAACCAGACAGATGGAAATCTCTACAAGTATGAAGTATTGGGTTGTTTTTTGGCCCAAACACATAAGTTCACAAACATATGTCAAGGGTTCTTGTTATCTTGTGAGTCCCTACACTAGCAAGACAACTACAACAAAGGAAAGGGGAATCCTACCTACAAGCGGGGCAATCGTCCCAATAGGTATGGCCCCACACTGGAACCTATGGACTTGTCTCGCCCTAGATGGTAATGAGCAGGAGCACCAGACAAGGGAAATACAACATAATACACACTGAACAGGACAGTTCTCATCAAGTGACTGCAACATAAAGGCAACACCACACAGAACAAGTCAAATTTCACACCTAATGTAATTCACACCTTCAGACATACAGGGAACCTGACCTTGTTGACACCTGAAGTCTGCTCACCTCACAGACAGAAGGAATCCCCACTCAGAATCTCATGCAAGAATAAACAGGAGCTAGTTCAAGTGTCCACACACTGAGAAAGGGGAAAGAGCTTCAGACACCAACGTAGAAGGAACATAGCACCAGATCACCCATCTGACAACATACAGGACATCAGGAAGGAAGGCGAAATCAGCCCAGCAGAGTACTTCACCAAGTCCCACACTTGAAGTGAGTGTAACTAAATCAGGTTGTCATTAACCAACCTCTGAGATTGTAAAAGCCACAGTAACATGAGAACTGAAAATTTGTCATAGAAAATCTATTCCACTCTTTCATCTAGGGGTAGTCTTCTCAAAAAGGTGGTCTTTTGGAGAGGTTTCACTGTACTAAAGATGTTATCCAGGGGCGTGGCCTGCGACCAGCATGATCAGTCGCAAGTAAGAGAAGCTCCCCAGGGGGAATAATAGAATCCGTCCAAAATCCTGGCCTAATTGGAACCAAAGAAATCCAAACAAGACCAAAGGACTCCTAAGTCCCTAGAGACAACTTGGACCACGGCTGAAGGCAAGTACAGCCCTCTGACTCCAACGACAGAGCCGCAGACAAAAAAGGGCGCCAACGCCCGCCATTCTCCCGCGCTCCGAGCACGAACTGCCTCCCCAGCCCGCTCTGTCCCCTGACTGCGGTGGAGCCCCGGCAGGTCATCCTCACCAGCCTATCATCCAGCGGAGAACCCCCCGGCGTCCGGGACTGATTGCGCCGCTTCAGCCACACCGGAGCCCCTTTGCGCTGCCTCCGGGCCGCGGGGACCGACGCCTGTCGTGTACCGGGTGGGGGTGACCCCCCCCTACCGAAGCCGACGTCCTCGCTTCTGGGGTGCGAGGTATTCCCCCTCCTTGCGCTCCTGATTCGGAGCCGCTGTCGCGGGAGCCACAGACCAGCTGCCGACTCCAGCCCCCCCCCCCCCCCGCTGCGGCTCACCGGCGTCCGACCCCCGCGATACGAGGCTTGCCGCCCGCTTCCTGCCGGGGGACGTCCGCTCTCAGCCGAGCCGAGGCTGCGTGCCTCTCCTGCCCTGCTCCGGAGCACCGCTGCCGAACTCCTAGCTCCTGAGAGAGCGCAGGGAAACTCCTCTGACCGGCGCTGCCGCCGTGAGCCCTGGTGGAGATCGCACCTTGCTGAATCCACCACAAGGTGGCTATCCTGCTGCTGTACAGCGGTGACACCTAGCGCCTCGGAGCGCACCGGACGCGGACGCGCGCGCCGATCCATTCCCGGCCCGGCGGGCCGAAAGAATCACCCTAACTTCTTCCATCGCCGGCTGCGGAGGACCCGGCCGTCCCCAACGAATCTCCTGCGGCGGCTCGTTCCATCTCCGGACCGCCCTGCCGCTACTGTGCTGCATGAGACACCATCTCTGAAGGGACCCCCCCTCGAAACCGGCCCTGCGGAGCCGGCAACGACGAAAACTGTAAGTTTTTCCTACAAGGGGGCCAGGGGACAACACGCAGGACTGTACAGACCCCTTACAACCACAATCTCCTGAATAGGTGGTCCACGATACAACAAGACCACCCTGCCCCCCCCCCCCCTCAAATAAAAAATAACCAAGGGACTGGCCACCATATTGTCCGCCTGTTGGTCGCCTATAGACGAACTGTAACGTACCGGGATTACAAAATAAAAACCCCTGTTACAACCAGAGATCTACCTCCGACTCTGAACCGCGGCGGCGGGAGTGGACTGTTGTACTCCGCGGCCATCGGCTACTATATCTGGCAGGCGCGATCCCCTGCCCCCTCTGCCACAGCCAGACCTAGGCTAATAACAATTGGGCGCCATTAAGAATTAAACGACTGAGCACCCACATCTTTACAGTTCACTACAATATAAAGATATATACCTCTGCAAACAAGCATCGATACCGTCTATACTACGATAATAACCTACCATACCAACCTAACGAATTCTAACATGAGCACACGGGCGAAAGGTGGCTCCGCCGCCGAAAAACTAAAAGAATTCTCTCGTTCCGAAACCCCTGATCACACCCCGCGTGCAACACGACCCACACAAGCGAAAGAACCTGAAAATGAAACAGGGCAAAACCCAGAACCCACCATGCGCCAACTCCTAGACGCGATTAACACCTGCAAATCCTCTCTTGCCAACAAAATAGAGGAGATCAAATCCGATGTCTCCCTACTAAGACAGGACCTACACAACATGCGTGACAGAATGCGGGAAATGGAGGAGCGCGTTTCCAATGCAGAAGACTCACTACGCCCATTGACCACGGCGGTCAAAAAAGCAACAAGAGCAATAGAATTTTGTCAATCAAAAGCAGATGATTTGGAAAATCGCTCGCGCCGTAACAACCTGCGCATAATAGGCCTGCCCGAAAAATCAGAGGGCTCCCATCCAGAAACATTTGCGGAAACCTGGCTAAAAACGCTACTAGGAGAAGACACATTTTCCACCCACTTCACAGTAGAAAGAGCCCACCGAGTCCCCGCAAAACCACCACAGCCGGGGGCCCCCCCGCGTCCCTTTCTAGCAAGGATTCTGAACTGCAGGGATCGAGATGTAGCACTGCGTCAGGCCAGACTAAAAGGCCCGCTAAAGTATAACAACACAACGGTTTCCATATTTCCTGACTTTTCTGCTGAGCTACAAAAGCAAAGAGCTACCTTCACAGAGGTGAAACGGAAATTTAAAGAGAGACAGATCCCCTACTCTATGGCATACCCTGCACGTCTGCGAGTAGTGGCCCAGGGAAAGGTGGTCTTCCTCCAATCCCCCTCGGAAGCCCTGGAGTGGCTGGAGATGCACGCCGAAACTCCAAAAGGATGACCGACCCCATCATACTCACCAACAGGACTTTAAACCCTGTCGCGATCCAGGTTCTCAACAACCCTTGACACATAGACGGAGCGCAACACGGCCAAGACACCTCTAAAGCTATTATTGGAGCCCAGCGGTCAATCTTAAACCTCCAAAGGCCTTCAAGAGACTCCCCCCAACAACACACCAACTGCTACTTCTAGACAGATTGTAGCTAAGTCGTTTCTTTTTGTTTTTTGTTTTTTCTCATTCTAATTTTCTTCTTCCTTAATATTTTCCTGCCTTCCCCCTGTTTTCTCTCCTTCCCTTTTTCACAACTTTTCTATTTTTGTTGTTTTTCTTGATATCTGCGGTATAAGTTTAGCAAGATGTCAATGATTACTGGTTTGAATTGTTGTACTCTGCTCTCCACTAAAACTCTTCACAGTCAGGCGCCCACACAAACCCTCTCCCTGTACCCACCAATACCCTCCCCTCTCCTCGACCCCAAAGTCACAGACATGGGGGCTAAAATCTATACCCACCCAAACAAAGATGTCCCTAAAATGTCTTAGTTGGAACGTTCGAGGGCTTGGCACAGCACTCAAACGCAGGACAGTATTCTCATATATCAAACAACTGAGCCCACACGTTGTCAGCCTGCAAGAGACCCATCTCATTAGAGATAAGGCAGACACCCTTTCAAAACCATGGATTCAATGGGCCTCCCACTCCTTTCACACCTCCTCCTCTAGGGGCGTTTCCGTACTAATTCATAAGTCGGTACGCTGGAACCCAATCGCCACCCGCAGGGACCCTGAAGGTAGGTTCATATTTATATACGGAGAAATTGACTCCAAACCATACGTCATCTTATCCATATACAACCCACCTCATAACAATCTCCACCTCCTGCAAACTGCTATCGCGTTTACACACCACTACCCTTTGGCGGAGGTAATCTGCCTAGGCGACTTTAACATGATAATGGATCCTATCAAAGACAAATTCCATACGCCCTCTAACCCCACCCCTACCTCAAACTCCCCCTTGAGACAATTAATTGAAAGTGTCGGATGGGTCGACCTCTGGCGACTCCATCACCCCGAAACGCGGGAATATACCTGCCACTCACCGGGATACAATGCGCTGACAAGAATAGACTATATATTCAGTTCCATAGAACTGGCGATACACCTCTCAAACATAACACATTGCCCGAGAGGCATCTCGGACCACAGCCCCATATTATTAACTCTAAAATTTCCCCAAATCAAAATAAGGCCCACCTGGAAGCTACACCCATTCTGGCTTAAACTTATTGGATCAGATGACCAGATGCCATTCCACATTTCTCTATTTTTGGATGCCCACAAAGATAACACCCACCCGGCTCTGAAATGGGATACCCTTAAGGCCTATATCAGAGGATTCCTCAAATCCGCCATCACACACATTAAAAAATCAACATCCCAAACCGATAAAGAGATAGAAGACCAGACTCTAGAAGCCGAGAAAAAATATATATCAACCCCCACCGAAACTAATAAAATAGCCTGGCTCAATCTATCCCGACTTTATAAACAACAATTACACGTCAAAGCCAAACGCCAACTATTCTTCTCCAAGCAACACTACTTCGAGCTAGAAAACCAATCTAGCCACTTGCTCGCTAACCTCATTAAACGCGAAAACCACACAAACACGATCCTTAAGATCAAAAATCAACACGGAACAGAGGTCACCGACGCCCCATCCATTACAAATAGCTTTAAAGAATTTTACGCTAACCTATATACCTCCTCCTCCCGCAACACGGTGACAGAAATTTTGGACTATCTAAATTACCTAAATTTCCCAACCCTCTCCGCGGAGCAGGTCGAGCTCCTAGAGGCGCCTTTCACTTTGGAAGAGATCCAACTAATAATTCAAGAAATGGCCCTTAATAAGTCGCCAGGTCCCGACGGCCTCCCAATAGAGACATATCGCAAATACTTCGAACAATTAGGCCCACAACTCCTCGAAGTATTAAACCAAGCGCAACTAGACAAAACACTCCCAACTTCATTCTATAAAGCCTCCATAGTAGTGATTCTAAAACCTGGAAAAGACCCTACAGACTGCAGCTCTTATCGACCGATATCACTGGTGAACGCAAATTACAAGATCCTAACCAAAATTCTGGCCACCAGACTAAATCAGGTGATCCTCTCCATCATACACCCCGACCAGACGGGCTTTATGCCAGGAAAATCCACAACCATAAACATCCGTAGAGTCCAAACAGCTATCCAACTAGGTAAACAATACAACATGCCTTGGGCCCTGGTATCACTTGACATGGCAAAAGCTTTTGACTCGGTGGAATGGGCTTTTTTGGAAGCTTGTTTGATCCGTTTCGGTTTCGGACCTAATTTTCAACAATGGGTTAAAACCATATATAAGTCCCCGAGCGCAAATGTCATAGTTAATGGAGTCCCATCGGCGGAATTCCAACTGACAAGAGGCACCCGACAAGGATGCCCTCTATCCCCGGCCTTGTTCGCCATAGTCATTGAGGCATTAGCGATCCGATTAAGAAATGCCCCCAGCGTGACCGGCATCAAATGGGCAGACCTTGAAAGCAAGCTAGGACTATACGCAGATGATACTATCCTATTTTTATCGAACCCATCAAATTCATTCGCCCAAGCCATGACACACATAGACAGATTCTCCCACTTCTCCGGATTATATGTCAACTGGACTAAATCAACAATCCTTTACACAGAGGCTAACCCAAAAAATGACCCCCATGTCGCGAAATATGGATTAAAACCAGTCTCAACATTTAAATATCTGGGAATGATCATGTCGCACGACCACAACAACGCAATAACAGATAATATAAACCCACTTTTAGAAAACATAAAACACAAATTGAAACGATGGGCTAAATTACCACTATCTGTAGCCGGACGTATAAATCTCATCAAAATGGTCATCCAACCCAAATGCCTATATATATCACAACATATGCCGGTGAGTGTCCCCAAGCACTTTTTCGGGATCTTAAACTCCCTAATCACTACGTTTATTTGGAAGTCCTCGCGCTCCAAGTTGAGCCTATCAATCCTACAAAGACCCAAAGAGCAAGCCGGAATGGCCCTCCCGGACCTCCGGCTCTACTACCTTGCAGGACAACTACGCAACATCAGAGCTTGGGTTCTAGGAAAAGAGCTGCCTTTAGCAGACAAACAACTTGCAAAACAAGTAACTGGTCATAATCTCCTGAACTTCTTAGAATTCCCGGAGCGCACCAAAATCGCTGAACTAACCCTACTTCATAAACTGGCCCTCAACATATGGAAAGAAGCAAAAACATTGCAGAACTACCAGGGTGTGTTACCAGAACTCCCTCTCTGGAACAACCCTGGCCTTACCGCACTGCAATCCGTTCCAGACCCACAATACTGGATCGCCCAAGGAATAAACACACTAAACGACATATACATAGATGGAACACTCCCCACATTCACGCAACTGCGCGACAAACTGCAGGTCCCACACCTCCAGCTATTCAGGTTTTTCCAACTGAGACATGCACTAAATTCTCAATTCCCTCCCCCCTCGGCCCGTATATCCAAGTTCCCCACAATAGGCATCCTTAAATCCCAAGGACCCAAAGGCCTAATATCAGCCCTATATACACATCTTCTCTCAGCTAAAATAAGTCCCAACCCTCCCCCAGCATACGATAAATGGAAACTCACCATCACCTCCCTCACACCTGAGGAATGGCAGGACATCTCTGAATCTCACCTATCAGTGTCACCAGCCGTAAACAATAAGCTAATCCAACTGTATATAATACACCAAGCCTATCTTACTCCTAATCGATTACACAAAATGCGTAACACCACCTCGGACTCGTGCCAGAGATGCCGACAGCCAAGGGCGGACTTTTGGCACCTGATCTGGGAATGCCACTTCGTCAGGGAGTTCTGGTTAAAGGTGACAAACCTTGTGAACTCACTTTTACGGCCCCCACTAACCATAGAACTTGATCCCAAGGTGGCGCTGTTCAGCTTACTGGAGGAGGAGGTGTGGCCGCACCACACCCGCGTGTTTCTTGAAAAGACACTATTCTTGGCCCGTAAAGAAATAGCCATGAAATGGATGGCAACAGAGCCCCCCTCGGTCCCACAATGGGTCCAATCCGTAAACACAGTAACCTCATATGAAAAAATTATATATCAAAAAAGAGGATGCCCGACCAAATTTCAAAAAGTATGGGGAGCCTGGTTAGACTCCCACTCTACCCTGTCTACTGATTAAATCCTAAAATTATCCCACGCCAACCCCTTTCCTCTCCCCTCCCCTACCACTCCCCCCCCTTCCCACTGTCAAACGCCTGAGAGATCTACAACCTCTAATCCCCCAGCTTTAAAGGAAGAGCAGAGTCCGATTTTATTGTTTCCACAAGTTAAAAAAAAAATTTTATTGTTACAATATATGACCAGATAGTTTGAGAGATACAGTAACTAATCGATGTTAATCCAATATATGTACCTGTTTTCAGTTACCCCACTATGTACAAAGCAAATCTATCTTTACTGTGTATTTCACGAACTGTTTACTATTAACAAATAAAACGAAATAAAAAAAAAAAAAAGATGTTATCCGACTTTTAAAAAAATGAAAACAGCTGCCATTTGTATAAAACAAAAAAAGGAACCTGTACTCCCCTCACAGCGACCCAGCGCTGCAGGTATCAGCGGATCAGGTAATATCTGCATGTAGCTGTACAGAGGGTCCCCAAAAAGGAATTTACTGATGGGCCCTGGGCATCCCAGTCTAACATTGGTTATGATAACTGATTAAAGCATGCATTCTCACCGACCATGAGAACGGGAGACAAACTGCATCTGCACCCCTCCTCCCTATCCTCTATGTGCTATAAAGACTGGCGTTTGTCACCAGTCTATGTGCTGGCAGATTTACATGGACACAGCACATTAACATGCATTTGGCATGTCCTTTTCTTGTTTGTGAAACAGGCAGGAATAGGACATGCCACAAGTTATGTGAACCACTGGCCTGTGTGAAAAAACATCATAGATCTATTATGGGACCGTGTTCTGTCTGTTGATTAAGTTTTTTTTATTAGATAAATACTATTGATTACCTATCCTCAGGATAGGTCATCCATAGTTGATCGGCTGGGGTCTACCGCTCGCGACACTGGCCAATCAGCTGATTCATGGCCCACTGTCACACACAGGATTATGTAGCGAAAAGTAGCTTCTCTGATCTCTCTGTTGTGTTCCGCGTAGCTGTCATTCGAAAAAGGGGAAGCTGCACCTGCAGTTACAAGCGCTGGCCACTACACAGGGTTTGGGGAAACAGCTTCTGCACTGTGTGTAGTGGCACTGACAGCGGGCACCCAATCAGCTGGGGTCCCGAGCGGCGTACACTAGCCGATCCACTATTGATGACCTATCCTAACACAGACAGTCCCAAATATGGTAGTGGGGACCTAGCCTTACAGGCTGCAGGCTAGAAAAGTGGAAATACAGGTTGCAGGTAGGTGAGGGAGATGGCACTTTCCTATGATAGGGTATATTAAGTTTCACGTATTTCCAAGTACTACTGATTTATTCCAAAGCAATAATTAGGTAGGCTTTTGCATGCATACTGCAATTATAAAGAGTAAGCGTGCCCGCTGAGAACTATTCTGTATAGGTCTTCTATGTTCCATATCCACAGCTGATGATGAGACTTTTAGGAGTATTTATCATTTCATCAAACAATTAAGCATAGCTAATTAAGTCATGATCCGGTTTCTAAGGATTACACTACACAGATATATTCATCCATTTATAGTTTTCGCCTCCTGCATTATCGATATACTTAATCATATAAAATCGTGAGCAGATCATTGTGACAGTTTTTTCTCTGCACTTTGAGAATCCGTCCTCAGCCAGGAAGGTCACTGTATACAGGAACCGACACAATGTGTTAGAGGAGGAATTAACAAATAGAAATATTTCGACACATTTTTATAATTGCGTTTTATAAGAGAACATACAATTTTGTTCTTGAAGGCCATTTAATGATACTCTTTACATCACATTTCCAGGCTGTCAGCCAGATAGAAATCAAACCATACTGTATACGTCTGCAAACAGTCCCTTGTTCTTTTTAAAGTCATGAACAAAACTCCTTCTGGCCGCCCATAGACAGCTGGTAAATGAGCTTCAAACAAATGTCATAGTTTCCTAACAATGTCTACAAATTGCTTCAGCTAATGTAGATGCATTGTTGCACAATTATGTAAATCACGTATTTATGGCAGCAAGTAAACAAAAACAGAGTTCTTATTCTACAGTCTGTAGCATGTGCACCAGAGTGCAGAGATTTAGGGAAAGTTTATTTGCGAGGGAATTACATGTTGTTATTTTTGAGTGATGGCATTTTTTAAAGAAAACATTTTCTCAACGATATTGATTTGGATGACCAAAGTACTGATGTTCATAAAACACACATTTGCTGTCTATTGAATTGGATATACCTTTCTAGTGTTGGGTAGGACTCCTTATGCCTTCGGCCTGAATTACTCATTGAATAAGTTTAACAAGATACCTAATGTGGGGGTTCACAGAACACCAAATTTCTGTGGTGCCACATCCCCTCCTTTCGGACCCGGCACTTGAATCATCATAAAGTGAATATTTACTCATAAATACCATTTTTTCTAAATTGGTTCAACATTTTTTTTTTTTTTTTTTTTTAACATCCTTGTATCAGTCAGCATAGAGTCCTCCAAATCCCATGTCTAAATAAAGAGTGGCACTAGCACTAACAAACACCCTGGGTTCCAATATCTATTTTCTATTTATTGGTATTTATCATTATATTTTTCAGAAATCTGGCTTTAAATGCTGGGGGAGCCTAGGGTGTTTAGGCCCTTTTACACACAACGATTATCACTCAAAATTCATTCAAACGGCCGAAAATGAGCGATAATTGTTACATGTAAATGCGGGCATCCTGCACTTTTCATTTGAATGATGATTTTAAGCTTAAAGGGGTTGTCCCGCGCCGAAACGTTTTTTTTTTTCTTTTCAATCCCCCCCCCCCGTTCGGCGCGAGACAACCCCGATGCAGGGACTTAAAAAAAAAACCGCACAGCGCTTACCTGAATCCCGCGCTCCGGTGACTTCTATACTTACCTGCTGAAGAAGGCCGCCGGGATCTTCTCTCTCGGTGGACCGCAGGGCTTCTGTGCGGTCCATTGCCGATTCCAGCCTCCTGATTGGCTGGAATCGGCACGTGACGGGGCGGAGCTACACGGAGCCGGCATCCTGCACGAGCGGCCCCATTGAAGAAAGAAGAAGACCCGGACTGCGCAAGCGCGGCTAATTTGGCCATTAGACGGCCAAAATTAGTCGGCTCCATGGGAACGAGGACGCCAGCAATGGAACAGGTAAGTGAAAAACTTCTTATAACTTCTGTATGGCTCATAATTAATGCACAATGTACATTACAAAGTGCATTAATATGGCCATACAGAAGTGTATAGAACCCCTTTAAAGGGGTTGTCCCACGAAACAAAGTTGGGGTATACACTTCTGTATGGCCATATTAATGCACTTTGTAATGTACATTGTGCATTAATTATGAGCCATACAGAAGTTATTCACTTACCTGTTCCGTTGCTGGCATCCCCGTCTCCATGGTGCCATCTAATTTTCAGTGTCTAATCGCCCGATTAGACGCGCTTGCGCAGTCCGGTCTTCTTTCTTCTGAATGGGGCCGCTCGTGCCGGAGAGCGGCTCCTCGTAGCTCCGCCCCGTCACGTGTGCCGATTCCAGCCAATCAGGAGGCTGGAATCGGCAATGGACTGCACAGAAGACCTGCGGTCCACCGAGGGTGAAGATCCCGGCGGCCATCTTCGCAAGGTAAGTAAGAAGTCACCGGAGCGCGGGGATTCAGGTAAGCACTATCCGTTTTTTTTTTTAAACCCCTGCATCGGGTTTGTCTCGCGCCGAACGGGGGGGCTATTGAAAAAAAAAAAACCCGTTTTGGCGCGGGACAACCCCTTTAACTTAAAATTCGTTGCTCAGCTACTGAGAGATAAAGCAAACACATGTATCTCTCAATAGACTGCAGGCTAGGTTCCCCATGGCATGTTTACAGTAGCTGGGAGATAACAATGTAATCAGCTGAAAGCCTGGAGCAGAACAATGCAACTGTTTGCACAGCTGGGCATATGATTAATCTGCAAAACAGCTCCTGGGGGGCCCTTTTACGTGCAAATGAAGATGTTAAAGTGTTAATGTGCATTAACACTTTAGACAAATAGATCACTAAGTCTTTCAATCTTTCAGTTGTTTGAAAGATTATCTTTGCATGTAAAAGGGCCCTTAGTGCTAGTGTGATTTACCTTTCAGGTGGAGGAGAACCCGTCATTCTGAACAACATTAATAGGTTCTAAGTATGCAAGGTGCACCACACTTATCACTGGCGCCCTTTGTATGCCTTATCTATGTGCAAGTATTATACTAAGTAGCTTCTCCTCCCAATATGTGGTAGGTGTGTGACTGGTTGTTCATCAGTACAGTCATGGTCAAAAGTCTTGAAGCTGACACCAATTTTAGTTTTCACAAAGTTTGCTACTTCCGTTTTTATAGTGGCAATTTGCATTAGCTCTAGATTCTTATCAAGAGTGATCAGATGAATTGCAATAAGTTGTAAAGTCATTCCTTGCCATAAACATTAACTTAATCACTAGAGATGAGCGAACGTACTCGGTAAGGCCAATTTCGCAATCGAGCACCGCGATTTTCGAGTACTTCACTACTCGGGTGAAAAGATTCGGGGGGCGCCATGGGTGAGCGGGGGGTTGCAGAGGGGAGTGGGGGGGGAGAGGGAGAGAGAGAGCTCCCACCTGTTCCGTGCTGGCCATGCCCTGCCCCCCGGCGACCCCCGAATCTTTTCACCCAAGTAGTGAAGTACTCGAAAATCGCGGTGCTCGATTGTGAAATTGGCCTTACCGAGTACGTTCGCTCATCTCTAATAATCACCAAAACCCAATTTCAATGAATTTCAGCCTTGCCATAAAATGACCTGCTAAGATCATTTCAGTGATTTTTTCGTTAGCTCAGGAGACAGGTTTAAGGAGAAGGCAACTGATATCTCTCTGTCATGCTGCTTGAAATATAAGAGCAGACTGGTTGCTTTGAAGGGGGATCATGCTCAAAATCATTGTTTCTTCTGTTAACTATGGTTACCTCCAAGGAAACATGTGCAGTCATCATTGCTTTGCATCAAAAGGGCTTTACAAGCAAGGACATTGCTGCTTGTAATATTGCCTCTAATTTAACCATTTATCAGATCATCAAGAGGTTCAAGGAGAGAGGTTCAGTAGTTTTGAAGAAGGTTTAAGACACCCAAGAAAGTACAACAAGTGCCAGGACCCTCTCCTAATGAGGATTCAGCTACAGGATCGTTTCAACACCAGTGCAGATCTTGCTCAGGAATGGCAACAAGCAGGTGTCAGGGCATCTGCACACACACTGGGGTGAAGGCTCTTGGATGCTGGCCTGGTGTCAAGAATGACAGCAAAGATGCCACTTCTCTTCAAGTAAACATCAAGGACAGACTGACATTATGCAGAAAGTGCAAGGATTGGACTGCAGAGGGTTACGGTAAAGTTATTTTCTCTAATTAAGCTCTCTTCAGGGTGTTTGATATATCTTGAATAATGATTGCCCACAGCAGAAAAGGTGAGCACTTCCATAAGTCCTGTGTCACACCAACAGTAAAACATCCTGAGGCCATTCATGTGTGAGGTTGCTTTTCATCCAAGGGAGTGGACTCCATCACAATTTTACCTAAGAACACTGCCATGAATAAAGACTGGTATCTAAAAATCCTCCTAGAGCAACTTCTCGCAACTACCCAGGAGCAACTTGGTAACGAACAATGCTTTGTCCGAATAATAGAGCACTATGTTGTGTGGCAAAAGTGATAACTAAGTGGCTAGGTGAACAAAATATCAACACTTTTGGACCATGCCTAGGAAACTCCCCAGATCTCAGTCATCAGTCCTCAAAAAGTGAATGGACAAACAAAAAAATTGAAATTGTGATAATCTCCAAGCACTAATTAGGCAAGAATGGGTTGCCACTGGTCAACATTTGGCCCATTAACTGATAACCATCATGCACGGGCAAATTACAGAAGTCTTGAAAAATAAGCTTTAAATGTTGTCTTTGCTTAAATTGATGTATTTGTCAATAAACCTTTAAAAACGTATAAAATGCTTATAATTGTAATTCAGTAACCATAAGAACATCTGGCTAAAAGACCCAAAAGCACTAAAGCAGCAAACTTGGTGAAAACCAAACTTTGTGTCAGCCTCAAAACATTTGGCCACGACTTGTATACTGCACCTTTATAATGTTCCTCCATATAGTAATTTGGCTGTCTGCTTGCTGTTGGGATGTGGTGTGTATACTTGCCCTAGTATTTTGTATCAGTATGGCCACCTGCAGACGAGCGGAAATCCCGCCGCAGGATTTCCCGCGGGATTTCCGCCGCTGAAAGTTTGCATAGGAGTGCATTAAAATACGCACTCCTATGCAGACGGCCGCGGTTTGGCCACGCGAAATCTCGCGCGGCAAACAAACTGCGGCATGTTCTAATTTTCTGCGGGGCACGCACTCACCCGGCCGCCGGCTCCGGTCTGCGCATGCGCCGGCTGCACATGAAAGAGCCGGGGCCGCCAGGCGCGGGTGAGTACGTGCTCGTCCCTGCAGGCGCTCGGGTCGGATCGCGCGGCGAGAATTCTCGCTGCCGGATCCGACCCGCTCGTCTGCAGGCGGCCTATATCAGTAAGTATGGCCACTGTCAGTGATTTTTAAAGCATTCTAATTAACAGCATACAAAACAGTTTAAATACTTTTTAGTAATATCTTTATTTCAGCTTTTGCATTTTTATGTTTCTTCACTTCACTTAAAATGAATTTACTTTTCAAACATACTTTGTTCAGCTCCACAAAATGCTTTACTAGTTTTATTTGCTATTTCAATTCTTGTTTAGTTTTGTATTGCTTGAATGCCATTTCAAGACTTTGAATTCTAAATATGCAGAAGAAACTGCTCTTGATCGCTCCTTTTTTCCTTTCTAAATAAAAATATACAATGCACTATTGTAAAGCAGGCACATGAATAAAAAGAATGAATGTCAGTATGGTTCTCTAGTGGAAAAAGAGAACATATTATAAAGGCAAAGTAGACAGCTTATTGTTAATAAAGTGAAATACAGTACTTTGGGAATAAGGGTTTAAGAGAAGTATCATATAATCCAGAGCAAAAGCCGAAGAGAAGACCTGTCATATTGTTGATTACTAAAAGATGATTGAATTGCATCTGTGTTTGTACATATTTGTCCTTACAAGTACAATAAAAGGATGTAAATTATTATCATTGGAGACTGGAGAATTCCATCCTGTTGATGAGGAAACCAAATATAACTCAAACCAGAAATCATTATAACTGGAGTAGCCAACAAACTGCCTTTAAAAAACCACGGTAATGGCTCTCAACCAGTAAGGGGCCTTAATAATGGACACATACAAACATATATCACAGAGATGTGTGCCCTTCTCTAAACCATTCACTAATTTATTCTAGCCGTACCTCTAATACCAGTCATGAAAAATGTGTGCAGCTTCTCACATTTTTCGACAAGAGCCTCAACAGCCAAGCCGTGGTGGCCTCTTGTATCGGTCAACATAAATGTCAAAGTAAGAACATATAGAGTACTGATGGTATCTGCCACAAGACCCACAGTACCAGCCATGGTGGTATCCAACACTAACCACAGAGTCTCCAGCACTAAGCCATCACTCAGCACATCACTAACCTTCTCAAAGTTTCTGCACATTTTGTTTCTGGAGGAAAATTAATGTAGCTTTCTGTTCTTGTACCAATTATAAATCAAGAAATTTGTGATATATCACTTTTGACAGAGCAGAATCATCATGTTTTGGTTATACTGTCTTGGTGAATTTGAGAACTTTAGTGAGCATACTGAACCTCATCAAGAACTTGGTGCTTCCTAACCAGTAAGACCTACATCCCTACTTAGAAACTGCTCACATTTAGCTTCCTTATCTTGTACCATAAGAAAAAGTTAGTGCAGAAAAGAAATACAACCAATGACTTCTGAAGAGAGGGATGCATAGCTCTACACAGACTTAACCCCTTAACGACTGCCCCATCGGGAAACTACGTCCTCAGAAAGTGGGCCTTAATCCTAGAGGACGTAGTTTTATGCATCCTCTTTGGATTAATGCCCACTTGCCTGAGGACGTGACAGCTCCATGCTGTCGGTGCCCGCAGGTAGCCGACAGCATGGAGCTGTCATCCCAGGATGCGGGCAGTCCCCCCCGGCATTGCGATCGGCGCTAGCCAATGGCTAGCGCCGATCGCAAAAAAGTAAAGAAAACTGTCAAAAAAGTTAGTTCTTCAGCTGCCCTGCTGGATCGACTCCACCAGGGCAGCTGAAATTACTTACCCGGCTTGTCGGCGGTGTCCCACGGAGATCTCGTCCTCCCGGACCCGCCGGCGGCCTTCTGCGCATGCGCGCCAGACGATGACGTCACGCGCATGCGCAGAAGCCCGGGAGCCCCCGGCAAATTTAAAATCTCCTGGCTCCCGGCTCCTGAAGGTAGCCGGGAGCCAGGAGGTGTTACCGGGGACCGCTGTGAGCGGTCCCCGGGCCCGCGATCGCCGCTATCGATTAGATAGCGGCGATCGCGAAAAAGTTGAAAAAGTAAAAAAAAAGTAAGGTTTCACCTCCCCTCATGGATCGGATCCATGAGGGGAGGTGAAAATACTCACCCCCAGTCCTCTGCGATGTCACGATGTCCCGGGACCCGAAATCCCCGTCTGCGCATGCGCGCCCGATGATTGACATCGGGCGCGTGCACAGAGGGGCTCGAGCCCCGGGAAATTCAAAATCCCTCTGCTCTTGGCTGCCATGTGTAGCCAAGAGCAGAGGGATGTCACTGGGGACATGATCACTGTCATCCAATGGATGACAGTGATCATGTAAAGTTAAAAAAAAAGTGCAAAAAGTTAAAAAATAAAAATAAAAAAAGGGGTAAAAAGTAAAAAAAAAAAAAGTGCAAAAAGTTAAATTAAAAAAGTTTAAAAAAGTTTAAAAAACTTGCATTTCATCTCCCCCCACGGATCATATCCGTGAGGGAGGATGAAATGACGTACCTAAGGCCCGCGGATTTATCCGCGGACCTTACCCCAGCTTCTGCGCACGCGCCCGTCGCCAATATGGCAGGTGCATGCGCAAAAGCCGTGGTAATTTAAAATCTCCCTGCTCCTGGCTACAAAACTTAGCCGAGAGCCTGGAGATTTCACGGGGGGCCGCGGTGAGCGGTTCCTGATCACGTGTTCGCCGTTATCCAATGGATAATGGCGATCACGTAAAAGTAAAAAAAAGGTGAAGGTTCATCTCCCCTCACTGATGCGATCGGTGAGAGGAGATGAAACTTTTTGCCGGAGGCCTCCGTATTTGCGCCCCGACACAATCTTCTTCCGTGAACGTTCCCGGATTCTGCGCATGCGACCGCCGGCAAAACATCGGACACATGCGCAGTAGTCGGGGAGCCCAGGAAATTTAAAATCTCCTTGCTCCCAGCGACCAACGGTCGCCGAGAGCCTGGAGCAGTGACGGGTGGCCTCGTTGGGCGGTCCCCGGTCACGTGAAAAAAAGGTAGCGATCTACCTTAGGTCGGTCTCACATGACCGGATAGGAATTACGGATTCCGCATGCGTCTGATCCGCGGTAATACGCAGATCAATCGCATTGGATTACACAATTCCGCTCACATTAGTGGGTCGGAATTGCGTAATCCACTCGCAGAAAAGAGAACGCAGCAGGTTCTATTTTACCGCGGATATCCGCAACATAGAGCCCATTGTGCTCCATGGTCGCGGATATACCCGCAGCCCATACGCAACTACCTTGTATACGGGCTGCGGGTACCCGCGTCATCGCTAAGCGACGGTGCGGAAAATACAAACAAAAAAATATATATATACTGCGAATGACCGCCTGTGTGAGTAGGCAGTTATGCGCAGTACATTACGCAGCCGTACGCAGGGTCACAGCCGGGCTCACAGCTGGGATCCGCTGCGGGCCCTTCGCAAGCTGATTCCACCTACGGCTGTGTGAGCCCGGCGTTATTCAGACCGCTACCTGTAATACGCAATTTACAAGAAGCCCCGGGAACGTTCGCCTTCATGCAGTTCCAGGAGCAGCTTGTTGAGCGCCTTCTGTGTGAGACCGCCGCATCTCATTAAGCTTACGGAGACTCACGGAGCGCCACTTTTTACACCCCATACCCGCTACTGAGGTCAAGAAATACCCCCAAAAAGCATGAGAGGAAGGGGGTTACACGGTTTTATAGCCCCATGTACCCATCCCAACCAGCCTCCGTAATTACCCTTGTCTTTGGAAATATTACACAGTTCACATTATTACTTTTATCTAAGATTTGGGTAACGCCGAAAAGGGCGGAGCGGTAGGGGTGGGTGTGTGTGTGGGGGGGGGGGATATTTTTTTAAGGTGTCAATTTTTATTCCGTACAAGTGGGCAATGGGGCCTGGAATGTATTCAGTTGTGCCCTGCAATCCAACGGGTGTTCCCTCCATTATAGGCCTAGCCATGTGTCCAGTAAGTAGATTGGGGCCACAATGGGTATGTTTTTGAACACGGGACAAATGGGGGTATCCATTTTGGGGTGAACGTCTTCATTCCTATGTACGCTGTACAAAAAAAACAGTTTTTAAATTGACAAAATTGCCAAAAAAATGAAAATCGTAATTTTTTCCTTCTGCTTTGCTTAGATTTATTCAAATACTGTGGGGTCACAATACGCAATACACCCCTAGATGAATTCATTAAGGGGTCTAGTTTTTAAAATGGGGTCATTTGTGGGGGGGTTTTATCGTTTTGGATGCTCAATGGCTCTATAAGTGGGCAATGGGGCCTGGAATTTATACCGTTGTACCCTGAAATCCAACGGGTGCTCCATCCATTATAGGCCTAGCCATGTGTCCTTTAAGTAGATTAGGGTTACAAGGGTTATGGTTCTGAACACGGGACAAACGGGGGTATCCATTTTGGGGTGAAAGTCTTCATTCCTATGTGTGCTGTACAAAAAAAAACTGTTTTTAAATTGATACAACTGCCGAAATAATGAAAATTGTAATTTTTCTCCTACTGCTTTGCTTAGATTTATTCAAAAATTGTAGTGTAAAAATACACAGTACACCCCTAGATAAATTCGTTAGGGGGTCTAGTTTTCAAAATGGGGTCATTTGTGGGGGCTCTCTGTCGTTTTGGCCGCTCAAGGGCTCTACAAGTAGGCAATGGGGCCTAAATCACCTTCATGCTAAATTTCTGTTCTGAAAGCCACCGATTACTCCTTTCATTTTGGGCCCCGTTGTGCATCCAGACAAAAGATTAGGGCCACAATAGGTATGTTTCTGAACACGGGACAAACTGGGGTATCTATTTTGGGGTGCAAGTCTTCATTCATGTGTGTGCTGTACAAAAAAAGCTGTTTTTAAAATGACAGAATTGACAAAAAAACGAAAATCACAATTTTTTCCTTTTGCTTTGCTTCAATTCTTTCAAAAACTGTGGGGTCAAAATGGGCAGTACACCCCTAGATAAATTCGTTAAGGGGTCTAGTTTTCAAAATGGGGTCATTTGTGGGGGTTCTCTTTGGTTTTGGCCATTCAAGAGCTCTACAAATGTGCTATGGGGCCTAAAACGCCTTCAAGCAAAATTTATGTTCTGAAAGACACCGACTACTCATTTCAATTTGGGTCCTGTTGTGCATCCAAACATAAGATTAGGGCCACAATGGGTATGTCTCTGAACACGGGAGAAACAGGGGTATCCATTTTGGGGTGCAAGGCTCCATTCATGTGTGTGCTGTACAAAAAAAGCTGTTTTTAAAATGACAGAATTGACAAAAAAACGAAAATCACAATTTTTTCCTTTTGCTTGGCTTGAATTCATTCAAAAACTGTGGGGTCAAAATGGGCAGTACACCCCTAGATAAATTCGTTAAGGGGTCTAGTTTTCAAAATGGGGTCACTGGTGGGGGCTCTCTTTGGTTTTGGCCGCTCAAGAGCTCTACAAAAGTGCTATGGGGCCTAAAACGCCTTCAAGCAAAATTTATGTTCTGAAAGACACCGACTACTCCTTTCATTTTGGGTCCCGTTGTGCATCCAGACATAAGATTAGGGCCACAATGGGTATGTTTCTGAACACGGGAGAAACGGGGGTATCCATTTTGGGGTGTAAATCCTCATTTTCATGGGCTCTATAGGAAAAAAATATGTCTTTAAAATGACATATTTGCAAAAATATGAAATTTTATTTTTTCTCCTCTAAATTTAATTAATTCCTGAAAAAAACTGGTGGGGTCAAAATACTCATGACACCCCTCAGTGAATACATTAAGGGGTGTAGTTTTTAAAATGGGGTCATTTGAGGGGGTATCTATTATTCTGACACTTATGAGCCTTTGCAAACTTGGTTTGGTGCAGGAAAGCAAAGTGTTCCTCAAAATGCTGAAAAGTAATGTTAAATTTGTATGTCCTCTAAATGGTTAAAAAAAACACAAAAGTTTTTCAAGTGTGCATTCAGAATAAAGTAAACAGATGGAAATATATATCTTATCAAAAATTTGTACAGTATGTTTGGACATATTTGAGCTATTACGGTTGAAAATGTGAAAAAATGACAATTTTTTCAAACTTTTTCCAATATTGGTACTTTTAATAAATATACACAAATTATATTGGTCTCGTTTTACAACCTAAATGAAGTACAACATGTGGCGAAAAAACAATGTCAGAATCACTTGGATATGTAAAGCCTTTATGGAGTTATGCTACGTTGAACGACGCATGTCAGATTTCCAAAATTTGGCTCCGTCACTAAGGCGCAAACAGGCTTCGTCACTAAGGGGTTAATGCCCTTTTACACGCAAATATAATCTTTCAAACAACTGAAAGATTGAAAGATTTAGCTATATATTTGCATAAAGTTTTAATGGACATTAACACTTTATCATCTTCATTTGCATGTAAAAGGACCACTTGGAGTTGTTTGCTGAGGCCAGGGCGTGTTTAAACACATGCCCAGCTGTGCAAACAGCTGTCAGCACATTCCATTGTTCTCCTCATGGCTAGTGTAAACATGCTGCTGGGAGAACATCCAGCAGTCTTTGGAAAGATGAGCGAAATACATTCAAATGGAATGCATCTGCTCTGTCTTCCAGCGGCTGAATGATGGATTATAAGTGAACTAAATTTCATCATTCAAATGAAAAGTGCACAATCCCTGCGTTTACATGTAACGATTATCGCTAATGTTCAGCCGTTTGGATGAATTTTGAGCAATAATCTTTGTGCATAAAAGGGCCTTAATTCATGTATTGTTTATAGCTTCCCTTTGAAGCAATGCTTTTACATATTATTATAGAGGGGGATAGCCATTTTGACCCTCTCTATCCATCAAAAGAGAGGTTTGCCATTATTCTGGAGGATTCAGCCTGTCCATATATTACATGGCTAGCTCATTACTCTCAATAGTCAATGTGTATTGCTTAATTTCACATGCAGGAGTCAGTATTTATTGGCTGTCTTCTGGAGATAACACCTGATCGTTGGTCGTGGTAACAGTAGGAACCAGAGCGTAACTTGAAACTTCTGGGCCCCAATGCAAAACCTGTAACAGGGCCTGCAACTATAATGCTTTTTTCATAGTACTAGGCTCTCTATAGGAAGAGAGGCCTTATGGGCCCCCTAAGGCTCCTGCATCCTCTATAGTTACGCCCCTGGTAGGAACCTCACTACTAGATAGCTATTTCTACCAAACATTTCTATTGACATGTCTGTTGGGTCTAGTAGACTCCACAACCTAATCCTAGACTATAGCTTTTATTTTGTTTATATTTTTTTGTAATTGAAGGGCTCATGCATACTGGAGGCCTGTTTGGCAACGGACTTAGCCTGTTCTAATCCTTTACTTTAGGGAACCATACAGTCTCCTTACACTGTTGTATAGGCGTCATCGAACTTCTTCCCTAGAAGCATTACTTTACAGGATCTGACAGGATAAAAAACCTTCACGTATGCCTCATGAAATCAAAGACAAAGGGAAATACATTATAGGGCTCATAGAGCTCTATGGTAGCCCAATTATGCCTCCATATAATACAGAGTCATAATATAGCCATGTGCATAAGCCACTATAGTCACACTCTACTGCCCTTTTATCTACAGTCCTAGGAGTTGTCAGGTTAACCTCCTACTGAATCTGTGAGTCTATGTAATTTCTTATTCTGTATATTTATATCTTACACTTTGGAAAAATTAATAAAAATAGAATTTAATAAAAGAAAAAATGGCCCCCTGATTCATCAGAATTCATATCAATGTGCATTTACATATGTGAACACACTGTACGATAGTGTTCAGAAAACTTTGTACTTATTACAAGAAACTATAAGAACATCTATCATCTCGTCTGCAAATCTTAGTTCTGATGAGTTCTCCGATTGATTGTAAAATGAATAGTTGGCTCAGCATTATTGTGATGTATGGTAATGTTTTTTGTCAGTTATTCGTGCCTATCAATCAATAGTACGTAATTATTGAAACACTAACGAAGGACTGATCACTTTATTTGGTTTTAAAGTAAAAGTTTCTACAAAGTCGCTTAAGACCATTTGTCACGTAAATTTTGTCACAAAGTAAAAGATGAATCTATTTATTTCCTTTATAAATCACAAAGTAATGAAGGCTGAGATTTGGACGTCCTAGGTCTATATGAAATAAAGCCAAATAAATCTGTGTAATGAATTGCGCATAAGAATGAGGCGCTAATCAGGGGTTTTTTTTTGTTGTACCAGAAGTAATACACAGGTTTGAGGTGCAGCTACTTAGATCAAACTATTATGTCTGTTTAAGTTGTATTTTTATCTTTTGCCTTATGTAAAATTATGTTTCTATAAGTACATTGTTTTTATCGTAGTATGGTGCTGATGTGCTGCAGTACATGATCACATAATGTATTCTACATCTTCTTCTATCCAAGCATGGCAATGGTAGGCTTACCGCAACATTAGTTTTCCCCATATTATTACACTAGGTGGGCTGCCCCATACTATCAATGTATACCACGCTAAACACTGACACCCTGGAATCCCCCGGCATTGTAGGACCCAACTGCTTCTGCAAATAAATGTGAGGCCTTTGTTGATATTTTGTGGGGCAGCCAGCCTTGTCTAATAGTATGGGTAAAACTAATGGGGTACAAGCCTGCATGGTGCACTACACGTACCTGTAGTACTAGCACTCTATGCAAGCTCTATATGTGTGCAAACAATACTAAGCAGGCACCTCCCAAATACGTCATGGGTGTGTGAGTAAGGCTGGGTCCCATGGAATGGAAATCTTGCGTTAATCTCGCGGAATGTCTGCAGCAGAACTGCATTGAAATTCCATGAGATTTCCACAGCGGAAAGGCTGCATCAAAACCCACACTTTTTTGCGTGGGTTTAAAGTGGCTTTTCCGCCTGTATTCCGCTGTGGAAATCATTCCCATAGAGAGAAGAGAGCTCGCAGTGGAAACAGCGATACAATTGACATGTTGTAGATTTGAATTCTGCGCTGCATGTGAATTTGCGCACGCCTTGTCTGTAGCAGACTGTCGGCAGCGTGTGAATTTGCAAATCTCGTCCACTTTGCTGCTTAGTCTCAGGTTTAAAAATGTATACAGAATTTCCATGCGGAACGCCCCGTGTGATCCCAGCCTAATTGTTCATCAGTATTTTGCACTTGTGTTACATCTCCCATATGGTATTTTCCTTCTGCATGCTGCTGGGAACTGGTGTTTGTGCCTGTCCTTATATCAATAAGTATGGCCACTTTTCAGCATTTTTTGTGTGGATTTGATCTTTTTTTCAGTAAATTGTTAGTGTAGTGACTTACAAGACACAAGAAGGATCCTTGGGTTGCAACTTTCGCATATTTTGGCCAAAATATCAAGCAGTACCTCTTGTATTTGCAGACGCAGTGGGGCCCTGTGATGCTGGGGGAACCCATGGTGTCAGTCTTTTGTGTGGTATACTACAGCAATAATATGTATGCTATAATACGTTAATGAAATAACAAAAAAGTGGAAAAAATTCTACTAACTCAAAGGGTTAACGGCATGTTCGACTTTTTTGAAGTTCCTGTTCTCAACAATCTAGCATCTTAGTGCTGCAGTACGTACAAGAACAACTCCGTGTTGAGGAGAACAGTCTGTACAAGCAGAGCTGCAGTGTTGTATATTTGTAGGCTGGTTCAGGATATGAAGAAGTTACATAATGTCTGCCCTGGCCCTGGACTGCGCAGTCATTGAAGGTGAACATTTTTTCCGATCACTAACCTAAAGGAAATTGCGAAAAAATCAAGTGGCATTTTTGGTACAAAAGATTTGAAAATCAATATTTTAATCCGCCATCAGCAGCAGCAACTTTTCCACCATATTGTTCTTTGTTAGAGATGAGCGAGTATACTCCCTAAAGGCAATTGCTCGAGCGAGCATTGCCTTTAGCGAGTATCTCCCCCGCTCGAGACTGCAGGTTCGGGTGCCGGCGCGGGGGAGCGGTGAGTAGCGGCTGTCAGCAGGAGGGAGCGGGGGGGAGAAAGGGAGAGAGAGATCTCCCCTCCATTCCGCCCCGCTCTCCCTGCAGCTCCGTGCCCGCTGCCGCCACCCGAACCTGCAGTCTCGAGCGGGGGAGATACTCGCTAAAGGCAATGCTCGCTCGAGCAATTGCCTTCAGCGAGTATACTCGCTCATCTATATTCTTTATAAAAGCCTGATAAGATCAATCTGGTCAGAACATCATTGTTGGGTTTATAGTTTTCTAAACATTTTATACATTTTCATAAAAAAATATACTCACTAGGGAGCAAGAACTTTAGATTTTTAGATAGCTTTTATTTTACATAGCAATAGACCTGTATTGTAATGTATCAGTATTACACTAGGTGGGAAGGGTATTGTCTCTCCTTAAGGAGAGCACCTAGAAGGTGAGTGAGGGGACTCATAAGGCACTGCACGCTCCTCTGGGTAATTTATGCAAATAAGGAAGATGGAACAATACCTCTGCAGCGCCATCTATTGGATAGCAGCATTCCTGCAAATCAATGTCCGACCCTTCATACAGGTCTTAACAAAAATTGGGAATTGAAAACCAAGCAAGAAATCCATACACAGACAGCTGTTTCGGGGTATTTGACCATCATCACTGTGCAGTAGGATCCTGGCTTGGCTAGTGAGAGGCCTGTGATGTATTGGTTTTCAATTCCAAATCTTTGTTAAGACCTGTGTAAAGGGTCGGACATTGATTTGCAGGAACGATACCCCTCCCAACTGCCAGGAAGTCTACACACTGTATGAAAATCTGACTCTTTGTAGATCTCTGTGTGTTATTTAAGTGTTACACTAGGCACACATACATGGTGAACCTGAGGACTTTTGCTTTGTAGTTGGGCTTACAGAGGGAACTCCATCCCTCTGTAAGGCCCCTTGTCCACAGGCAAGGCGGAATATCGCTAGTGATATTCCACCACCTGGGATCAGGGAAGAGAACTGACAGTTCTCTGCAGTGAGCCTACCTGACAGATAGGCTCATCGCGGCAAATCGCAGCATGCTGCGATATGAGTCCCTTGAGTGAAGAATCGCTATGATTCTCTGCTCATGGACAGGGGGCTGTGCTTTCCATAGCAGCGCTATGGAAAGCGTGCACTGCATTACTCGTGGCCGAATTATCGCCGCGAGTAACACAATGCAAGATCGCCCATAGACAGGAGCCCTAAATTGGCCGAAATCATTGTAATCTCTAGTCCTGGCTGTTGCAACGAGGTATCAGTCATATTTATGCTACCACATGATGCTGATGGTGTACGAACAGTTCCTGCACCTGTGCAACCAACATACAATAATAGTGCAGTATGATATGAGAAATACCCACTCCCCATGCTGTACAAAGGGGTTAAATGCGTGTGTGCTTTCCTCTCTCTTTGCAGGACCTGGAATGTTTGCGCATCACATGGGCATCCCATTAATTTCAATAAGCACCATATAATGCTTTGTTTTCCCTGTAGTCATCAGATTACAGTTGATCACTGGGGTTCCAACCTATCCTCTAAACTTCTGAGCTTATTTTGGGGACATGTCTAATAAACAGGAATTGTGAGAATAACAGAAGCCCTTTAAGTGCTATTATTACTATTATAGTTGAGCATCTTAAATCCCATTTTTATTAGATTTGTGATACGCACTGACAAAACAGAATATGTTTCGGTTTTCTACAACAGACTTTTAAAATACAAGTTCCGATTTGTGTCTGTATAAACAAAAAATCCTCTTTTAATATGTGCTCATGTCACCTGCTGCTTCCTTTTGCTGCATGGTGGTTGATATTTATTTTGTACTATCAGTATGTGACATGTTTTCCTGGGCTTGTAGAGTTCCTTACAGATAAGTTGCAGAATGATGCAATGAAGTGTGACTTTAATTTTATTCAAGAAATGGATGGCGTGTTACTGTCAGGAGCAGTCATGTTTACAAGACATAGATTCCAGTCAGGTACATCAGATATATTCATGTCAGTTATGGTTGTCATCACTCCGGTTGAGTTTATAATGGAAGACCAGAAAACAATTTCAAATTAAGGTTACCTCCAATACATAACAGATCAATCTTACACGGCAATCTATAGAAATTGGAGAGGACGCTGATAATTAAAGAACACAGTATGTTAATCTGTCTAACATTTGTTTCTGATTAGATCAACTATTAAAGACATTGTAAGCTTTATGAAAAACGTTTAAACATTGGCTTGTTCTTCTTCAAAGCCTGGGTATTACCATTGGTTATTTACTAAACTGCTGTCATGTTATGTACTAGTGTGTGGAACTGGCTTAGCAATTAGAGATGAGCGAGTATACTCGCTAAGGCTAACTACTCGAGAGAGTAATGCCTTAGTCAAGTATCTGCCCGCTCGTCTCTAAGGATTCGGCTGCCGGCGGGGGGCGGCGAGCGGCGGAGGAGAGTGGGGAGGAACGGAGGGGAGATCCCTCTCTGCCTCCCTCCCTCCACCCTGCTCACCGCCGCAACTCACCTGTCACCCGCGCCGGCAGCCGAATCTTTAGAGATGAGCGGGCAGATACTCGAGTAAGGCACTACTTGCTCGAGTAATGTGCCTTAGCGAGTATGCTCACTCATCTGTATTAGCAATATAAAATACAGTTTTTCCTTTGACATGTAACAGGCTTTCCTCTTTAAATGGCTAAGATTAGTATGAGAACCAAAAACAATGCCATTCCTGTTCTTGGCTACATGCGGTTTTGCAGGTTTACCCCACTGCTGTGAATGGAGCTGGGAAGCTGGACCAAACACAGTCCCAGGACTTTCTGGATGTACTTAAAGCTTATTTTTACCCTTTTACCTTTGAAAGTTAAATCTCACATGGGATCTTTATGAACGGAAGACATGTGCTATGGGTAGAGAATGGGGCACTATGGCAGAACTGTCAATTCTGGAGTTGTCTGGCAAATGCCAATTGAACCGGTGGTGAGCTGTGGGTGCAGGTTCTACTTCAGGATGCCAAGTCTTTATGGAGTCTATTTCTAACAATTTGGTCAGAAACATGTAGAGCAGTAGTCCGCGGGAGATAATTTTGTAGTGCTCTGGCAGCACTTCTGCTGTTACTCTTTGAACAAAGGATGGGATACTGATCCTGATGTTGGGTTGATGTCCTTCTATGGCTCTGTCCAGCTCTCCTTGTGTAATTGCTCATGCCCTGGCATTAGCTCCATGTTCTTGATACTGTGCTGGGAGACACAGCAAACCTTCTTGATACAGAATAAATGGATGTGGCATCCTGGAGGAGCAGGACTACCTGTACAACCTGATTGGGCTGCAGGTACCGCCTCATGCTATCAGCAGTTACAAGATAGATAGGAGAGAGATTGATAGATAGATATGAGACAGATAAATAGATAGATAGATAGATATGCGATAGATAGATATGAGATAGATAGATATGAGATAGAATGATATAGATAGATATGATAGATGAAAAGTTGAGATACTGTACACGTTTGCTAACTAGAGATGAGCGAACGTACTCGTCCGAGCTTGATATTCGTGCGAATATTAGGGTGTTCGGGATGCTCGTTACTCTTAACGAGTACCACGCGATGTTCCGGTTACTTTCAGTTTCCTCTCTGAGACGTTAGCGCGCTTTTCTGGCCAATTGAAAGACAGGGAAGGCATTACAACTTCCCCCTGTGACGTTCAAGCCCTATACCACCCCCCTGCTGTGAGTGGCTGGGGCGCTCAGATGTCACCCGAGTATAAAAGTCGGCCCCTCCCGCGGCTCGCCTCAGATGCCTTGTGACTGAGTTAGCTGAGGGAAAGTGCTGCTGCTGGTGCTGCTGTAGGGAGAGTGTTAGGAGTGAGTGTAGGCTTCAAGAACCCCAACGGTCCTTCTCAGGGCCACATCTATCCGTGTGCAGTACTGTGGAGGGTGCTGTTAGCAGTGTTGCACAAATTTTTTTTTTCAAAATCGGCAGTCTGCAGAGCATTGCGCCTTGCAGTAATACTACAGGGACAGAAGTGGTGCTTAGGTAGGGAGAGTGTTAGGAGTGAGTGTAGGCTTCAAGAACCCCAACGGTCCTTCTTAGGGCCACATCTATCCGTGTGCAGTACTGTGCAGGCTGCTGTTAGCAGTGTTGCATATTTTTTTCTTTTCAAAATCGGCTGTCTGCAGAGCATTGCGCCTTGCAGTATTACTACAGGGAGAGAATTGTGTAGGCAGGGCCAGAAGACATATATTATTGATTGAATATAGTCAGTGGGCCCTCCGTTTCCAAAAAAGGGAAAAATTGTATTTGTCCTGCAGTCTTGCGCCAATTTATTTCCTGCCTGGGAAAAGTAACCGCTGTGCTGCACTTCATATAACTGCATTTCTGTGCAACACATATCTTATCTGATTGAATATAGTCAGTGGGCCCTCCGTTTCCCAAAAAGGGAAACATTCTATTTGTCCTGCAGTCTTGCGCCAATTTATTTCCTGCCTGGGAAAAGTAACCGCTGTGCTGCACTTCATATAACTGCATTTCTGTGCAACACATATCTTATCTGATTGAATATAGTCAGTGGGCCCTCCGTTTCCCAAAAAGGGAAACATTCTATTTGTCCTGCAGGCTTACGCCAATTTATTTGCTGCCTGTGAAAAGTCTCCGCTCTGCTGCACTTCATATAACAGCATTTCTGTGCAACACATATCTTATCTGATTGAATATAGTCAGTGGGCCCTCCGTTTCCCAAAAAGGGAAACATTCTATTTGTCCTGCAGGCTTGCGTCAATTTATTTGCTGCCTGTGAAAAGTCTCCGCTCTGCTGCACTTCATATAACTGCATTTCTGTGCAACACATATCTTATCTGATTGAATATAGTCAGTGGGCCCTCCGTTTCCCAAAAAGGGAAACATTCTATTTGTCCTGCAGGCTTGCGCCAATTTATTTCCTGCCTGGGAAATCACTGGTAATACAGCATGCTGAGGGGTAGGGGTAAGCCTAGAGGACGTGGACGTGGCCGAGGACGCGTAGGCCCAAGTGAGGGTGTGGGCACAGGGCGAGCTCCTGATCAAGGTGTATCGCAGCCGACTGCTGCGCGATTAGGAGAGAGGCCGTAACCTGGTGGCGGCTCTGCAGCTCGGCAGCCTCACGCACGTGCCATGCCTGGCCCACGTCTTTAATTTGGTGGTTCAGCGCTTTCTGAAAAGCTACCCACGCTTGTCAGACCTGCTCGGAAAGGTGCGCCGGCTCTGCGCACATTTCCGCAAGTCCCACATGGACGCTGCCACCCTGCGGACACTGCAACATCGGTTTAATCTGCCAGTGCACCGACTGCTGTGCGACGTGCCCACACGGTGGAACTCTACGCTCCACATGTTGGCCAGGCTCTATGAGCAGCATAGAGCTATAGTGGAATACCAACTCCAACATGGGCGGCGCAGTGGGAGTCAGCCTCCTCAATTATTTTCAGAAGAGTGGGCCTGGTTGGCAGACATCTGCCAGGTCCTTCGAAACTTTGAGCAGTCTACCCAGGTGGTGAGCGGCGATGCTGCAATCATTAGCGTCACCATTCCTCTGCTATGCATCTTGAGAAGTTCCCTGCAAACCATAAAGGCAGCCGCTTTGCGCTCGGAAACAGAGCCGGGGGAAGACAGTATGTCGCTGGATAGTCAGAGCACCCTCCTGTCTATATCTCAGCGCGTTCAGGAGGAGGAGGAGGAGCATGAGGAGGATGAGGAGGAGGGGGAAGAGACAGCTTGGCCCACTGCTGACGGTACCCATGCTGCTTGCCTGTCATCATTTCAGCGTGTATGGCCTGAGGAGGAGGAGGAGGAGGAGGAGGATCCTGAAAGTGATCTTTCTAGTGCGGACAGCCATGTGTTGCGTACAGGTACCCTGGCACACATGGCTGACTTCATGTTAGGATGCCTTTCTCGTGACCCTCGCGTTACACGCATTCTGGCCACTACGGATTACTGGGTGTACACACTGCTCGACCCACGCTATAAGGAGAACCTTCCCACTCTCATTCCCGAAGAGGAAAGGGGTTCGAGAGTGTTGCTATACCACAGGACCCTGGCGGACAAGCTGATGGTAAAATTCCCATCCGACAGCGCTAGTGGCAGAAGGCGCAGTTCCGAGGGCCAGGTAGCAGGGGAGGTGCGGAGATCGAGCAGCATGTACAGCCCAGGCAGTGCAACAGTCTTTAAGGGCCTGGACAGCTTTATGGCTCCCCAGCAAGACTGTGTCACCGCTCCCCAGTCAAGGCTGAGTCGGCGGGAGCACTGTAAAAGGATGGTGAGGGAGTACGTAGCCGATCGCACGACCGTCCTCCGTGACGCCTCTGCCACCTACAACTACTGGGTGTCGAAGCTGGACACGTGGCCTGAACTAGCGCTGTATGCCCTGGAGGTGCTTGCTTGTCCTGCGGCTAGCGTCTTGTCGGAGAGGGTGTTTAGTGCGGCTGGGGGAATCATCACAGATAAGCGTACCCGCCTGTCAACCGACAGTGCCGACAGGCTAACACTCATCAAGATGAACAAAGCCTGGATTTCCCCAGACTTCTCTTCTCCACCAGCGGACAGCAGCGATACCTAAGCAATACATAGGCTGCACCCACGGAGGGAAGCATCGTTCTCTCTCACCATCCAAAACGAGGACATTTCTGCTTCATCAATCTGTGTATAATATTCCTCCTCCTCCTCCTGCTCCTCCTCCTGAAACCTCACGTAATCACGCTGAACGGGCAATTTTTCTTAGGGCCACAAGGCTCACTCATATAATTTTTCTAAACTTTTTTTATACGTTTCAATGCTCTTAAAAGCGTTGGAACTTTAACTTGAAACAATTTTTCGTTAAACTGGGCTGCCTCCAGGCCTAGTTACCACTTAAGCCACATTAACCAAAGCGATTAATGGGTTTCACCTGCCATCTTGGTTGGGCAAGGCCAATTTTTACTGAGGTACATTAGTACTGTTGGTACACCAATTTTTTGGGGCCCTCACCTACAGTGTAATCATAGCAATTTCTATGTTCTTCGCCTGCACTCATGGTACAGAAAGGTGTGTGGGGTTGGCCTACACTTTAGCTACATAAATGTAACTTGGGCCTTGGCTATACTGCAGCTACTGAAATGGAACTAAGACTGCGCTCCCACTATACTGCTGCTTCGGAATTGTTCCTGGGGCCTGTGTAGGCTGCTACTATTACTTAAATGGAACTTAGACTATGCTCCTCCTATACTGCTGCTTCGGAATTGTTACTGGGGCCTGTCTTGAGTGCTACTATTACTGAAATGGAACGAAGACTGCGCTCCCACTATACTGCTGCTTCGGAATTGTTACTGGTGCCTGTCTTGAGTGCTACTATTACTGAAATGGAACTAATACTGTGCTCCCCCTATAATGCTGCTAGTGATATGTTAGTGGGGCCTGTCCTAATGCTACAGCTGAAATGTTACGAATTATGGGCTCTGCCTATACCGCTGCTAATGGTATGTCTCTGGGGTGTGGAAACAGAGGCTTCCCAAAGACATGATGGCGGCGAGGCCATTTCCTACCAACGCGGTTACTGTTAAGGTGCATATAACCACGGACACGTGGAGAGGACACGTAGTGCCTCAAAAACATCCCCCGCCACGGCCCACTTAATCCTGGCCACATTCCGAAAACCAACAAAATAAAACCGCGCTACTAGGTCCGCAGTCACCACCACATTACCACCAACGCGGTTACTGTTAAGGTGCATATAACCACGGACACGTGGAGAGGACACGTAGTGCCTCAAAAACATCCCCCTCCTCCTCCAACAATGAAAACATTCTTGGCAAATGCCTTTGCATTGGTTCGTCTGGTGGCAGTCCAAGAATTTCACCTTTACCAACACAAGAGAGCCCCCCCCACCATTCCCCCGCCACGGCCCACTTAATCCTGGCCACATTCCGAAAACCAACAAAATAAAACCGCGCTACTAGGTCCGCAGTCACCACCACATTACCACCAACGCGGTTACTGTTAAGGTGCATATAACCACAGACACGTGGAGAGGACACGTGGTGCCTCAAAAACATCCCCCGCCACGGCCAGCTTAATCCTGGCCACATTCCGAAAACCAACAAAATACAACCGCGCTACTAGGTCCGCAGTCACCATCACATTACCACCAACGCGGTTACTGTTAAGGTACATATTACCAGTCTGACTGGGGCATGCAGACACCTTGACAGAATGAATAGTGTGTGGCACATAGGTTCCCCATTGCTATGCCCACGTGTGCAGCTCCTGATGGCGGTGGCACAGGATTATATTTCTCATTGCTTCTGTACAGCATTGTGGGCTATCGCCCCACCACTTTTAAAGAGGGTCGCTGCCTAGCCGTGCCAACCCTCTGCAGTGTGTGCCTGCAGTTCCTCCTCATGGCAGACGCACTTATAAATAGATATGAGGGTGGTGTGGCATGAGGGCAGCTGAAGGCTGCGCAGGGACAGTTTGGTGTGCGCTGTGGACACTGCGTCGTGCAGAGGGGAGGGGGGTTGGGCAGCATGTAACCCAGGAGAAGTGGCAGCAGAGTGTCATGCAGGCAGTGATAGTGCTTTGTTGTAGGTAGTGTGGTGCTTAGCTAAGGTATGCCATGCTAATGAGGGCTTTTTAGAAGTAAAAGTTGTTGGGAGGGGGGGGCCCACTCTTGCCGGTATTGTGGCTTAATAGTGGGACCTGTGAACTTGAGATGCAGCCCAACATGTAGCCCCTCGCCTGCCCTATCCGTTGCTGTGTCGTTCCCATCACTTTCTTGAATTGCCCAGATTTTCACACATGGAAACCTTAGCGAGCATCGGCGATATACAAAAATGCTCGGGTCGCCCATTGACTTCAATGGGGTTCGTTACTCGAAACGAACCCTCGAGCATTGCGAAAATTTCGTCCCGAGTAACGAGCACCCGAGCATTTTGGTGCTCGCTCATCTCTATTGCTAACATATACATCATAATTGAGCTCTTCTAAATCAGTGGGACGGTTAGTTTGCCTTCATCATAATACTATACAGTATTTGGTATAAAGATGATACTTCCCAGAAGACAAGTTACCGGAACAATCTCTGTGCAGGTGTTCAGCTAGCAATAAATGGTGAGAAATGTTACATTTGACTTTAGAATTCTGAACATAGGAGTCTGCACTGTAATAGAGTATAATAAAAAATAAGTAATACAATGCATGGGTTGGCATCTCCTGCTCATCTGCCCCCTGCTGGATATTGTGTGAGCAATGTTAATGTCAGAGTTTCCAGGTAGAGAAATAAGTACAGAGTGTAACCGCTCACCCCCTATGTAGTGCTCTCCAAGTCCCAATGCACATATTCTGCATTAACCAAGTGCTTACTGAGGAATGAAAAAGAATGATCCAGCTCTATGGAATAGAGGTGAATCCAGGTAAAATTGACAACTCAAAACAGATGTATTTTGGACAGTACATACAAACTTAAGGACCATTTAGATACAATGATTATCTCTCAAAATTTGCTCATCTTCCATCTTTTGAGCGATAATCGTTGTGTCTAAATGCGGGGCGGTCATGCACTTTTTGCTGATCAATGATTTTTAGCAAGCTAAAAGTCAGCGATCAGCCTTATCAAGGCCACGCGCTGAGTTCTCAACAGGATACAGCTGATACTATTGTTTCAGCTGGTATCCCACTCGGAGAACAAATCACAAGTATACAGAAGACAAGCGGTCCAGCTTCTCTTCTGCATACCCCACTCGGAGCGTTCAGCTGTATACCAGATGTGCGCTCCAAGAAGAAAAGAGTTGTATACAGAACACAAGTGGTCCCGCTTGTCTTCTGCATACCCCACAGCTCGGAGCGCTCAGCTGCATACCAGCTGTGCGCTCTGAGAAGAAAACAGCTGTATACAGAAGACAAGCATCCCCGCTTGTCTTCTGTATACCCCGCTTGGCGCGCTCAGCTGTATAACAGCTGAGCACTCCGAGAAGAGAACAGCTGTCTCGCTTGTTTTCTGTATACATCGTGAGCTTCATTTACATACTAATAAGCTACTTAACAGTTTATGCACAGTGAACACTCAAAACTGTCACTCAAACTGTCATTTGATTGAATTATGAGCGATCATCTTGCTGTGTAAATGCACACAACAATTATCGCTCAACAGATGGAAGATGGGTGAATTTTGAGCTATAATTGTTGCGTCTAAATGGGCCCTAAGTCATAGCCTATCTCTGCATGTAGTGTCCGAAACCCATCTGTTTGAATGTCAGTTTTATCTGGATTTAAGAATTCCCCTCTATTCTGTGGAGCTGCAGCATTCCTTCTCATTAAGAAATACATGTAATGTTAAATACTTGCATCACAGAAGGGGAAATCAAGAATTAAAAACAATCACAGAAAAATGGCCGTTACTTACTGACTGAGGAGTGCATATAGATGCATCCTCCTCTCACCATGCAGGTAGCTGACTACCAAATGGAGGAGCCAATAACACCTGTGCAAGACACCGATATAACAACCACTCACACTGCCTCCTGATAATGAGGGGGGTGGATGCTTGGTGTAAACTCCCACACATAGTGGATACAGGGTGCCAGACCATTCTGATATATGTAGTTCACCATGCAGACCAGCAACCTATTAATGACGCCATGATTCTACCATCGGTGTTTTTGGTTAGCCATTAGTTATCATGTCCATAATACTTTTGCCTTTTTAATGCAAGAAGGTCTAATATTACATACAAGCAGTGCTTGAAAATTTGTAAACCCTTCAGAATTTTCCATATTTTTGTTTATATTTGACCAAAAACTACATCAGATTTTCACAAAAGTCCTAAAAGTAGATGAAGAGAACTAAATCAAACAAATTAGTCAAAAATATTAGATTTGATCATTTATTTATTGAGAAAAATTATCCAATATCACACATGTCTATGAGTGGTAAAAGTATATGAACCTTAGTTTTCAGTATCCGCTGTGCAGTAATAACTGAATCTAAATGCTTTTGGTAATTATTTATTAGTCCTGCACAATGTTTTGTAGGAATTTTAACCCATTCCTCACATTACACACACAGCACATTACACATACCGCTCTGCTATATTGTACATCCATTATGATTCCCACACATCACACACACAGCTCTACTACATTCATCTTGATTCCCACACATTACACACAGCTCTACTACATACATGCTGACCCCACACATTACACACACAGCTCTACTATATCCATCCTGACCCCACACATTACACACACAGCTCTACTACATTCATCCTGACCCCGCCTATTACACACACAGCACATTACACACACAGCTTTACTACATCCATCCTGACCCCACACATTACACACAAAGCATATTGCACACACAGCTCTACTACATGCATGCTGACCCCCACATTACACACGTAGCACATTATACACACAGCTCTACTACATCAATCTTGACTCCACACATGACACACACAGCACATTACACACACAACTCTACTACATCCATCCTTACTCCACACATGACACACACAGCCCATCACACACACAGCACATCACACACACAGCTCTATTACATTTATCCTGACCACACATTACACACATAGCACATTACACACATAGCTCTACTACATCCATCTTGATTCCCACACATTACACACAGCTCTAAAAACATACATGCTGACCCCACACATTACACACAAAGCTCTACTATATCCATTCTGGCCCCACACATTACACACACAGCACATTACACACAGCTCTACTACATGCATGCTGACCCAGCACATGACACACGCAGCACATTAAACGCACAACTCTACTATATCAATCCTCACCCCACAAATGACACACACACAGCACAGCACACACACAGCTCTACTACATTTATCCTGACCCCACACATTACACACATAGCTCTACTACATCCATCTTGATTCCCACACATTACACACAGATCTACTACATACATGCTGACCCCACACATTACACACACACAGCTCTACTATATCCATCCTGACTCAACACATTACACACACAGCTCTACTACATTCACCCTGACCCCGCCTATTACACACACAGCACATTACACACACAGCTTTACTACATCCATCCTGACAACACACATTAGACACATAGCACATTACACACACAGCTCCACTACATGCATGCTGACCCCCCCCACATTACACATGCAGCACATTATACACACAGCTCTACTACATCAATCTTGACTCCACACATGACACACACAGCACATTACACACAACTCTACTATATCTATCCTCACCCCACACATGACACACACACAGCCCATCACACACACAGCACATTACACACACAGCTCTACTACATTTATCCTGACCCCACACATTACATACATAGCACATTACACACATAGCTCTACTACATGCATGCTGACCCCCCCCCCCCACATTACACACGCAGCACATTATACACACAGCTCTACTACATCAATCTTGACTCCACACATGACACACACAGCACATTACACACAACTCTACTACATCCATCCTCACCCCACACATGACATACACAGCCCATCACACACACAGCACATCACACACACAGCTCTACTACATTTATCCTGACCCCACACATTACATACATAGCACATTACACACACAGCTCTACTACATTCACCCTGACCCCGCCTATTACACACACAGCACATTACACACACAGCTTTACTACATCCATCCTGACAACACACATTAGACACATAGCACATTACACACACGGCTCTACTACATGCATGCTGACCCCCCCCCCCCCCCACATTACACACGCAGCACATTATACACACAGCTCTACTACATCAATCTTGACTCCACACATGACACACACAGCACATTACACACAACTCTACTACATCCATCCTCACCCCACACATGACACACACAGCCCATCACACACACAGCACATCACACACACAGCTCTACTACATTTATCCTGACCCCACACATTACATACATAGCACATTACACACATAGCTCTACTACATGCATGCTGACGCCCCCCCCCCCCCACATTACACACGCAGCACATTATACACACAGCTCTACTACATCAATCTTAACTCCACACATGACACACACAGCACATTACACACACAGCACATTACACACAGCTCTACTACATGCATGCTGACCCACCACATTACACACGCAGCACATTATACGCACAACTCTACTATATCAATCCTCACCCCACAAATGACACACACACAGCACATCACACACACAGCTCTACTACATTTATCCTGACCCCACACATTACACACATAGCTCTACTACATCCATCTTGATTCCCACACATTACACACAGATCTACTACATACATGCTGACCCCACACATTACACACACAGCTCTACTATATCCATCCTGACTCAACACATTACACACACAGCTCTACTACATTCACCCTGACCCCGCCTATTACACACACAGCACATTACACACACAGCTTTACTACATCCATCCTGACAACACACATTAGACACATAGCACATTACACACACAGCTCTACTACATGCATGCTGACCCCCCCACATTACACATGCAGCACATTATACACACAGCTCTACTACATCAATCTTGACTCCACACATGACACACACAGCACAGTACACACAACTCTACTATATCTATCCTCACCCCACACATGACACACACACAGCCCATCACACACACAGCACATTACACACACAGCTCTACTACATTTATCCTGACCCCACACATTACATACATAGCACATTACACACATAGCTCTACTACATGCATGCTGACCCCCCCACCCCCCACATTACACACGCAGCACATTATACACACAGCTCTACTACATCAATCTTGACTCCACACATGACACACACACCACATTACACACAACTCTACTACATCCATCCTCACCCCACACATTACACACACACAGTCCATCACACACACACACAGCACATCACACACACAGCTCTACTACATTTATCCTGACCCCACACATTACATACATAGCACATTACACACACAGCTCTACTACATGCATGCTGACCCCCCCCCCACACACACACACATTACACACGCAGCACATTATACACACAGCTCTACTACATCAATCTTGACTCCACACATGACACACACAGCACATTGCACACAACTCTACTATATCCATCCTCACCCCACACATGACACACACACAGCCCATCACACACACAGCACATCACACACACAGCTCTACTACATTTATACTGACCCCATACATTACATACATAGCACATTACACACACAGCTCTACTACATTCACCCTGACCCCGCCTATTACACACACAGCACATTACACACACAGCTTTACTACATCCATCCTGACAACACACATTAGACACATAGCACATTACACACACAGCTCTACTACATGCATGCTGACCCCCCCCCCCCCACATTACACGCAGCACATTATACACACAGCTCTACTACATCAATCTTGACTCCACACATGACACACACAGCACAGTACACACAACTCTACTATATCTATCCTCACCCCACACATTACACACACACAGCCCATCACACACACAGCACATTACACACACAGCTCTACTACATTTATCCTGACCCCACACATTACATACATAGCACATTACACACATAGCTCTACTACATGCATGCTGACCCCCCCACCCCCCACATTACACACGCAGCACATTATACACACAGCTCTACTACATCAATCTTGACTCCACACATGACACACACACCACATTACACACAACTCTACTACATCCATCCTCACCCCACACATTACACACACACAGTCCATCACACACACACACAGCACATCACACACACAGCTCTACTACATTTATCCTGACCCCACACATTACATACATAGCACATTACACACACAGCTCTACTACATGCATGCTGACCCCCCCCCACACACACACATTACACACGCAGCACATTATACACACAGCTCTACTACATCAATCTTGACTCCACACATGACACACACAGCACATTGCACACAACTCTACTATATCCATCCTCACCCCACACATGACACACACACAGCCCATCACACACACAGCACATCACACACACAGCTCTACTACATTTATCCTGACCCCATACATTACATACATAGCACATTACACACACAGCTCTACTACATTCACCCTGACCCCGCCTATTACACACACAGCACATTACACACACAGCTTTACTACATCCATCCTGACAACACACATTAGACACATAGCACATTACACACACAGCTCTACTACATGCATGCTGACCCCCCCCCCCACATTACACACGCAGCACATTATACACACAGCTCTACTACATCAATCTTGACTCCACACATGACACACACAGCACATTACACACAACTCTACTACATCCATCCTCACCCCACACATGACACACACAGCCCATCACACACACAGCACATCACACACACAGCTCTACTACATTTATCCTGACCCCACACATTACATACATAGCACATTACACACATAGCTCTACTACATGCATGCTGACCCCCCCACATTACACACGCAGCACATTATACACACAGCTCTACTACATCAATCTTGACTCCACACATGACACACACAGCACATTACACACACAGCTCTACCACATCCATCCTGATCCCACACATCACACATATCGGCTGAGTTATATTCTCATTTTGTTATTTTTGTCTTCCCTTTTTCAAGAGTGCTAACTGTGTTGTTCGTCTGTCTGTCATGCTTAGTGTTTTATATATGTTGTAGGACCTTTGATGACGTCACCAGTGGGGGAGCGATGATGTCACCAGCGGTGGAGCATGATAAGCACTCACATACATACTCACTGACGAGTGGTCATTAGTAGTTTGATAATTCTGGAAAGAAACCTAGTTGACCTGCAGATAAGGTCATATACACTCTGTGTTCCATATTCTATACATAGATCACGTACATATAATTAATAAGAAATATGTGCATGACTATGTGAACTACATTCTCACTTACTGCTGTTTCTCATTAAAAAATATTAAAATATGTGTATGGAAAGTAATTGCATAAAAAACTATTTTATTAAATAGTTGGAGAAATGTATAACATACATATTTTGCCTACAGAAGCAGGTTAGTGTTGTTTGTTCTTTCAGTAATTATCTATAGGTGACGTGCCTATATATAATCGCCTCCCCAAAGTTTTGACTGAGGACCTGCTTATATCCTCCAGGTTTCCTTCATAGCGTACCCAAGGCTTAGGAAACAAAATAGCCATTGTTATTCCAGTCCTTATGCTTTCCATCTCTAACCAGCCCTTTCAAGAATAACTGAGCCATGCGTGCTTCTCATATTCCTATGTGACTTCTATAGCAAACACAAATTTGAAGGCTCACATTATTCACTTATAAGCAATTCAACACTAACAAAGTCGTGGGCCCATCTTAAACAAATGCTTGCATATCCTACAGATGTGAAAACATTTTCATAAGTTGGCATTTGAGAAAATCCAGAGATCTAAACCTGACTCGAAATTACACCAACTGAAAAAAACTGAAAAGGCTTAAGCCCGTTGACCTTCCTCACAAATAATGCACTTATGATTGGAATACTGACTAGTTTTGGTTGAAAGAAAATATTTTTCACTTAGATACAGTAAGGTAAGTGAACCTTGAGGAATAGATTCACATTAAGGATCAGTGGTAAGTAGTGACTTACTGGGCCATGACAAAGCTTTGCTTCCCTCACTTCAAATTGTTCTCAGAATGGAGAATCAGTTGTTTTGAAATGAAATAGGGGGCTTAGCAATTTAGTATGATTATGTAAGATGCACATAATGGTATAATTGCTGTTATTTTCAGAAGTTGTGTGGGATTGCTGCTTGAAGTATTTTCATTATTGTAGCCACATGATGAAAACATAATGCAGCTGAGTGCAAAATAAGGCAAAAATGATGTCAATCACCATGGAAAAATAAATCTCAGAAAAGTGTTCAAATATGATATTTAGCTGTTGATATACATGGAGGTACATCAGTCCGCCTGAATAAAAAGCTCATTGTCTTACGTTTTATAGTAGCATCACAATAGCAATCAATCGATGTAAACTTTTTGTAATTGTAACCTGCTCAGAGATTTTAAAAAATGCTTTCACATTGGTTCTGCTGTAAGATTAAAAGTCTACAAAAGCAAAAACTCTTCAACTGCTCTTATTTATTTTCTTGCCGTGTTAACAGACTAACAGTATCGAAGATTCAAGGACTATAGGAACAGACAGACATTTTCATCGCTCAAATAAAAAAAAAAAATTCTTTGAAGAATGTCTTTTCCCCCTAAAGCAGCAGCTTATTCTTAGCCTTAGGCAGGGATGTGATTTCTTCAATTTCCCATTTAATACTTTTGTAAAAGCTGTTCCATCCCTTTAGTAAATCATAGCAAGTTAGAAAGGAATTGTTTCAGGCATTATATGAGAATGTCACTTTACTGTAAGTAAATTAACTTTTTTCTGATTCAGGGGCCAAGCTAAGACAAAGACCCAGGGGCTCCACATCTATCAGGAAAGTTGAGCACCCTGTCTCAGATAGCGCCCCTTCCTTATTCCAAGGGGCGGCAATTGGAGGAATAGCTGCAGCCTGTCTGGGATTAGCAGGCCGCCCGTGCTGTCCCCCCATTCTCTATAGGAGGATTTAAGGCAAATTATCTTAAAGACATGGATACAATTGACAGTGGGAGTACCAATGTCTGAAACCACGCTGGACTCTCTGCACTGCAGTCCAGTACCTTCTAAGTGATGCAAGCGGCACGATGGTGTCATTGCTCTGCCAGCGTCATTCCACAGGATGTCAGATAGAAGAGTGTAGGAGATGTACGGAAGGTCCCGTGGGACCATGGTGGAGGTGAGTGGCTTTATTACTTTACTATTGGAGATATTAAGGCCACCATAGGGAACAGTATAGCTATTACAAGAAGAAAAATTATGGCTATTTATAACTTTAGGGGACAGTATGGCTAATACATGCACATTATGGCTATTTATTACTACAGGGGGAATTATGGCTATTACTACTACAGGAGTATTGTGGCTATTCATTACTACAGGGACATTATGGCTATTACTAGTACAGGTTGACATTATAGCTATTTATTACTAAAGGGGACATTATGGCTATTGATTACTACAGGGGACATTATAGCTATTACTACAGGGGCATTATGGCTATTAAATATTACAGGGGCATTATAACTATTATTACTAAAGGGGAACCGTATGGCTATTTATTACTATAGGGGCATTATGGCTACTACAACATGGTGATAGTATGGATATTTATTACTACAGTGGACATTATAGCTACTTATTACTACAGGGGTATTATGGCTATTACTACTGCCAGGGGATGTTATGGCTATTACTACTACAGGTGGACATTATGGCTATTGATTACTACAGGGGGACATTATGGCTATTTATTACAATAGGGGAAGAGTAGGGCTATTACTGTAGGGGGCATTATAGTTATGTATTACTACATGGGACATTATGGCTATTATTACTACAGGGAGACAGTATGGCTATTTATTACTACAGGAGGACATTAGGGCTATTACTACAGAGAGCATCATGGCTATTACTACTATAGAGGACATTGTGGCTACTTATTGCTACAGAGAACATGATGGCCATTTTTGAGTACATGGGACATTATGGTTATTTATTGCTCCAGAGGACATTATGGCTATTATTACTACATGGAACATTATGGCTATTTATTACTACAGAGGGGATAGTGTAGCTATTTATTACTACAGGAGACATTATGGCTGCTTATTACTACAGGAGTACATTATAGCTATTTGTTACTACAACAGGGACATTATGACTATTATTACAGGGGATATTATGTAAAGGAATTACTACAGGGGACATTTTACAGCTATTTATTACTATAAGAGGCATTATGACTATTTATTACTACAGGGTATATTATGGCTGTTCAATACTACAGGGGGCATTATGGCTTTTTATTACTCCGGGGCATATTATGGCTATTATTGTTATTCATTGCTCAGGGCATGCTATGAGTTACAATGTTATACAGTATTTAGGGGAATCCATGTGTGGCACTATTAAAAGTTTATCCTAATATAGGGATTACGGATATAAAAAAGCAAAGAACATCTGTGTGGTAACATCTGAAGAGACAAATTCTGTCCAGGAGACGTTGTCATGTCAGTTTGGACAGGATGTAGAAGAAAATGAAAATGCTAATAAGAAATGACATCATGTGTGACAGTGAGTCACAGTGTCATTGTTTATTCTGTCACTGGCTGCCTCTAATCAGTCCTATAGTCACTGTATGGTCTATAGAGTGATGATTCTCTACAGAGTAGAGAGTAGATGATTCTCTACATCACTCTGTAGAGTGATGATGCCCTATTCTCATTTGCACAAGGAAAGACTAGAAGCAATGGGATGAAACTGAAAGGGAGGAGACACAAATTAGATATTAGAAAAAACTTTCTCACAGTGAGGGTGATCAATGAGTGGAACAGGTTACCACGGGAGGTGGTGAGTTCTCCTTCAATGGAAGTGTTTAAACAAAGGCTGGACAAATATCTGTCTGGGATGATTTAGTAAATCCTGCACTGAGCAGGGGGTTGGACCCGATGACCCTGGAGGTCCCTTCCAACTTTACCAATCTATGATTCTATGTTGGGTTAGTAGCATTCTTATTTGTAAACTGACACTTCTCATCATATTTTATTATTGCTCAGGCTGTATTAGGAAGTACAAACTTAAATATCGGAGAAATCAATGGGAGCCATGCCTGCAGTTACAAGCACCTACCACTACATGGGAGGTCGTCGTGGAGGCTTCCGCTCTGATCTCTGTTATTGCGGCGCTGACAGCATGCTCCTGCACAGCTGATCGGTCGGGGGTCCTGAGTGGCGGAACCCAGCCGATTAACTATTGATAGGTCATCAATAGTATTTCCACAGAAAACCCCTTTAATCTTCTCTCTGGTGTTGTATTTATGTACTGAGCTTGGTTCTGGGGTTGTATTTATGTACGGATATATTTTAAGTATTTGTAATTGTTTTGTTGAATTACTAGTTTAACGATAATCTTATATATACATAATTACTCTGCAAACGAGTGGCGATCAACAAAGCTTGTCAATCAGTGCTTTTTCCTGCCGTTCAGGTGCAGCACAGGATTATTTATCTTCACACAGAATGCATTTGTTGGCAGCACATGTCTGCATTTACATAGAAAGATGTGCCACTGATGAGCAAGCATTTTTATGCCCATACAACTGACATGATAAGACGATGAATAAGAATATGCTGGTTTGCATTATCATATGAACCAATACAGAGTCATGCGAATGTTCATGCCCAATCATAAACCCATATAAAAGGGCCTCACAGAAATGATCAATCAGTCTCAATTCACTGGTAAAATGCATGCAAATGAAGCAGAGATTAAAACAAATTAGCAGCTTCACTAAGGAATTAGGTTACAACTGCTGCCCATAAAAGTCCATTGAGAGAAGAGGGAGGAATAAAAGGAGGGAACAGGTGAAGTGAGAGAATTGCAGAGAGAAGCTGCTGCAGCTTCTAATGAGTGTTCTACAATATCACCCCAGTGTGGATTCATAGCAACTCTGCTCATTATTGCTGTATAATGCCCTCTATGCTGTGACTGCTTCTCTGTATGTATGAGAGATAGAGGTGCAGGATCTCCTCTTCTCTCTGTATGCTGTATGTGGAAGACATTCAAGCAGCTAGTCTCTACCTACTAGCTCAGGGAAAACTGACAATTAGAAAAAAAGTCTACAAAAGGGGAACCGAATAAGTCATAAGGGTCAGAAATACTGCTGTTCCTCAAGCATACACGGCAGCTTATTCTGAGAGATCATCCAGAATGATTGGTACACTTTAATACAATTATATGCATAAGCAACTACATATGTTCCAGCAGTGAGGCTGCGTTCACACATGACGTTTTTTTGTTGCAGTTTTCAACTGCAATTAAAGGGTGCTTAAAGGGGTTGTCCCGCGGCAGCAAGTGGGTCTATACACTTCTGTATGGCCATATTAATGCACTTTGTAATGTACATTGTGCATTAATTATGAGCCATACAGAAGTTATAAGAAGTTTTTCACTTACCTGCTCCATTGCTGGCGTCCTCGTTCCCATGGAGCCGACTAATTTTCGCCGTCTAATGGCCAAATTAGCCGCGCTTGCGCAGTCCGGGTCTTCTTCTGTTCTCAATGGGGCTCCGTGTAGCTCCGTGTAGCTCCGCCCCGTCACGTGCCGATTCCAGCCAATCAGGAGGCTGGAATCGGCAATGGACCGCACAGAAGCCCTGCGGTCCACGGAGGGAGAAGATGCCGGCGGCCATCTTCAGCCAGTAAGTAAGAAGTCACCGGAGCGCGGGGATTCAGGTAAGTGCTGTGCGGATTTTTCTTTAGGTCCCTGCATCGGGGTTGTCTCGCGCCGAACGGGGGGGGGGGGGGGGGGTTGAAAAAAAAAAACCCGTTTCGGCGCGGGACAACCCCTTTAAGAAAACGCATGCCTTTTTTTTAAACTGCATATATTTTTTTAAGGCTGCATGCAGTTTCTAAAAAAACGCATCAGGTTTTTAACAATATGTGCATTTTTTTGTTTCGTTTTTTTAAATGCCTGCATTTTTAAAATTTGGTTGAAAAGTGCAACAAAACACCATTATGTGAACGCAGTGCAATGAGTGAATATAATAGAGGATGCTGATTTTTAATCTTTACTTCTTATCTTTATCCTCCTTCCCATTCTCCCCTGTGCTCCTGCATTTCGTCCATGTGATGAGAAGACTACTGACTGCATGCACATAATGGAGAGGAATAGCCCATGCATAAGATTTGCTGAGGTGACAGCGTCTCTTTAATATCAGTATTGATTGCAGTGTTGAAACTGTTAATGGCACAAACTGTATTTAGTAAGTGTGGCTTTCAATATAACATTTATGTCCAAGTGTGGGAAGTGGGGTTAAACTGCTGTTCGAATGACTGCCTGGCAGAGTAATTGGAGGTTAAGTGCCATGCATTCTGACCATAGACAATAGCATAAAGACAGCCAGCAGCAAGACTATAATCTAGCAGTGTGACTACAGTATAATAGTAGGACCGGGACTGAAACAATCCACTGGTAAGGGAATTGTTACCTTTCTATCGGAAAAAATCAGTGATCAGTAGCAGAGTATGCAGATTTATCAAGGTAACATTATGTGGCAACGGAAAAGATAAGAAAAGTGTCAACTTGGTCACAGGACAGGCAATGCAGGTTAAAATGCAAGGCAGAGGTTTCCAAGGTCAGGACTCAGTCACACGAGCGCCGATGCGCCCGTGTTACTGCATGAAGAAAACAGCCGCACTGCAGGTGCAGACCCTTCTCCGCACCACCGGAAGAAAGAACACATGAACAGCAAAGGAAAAATTGCAGCACGCTATAGTTTTTAGTGGATTCCGCGTGGATGCCTTTGCGCAGCCCTTCTGCAATAGGTGAGGACAAGGGAGAAGCAGACGTTTTTTAAAAAAATCTGTACTGCGCATGTTCAATGGCGAGCCGTGCTGACCATCCGCAGTACAGATGTAGATACAGAAATGGAGGTACGCGCGGACGCCACTGTTGATAGGGACGGATTCCACTGCGTGATTCCACATGCAGAATCCGGTTCTGCCGCGTGCAGGAGGCCTATGAGGAAATTAGCATCCAGCTCAGGTTTTTTTATTTTTTCCTACTCTCTGGATCAATATATGTAGTAGGATTGGAGCTTGGAGATGATGGACCTGTGTCTATTTCCAATCTTATCAAGTTTGTTAGTATGTTACAAGCAACAACAATGCTATAGCCAGGGGCGTAGATAAAGACTCAGCTTCAAGAGTTCAGCCCCCCCTCACCCTTACCCCACCCTGCACAGCTACTCTGTGTGGCTACTGGTGGTGGTCCATCCCAAAAAATACACAAAAACATTTTGTATATCAGATGGAATATATTAAGAGAACATTTATAACAGGAGTAATGAATAATGGGGGTTCGCTTCTCTCTGAGAGATGTGAAGGGCTTCTGTAAATTACACTGTTTCACTGCTGGAAAGGTGACATGTGCTCCTCACAGTGAAGACAATTAGGAGTTTAAGGATGGGTTCACACGGGCGGAATTGCCGCAGAATTTCCGTGTCAACTTTCCGCATGCATTTTTAAACCTGAGACTAAGCAGCAAAGTGGACAAGATTTGCAAAAATCTCATTCACACCCTGCCGAAACTGACATGCGGCACAGAATTCAAATCCCCTGACATGTCAATTTTGGCGCTGTTTCCGCTGCAGATTTTCTTCTCTCTATGGGGAGAGATTTCCGCAGCAGAATACAGTCTGAAAAGCAGCTTCAAACCCATGCCAAATGGCACGGGTTTTGAAAGAAAGCCATTCTACTGCAGAAATCTTGTGAAACCCCTGGATGTGACAGCATCTGGGGGTTTCACATCCAAGGAATTCCCTGCTGCAGCTGTCACAGCCGCAGCAGGGGACAGCGATCCACTCCCATAGCTTTCAATGGAGTGGCAGGAGCACCAGCCCGATTGAAAGCAATGGGTTGGCATTGCGGTTCTCTGCCACAGCTGTGGCAGAGCATTCTTTCATCCCGCGGGGAGTCCCCTCATCACTGAACACCGTGTCAGTGATGAGGGGTCTCCCCGCAGGGAATCTTTACGCACAGCACGGACCTTCCCAGCGTGCGGATGTCCTATCTTTTGCAGGTGTGAGTATTTTGCACCTGTAAAAGACGGACATGTGAACACATGATAGGGAACCAATAGTTCTATTAGATGCACTTTTTTTGTGCACATAGGCGTGTGCAAAAAAACGCTCGTCTGACTTTGCCCTAAAATTAAATTGAAATGTGCACAGCGCTGATCCTCTGCAGCTCTTGTGCAACGGTGCCCAGTAACCCACTGCACTCTTCTTCAAGCTCCAATGATGGTCTTCTATCACAAGGTCATGTGACTGTTGCAGCCAGTTAGCAGCTGTATGAAACTCAGGATCAGCTGATAATTGGCTGCAGAAGTCACACGGCCCTGTGATTGGATGCCATTGTTGAGTCTGGAATAAAGGCCCCTTTTTCACACAACGATTATCGCTCAAAATTCACTCAAAAGCTATCTTTTGAGCGATAATTGTTGTGTAAATGTGTGCCCATCATGCACTTACCGTGCACTTTTTGTCCATCTCTGAGTCCGGCTCAGCTAAAAATCCATCAGGACTCCTAAGACGAACCGCACACTGAGTTCTCCTCGGGCAGTGCTGATAACATTCTTTCAGCAGCTGTCCCACTGGAGAACAATAGTGATGTATTTGGAGAACAGACCACCCGCTGTTCTCTAAATACATACAAATGAAGCTAGCTAGCTAGCTACTAATTGGCTGATTAGCCCATTAGTAGCTAATGCAAAATGATCTCTAAAAATTGTCAGTTTCTGAAGAATTTTGAGCGATCATCTATGTGTGTAAATGTACCTTAAGAGTGCTGTGGGAGAACATTATCTTAATAGGCACTGCAGGAAATCAGGCGAGTTGACTATGACTTTTTTCATGTTTTTATACTATGCTAGGCAGATTTCAATCACATTTTTTGTCCCCAGTTTACCCCTTTATATGTATTTATTTAAAGTCCTTAATGAGATGGTACCTTCAACTGTGTGCACTTGGAATGGCACTGTGAATGGCCTGTGGGCTTGGGAATGTTCTCTTGGTAGCAGCATAGAGATCACAGGATGGGCACATTGCACATTCATGCTCATAGGGAGATTGTGGTTTGTGAAAGGTAGTGGTGTAGCTGCCATGAGGACCTATGGAGACACAAAGTGGTTATTTTTTAACTTAGTGAGGCACCCCTGTGAGTGCTGTATAGGTATAGCTGGCTAAAGTAGGGGGTGACCTGGTGGGAATGGCAGAGACTTAAATCCCCATTACACCTTTGCTGCTGCAACTAGTTTTAGATTTTTGTTGCTATCTTTTCATCCTCACATTCCAAGAGACGAGCCCTAACTTTCTTATTTTTCCATATACATAACAATATGTATGCTTGTTTGGTTTTCTCTGGGTTTTTTTTGTGGGACAAGTTGTATTTTTTAATGTCACCATTTTATATGCCATTTAATGTATTTTAAAACGTTTTACATTTTTTATGGGGTGAATTTGGGAGAATAACACAATTCCACCACTGTTTTGTGAGTTTAATTTTAACATTTTTTGCAGTGTGGTAAAAATTATACATTACCTTTATTCTGCAGGTCGCTATCATTTTGGAAGTAGAACATTTATATGGTTCTTATTATATTATTTTAACAAAATAAAAAAATAATTGACTTTGTGTCTCCATATTTCAAACCTTACAATATAACTTTTACCTTTCTGTAGATGGAATTGTGCAAGGGCTCTTTTGTTGGACAAGCTCTAGTTCTTATTGGTACCAGTTTTGGGTTCATACAACTTTGATTGCTTTTTATTCCACTTGAGAGATAAACAACAATTCTGGCATCATGTATCTTTATCTGTGTGGGCTAAATAACATATTTTAATAGTTTGGACTTTCACGGATGAAGCGATACCAATTACAGTATGTTTATTTTTTACTATGTCCTGCATGTAAAGTACTCTAAAAGAAGATATGGTGGAGGAATCAGAGTATCCTCAGCATAAGGCAGAGTGCATGGCAGCCAAAACTTTTTATAGTGAAAGAAGATTCTTATCAGAATGTATCAGCCTGGAGGGATGTTCGGAGGGAAAGGGGGGGGGTTGCTATTACTAAATGGGGCCAGAGGAGACAGTGTTACTAATTATGCCCACAGAGGGGACATTTTTACCAAGTGTGGCTACAGAGGAAGACTATTACTAATTAAGGCCAAAGAGGGGGCATTATTACCATAGGGAATACTGAGAAGAGATGAGTTGTGGCCGGAAAAAGTCTTAGTAAGGTAGTAACATAGTATGTTAGGCTGAAAAAAGACATATGTCCATCTAGTTCAGCCTATTACTTCCCCCACCCACCTTCTCCCAATGTTGATCCAGAGGAAGACAAAAACCTCAATGAGGTAGTAGCCAATTTTCCTCATTTAAGGGAAAAATTTTCTTCCTGACTCCAAGTCTGGCACTCGGAACAATCCCTGGATCAGCAACTCCTCTGATGTAATTAGTGATTATAACATGTAATTCTATTACATGCAAGAAAGGAACTGCCAGTTCTAACTGTATTAACCCCTCTCACCACTCCACCCCCATTCTCATCAATTAGTCCCAGGTTACTGTCTTCCCCTCTATCACTCTGGCTGCCCTCCCCCCAGTTTCTAGTTTAAACACTTCTCCAACCTCACAGCCATCTTCTCCCCATCACAGCTGCACCCTCCCCACTGGTAGAAGCAGCAAAGTCAGCCCAGTTCTCCAGGAACCCAAACCCCTCCTTCCTACACCAACTCTTGAGCCACTTGTTTACCTCCCTAATCTCCCTCTGCCTTTCTGTGGTACAGGTAATATTTAAGAAAATACTACTCCGGAGGTCCTTGCCCTAAGCTTACATCCTAGTGCTCTGAAATCATTTTTAAGGACCTCCACCTACCTATAACTTTGTCATTGGTGCCGATGTTTACCATGACCACTGGATTCTCACCAGCCCTTCCCAGTAATCTGTCAACCTAATCTGCAATGTGTCAAACTCGAGCGCCAGGATGACAACACATCGTTCGACGTTCCCAGTCTTTGTGGCAGATTACCCTGTCTGTTCCTTTAATATTTGAGTCTCCCACTACCAGGTCCTGTCCAGCCTGTCCTGCAATCCCCTTCCCCTTCATACTGGAGCAGACATCCCCCTGGTGGTCAGAGGCCATGTCATGCTGCAGCAGTGCTAATCCTGTAATGGCATCCCCCTCATCTGCCAATTTTGCAAACTTGTTGGGGTGTGCCAGTTCAGGACTAGCCTTCCTGGATCTCTTCCCTCTACCCCTCCTGTCACCCAGCTACCTGATGATCCTGCTCTCCCATACTATCATCCCCACCCACACATCTTTCCAGAGGATGCCTGCTGAAAGAGCAGCAAACTCCTTTCAATGTTGCCAATGGATATCAGTGTTGCAAGCTGCAGATTTAGATTTGAGATCTGGGCCTCCAAATGTGCAACATGCTCACATTTCGTACCGTAGTATGCATCCTCGAACGGCTGTTCAAGGACTGTATACATGGCACAAGATGTACACTGGACGGCATTGTCAATCATAGAGCACATTCTAAGTGGGGATCGTACAGATAGATTAAAGTAATATATACAAAAGTAGCAGTAATTAAATACAAGTGAATCTTCCAAAGTCCTTGAATCCAAATTCACTAATCCCAAGTCACACACAAGAAAAATCACGCTTTGGATTCAGCATGCACACTTACTTATGTTTGCTTTATATGTCAATCAAGGAATACATAATCTGTGATCATTGGAGATAACTGCACTATAATCACTATAACTGTGTAGAACTGGTATCTATTATTTGGTGATTACATTTTTAGACATATACTAGAGCTGAGCGGCTGTATCTAAGCCTGCCATGTTCTAAAAGGTGCCTTATAATGTGTGTATATAATTTTTGGGAGGGAGAGGAGCCCCGATTCATTTTTGCTATGGGACCTCATGAGTTCTATGTACACCCCTTACTATAGTAGATCATGAAGAGATCCTAAACTATCAGTGCATTTTTATGAAGGTGTCGGCGGCCAGTCACCAAACTATCAGGACATTTATGAGTGTCACCTTAATACGGGGCCATAGCTGCTGGCACAATACAGTAGGCATTGGAGACTGGTACCTTAGTAGAAGGGGACCAAGAGTATCATAATATAAGAATAGGAATAGCCAGCTATCAGTTTATTCATACATATCCAGGTGAAGTAACTAACGTGAAATCACATTGTGATAAGCCACACCCCCAAACCACGATTCCTTTTACCATGGCCATTGTTTTGGTGAAAGGGTGACAACCCTACTTCTGAGCCAGCTCCATAAACTCTGCTGTGACGTGTGATTCACATATGTGTGACATGTCATAATGGGGTTAAGGACCGCACTGTAGGCTTGTGTTGCATGTTTCGAAGTAAACCAGTTAATCTGCAATATTTCTGTCATTCTGTATAGCCCCTTTAGATGATACTTTTGATAATGCGTAGCAGTTTTCATGCAGTACGTACATTTCTAAGGACGACCACACACAGTGTTTTTAAGAATGCTCAGCAGAGGGAGCCCGATAGCATTTTGCAGTATTGGACTGTGAAATTGCTATTTACTCTGGCTGTATAGAACGACATTTGGCAAGTCACACGTTAAACTTCTTCCAAGTTCTGGTGCTATAAATGTAGGGCATTGTAAGATTTTAGTTTATTCTATTGGATTAGCTGCAACCTGAGGAAATATATTTCATTATTAACATGGGCAGACATTAAAAAAGCCCATGACACTAATCACATTATTTTATGGCCCAAGCAAAGCATATGAGTTGTCACATAAAGAGGATGTTGGCAGGATAATTGGGATTCCTACCTTGCAGTGTTTTATTGGATATTCTGCTTGTTATACCGGACTTTGAATAAAACGTGTCAGATCGCACAATGAGGGCTCATAGCTCCCTTTCTTTGATGTTCTGAGTTGATACCCTTTGTAGCTTTTGTTAAAAGTACAACATTTGTTTCGCTAGGAGACCCCTTGCCAGGAGGAAACCAAATTTACTTCGCTGTATCAGGAATTAGTGCATTAGGTCCTAAAGGGAATCTGGGAGCTATTTGGTACACTATAAAAGCTAAGGGTGCCTTTAGACGGAACATGATTGATCAAAAAATCAAACAAGCGAAAGTGAATGATAATCGTTTAGTCTAAACATGAGCCGAAGACCGGACGATAAATGATAATCGTTCGCTTTTAATTCGTTGTTTATTTTATGCAGGCATAAAAACTCATTGTTGGCTTGTTCACTTACCGTTCAGTTTAACCCCTTAAGGACCAGGTGCAGTAAATATACAGCGCTTGGTGCTGAGCTTTAATCCTGGCTTATAGCAAAAATAAGGCGCGGGATTAAAGCCTCTGCTTATGCCATCTAGCAGGAGCAGGTCGGGTTGTCAACTGTTAGTGACAGCTGAGAACCTGGAGGAGAAGGGAGGAGCGGTTTTCAATAAGTGCTATGTACTAAGAAGTGGAAGTGTTTCTTCCACTATGTGACTCGGCAATCACGTGACTGCCAGGTCCCTCATTACAGCAGAGCTGCAGGGCCCTAGCAGACCCTGATCAGCTTTACCAGTTACTGTTAACACTTCAAGGGGATGTCTTCCCCTATGACTGGGGCTCTTATGCATGCCCCAGCTACAGTGGAAAAGTGTGAAATTAAAAAAAAAGAATGTGAATGACCTTCACAGGTCTAATATGACGTCATGGGGGACATAAATGTTAAAAAAAAAGCTACAAAAAGAAGTTAAAAAAATTACAGAATAAAATAAAAATATACATAGAAAGAAATGACCCACAGCCAACGCCAATCAAAACTATTGCTGTATGTGCCCTGTAATCCAAAACTATACAAATCAAAACGTTCAAGATAAAATGAGGAACTTAGCCCTGTACTTTAATTTAGCATAAATGTACTAATTTGATATATATGTGTGTGTATATATATATATATATATATATATATATATATATTTAAAAAAAATCTTTTTTTTAGCTTTTTAACCGCAATAAAACTAAAAAGACGGGGAAAAAGTCAGTAAAAAAGGATATTAAAAAATAGCCATACATGTCATGGAAAAAAAATTCAGCAAAAATAATGTTGGTAGCTGAAGGAAAAAAATAGGGCAGTAAAAACCACCACATGGGTAAAATCCCTAAAAAATGTCCGGTCCTTAAGGTACAAAACAGCCTGGTCCTTAAGGGGTTAAACAGCCATCATTCAGTCTTTCTCATTTACTTATACAGTGAATGTGAAAGACTGAACAATTCTGAATGATTTCTCATTTGAATGAGCCAACGATATATGTGTCAGTGTAAACGATGACGTAATTCACTTGTTCGCTCTTCAAACAATAAATCGGCTCATCTAAAAGGGCTCTAAGCTCATGAGCTCAAAGTAGCTGACCCGCCGAGTCTGGAGATGTTTTATACTTACTTTCCCACACCATTTCCTGCTGTTGAACGCAGACTCCATAGACATGCACACAGAATGAGAGAACTACTTAGGGCGAGCCTATGTAGTGCCCTCAATGCAATGCAGCAGCAGGTTTGAGAACTGATAGTGAGAGAAGGTAAGTATAAAACTTAAGTCTCTGGACTCAGCATGTCAGCGACTTTGAGTCCATAAAACTTAATTTATAGGGCTCTAGGTAGCTTGCAGAGTCTCTTCAAGCACCTCTGAGTTGTGTGGATTTGTAATACAGCACCTATAGAGGTGTAGAGAGCCCTACTACACCTCAATCTCCATATGCTTCCAATTTCATATGCAAATGAAAAGATGGAACTATGCCTCTACAGCACTACTTGCATATTTCCCAGAGTAGCATGGATAGCTTAGTGTCCTCCATAGGATACTGTATTATGGAAGTATTCCCCATTTCAAGCAATTGCTTCTAAGGATATCTCAGTTATAGCCTGCCTAACAGCCTATGGCTCTATGGTACAGAACAGCAGGGACTCTGTATGCCAGAAATGAATAATTTGAAAGACTGTCCACCACTTCAAGGATTAATTTCTTTGCTGTATGCATGTAAATAACTTGTAGGAGGGTCACAATACCCCAATCAAGGATGGCGCAGTGACTGGTACAGACTCAGCAAGGTTTAACGTGAACAACAGCTTACTCAAGTTGAGGCAATGAGTATATGGTTATAGTCTTACACAGAGGGCTCAAACTTGAGGGGTACATGCAGTATTATGGCACAGACCTTTTTAGTTACACACAGAGTTGTGCCACAGAGCATGGTTTATCAATAGCAACGGAATGGTCTCTTTATATAGCTTGCAATATATCACCAGCAGGTGGAATACAGCAGTAGGAAGACAGTCTATATAACTCCACTGGCAGTTGACATTAAGGACAGACTGTATTTTCAAAAATACAGGGGAAAATTTGCTAAGCCCAGCATTTCCGACACTGGGCTTAGTACAATGTCCCTTGGCGCATGGTGCACTTAATACATGAAGAGGTGCATGCCACCAGATCAGAATACAAAATGAAAGCAGCAATGTGATTGGTTGCTGAGGACAATTAAGGCAATTTTTCTCTTTTCGAGAGTTCCATAAATCTGCCCCGAAATATTATTTTAGTGTCTGAAAAATAGATTAAAAAAATTACATATGGTATTTCAAGTTCAATTTTTTTTAATCATTTAGGAAACCCCCAAAATAGTGTTTTTATGGTGCTGCTAAATAAAGTTGCTTAACGGTCCCAGTACAAAATACTATTTTTGGATATCATTACAGTTTTTTAATAATACTACCAATACTAATAATACTACTACTAATAATAAAATGAATTAATAAATATATAATCTGTTTTATACAGCCATATCATCTCAATAAAAAAATCAGTTACTGTATATAAAACATTACAGATTTTGCAATCATTTAAGGAAGCCATAAAAAAATGATAAAAAGCATGACTTTCCTGAAATCCAGTTATCAGATGGTTTTAGCCTATGACTTCAAGATTACCACTTCCTATGTGTCTCTGCTTTTTGCCTGAAGCTAGAACTAAAACAGGGTCCTTGATGAAATCCAATAAAAACAAAATTTGATTGAGTCTTTTGGTGCAGTATTCAGATAAATACACTGATTTTGAGATCACAGCCCATATATAATAATGACCTTTCTACAGAGCAGATAAATTGAATCTAATGTTCATTACAAATGTCTAAAAGCACTTACATGAATTAGGATTTGTTCCCTTGTTTTTACCACTTGGCAAATGTTTGATTTATATTTAGTAACTCCCTAAGTATGCATACTGGAAAGTTAAAGGACAATTATATTAATAAAATGTAGAAAATGTGGTACTAAATGGCCAGAGAAAAAGGCACTGCTTGACCCCCTATGATGTCTACATGCTCTAATAGATCATATGAAAAACCGTTGCCCTTGAAGAACTTGAAGATTTGAACACCATTGAAATTAGATGCCAATCATAGAGCGTCTAATTTCAGTCATTGTTAAGCTGGCCATGAACTCCAAGTACACTAACTAATGGCTATTCCCAACACTCCCATATACATGCATGCTTAACTCGACAAAGCATGTATGTGTTCTGCATTAAAAGAATAGATAAGCTGCTGCAGACACCTTGTCACATCTGGATTGACTAGTTTATGGAAGAATTCATGGACAGGATAACCAGAATGGCCCCTCAAGTGGAGCATCTACCCCGAAAAGGGTGACCCCACTGCAAGAGAGAGACCAATATTGCCTGATAACAACTACAGTAAATACTGACCTACTGATACTAAGTGAAACCGAAGTACTGAGCTACCTGACTCACTAATGCCACACTTGGATAACTAAAGACTAAATTTTCCTCTGCCAGAGCATGGTTAGTACACTCAGTATTATCAGCAACCTCTGGTAAGAGGAGATTGCCTAAATAGCGCAAGAAAGAACCTGATTGACTGGTTAAGTTGACAATCATCCCAGCTAGCCTGATAGTTAAACCAAACTAATAGAGTTACTGACTGACTGTAGAGATGAGCGAGCACCAAAATGCTCGGGTGTTCGTTACTCGAGACGAGCTTTTCGCGATGCTCGAGGGTTCGTTTCGAGTAACGAACCCCATTGAAGTCAATGGGCGACCTGAGCATTTTTGTATATCGCCGATGCTCGCTAAGGTTTTCATTTGTGAAAATCTGCAAAACCCAAGAAAGTGCTGGAAACGACACAGAAACGGATAGGGCAGGCGAGGGGCTACATGTTGGGCTGCATTTCAGGTTCCCAGGTCCCACTATTAAGCCACAATAGCGGCAAGAGTGGCCCCCCCTCCCAACAATTTTTACTTCTGAAAAACCCTCATTAGCAAGGCATACCTTAGCTAAGCACCACACTACCTCCAACAAAGCACAATCACTGCCTGCATGACACTCCGCTGCCACTTCTCCTGGGTTACATGCTGCCCAACACCCCCCCCCCCGCACGACCCAGTGTCCACAGCGCACACCAAAGTGTCCCTTCAGCCTTCAGCTGCCCTCATGCCACACGCTGGCCTCATAGCCACACCACCCTCATGTCTATTTATAAGTGCATCTGCCATGAGGAGGAACTGGAGGCACACACTGCAGAGGGTTGGCAGGGCCAGACAGCGACCCTCTTTAAAAGGTGTGGGGCGATAGCCCACAATGCTGTACAGAAGCAATGAGAAATCCAATCCTGTGCCACCTCCATCAGGAGCTGCACACGTGGGCATAGCAATGGGGAACCCATGTGCCACACACTATTCATTCTGTCAAGGGGTCTGCATGCCCCAGTCAGACCGGGGTTTTTTATAAATAGTCACAGGCAAGTACAACTCCGCAATGGGAATTCCGTGTGTACCCACAGCATGGGTGGCTCCCTGGAACCCACCGACTGTACATAAATGTATCGCATTGCAGTGCCCTGGACAGCAGAGCTAACGTCAGATGAAATGCAGGTGGGCTTCGGCCCACACTGCATGCCCCAGTCAGACTGGGGTTCTTTATAAGTAGACACATGCAGTTACAACTCCGTGTGGACCGACAGCATGGGTGGGTCCCAGGAAGCCACTGGCGGTACATAAATATATCCGATTGCATTGCCCATCACAGCTGAGGTAACGTCCAATTAAATGCAGGTGGTCTTCGGCCCACACTGCATGGCCCAGTCTGACCGGGGTTTTTAATACATAGACACTGGCAGGTACAAATCCCTATTGTGAAGTCCCTGTGGACCCACAGCATGGGTGGCTCCCTGGAACCCACCGGCGGTACATAAATAAATCCCATTGCAGTGCCCAGCACAGTTGAGGTAACGTGAGGTTTAATGCAGGTGGGCTTCGGCCCACACTGCATGCCCCAGTCAGACTGGGGTTCTTTATAAGTAGACACATGCAGTTACAACTCCGTGTGGACCGACAGCATGGGTGGGTCCCAGGAAGCCACCGGCGGTACATTAATATATCCCATTGCATAGCCCATCACAGCTGAGGTAACGTCTGATTAAATGCAGGTGGTCTTCGGTCCACACTGCATGCCCCAGTCTGACCGGGGTTTTTAATACATAGACACTGGCAGGTACAAATCCCTAATGTGAAGTCCCTGTGGACCCACAGCATGGGTGGCTCCCAGGAACCCACCGGCGGTACATAAACAAATCCCATTGCAGTGCCCTGCTCAGCAGAGCTAACGTCACATACAATACAGGTGTGCTTCAGCCCACAGTGCATGCCCCAGTCAGAGTGGTAATATGTACCTTAACAGTAACCGCGTTGGTGGGAATGTGGTGGCGACTGCGGACCTAGTAGCGCGGTTTTATTTAGTTGGTTTTCGGAATGTGGCCAGGATTAAGCGGGCCGTGGCAGGGGGATGGTGGGTGGGCTCTCTTGTTGTGTCGGTAAAGGTGAAATTCTTGGACTGCCACCAGACGGACCAGGTATTTGGCAAGAATGTTTTCATTGTTGGAGGAGGAGGGGGATGTTTTTGAGGCACTACGTGTCCTCTCCACGTGTCCGTGGTTATATGCACCTTAACAGTAACTGCGTTGGTGGGAAATGGCCTCGCCACCATCATGTCTTTGGGAAGCCTCCGTTTCCACACCCCAGTGACATAGCATTAGCAGCGGTATAGGCAGAGCCCAGAATTAGTGACATTTCAGCGGTAGCATTAGGGACAGGCCCCAGTAACATATCACTAGCAGCATTATAGGGGGAGCACAGTATTAGTTCCATTTCAGTAGTAGTAGCAGTCCAGACAGGCCCCAGTAACAATTCCGAAGCAGCAGTATAGGGGGAGCACAGTCTTAGTTCCATTTCAGTAATAGTAGCAGTCAAGACAGGTCCCAGTAACAATTCCGAAGCAGCAGTATAGGGGGAGCACAGTATTAGTTTCATTTCAGTAGTAGTAGCAGTCAAGACAGGCCCCAGTAACAATTCCGAAGCAGCAGTATAGGGGGAGCACAGTAATAGTTCCATTTCAGTAGTAGTAGCAGTCAAGACAGGCCACAGTAACATTCTCGTTGCAGCAGTTTAGGGAGATAACAGTCTCTTTCACATTTCAGTAGTTGCAGTATAGACAAGGCCCGAGTTACATTTATGTAGCAAAAGTGTGGGCCAACCCCACACACCTTGCCGTAGCATGAGTGCAGGCGAAGCCCATAAAAATTACTAGGATTACACTGTAGGCGAGGGCCCAAAAAAATTGGTGTACCAACAGTACTAATGTACCTCAGAAAAATTGCCCATGCCCAACCAAGAGGGCAGGTGAAACCCATTAATCGCTTTGGTTAATGTGGCTTAATTTGTAACTAGGCCTGGAGGCAGCCCAGTTAAAATAAAAATTGGTTCAGGTGCAAGTTTCAACACTTTAATGAGAATTGAAACGTATAAACATTGTTTACAAAAGTCATATGACTGAGCCTTGTGGGCCTAAGAAAAATTGCCCATTCGGCGTGATTACTTGAGGTTTCAGGAGGAGGAGCAGGAGGAGGAGGATGAATATAATACACAGATTGATGAAGCTAAAAGGTCCCCGTTTTTCATGGTGATAGAGAACGATGCTTCCATCCGCGGGTGCAGCCTACGTATTGTTTAGGTACCGCTGCTGTCCGCTGGTGGAGAAGAGAAGTCTGGGGAAATCCAGGCTTTGTTCATCTTTATGAGTGTAAGCCTGTCGGCACTGTCAGTTGACAGGCGGGTACGCTTATCCGTGATGATTCCCCCAGCCGCACTAAACACCCTCTCTGACAAGACGCTAGCCGCAGGACAAGCAAGCACCTCCAGGGCATACAGCGCGAGTTCAGGCCACGTGTCCAGCTTCGACACCCAGTAGTTGTAGGGAGCAGAGGCGTCACGGAGGACGGTCGTGCGATCGGCTACGTACTCCCTCACCATTCTTTTACAGTGCTCCCGCCGACTCAGCCTTGACTGGGGAGCGGTGACACAGTCTTGCAGGGGAGCCATAAAGCTGGCAAAGGCCTTGGAGAGTGTTCCCCTGCCTGCGCTGTACATGCTGCCTGATCTCTGCACCTCCCCTGCTACCTGGCCCTCGGAACTGCGCCTTCTGCCACTAGCGCTGTCATTTTACCATCAGTTTGTCCGCCAGGGTACTGTGGTATAGCATCACTCTCGAACCCCTTTCCTCTTTGGGTATGAGAGTGGAAAGGTTCTCCTTATACCGTGGGTCGAGCAGTGTGTACACCCAGTAATCCGTAGTGGCCAGAATGCGTGTAACGCGAGGGTCACGAGAAAGGCATCCTAACATGAAGTTCGCCATGTGTGCCAGGGTACCTGTACGCAACACATGGCTGTCCTCACTAGGAAGATCACTTTCAGGATCCTCCTCCTCCTCTTCAGGCCATACACGCTGAAAGGATGACAGGCAAGCAGCATGGGTACCCTCAGCAGTGGGCCAATCTGTCTCTTCCCCCTCCTCCTCATGCTCCTCCCCCTCCTCCTCCTCCTACTCAACGCGCTGAGATATAGACATGAGGGTGCTCTGACTATCCAGCGACATACTGTCTTCCCCCACCTCCGTTTCTGAGCGCAAAGCGTCTGCCTTTATGCTTTGCAGGGAATTTCTCAAGAGGCATAGCAGAGAAATGGTGACGCTAATGATTGCAGCATCGCCGCTCACCATCTGGGTAGACTCCTCAAAGTTTCCAAGGACCTGGCAGATGTCTGCCAACCAGGCCCACTCTTCTGTAAAGAATTGAGGAGGCTGACTCCCACTACGCCGCCCATGTTGGAGTTGGTATTCCACTATAGCTCTACGCTGCTCATAGAGCCTGGCCAACATGTGGAGCGTAGAGTTCCACCGTGTGGGCACATCGCACAGCAGTCGGTGCACTGGCAGATTAAACCAATGTTGCAGGGTCCGCAGGGTGGCAGCATCCGTGTTGGACTTGCGGAAATGTACGCTGAGCCGGCGCACCTTTCCGAGCAGGTCTGACAAGTGTGGGTAGCTTTTCAGAAAGCGCTGAACCACCAAATTAAAGACGTGGGCCAGACATGGCACGTGCGTGAGGCTGCCGAGCTGCAGAGCCGCCACCAGGTTACGGCCATGCCCGGTTGGAGGCTCAGCGGCAAAAGCCAGCGGTCGGTCTGCTCTGTCAGACCCTGCAGCAGTTCGTGGGCCGTGTGCCTCTTCTCTCCTAAGCTGAGTAGTTTCAGCACGGCCTGCTGACGCTTGCCCACCGCTGTGCTGCCACGCCGCGCGACACCGACTGCTGGCGACGTGCTGCTGCTGACACATCTTGATTGCAAGACAGAGGTTGCGTTGGAGGAGGAGGGTGGTTTAGTGGAGGAAGCATACACCGCCGCAGATACCACCACCGAGCTGGGGCCCGCAATTCTGGGGGTTGGTAGAACGTGAGCGGTCCCAGGCTCTTACTCGGTCCCAGCCTCCACTAAATTAACCCAATGTGCCGTCAGGGAGATATAGTGGCCCTGCCCGCCTGTGCTTGTCCACGTGTCCGTTGTTAAGTGGACCTTGGCAGTAACCGCGTTGGTGAGGGCGTGTACAATGTTGCAGGAGACCTGGTCGTGCAGGGCTGGGACGGCACATCGGGAAAAGTAGTGGCGACTGGAAACCGAGTAGCGCAGGGCCGCCGCCGCCATCATGTTTTTGAAAGCCTCCGTTTCCACAAGCCTATACGGCAGCATCTCCAGGCTGATCAATTTGGCTATGTGCACGTTTAGCGCTTAAACATGCGGGTGCGTGGCGGCGTACTTGCGCTTGCACTTAAACAGTTGCACTAGCGACGGCTGGACGCTGCGCTGAGAGACATTGCTGGATGGGGCCGAGGACAGCGGAGGTGAGCGTGTGGGTGCAGGCCGGGAGACGGTCGTGCCTGTGTCCTGAGAGGGGGGTTGGATCTCAGTGGCAGGTTGGGGCACAGGGGGAAAGGCAGTGGTGCAAACCGGAGGCGGTGAACGGCCTTCGTCCCACCTTGTGGGGTGCTTGGCCATCATATGCCTGCGCATGCTGGTGGTGGTGAGGCTGGTGGTGGTGGCTTCCCGGCTGATCTTGGCGCGACAAACCTTGCACACCACAGTTCGTCGGTCGTCTGCACTCTCAGTGAAAAACTGCCACACCTTTGAGCACCTCGGCCTCTGCAGGGTGGCATGGCGCGAGGGAGCGCTTTGGGAAACAGTTGGTAGATTATTCGGTCTGGCCCTGCCTCTACCCCTGGCCACCGCACTGCCTCTTCCAACCTGCCCTGCTGCTGCACTTGACTCCCCCTCTCAAGACCTGTCCTCAGTAGGCTTAGCAAACCAGGTGGGGTCAGTCACCTCATCGTCCAGCTGCTCTTCCTCCGAATCCTCTGTGCGCTCCTCCCTCGGACTTACTGCCCTTACTACTACCTCACTGATAGACAACTGTGTCTCATCGTCATCGTCCTCACCCACTGAAAGCTCATGAGACAGTTGCCGGAAGTCCCCAGCCTCATCCCCCGGACCGGGAACTTTCCAAAGGTTGGGCATCGGTCACGATAAACTCCTCTGGTGGGAGAGGAACCATTGCTGCCCAATCTGGGCAGGGGCCCGAGAACAGTTCCTGGGAGTCTGCCTGCTCCTCAGAATGTGTCATTTTCATGGAGTGAGGAGGCTGGGAGGAAGGAGGAGCAGCAGCCAGAGGATTCAGAGTTGCAGCTGTGGACGGCCTAGAAGACTGGGTGCTCGATAGATTGCTGGATGCACTTTCTGCCATCCACGACAGGACCTGCTCACACTGCTCATTTTCTAATAAAGGTCTACCGCGTGGACCCATTAATTGTGAGATGAATCTGGAGACCCCTGAAACTTGCCTCTCTCCTAATCCCGCAGCAGTCGGCTGTGATACACCTGGATCAGGAGCTCAGCCTGTGCCCACACCCTGACTTGGGCCTCCGCGTCCTCGCCCGCGTTCACGTCCTCTAGGCCTACCCCTACCCCTCAGCATGGTGTATTACGAGTAGAGCAGAAACAGAACGCTGTAATTAAATGTGCCGCTTATTGGCCTGTGGTTGGAGGCTGACTTCGCTTACGGAACGCACAGCAGAGCCAGGAAACAATTTTGCGCACGCCTGTAGTGAGACGTAGGTGCGTATGACTGAGCTAGTGGAATTCACAGCGCAGAAGCAGCCAAGTGGCCAAAGGGCAGTGGTAGGCCTTAAGTATTTTGCTTCACTTTTTTAAATGGTGAGCTGAAACACCAGACAGATACTGTATGCAGCGTATATATTGTATACTGTTTCCCTCTGGCGCTATGACGGCGGTGATGTAACGGGCACAGCAGAGCCAGGAAACAATTTTGCGTACGCCTGTAGTGAGACGTAGGTGCGTATGACTGAGCTAGTGGAATTCACAGTGCAGAAGCAGTCAAGTGGCCAAAGGGCAGTGGTAGGCCTTAAGTATTTTGCTTCAATTTGTTTAAATGGTGAGCTGAAACACCAGACATATACTGTATGCAGCGTATATATTGTATACTGTTTCCCTCTGGCGCTATGACGGCGGTGATGTAACGGGCACAGCAGAGCCAGGAAACAATTTTGCGCAAGCCTGCTGTAACTCTTTGCTGCGTATTAATTAGGACTACTACCCCCAGCAGACAGGCAGTACACTGAAGACTGTCACAGGCAGCCCAAATATAGTATTTTTCCCCAATTTTTTTGAAAAAGCCCACTGCCTATATAGACAGTATATCTCTTTCACCTTTCCCATTGTCCCTGCCTCACCAGTACTGCCCCTATACTTTGTACAATGACTGCAGACTGAGGACGCAATGGTCTGCACGCCCGATATACAAAAAAAAAAAAATTGTGCAACACTGCTAAAAGCAGCCTCAACAGTACTACATACTGTCAGATGTGGCCCTAAGAAGGACCGTTGGGGTTCTTGAAGACTAAAATAACACCTAACACTCTCCCTATAGCAGCTACAGCAAGACAGCACTTTCCCTGATCTCTGTCACCATGCATCTGTGGCGAGCCGCAGGCGGGGCAGATTTAAATACTCGGGTGTCATCTGATCTCCCCAGCCACTCACTGCAGAGGGGTGGTATAGGGCTTGAACGTCGCAGGGGGAAGTTGTAATGCCTTCCATGTCTTTCTATTGGCCAGAAAAGCGCGCAAATGTCTCAGAGATGAAAGTGAAAGTAACTTGAACATCGCGTGGTGTATCTCGAACACTCTAATACTCGAACGAGCATCAAGCTCGGATGAGTATGCTCGCTCATCTCTAACTGACTGTCTAAACTAGTAATCATCTCAGCCAGCCCAGCCACTAAACAGCAAAAGAGATGATTAACTCTCGACTGCCAAGGCCGAGTGCAACATGCATGTGCTGACAGGCATATCACATGATCCAAAGCTGATGTCATGATGTTACCCCAGACTAACCTAGAAGTCACAGAGCAGTCTACGCCATGACATACCTTTGATAGTGGCTTATCTTCCCTAGGAACAAAAGTATCAGGAATGTTCAAATTCAATGAACTCATTCTTTTTCTCAACAGTTGCTATCAGTATTGACGGACATTAAACCACCTATAACCACCTTAAAACCTTTATTCACATAGTGCAGATTTGGAGCCTTCCCACAAGAGAGTAATGAAGCAAACTTGCAAGCCTCCTCTTTTTTTTAGCTCATCCTTAAAATATGCAAAAACTGCACCAAATCTTCACTTATTAACAAGGCTTTATACTCTCAGGTAATCTACCCACTTAGCTCCTAACATTCAGTGTATTCCACTGGCATACCACATCCTCGGCTTACCTTTTCTCTGTCCTAGGACCGTTACTCTTTAGCATCTACACCTTTGGCCTAGAAAGCCCATAGAATCCTATGGCTTTCAGTACCACTTTTATGCTAATGATACTCAACATTTTCCTCTATGACTCAAATGTTACTTCTCTGCTATTCAGAGTGTCTATCAACTATATCCTCCTTCTTTTCCTCCCTTTCTAAACTCAACAAAGAGAAAAACAAATTAATTATTTTTCACCCACCCCCCTCAAGTCTCTGACCTAGACCCTACCAGACCTATAAATCATAGTGAGAGGCTCCACACTTTCCCTAGTCTCATAAGTCTGCTGCCTTGGGATAACCTGATAACCTTTGATTCCACCCTGTCCTTCCAACGGCACATTCAACCATTTACCACTTACTTGTTTGAAAATATATATTGAATTTGCTTCGAGTAAAAAAAATGCTAATGCATGCTCTCATCATTTCCTGCCAAGATTACTGAAACATCCTTTTCTGTGCAGGATAAATAGCAAATAATCTGGCATGAGACGCAACTCTGAGGTGATGATTTGCGAACAGATAATTTGTAGTATTGGATAAAAGTTTAGGACCAGCAAAAAAAAACTTGCTTCAAGGCCACAACCTCCTCTAATACACCATGGAAAATATATGGATGCAGAAGATTTTAGAGAGTGAAAAAAAGGAAGGGGGGTGAGAATGGTTTGGAGGGCTTGGGGGCCAGGTGTGCCAATGTTAATCTTCTGAAATGTTTTCAAGGGTTTCATTCAGGCCCATTGGCATCAACGTCACATCTATTTATCTCAATGTCTGCTTTTTGTTCAATTATAGTGACCTTGAAGGCGCCAAAGTCACTATTATGGACAGTTGATGTATGTCTCAATGCCCTGTGTTTTGGAAAACTATTAACATTTGAGCCGTGTTTGTTGATGTGACACATCAGCGGTTGGGTTCTACAGTGCACTCCTGGACTCCATCTTCCTACCATGTATTCCACTCAGGCAGTGAAATTGGTTATTAGTACACCACAATGTCACTTTAAAATAACTAGTATGGGATGCCTTTTGATAATTTTTAGACACCTATTATCACAAGTAACTTTTATATGCCTATTTGTACATAATCACTGTGGTTTATTATTCTAATAGATTTTTATGAACTATGTATGTACTATGAATTAGGTAAAACGAAAAAAGTTTAGTACCATGTTAGCCAATAGAACAAAGTGTGCACGTTCCCAGCAAGAGAAACCACGTAATCTTGTAGATATGATACCTTTTATTGGCTAACAAAAGTACATGATGTTATAGCGAGCTTTCCAACCTACGGAGGGTCATCCCTCAGACTCAAAGCTTTCAAACGTACACAGGGTCCTTCCTCAGGCAGCGGAATGACCCTGCGTAAGTTTGAAAGCTTGCTATTACATTATGTATTTTTATTAGCCATTAAAAGGTATCATATCATCAAGATTACTTGGTTTCTCTTACTGAGAACAATCACACTTTACTATGAATTATACATATCTGTTTTTTCATGTTTAGATACCTTTTGATTATTTAGGAATATTTGATTTTTAAGAATTATATATTTTACATATCTACCTACATTTTATATTCCATATGGACTTTCTTACAGCTCCTGTCCTACCACCATATATGCTAGTGTCTGAGAGGTGTGGCTGGTGATTGACTTGTCTGGCAGCCAACTAGCTTCTCCTGCCTCCCTATAAAATCCAGCTCTTGCTGCCTGGGAGTTGCCGATTATTCTCCAGTGATCCCTGAGCAGTCCTGCTGTTCAGACCTGCTGAGTTCTGGCTCTGGTACTTTGACCTGATCCCAGTTTGTGCCGGGTGTTCTGCTACTGCTGATAGTAGCTGCTGCAGGTTTACCAGTTTTTTCCTGTCATATTGGTCAATCCTTTCAGCCTAGCCTGTCGGTTCCAGTAAGTTGTTTTCTGCATAGGTACGGCGGTTCCTTCCTCTCTTGCCACTAGGCAGCGTAGGGTCAGTGTTGGCGGCCTGGACCTGTCTACCTTTGCGGCTACCTCCAGGAAGGGACATTGGCGTGGGTGAGAGTCAGGGAGTCCCGCGCCATGCGTACCTGTGCTCACTACTAGTATTGTAAGTCCCACGCCGTGCGTTCTGTGCACACTACTAGTGTTTTAACAAAAGTTATTAATCTTGGATCTCCATTGTCTTCTATTTTTACTTGATGATTCTATACGGATCATCAATTTTACTTGGACTTTCTATTTGTATTTTAATCTTTATCAATTCTTTTATGCCTTTTTTATTATAAAATACTAAATTAGCATATTTTATGCTTTATTTACATGCGAATGTCATTACGGTTTCTTGTGTTCATGTGTGAACGACTTCCTATTTGCACAGACGGATGGAGAGGCATCCGACCCACAGCCCATACGCAATTAACATTACGTATGGGCTACAGATAACCCTAAGCTAAGCGATGGCACAGAAAATACAAAGAAATAAAAGCTGTACTGCGCATGACTACCTGCGAGCCTCCGTGGTCATCCGCAATACAGGTTAGTGCTGTACACAGAGTCACCGGCCGGGCTCATAGCCAGAATTTACTGCAGGTACGTTAACTATACCGACTCCACAGTACCTACAAATAAACATAGTCAACAGACACCATGGCAAAACAGTGCAGCTTGACAGTCTTAGTTAGGTTCACTAGGACTGTAGCAGTTCACATCATATCAAATGGTAACATTCCATTTCACACTTTTAGTAAAAGAGTGCGATATATGACAGCATTAGCCTCAACCCCCATATATACTGTATGGGAGTAGTGACACGTTTACATGGTGTGCTTTTGAAGACAATCTCATAGTTTTCAGATGCAGGTACTGCTGCACGGATTTATATACACATTTGTAATGTCTGCATCTAAAAACTACAACATCTTCAATAAAAAAAACCATGCATTTGATTGCTAAAAGTTAAACACAAAGCGTAAAAGCAGTGGAAGTTCATCCATAACTTTTAATTAGAATGTTGACAATTACAGATGAAAAAAAATGCATTTTTGGTTTTGAGGGCAGCAACAAAGAATGCCGCACAGAGCACCTCCAACCTAAAGGCAGCGCTGCAGGGAACAACAGATTGCGTTTATCAGCACAATACATGTAAATAAGACAGACTTTGCTTTTTGCCCGTTAACTCTCCCATAGAATGTGTTATTGTGAATGCTAGCAGCACAATTCTTAATACACCACGGAAAATGTAGGGATGCAGAAGAGGTTAAATTGTTACTTAAAACTGATAGTTTGACAACTAACATTTATGTGTCTGTAGCTCTCATAGACTGTGCAGGACAGGGCAGCACAAAGATACCATGAAGGTCACTGGTCAGAATACTTTTAATTTTGTGTAGGCTGAGTACACTAAGGCAAGTGTTTCATGTGAATACAGGGTCAGTTGTGAGTCATGGTACAGCAAAACTGTGACTTGCAGCAAGCTCAATGTCTCTATATGGAAAGAAAGGTTGCGTGACCAACATGGTTGGAGTTTTTGTGACTGGCATGCACTCATCTGTTGCTTTATCCATGGGTCACTTGATTTTGTCAAGAGTTGTGTCCAACCTCACATGACTGTTAATCTCTTGTTGAAAGCAGCCCATATTTACATGATTTCCGTTGGCTGAATGCTTTGTATGCATGTTGTACATATAGTATGACTGTACATTACAGTTAAAGGCTATGTACACTTTTGCACTCCTTTTTTTCTTTAATAAATGTGTTTTTGGAAATGAAGACTTTTTGTAATTGGTTTTCATTAAAAATTCTGATTGTTTGGTTTGTATGCTTGTTAGAGATGAGCGAACGTACTCGTCCGAGCTTGATATTCGTGCGAATATTAGGGTGTTCGGGATGCTCGTTACTCGTAACGAGCACCACGCGGTGTTCCGGTTACTTTCAGTTTCCTCTCTGAGACGTTAGCGCGCTTTTCTGGCCAATTGAAAGACAGGGAAGGCATTACAACTTCCCCCTGTGACGTTCAAGCCCTATACCACCCCCCTGCAGTGAGTGGCTGGGGAGATCAGATGTCACCCGAGTATAAAAATCGGCCCCTCCCGCGGCTCGCCACACATGCCTTGTGACTTAGCTGAGGGAAAGTGCTGCTGCTGGTGCTGCTGTAGGGAGAGCGTTAGGAGTCAGTGTAGGCTTCAAGAACCCCAACGGCCCTTCTCAGGGCCACATCTACTAGTGTGCAGTACTGTGTTAGCACAGTATTTTTTTTTTTTTTGTCCAAAATTGGATCTGCAGAGCATTGCGCCCTGCAATAGGGACAGAAGTGGGGGTTAGGCAGGGAAAGTGTTAGGAGTTAGTGTAGGCTTCAAGAACCCCAACGGTCCTTTCTAGGGCCACTTGTATCCGTGTGCAGTACTGTCCAGGCTGCTGTTAGCAGTGTTGCATATTTTTTTTTTTTCTCAAAACCGGCTGTGCAGAGCATTGCACCCGGCATTAATACTACAGGGATAGACTTGTGTAGGCAGGGCCAGAAGACATTTATTATTCATTGAATACACGCAGTGGGGTCTTCCCTAAGCTAAAAAGGAAAAAAATTATATTTGGCCTGCCTGTGTCAGTCCTAAGGTCTCCGTGTACGTGTGTGCTGCGTGTACAACGTACAAAAATCAGACGCAACCAGCTACACTTTACTGCAGCCTAGCGCCATTGTCTTTCCTGACTGGCAAATACCTGCTCTGCTAGAGTTAATAACTCTGCTACACTATAGTTGTGTGACACTTTTGAGGGCCACACCACAGATATTAAACTTCTTGTTCATTGAATATACGCAGTGGGGTCTTCCCTAAGCTAAAAAGGAAAAAAATTATATTTGGCCTGCCTGTGTCAGTCCTAAGGTCTGCGTGTACGTGTGTGCTGCGTGGACAACGTACAAAAATCAGACGCAACCAGCTACGGTTTACAGCAGCCTAGCGCCATTGTCTTTCCTGACTGGCAAATACCTGCTCTGCTAGAGTTAATAACTCTGCTACACTATACTTGTGTGACACTTTTTGAGGGCCACACCACAGATATTAAACTTCTTGTTTTTCATTGAATACACGCAGTGGGGTCTTCCCTAAGCTAAAAAGGAAAAAAATTATATTTGGCCTGCCTGTGTCAGTCCTAAGGTCTCCGTGTACGTGTGTGCTGCGTGGACAACGTACAAAAATCAGACGCAACCAGCTACGGTTGAGTGCAGCCTTGCGCCAATTTCTTTCCTGCCTGGGAAATCAAATCACTGGTAATACAGCATGCTGAGGGGTAGGGGTAGGCCTAGAGGATGTGGACGCGGCCGAGGACGCGGAGGGCCAAGTGAGGGTGTGGGCACAGGCCGAGCCAGTGCGGTGGCCAGGGGTAGAGGCAGGGCCAGACCGAATAATCCACCAACTGTTTCCCAAAGCGCCCCCTCGCGCCATGCCACCCTGCAGAGGTCAAGGTGCTCTACGGTGTGGCAGTTTTTCACAGAGACGCCTGACGACCGATGAACAGTGGTGTGCAACCTTTGTCGCGCCAAGATCAGCTGGGGAGGCACCACCAACAGCATGCGCAGGCATATGATGGCCAAGCACCCCACAAGGTGGGACGATGCCCGTTCACCGCCTCCGGTTTGCACCACTGCCTCTCCCCCTGTGCCCCAACCTGCCACTGAGATCCAACCCCCCTCTGAGGACACAGGCACTACCGTCTCCTGGCCTGCACCCACACCCTCACCTCCGCTGTCCTCGGCCCCATCCAGCAATGTCTCTCAGCGCAGCGTCCAGACGTCGCTAGTGCCACAGTTTGAGCACAAGCGCAACTACGACGCCAAGCACCCGAACGCTCAAGCGTTAAACGTGCACATTGCAAAATTGATCAGCCTAGAGATGCTGCCGTATAGGCTTGTGGAAACGGAGGCTTTCAAAAGCATGATGGCGGCGGCTGCCCCGCGCTACTCGGTTCCCAGTCGCCACTACTTTTCCCGATGTGCCGTCCCAGCCCTGCACGACCACGTCTCCCGCAACATTATATGCGCCCTCACCAACGCGGTTACTGCCAAGGTCCAATTAACAACGGACACGTGGACAAGCACAGGCGGGCAGGGCCACTATATCTCCCTGACGGCACATTGGGTGAATTTAGTGGAGGCTGGGACCGAGTCAGAGCCTGGGACCGCTCACGTCCTACCCACCCCCAGAATTGCGGGCCACAGCTCGGTGGTGGTATCTGCGGCGGTGTATGCTTCCTCCACTAAAGCACCTTCCTCCTCCTCCTCCTCCTCCTCCAACGCAACCTCTGTCTCGCAATCAAGATGTGTCAGCAGCACGTCGCCAGCAGTCGGTGTCACGCGGCGTGGCAGCACAGCGGTGGGCATGCGTCAGCAGGCCGTGCTGAAACTACTCAGCTTAGGAGAGAAGAGGCACACGGCCCACGAACTGCTGCAGGGTCTGACAGAGCAGACCGACCACTGGCTTGCGCCGCTGAGCCTCCAACCGGGTATGGTCGTGTGTGACAACAGCCGTAAGCTGGTGGCGGCTCTGCAGCTCGGCAGCCTCACGCACGTGCCATGCCTGGCCCATGTCTTTTATTTGGTGGTTCAGCGCTTTCTGAAAAGCTACCCCCACTTGTCATACCTTGTCGGAAAGGTGCGCCAGCTCTGCGCACATTTCCGCAAATCCCACACGCACGCTGCCACCCTGCGGACACTGCAACATAGGTTTAATCTGCCAGTGCACCGACTGCTGTGCGACGTGCCCACACAGTGGAACTCTACGCTCCACATGTTGGCCAGACTCTATGAGCAGCGTAGAGCTATAGTGGAATACCAACTCCAACTTGCGCGGAGCAGTGGGAGTCAGCCTCCTCAATTATTTACAGAAGAGTGGCCCTGGTTGGCAGCCATCTGCCAGGTCCTTGGAAAATTTGAGGAGTCTACCCAGGTGGTGAGCGGCGATGCTGCAATCATTAGCGTCACCATTCCTCTGCTATGCATCTTGAGAAGTTCCCTGCAAAGCATAAAGGCAGACGCTTTGCGCTCGGAAACAGAGCCGGGGGAAGACAGTATGTCGCTGGATAGTCAGAGCACCCGCCTGTCTATATCTCAGCGCGTTGAGGAGGAGGAGGAGGAGCATGAGGAGGATGAGGAGGAGGGGGAAGAGACAGCTTGGCCCACTGGTGAGGGTATACATGCTGCTGGGCTGTCATCCTTTCAGCGTGTATGGCCTGAGGAGGAGGAAGAGGAGGAGGAGGAGGATCCTGAAAGTGATCTTCCTAGTGAAGACAGCCATGTGTTGCGTACAGGTACCCTGGCACACATGGCTGACTTCATGTTAGGATGCCTTTCTCGTGACCCTCGCGTTACACGCATTCTGGCCACTACGGATTACTGGGTGTACACACTGCTCGACCCACGCTATAAGGAGAACCTTCCCACTCTCATTCCCGAAGAGGAAAGGGGTTCGAGAGTGTTGCTATACCACAGGGCGCTGGTGGACAAACTGATGGTAAACTTCCCATCCGACAGCGCTAGTGGCAGAAGGCGCAGTTCCGAGGGCCAGGTAGCAGGGGAGGCGCAGAGATCAGGCAGCATGTACAGCGCAGGCAGGGGAACATTCTCCAAGGCCTTTGCCAGCTTTATGGCTCCCCAGCAAGACTGTGTCACCGCTCCCCAGTCAAGGCTGAGTCGGCGGGAGCACTGTAAAAGGATGGTGAGGGAGTACGTAGCCGATCGCACGACCGTCCTCCGTGACGCCTCTGCCCCCTACAACTACTGGGTGTCGAAGCTGGACACGTGGCCTGAACTTGCGCTGTATGCCCTGGAGGTGCTTGCTTGTCCTGCGGCTAGCGTCTTGTCAGAGAGTGTGTTTAGTGTGGCTGGGGGAATCATCACGGATAAGCGTACCCACCTGTCAAATGACAGTGCCGACAGGCTTACACTCATCAAGATGAACAAAGCCTGGATTTCTCCAGACTTCTCTTCTCCACCAGCGGACAGCAGCGATACGTAAGCAATACGTAGGCTGCACCCGCGGATGGAAGCTACGTTCTCTCTCACCATCCAAAACGGGGACATTTCTGCTTCATCAATCTGTGTCTAATATTCCTCCTCCTCCTCCTGCTCCTCCTCCTGAAACCTCACGTAATCACGCTGAACGGGCAATTTTTCTTAGGGCCACAAGGCTCACTCATAATTTTTCTAAACAATTTTTATATGTTTCAATGCTCTTAAAAGCGTTGAAACTTTAACTTGAACCAATTTTTCGTTAAACTGGGCTGCCTCCAGGCCTAGTTACCACTTAAGCCACATTAACCAAAGCGATTAATGGGTTTCACCTGCCATCTTGGTTGGGCATGGCCAATTTTTTGGATGTACATTAGTACTGTTGATACAGCAATTTTTGTGGGCCCTCGCCTACAGTGTAATCAAATGAATTTTTAGCCCACCTGCATTACAGCTGACGTTACATCCGCTGTGTTGGGCAATGCAATGGGATATTTTTGTGTATCGCCGGTGGGTTCCAGGGAGCCACCCATGCTGTAGGTGCACACGGAGTTTAACCTACATCTGTCCACTTGTAAAGAACCCCAGTCTGACTGGGGCATGCAGTGTGGGCCGAAGCCCACCTGTATTAAGCACGACATTACTACCTCAGCTGTGTTGGGCAATGCAATGGGATATTTCTATGTACCGCCGGTGGCTTCCTGGCACCCACCCATGCTGTGGGTCCACAGGGAATTATAAATGCATCTGTTTCCACTTCTAAAGAACCCCAGTCTGACTGGGGCATGCAGTGTGGGCCGAAGCCCACCTGTATTAAGCACGACATTACTACCTCAGCTGTGTTGGGCAATGCAATGGGATATTTCTATGTACTGCCGGTGGCTTCCTGGCACCCACCCATGCTGTGGGTCCACAGGGAATTATAAATGCATCTGTTTCCACTTGTAAAGAACCCCAGTCTGACTGGGGCATGCAGTGTGGGCCGAAGCCCACCAGCATTAAGCACGACATTACTACCTCAGCTGTGTTGGGCAATGCAATGGGATATTTTTATGTACCGCCGGTGGGTTCCAGGGAGCCACCCATGCTGTGGGTCCACAGGGACTTCACAATAGGGAGTTGTACCTGCCTGTGTCTATGAATTAAAAACCGCGGTCTGACTGGGGCATGCAGACACCTTGACAGAATGAATAGTGTGTGGCACATAGGTTCCCCATTGCTATGCCCACGTGTGCAGCTCCTGATGGCGGTGGCACAGGATTCTATTTCTCATTGCTTCTGTACAGCATTGTGGGCTATCGCCCCGCCCCTTTTAAAGAGGGTCGCTGCCTAGCCGTGCCAACCCTCTGCAGTGTGTGCCTGCGGTTCCTCGTCATGGCAGACGCACTTCTAAATAGACATGAGAGTGGTGTGGCATGAGGGCAGCTGAAGGCTGCGCAGGGACACTTTGGTGTGCGCTGTGGGGGGGAGGGGGGGAGGGGGGGTTGGGCAGCATGTAACCCAGGAGAAGTGGCAGTGGAGTGTCATGCAGGCAGTGATTGTGCTTTGTTGGAGGTAGTGTGGTGCTTAGCTAAGGTATGCCATGCTAATGAGGGCTTTTCAGAAGTAAAAGTTTTTGGGAGGGGGGGGCCCACTCTTGCCGCTATTGTGGCTTAATAGTGGGACCTGTGAACTTGAGATGCAGCCCAACATGTAGCCCCTCGCCTGCCCTATCCGTTGCTGTGTCGTTCCCATCACTTTCTTGAATTGCCCAGATTTTCACACAAAGGAAACCTTAGCGAGCATCGGCGAAATACAAAAATGCTCGGGTCGCCCATTGACTTCAATGGGGTTCGTTACTCGAAACGAACCCTCGAGCATCGCGAAAATTTCGTCCCGAGTAACGAGCACCCGAGCATTTTGGTGCTCGCTCATCTCTAATGCTTGTATTGTTTTCCAAGACACTGCAGACTGGAGAACTGACAGTCCTTCAGTGAGAATAAACTGACAGCTGCTTCTCAGTTCCTTTCCTAGCCTGCTCTCCTGAGTGAATACAAGTGTGCTGTGAGGGGGTAACATTACACAGTGAGGGATTTGTGGGACACAACCACTCAGTGGTTTTCTGCACTGACAAGAAGAAATCATCACCAGTTCATGTGAGTCTTCCACATAGGGATGTGCAGTCTGTGAAAAGCTTATATGTGATTGTTCACTACAGTCAGTACAAGTAGTAAATGCGGATAACAAAACCTGTGATATGTCCTGGGGAGGAAAACGTATTACAGAGGGCTATATGACAGTGTTGGGAGATGCTGATTATCTCACCAGCCCCAATGTCCTTGCATGCTGCACACTGTAGTACTACTATTTTGTCATGCTCTGCTCTCCCTCCAGATTACTTGCCCATAGTACAATGAGGCTGAGTTTTTAGCCCACCATGTCAACTAATCTAGAGATATGATTGCATTGTAATCAAATACCCTGTGCTTATCTGTTCCACCATGACTATTCTATCCTCCGCTAATAAATAATAAAGGGAGAGATGGCATTGCATTGAGTGGGCATGGCTACACAGTCTCTGACAGAGGACAGTGGAGGGGTAGCTGATCTTATGCTCATTCATAAGATCAACCAACTGATCCCTGCTATGAATGCCCCCCAGCTAGAAACTGGAATGTACAGAGGTTGAAAAGCAAATATCAGCCTTTCTAAATGCATGTAAACAAAAACTCAATGCAAAAAAAAAACAGATAAGTGCATCATTTTTTTTGCAGGAACTTAGTAAGTTATGTTTTCATTGATTTTTCATGCACAAAGGTTTCTATAGCCTTTACAAATATTTAAGAGTAAGAGTTAAATGGAACAAAAAAATCAAATAATTAAAATTAGCAATACAAGTAGATATCAGCACAAAAAATTTTTTAAAAAAAGACAATTTTACTTAAACAAAAGCCTTTTACTAAATAAACATGGCTAGACAGTAAAAATCATGTATGCATTAGGTATGTGACACTTGTAACAGCCCATATAGAAAGTTAAATCTGTTAAGGTAAAAGGGGAAATATTATTGCCAGCACCAATATTTACCTATATAATAATAGAAAGGTATACAAGGGCAGGTACAAACACCACTTCCAAGCAGAATGCAGACAGGCAGATTGCTTTATAAAGGAGCATTGCACAAGTACAAGACACTGATAAACAACCTACCCACAGACCTACCACATATTGGGGGGAAGTAGCTACTTACTGTTATATTTGCACATAAATTAGGCCGGCTGCACACGACCGGGTCGGATTCTGCATGAAGGAGCCCACAGCAGAAACCAACCCTGTGCCTGGCCAGTGACCCCGCGTACCTGTCATTCTTCTTCTTTTTCTGTACTGTGGATGATCCGCATGGCGAGCTGTCGGACATGTGCAGCACAGTTTCTCCCACGCTGGCGCTAGGCAATGACGCGGAATCTGCAACCTTTCTGTAATGTCAATTGCAGAAGGGCCGCAGGTCGGACAGCTTCCATTGAAGTCAAGAATGGCCAGAATGCATCTAACGCGAGGGTCACGGGAAAGGCAGCCTAACATGAAGTCAGCCATATGCGCCAGGGTCCCAGTATGCAACACATCGCTGTCCTCACTAGGAAGAAGACTTTCAGAATCCTCCTCCTCTTCAGCCCATACACGCTGAACAGATGAGAGGCAAGCAGCATGGGTACCCTCTGCAGTGTGGCCAACTGTGTCTTCCCCCTCCTCCTCTTCCACCAAAATGCGCTGAGCTGTAGACATGAGGGTGGTCTGGCTATCAAGCGACATACTATCATCCCCCATCTCCTGTTCCAACCACAAAGTGTCGGCCTTTATGCTTAGCAGCGAACTTCTCAGCAGGCAAAGCAGCGGGATGGTAACGCTAATGATTGCCACATCGCGGCTCACCATCTGGGTAGACTCCTCAAAGTTTCCGAGGACCTGGCAGATACCTGCCATCCATGCCCACTCCTCAGTAAAGAATTGCGGAGGCTGACTCCCACTCCGCCGCCCATGTGGCAGCTGGTACTCCACTATTGCTCTACGCTGCTCATACAGCCTGGCCAACATGTGCAGCGTAGAATTCCACTGTGTGGGCACATTGCACAGCAGTCGGTGCTCTGGCAGCTGAAACCGACATTGCAGGGTCCTCAGGGTGGCAGCGTTCGTGGTGGACTCGCGGAAAGGTGCGCAGACTCGGCGCACCTTGCCGAGCAGGTCAGACAAGTGGGGGTAGTTTTTCAGAAACCGCTGAACCACCAGATTGAAGACGTAGGCCAGGCATGGCATGTGTGTTAGGTTGACGAGCTGCAGAGCGGCCACCAGGTTACGGCCGTTGCCACACACGACCATGCCCGGTTGGAGGCTCAGCGGCGAAAGCCAGAGGTCGGTCTGCTCTGTCAGACCCTGCAGCAGCTCAGGGGCTATGTGCCTCTTGCCACCTAAGCTGATTAGTTTCAGCATGGCTTGCTGATGCTTGCCCACCGCCGTGCTGCCATGCCACGCGCTGCCGACTGCTGGTGACGTGCTCACACTTCTTAATTGAGAGGTAGTCATGGCCGGGGAGAAGGAGGGTTTGGAGGAGGTGGCATTAAACGCTGCAGATACCAGCACCGAGGTAGGACCCGCTATTCTGGGTGTGGATAGGACATGAGCGGTCCCAGGCCCTGAATCGGTCCCAGCCTCCACCAAGTTCACCCAATGTGCCATCAGGGAGATATAGTGGCCTTGCCCGCCAGTACTTGTCCAAGTGTCCGTGGTTAAGTGGACCTTCCCAGTAACCGTGTTGGCGAGGGCACAATTTATATTACGGGAGACGTGCTGGTGTAGGGCTGGGATGGCACACCGGGAAAAATAGTGGCGACTGGGGACTGAGTAGCGCGGGACCGCCGCCGCCATTATGTTTTTGAAAGCTTCCATTTCTACAAGCCTGGACGGCAGCATCGCCAAGCTGATTAATTTGGCAATGTGCACGTTTAAAGCTTGTGCATGCGGGTGGGTGGCGGCGTATTTGCGCTTTCGCTCCAATACTTGTGTTAGCGACAGCTGAACGTTGCGCTTAGAGACATTGCTGGATGGAGTGGAGGACGGTGGAGGTGAGGGTGTTGGTGCAGGCCAGGAAGCGCTCGTGCCTGTGTCCTGGGAGGGGGATTGGATCTGTGTGGCAGGTTGGAGCACAGGGGAAGAGGCAGTGGTGTGACCCGGAGGCGGTGAATGGCCTTCGTCCCACCTTGTGGGGTGCTTGGCCATCATATGCCTGTGCATGCTGGTGGTGGTGAGGCTGGTAGTGGTGGCTCCCCAGCTGATCTTGGTGCGACACAGGTTGCACACCACTGTTCGTCGGTCGTCCACGCTCTCACTAAAAAACATCCACACCTTTGAACACCTAGCCCTCTGCACGGAGGCTTGCCGCGAGGGGGTGCTTTGGGAAACAGTTGAGGGATTCTTTGCTCTGGCCCTGCCTCTACCCCTAGCCACTCCACTGCCTCTTCCAACCGGTCCTGCTGCTGCACTTGCCTCCCCCTCTGTCCTCAGTAGGCTTAGCAAACCAGGTGGGTCAGTCACCTCATCGTCCAGCTCCTCTTCCTCCAAATCCTCTGTGCGCTCCTCCCTCGGACCACTGCCCTTACTACTTCCTCACTGACAGACAACTGTGTCTCATCATCCTCATCCTCAAAAAGCTCTTGAGACAGTTGCCAGAAGTCCCCAGCCTCATCACCCAGACTCCGGGAACTTTCCAAAGGTTGAGCATCAGTCACGACAAACTCCTCAGGTGAGAGAGGAACCTTTTTCCCACTCATGGCAGGTACCCGAGAATAGTTCCTAGGAGTCTGCCTGCTCAGAATATGTCATTTTTATGGAGTGAGGAGGCTGGGAGAAAGGAGGAGCAGCCAGAGGATTCAGGGCTGCAGTCCCTAGGAGTAGTGGACTGCGTAGAAGACTGGGTGGTCGATACATTGCTGGACACATTTTCTGCCATCCACGACAGGACCTGCTTGCACTGCTCAATTTGTAATAAAGGTCTACCACGCAAGCCTGTAAATTCACCGCACACAGAGACTTGTAGATAACGGAGGCTCTACGCTGTGACTTGAAAAAATTAACCCGCTGTCTTGCGCTGATACCTACAGGTAATTTACCGCTCACAGAGACTTGTAGATAAGAGAGGCTGTATTGAGTGGGAGAAGGCTCTAAAGCCAATATCGACCAAGGAAAGGGTATTGTGAGACGCTCTGCACAGTGGCAGAGCTTAAATACTTTGCAGTGGCCCAGGAAATACTACAGTACTGTTTAGCGGTGAGACCTCTGTCTAATGCACTGCAGACACAGAACGGTATAACTGATGTAGTTTGCAGTAGGCTAGGAAATGTTAGAGTGCAGTTTCACGGTGAGAGCTGGTTGTACGGCACTGCAGGCTGAGAACACTATTACTGAAAGGCTGGGAACAGGCCTAGATGTGTAATACAAAAATTGGTGCACTTCTGCTCCCAGCCAGCCACAACTGTGAAGCACACGGTCAGATGTAGCCCTAAGAAGGACCGTTGGGGTTCTTGTATGGAGGATCAGGACTGTATAACTTGCCCTACAGAAGCAGCTCTGTCCCTAAACTCTGTGTTATGCACTGCAGACTGAGAACGCTATAGTTGAAATGGCCCGCACAGCCCGAGATGCTTAAAAAAAAAAATTAGTGCACTACTGCTCCCAGCCAGCCACAACAGTAATACACACTATGAAGAATAGCCCTAAGAAGGACCATTGGGGTTCTTGACGACAGGATCCTACTCTAACACTGTCCCTATATCAGCAGCAGCACTTTCCCTAACCTTTGCCAGCTTGTGTCTGAGGCGAGCCGCAGGCGGGACGACTTTAAGTACTCGGCGGTCACCTGATCAGCCCAGCAACCATTACTGTGGGAGGCAGGGGAAGGCTGACACGTCACAGCAGGAAGTGGTAATGCATGTCTATTGGCTAGAAAATGGCGCTAAACATGCGGGGAAGCAAATGCAATTGACTCGAGTACCGCGTGGTGTTCGTCTCGAGTAACGAGTATTTCGAGTACCCTAATACTCAAATGAGCATCAAGCTCGGACGAGTGTGCTCACTCATCTCTATTAAATATGCTACATACATACAATTCAGTTCCTTTTAGGAGTTTTTTTTTATTATTCTGCTCTTTTAGTTCAGTGACATTTTTTTGCTGTTTTCATGTATTTTTCTGCATATGCTTCAATATAGGAAAAAATAGATGGAAAAAAACAAACAAAAAAGAACACCAAAAAACTCTTGCAAAACTCATGAAATTCATCACCTCTAGTGGTGAACACTGATAGTGTATTCTTAATTCAGTTTTCTTAACATGTTCCTTTTTTACTGTTGTAACTGCATATAATAGTTATTATCCTGTAATTCACTTCTATAGACACTGCCTAAGGGTTTAGACAGTTACTGCACTTTTGTGAAACTCTTCACATGTCAGAGATACATGTCAAACGTTTTGATCAGTGGGGTCCCACCGCTGAGACCCACGCTGATCGCTAGAATGAGGGGGCTGCATAGCTCTCCCAAATGCTATGTGCCTTTGGCTGTCTTTGCTGCTTTTCAGCACCTCCGGTAGCTGAAGATGGCTTCAGAGGTCTATAGAAGGCTATCTCAGCTGCAGGGAGGTGCTCAAAAACATTGAAGACCGCCGAATGGGTACAGTGAGTGTTGCAGCCCCCTCATTCTAGCGATCAGTGGGGGTCTCAGCAGCGAGGCCCCCGCTGATCAAAACTTTTGACATTTCTCTCTGACATGTCAAAAGTTTCACAAAAGTGTAGTTACATTTTAAAGAGGTTGTCACATGAAGATAATCACTTTTTAAACAGTAGCCCGGCTTATGATAAGTCGATGGTCATAGGTCCAGTGATCAGCTGTTATTGCTAAGGGAAGCCACGTCTGGCCACTACAGGGGAAATGTGGTATTGTATGTCACCAATATAAATAAATGGCCAATTATGTCATGCACAATTACATAGTGGCTCTCTGTTCTAGCTCATTGAGAAGGTCCAAAGTAGGCAACGTTTTGGCAAGCTCTTGCTGCGGCACACCCGGCACTGAAGCAGCGGTTGGGTAGTACTGTTCTTCTCACCTTAAACAGCAGGCTCTGTCCATACTCAGCTTTCACTGCCCAATCCTTCATCTCAATCTGTAGGGCCTACAAGCGCCCCTTCTCCTTTCTTAAATGGCTAGTGCACACTCCCTTATTCTGTCCCCAGCCAGTCCTGCTCCACCTCTAGCTATTTTCGGTGGAGGATGCGTAAGCAATCGGCTCTACAATAGCTTTTGTGATGAAGCCTCTGTTTGTGCATTCTGTTTTTTTTTTACTCCTGCTCTGACTCCCGACTTTGTAAAACTCTGTGCCCCCTGACTATCTGCCTGAACTTCATTTCTGCATCTGTGCCACCAGCCCTGACCTTCACCTGTCAAGCCACTATTCTTTGGTTCACACCATCAGATACTGTACCTCACCCTGTGCAGCGTCAGCAGCCATACCATACAGCACATAACATATCCCACATAGGAGTGGTCAAGGATGGGTTCATATCCGCCTGCCAGACAATGTCTTTATGAGACAACCCCTTTAAATATTATCAGTGGACTAAAGAATAACGGAGCTGTAGTCTATTAAGCATGTTACCATGTCAGGATTTTTCTTTTCTCTGCAAATGATGAACAGCTCAGGAAATACAAAAGAATATAAGACAAAAGCACATAAATATATATGTAAGAATATCAAGCAGAATAGAATTCTGGATAGTTCTACTATTATTAATAATTAAATGTCCAATTATATAAGTACTGTGCAATTCCATTAGTCTGACATTTGACACGTTAGAAATTCTGATAATTGGCATAGAACACAAAACTGCTCTATGAACAAGAAAACTGCGCAGAGGAACTCAATTTTGAGACTCCTCTAATTAATAAACAAAGTAATAGAAGCATATTTTGATATCATTTGTAACTCTTGGTTGTCTTCCTGGCGTCCCTCTACCCTCAGAAGTAGATTCTATATACAGTGCTAATCCATGATTTTCAATAATAATCAGATACCAAATTTCTACGGCACATTGCGGCTATGGAGAACTGTGCCAATAGAATGAGCCCACAGACTGACTAGAAAAATTGTGAAAGTTTTAAGCATAAAATGATCAGGCAAGTCTTAAAGAATAATGATGAGAGAACTTTTGTAGAGTTCATTTCAGCCAGTTTACCACATTTTCCATAAAGTTCAGTTTGGTCTGAATTCATTTGAACTGAACCAGAAATTCACCAAAACACCTAAATCTGGTGCATAATACTAAGAGCCATAAAAGCTATGTATATACAGGGCTTTTATATCTCCTAAACAATGTTATACACCAGTGTTCAGGGCTAGTGTTGAGTGATTCGAACTGATAGAACCCTTTTTTAGGTAGAACTTGGCTAAAAGATTGGATCAGGTTTGTGCCAAACTAAACTTTTTAGCAAAGTTTGACCCAAACAGGGTTCAATTGATTTGGTTTGCTCATCACTACTTTATCTGTATAGCCTGGAGGAAAGAAAGGTGAAGGGGACATGATAGAAACCTTTAAAAATGTTATGGGTGTAAATAAGGTTCAAGAGGGAAGTGTTTTAATAGGAAACTAAATACAAGAACAATCTGGGGGAGAGATCAGAAGAAAGTATATTACTGAAATAGTAGTAGATGCTTGGAACAAACTTGCAGCAGATGGTTGGAAAAATCAACAGTGAATGAATTCAAGCATGTCTGGGATAAGCATGTATCTATCCTAAGATAAAGGAAAAAAGGAAATAATGTAAGGTCAGACTAGATGGACCATATGGTTTTTGTCTGCTGTCAATCTTCTATGTTTCTAATTGGGGAAGAGCAGGGAGATGAAGATACAGTCCAGACTTCTTGCAGCCACTTCTGCGCTTGCCTCTTTCATTATTCTCTACATATCTCCTTTGCAGATACTTTCAGCAGCAAAGTTTTAAGAAAACTTATATAACCAAGTATTAAAAAAAAAGTTTCCATTCACATTGTTTAGCTAAAATTAATATTACTTTACAGCTTAATAGGTAGACAAGTTCTTTTAGAAATGGTATACCAGTTATATGAAGTGGTTGCCTATAGGATACTATATTTAGTGTCCATTGCAGAGATATATAGTATTGTTACTTTTATTTTAGGGTGTAGACAGAGAATGTGAAATGATTTTATTCCAATGCTTTAGTTGTATTGGTTTACTTTTAGTGTTTTAGACATTGCTGAGCAAAAAGTATCCAGTAGAGGGAGTCTGGGCGCTTTCAAACTACAGGAAAACGCCAGCACAGAAAAAAATGAAGCTACCAGGTTAACATTTAAAGTGCTGAAGTACTGCACATTGTGAAAGCAATCTGTGTCAGGAGTCTTATTTATACTACTGTGTCCTTTACCATTCTACTGACCACTATATATCTATATCTATAGATAGATATATATCTCCAAATATATATATATATATATATATATATATATATATATATATATATATATATATATAGATATAGATATATATATATAGATATATATAGATATATATATATATAGATAGATAGATATGTAATAAGATCATAGTGTACACGTCATTCATTGTGACACTCGCATATTTAATTTGCCTGTGACTTCAAATGCTATTTTTAATGCCACACTGTGATACATGAGGCAAAGGAGCAATCAATACATATTTCCATTTTTAGATGATACGAAAGTTAACAAATTTAAAATTTCACTGTCGGCATTGCACTTTTATACTTTTAAACTTTCAGAAAAGGCCCTTAATGTTATCTAGCGGAGTAAAACATTAAGAAAAGGTCCTGGAATAATGATGGAACTGGTCACCTAACCCTACAACCCTTCCTTTATTAGGAAGGCCAGTGACTTGTAGCACTAAAATGTGCTGCTGGCTTGTTGCCAGGGAGGATATCAGCCACTGGAGCATGACAGCTTTGGCACTATTATATAAAAGATAATTATGCAGAAAACTGAGAGAATAAAATGACTGTATGTCTACATTAGCTAAAGACGCTGCATATCGATTTTTCATTATAGTTGGGTACATATGGAAAGTTCTCTCCTCCCCCCCATCATAATGAAGGAAATTTAAATAAGACAAGCAAGCAGAAAGTGCCTGATGTATATATTAAAAATGGATATGACTAATGATGCTCTTCATCAGTTCTGTACTCTAATTTGCAAACAAATTCAGTTGATCAATAGTTGCATTAGTGTCGCACATAGAGGTTAACGAATTACGTTGTCTTTCAATTATGCCCCTCTTATCCAGATAAAACTGCCTTCATTATGAGCTCAATACCAGATGCATGATTAGCTCCTAATGGGAAGAACGTCTGATGTTTTACTGCACTTACACCATAGAGTTAAGTTTATTGCCAGCTCTGAAAATGTATTCTAGGCCTTGTTCACACTTAAGAGCACACAGGAAAACCTGCGTCAAGAAACATGTTGTGACTGCAGATTTCCTTAAAGAAGAATTTCTAGGAATTGTCATATTTTACATGGAATCTGTCATCAGCCATAAGCACCATAAACTTAGTTTATGGTGCTTATAGTTTTAGTGATGTGGAGTCCAGGGAGCCTCTTTTCATACTCACCCGATCCCGTATACCTGCGGTGTTCCCTGGCAAAGTCCACAGCAGCCTGACTCTTCTCCGAAGGCTGTGCATGTGCACTCATATTCATCTCTGTGGGAGGTATGCATGTATAGCCTTTAGAAAAAAGTTTGATTGCTGTGCGTGAGCCCACCACAGGAATGGGGGACTGGGTGATTATGAGACGTAGCTTCCAGACTCACCATCACATAAGCAATAAGAACATAGTAACATCATAATGCAATCCTAAGCTCTCGCCCATGACCTGGAGGTTGCAGGTTCAATCCCTGCGTGGTTCAGGTAGCCGGCTCAAGGTTGACTCAGTCTTCCATCCTTCTGAGGTTGGTAAAATGAGTACTCAGCTTGCTGGGTGGTAAAAATGACTGGGAAGGCAATGGTAAACCACCCCACAAAAACAGTCTGCCAAGGAAACGTCATGATGCGACGTCACCCTGGCAGTCAGTCATGACTCGGTGCTTGCACCAAGGGGACTTTACCTTTAACATACTGTAGTATATAAGACTGAGAAAAGACATATGTCCATCCAGTTTAGCCTATTACCTCCCAATGTTGATCCAGAGGAAGGCAAAATAAAACCCAACCATAACTTAGTTTATGATGCTATGAGTTGATAAAGTAAAGATTTTACATTTTCATGACTTAAAATATGAATGAAAGAATGTAGAAACATTAAATAGAAGAATGTAATATATGGCCTCTGTGGTACTCTCTCTTCTAAACACGATAGTATAACAATATGAATGTCATCAAAAATGAAGGTCTCACATCTGGATTCAGCATCTATCTTCAAAATGAGGGTCCTCTGAACACCATCCCGACCGGTGAGCACATCCATGCAGAGAATGAATAGAAATGTGGCAATGCATATGCATGACTCTTCCCATTCACTTCAATGTAAGCCATGAAAACAATTGAGTATACTCACTTAGCTAATTCCATAAAAGCGAATGAAGCGAAAAGTGAGAGCCCGTGCACATAAATGGCCACCTCTCCATTCATTGTCTGCCTGGAGATGGTGGTCAGTGGCCATTAGGCAGGATGATTTTTGGGAGACCCTAATTCTAGTGATGGGGTGAGTCCCACAGGTAAGACTTGCATCTATATTTATGGTAGTCCTGTGGATATGCCATAAATGTTAAAGGTGGGAATACCCCTTTAACAGAGGGGGATCCTCTCACCCTTGCTCTGGCAGTCTCAACATATATGTTTGTTACATGCCAGGCAATTGAATTCAATGGGAACAGCGTAATGCTTCATTTCCCCTTTGTGTCATTGCAGGACAATTGAAATTTCCTGCTGGCTTCCCTACAGCTGATTACTAAGCGTTGCAAGAGCCAGATACTATAACATTAGCTTATCATCAGGAGACCCTGACCAAAGGGGTTATCTAAAGCAAACAAAGACCATAAACTCTTAAAAGTTATGCGGCCTTTTTATTCATTTCTATGGCAAGAAAAGGGTTCCAACTATATAGTATTGTGTAATACGACATCTAGACCTATAGCACCATTTTTTTAATCAAATGCAGTCAGCTCAGTTATTATTTCTATATAAGGTGCAGCAGAGGTACCTTTACACGGGGCAATTATCACCCAAATAATTATGTGAAACAACAATTTTTGACGATAGTCTTCCTCTGTACACACAGCCACCGGAAGGGCACCGAGTATGAAATCGATCAATAGTCACTAGTCACTATGCTTTAGCTCACAGAAATAAAGTGACTAGTGAGCGACTTCTTGCTCAGTGTATTCAGGAGTCGTTCAGTCTTTGGACGAATCCCGTAGACAGTGAACGGAGACCGGCAGCTGGAAGAGATCTCCGGCACACCCCACCTCCACTCACTGAACGACTAAGGCCGCTTGCACATGAACGGGTTGAATTCCGCATGTGGAATCCCACAGCGGAATCCAACCCTGTGCCCAGCCAGTGACCCCGTGTACCTGTCCGGAATCCTCTTAATCTGTACTGGGAATGCCGTACCGTTGCTAAGTGATGGCGTGGATCCCGCGACCTTTCCGCGATGATGATTGCGGAAGGGCCGCAGATCGAAGATCAGACGGCTTCCATTGACTTAAATGAAAGCTGTCCGCACGGAATCCAACTAAAAATAAAACATGCTGTGATTTTTCCTCTGGGAGCAAAAAAATTGCATTTGATTTCCACTGGTGTACAGAAAAAATTGTTTTTCGCCCCCTCCGGATTCCGCAATGTAAATCAGCCCGTGTGCAGACGGCCTAAGGCCTCATGTCCACGGGAAAATGAGGCCCGCCGCGGATTCTTCATGGAGAATCCCACAGCGGGTCCCTCCTTTCCCGCGGACATGATGCTAAAAAAGATTTACTTACCTGTCCGGATGCTGCGGACCTGCCCTCCGTCGCGGCCGGATCTTCTTTCTTCGGCCCGGCGGATGTGCTCGGCATGCCGGCAGCGTGCCGCACGCATGCGCCGGGCACTCCCTTTTTTTAAAACTCCTGCTCTCTCGCGCGCAGAGAGCAGAAATTCAGGCGCGGGTGTACCGTGGATCCGGACGGCTTCCATAGGCTTCAATAGAAGCCTGCTGGAGCCGTTCCCGCGGGAGACCCGCACGTAAATGGAGCATGTCGCGTTTTTTTCCCGCACACGCAATCCGCGCCTGAAGGGAAAATGACATCCGCAGGTATTTAATTACCCGCGGGTGTCCATTGCATCCCTATGGGGCGCGGATCCGCGTGCGGGAAAAACGCTGCGGATTTTAAATAACAATTATCCCGTGGACATGAGGCCTAATGCTCAGGTGCGAAAGACGTTGGCACGGCTGCCGGCCTTTATGCACCTGATAGTTGTCCCATGTAAAAGTACCTTTAGTCTGTCACAATATTACATAGGCCCCACAAAGATGGGAGACATATTTGACTGGCTAGATCTGTTGTACGATCTCCCCCTTAGTGCAAGTCACAAGACAGATGTTTAAAAAAAATCTATTGTCGATGCTGCCATGTTTAGAGGAATTGATACAATATTGCTGCAAGCACCACTTTTGATGCATGACCTGAATACAGTATATACTGGAAATGCCACATGTTTTCTTCTACGATGTGCTGTATGACCAGAATAAAAATTATTACTTTTATAAAAATGTTAGTCTAATCTGCTTTCCTAGAAAGACTCAATTACCCATCAAACAAGAGTCACAGCTTTTCTATTTGCATGATGTTAACAATGAATATGCTTTACTCTTCTTTGGGTCTGCTGACTTGAAGAATATCAGCTCATCTCTTTGACTAATGATGGTTTCATAATTACTGTATAGACAATGCCCTCAACAAAAACAACCTCTGTCTGGTCATGAAGGGCTTATCTCCGTCGGAGACTTTTAGTAAAATTGTCAGGATCGTCTGCAGCCTATCCTTGTAACTTGAAATGGGTTCAGATGGATGGAGGATTTCCAGCTAAATACTGAGCTGGAGCCTTTAAATTGGCGTCTACTGCAGAACACATTGCTTTGTCTAATATGGCTCTTTAAATACGTGATGCTTGCTTCTGTTTATGGCCGCTGAGAGACGGAAATTTTGCGCATGGGCTTCAATCTTAGCTATTATTATTTGGGTTTAAAAATGTTATTATTCTTGACTTATTAATATCATTATTGTTCTTGTTATCTCTGGTACTGAGTAGTACTGCGGTATAGTAGTAACAGAAGCTGCAGCAGTTTGTACTGCATGGTTAATAAAATTACTGTTCTTTATTAGTAGTATTAACAGTACTGGTAATAGCAAAAGTAGTGCTGGATGAATTACCCATAGTAGTAGCGTTTTTCACCATTGTAAGCATCATTTTTTTTATCCTTGTTACTATCATCATCAGAAGCCACAATACTATAGTATATTCTTATCAGTATAAGAAGCAGGATGATTAGTAGTGAAATCATTTTTACTATTAACCTTTTTACTATCAGTACTAGCAGTAATAGTAGCCACAGTAGCGTTATATAAGTGTGGTAGTTTACTAGTTGATCATCAGTTAAGAACAACCCTCCCCTCCCCCAAATAAATAAATTAATAAAATGTATTCTATGCCTATACAGAGAAAATGAAGCAGCTCGCCAGCAGGATACACGGACATGACTGGAATCAATGACAGCAAGAAAAGGATCCAGCATCCATAAATCATGGCTTTATTCAGGCATATTAAAATCCGAGCAGGAAGGACATACAATGGCGCGACCAGCTGACGCGTTTCAAGTTGGCACAGTAGCTATTAGGAATTTCCGCAGGATGGATAGCAGCAAAGTGGATGAGATTTTGAAAATCTCATCCACAAGCTGTGGAAATAATCCGCACAAAACCTGAGTGGAGGTTGACATTCAATTCCGCAGCATGTCAATTTTATAGCTGTTTCTTCTGTGGAATTACTCTCTTCTCAATGAGGGATACTTGATAAAACCCACTTCAAAATCTGCACCAATGGTGTGGGTTTTGGGGCAGGCTTTCCGCTGCTGATTTACGGTGGAATGCCTGCTACAGACATTCCGCTGCAAATCAACCCTGTAAACCTACGTCATAGCATAAGAACATGGCGCACCTACTAGTTTAGAAAGAAACATGCCAGGAAAAACTAAACAAAAAAAGAATCTGCTTAGTTACATGATCACTTTTTTGTTTGTTTCTTGTTTTCTTTTTTTAAACTGAGCAGGATCGTCATGTTCTTATGCTATGACTGAGAGCTGCTGTGACAGCTTGAAACGCGCCATTGTATGCCCTTCCTGTTGGGATTTTAATATGCCTCAATAAAGCAGTGATTTTATGGATGCCTATGGTTGTGTTGTCACATCAATTACAATGTTTATATAATGTATGCATGGGGATCTAACTATATCAAGTCAATCTATTTATCTCATGTCTATCATCTATGTATCTATCTATCTCTTTATCTATCTCATATCTGTCTAGCTAATGTCTATCTCATATCTATATCTATCTATCTATCTATCTCATATCTATCTGTCGAGCTAATGTCTATCTCATACCTATATCTATCTATCTATCTATCTATCTCATATCTATCTATCTATCTATCTATCTCATATCTATCTATCTATCTATCTATCTATCTATCTCTATCCATCCTCTTACCTACTCTGCATTAACTATCTAGAGAAAAAAACAACAAAATCTGAATGTCACCCTGTCATTGGCAGATGTGCTATCAGAATTTAATCAAAATGTATGCTAAGAAACTCAAATGTATAAGTATAGTAAATATAGCAGCAATGCATTTCAAAATCATCCATATATTCAGTATGTATAGAAGTGTGCTGCTGTATCTTGTATTTATTATCTATCCATCTATCTATCCCATAGTACCCAAGCATCTATTTATCTAGCTATCCCATCGTATCTATCTATCTATCTATCTAATATCTATCTATCTATCTATCTATCTATCTATCTATCTATCTATCTATCTATCTATCTATCTCCTATCTATCTATCTATCTATCTATCTATCTATCTCATATCTATCTATCTATCTATCTATATCCTATCTATCTATCTATTTCATATTTATCTATCTATCTATCTATCTATCTATCTATCTATCTATCTATCTATCCATCTTTCCTGTAGTACCCAAGTATCTATGTATCTATCCAATAGTACCCAACTATCTATGTATTCATCTAGTATCTCTTTATCTCATACCTATGTCAATATTTATAACCCATCTATCTGTCCTATTGCTACATCTCAGTTGCTCTATTTTGTACACTGCATTCCTATTTACATACATGTGTGTTGTTTACTTTTGTTTGTCTAATAATTGCTACATATGTAATGCCAATGCGATACATGAAAGGCATTAAGAACTGAGCCAGAGCTGTGCATGAAGAGCAGGCACATAGTCTCATCATGCATGTCTGCCATGAACAATGCAACATGTGTGTAGTGTGGACATCTGTGTGCTGCTGCAGGGGAAAAATGTGCCCTGCAGGTTAAAGGGCTGGTGATGATGCAGACTGCAGCCTTGTAAGGGTTAATCTCCAGTGCCAGAGGCTGCACTTCCCTGGCTGCATTTTGCCTGTTTCAGTAGTGCCTGTTAAGCATCCAGATTTCAGTGTAATTCAATTAGTCCGGCTTTGGGGAAGGTGGGGACATTTTTTGTTGGCTGGTAGGCACCGCCTGTTTCTCATGTTGCACACCAATCCTGTTGCAGTAGGAAAAAGCGAGAGAGAGAAAGACTGTGGAAATGTCTAAGCAAACAGCAGCTCTTGCCTTGAGTGGCTGCTCTGGGCTCCTCCAGGCCCCCCCTCTCCTGCCTAGTAAAGTGCATGAGATCTCACATGATCACCCGGCGGCTGTGTAAGCCTCTCATGAATACATCATCTGCAAGATTAGTGCTCGTACCTGGACACCCGCTGCGGGTGGCAGCACCCACCTTTGCCATATAGATCTATATATACGCAGAGTGCCCGGCTATTGCCTCCGTATACCCAGGACCGCACAGATTGCAATGTGCCTGCTCCATGCAACATCTATAAGCAGTGAGTCTTTTGCTTTACGAGGGGTGGGACTTTTTTTGGAGGGGATTTCACTCCATCCTACAGTTCTTTTTTGCTATTTTTTTCCTCCTTGTCTGTCCTTTAACCCTTTACTCCATGCCTAGCCTTTTCTCCTTGCTGATGTATAATAAGTTTTTTTTTATTCTTCCTTTTTTTGCCTTCCTGTGTTCCTTCTCAAGCATGGGAGCAGCTGCAGTTTCTGCGAGGCTGATGTAGAAGACGCCTTTTCATGTGTCTGATGTTGGATATTGTGGCTCATTTTATTTATTTCAAACTGTTTCCTGCTCTTACAAGTTGATCTCCTGGGGACTGGACAGAGAGAAAAAAAAAGTGACTTTTTCCCTCCTGTTGATGCCTAGGGCACTATCTGGACCTCATCTTTATGTATGTGGCTGTTTTATGCAGAAGACTTGGATGCATTTCCAGGAGTTTGTTGTTTTTTCTTATTTTTTTCCCCCAAATATAAAACAATTTAATTTGCATCCTGTGCATTGAGTTTTGGATGTAAGACATCTACATTGCTTCTAGGATTTCTTCTCAAGCATCACCCTACTGAAAAGAAAAAAAAAAGGACAAGGACAGAGGCGGGGGGGTGAGGATACATAAAAAGTACCCCCAAAGACACAAGAGTCTTCAGACAGACTGCAGCGCATCTTCTTTACAGTTGTAGCTTTTGGAGATGGCAAAGATTGCATGATTTGATTCCTATACCAAGAAGCTCTTGTACTTGGTATCTTGGGTTGAAGTTGTAAGACCCTTTTGCCTACTTCTCCTTGACATTGTACAAGCCTTTTTATCCAGCAAGTGCCACAAACACAAGTCCACAAGTCCTTGCATTTCTATCTAGTAACTTTCTACAAAAGGAGAGCTGGCATAATAGATTGTGGACTGCACAGGAACCAGTTGAGCTGTCCCTTTCTAAAGCCTACTTCCCCTTCAGCTTGGCATCTGGACCATAGTGCGCCTGAGGTGCCCCCCTGGGAATGTGTCCCTTGTTCCTCTGCCCTGCTGTGTGTGCAGGGAGCTCTGTGTGAATGTGCACCGCCCTGCTACTCCTGCTCTCAGCAGCAGCCACAGCAGCCTCTCGGCCTCCAGCACCTCCCTGAGCCAGGCTGCCTCTCCCATTGCTGCAGCAGTGTCCCTGACACATTCATCCAACCTTTCCTATTAACTCCCAAGAAAAGCAGCAGAGCTGTTCCTGCATAGCCGGAGCCCTCTACTGCTCCGCTCCTCTTATTCGTCTGTATTTGCTCCTGTCGCGCCCCCTCTTTTTGGCCGGGAGTGATGTTGCACGTGGAGATGTTGACGCTTCTGTCTCTGCTACTCTGGATGTGTGTTTGCAGCCAGGATCCTGGCTCAAAGGTGGTGGCTGATCGCTATGCGGTGTACTGGAACAGCACCAACCCCAGGTAAGGAGGGGGAGGTTGAGCACTGAGATGCTGCTTTGTACTAAACACATGCTGTCCAAATCCGACTACAGCAGCATGTAGGCTGTATTGATCTAAGTACTGCACCAGGTAACATATTCTGCTCCAATGACTGTGGAGCCACATGTCAGTTTCGATATTGGATTCTATTCCATTTTTCTTCTTTCTTTTTGTACTGTACCGTAGCACCATAAAGTTTAAGTAGTACAAACTAGTATTACCGTATATACAACACAACCCCCCCCCCCATCCGTAATTCTATGTTCGCTCTACGCGAGCAGACAGTTCCTTTATTAATGCCTTGGAATCAATAAGGGACTATGTAAGCATTAGCAATGACTCACCAGGCATTCCGTTATGTCTAACTGTATAAAACATGCTCTCGATTGTATCTGCTTTCATCCCCACTCCTATCTTATACCAAGTTTGGATAATCACACAGCAGACAGGTTTTACTTCGGTCCATGTGGGCTAGTAAAAGTTTTTGCAACTTTCCAGATTTCAATTTTAATCTTCTTACGCGAAAGAATAAAAAAAAGTTAAACAAAGCCGTTGGCCCAGTCAATAATTAACTTGCAAGTAGATTTGGGAAAGTTTTCAGTCCCTTTTCCTCCCACACCAGTTGTCTTAAGTTGCTTGGTGGCTGCTCATTGACAGTGGAGCAATATAATTACCCTTAATTAAACAAACTGGTATTGATCTGTCAAACTCCACTGAGTGTGTACATTCCTTTAAGCTCCTGCCTCCTCTATATAGAAAGTGCGTATCTTGCAGCTTTGAAACAAAATATCTCAGTCGTCCAAATAGCTACCAACTAACTCTACGTAAACATGTTTTTTCCTTGGAAGTTAGATCTCTTTTTCTTCAATGTGCACCCTAAACTGCAGCTGCATAGTTTAAAGATGATTAGTACAATGAAATAGGAGAATAGGAACACCTTTCAAATGCAAGGGCCTGAAATAATACCCATCAACGTGATGAAAAGTGCATTAGGGTTAAACTTTAAAACAAGGTATTGTAAGATAAGCTTGAATAAAAGTTTTATGGAGAGGAACAAGTAATAACTTTTTTTGAGTTATGGGCACCACTATTGGAGGCAGCAGTTTTTATTGTTTCGTATATATTTTTTTGCCCCCTTTTTGTTACCCGCCTTGCTGCGCTACCATAAAATTACATTCTGTTTAATAAATGGTGACCATATGTTTGACAAAGTCACCTGGCTTCTATATTATTGTCTTGTTAAAACAGATGGGAACCCAAATCCTTCTTTACCTTTCAGCCTGACTGAGGAGGACATTTTATCGAGGGTTATCTACGTTATATGCCTGTGATACTGCTGTTTAGTTTGAGATTAGTACATTGATTTTTGTCACAGGTCATGTTTTTTAATAGATCAGAATAGCCTGCAGAAAAGTCTCTTGCTCAAGAGGGAGCTGTGGAATAATCTCCAAGTTAACAGCGTTTGCAGTTGATACCAAAGAGCTAGCAACAGCTGAGAATCGCAACTTTAAAGTTGCCATTTTCTTAACTGAAGAGGTTTTATGGGTAAGCTATGCACGCACCTCGAAATTAGTAGCGAATAGGTAGCGTTGCAGTGCAAACGTAATAGATACAACTATGTTTATGTTGTCATCAAAAACATATATAATGTGAAAGACCAAAATAAATAAGTAAAATGATACATAGACCATAAATCTCTTAAAAATATTCCTCTCCATCAGGAATCTCATCTGACCTTTGGGTACTTAACACCTGGTAGAGCATGTTATTAATGGGGCACCTCTTGTAGGGTGACGGGCTCTTGGGTCCTGACAGAAAGTCATGGTTAAACTGCGGCACGTCAGGCAGGATTCTCTCCGAAAAATTAAAAGCAAGGCCAAAATGTGCTTCCATTTTACTTGGGAAATGCCAGCCAGAATCTGGAACTTATTAAATGCCTCTCAGAGTTCATTAATGGCACTGTAAAACATGCAAACAACTGATAAGAACATTTCTTTTGTTCCATAACGTCAAGATACAAATTAATGAGTGTAGTTGGTTTGCTTTGTAGACACAACCTCATGTAATAAAACAGGAGTGCTAGTGAAAGTCTGAACAAGAGAGCACTACCGTGACTGCCAGGATTTAGGTGATATATGGTGAAGCTTAAGTTTTTAAGAGCATTGATGCTTCCCCCCCCCCCTAAACTTCCCACAGACAGCCGTACAAAAACAGTACAATGCAAAAATATGACTTTAATGAAATAACCCACTCTCGCTACTCCTGAAGTTTCAAATGATTTTACTGGAAATGTAATCCCGAGCAATACACGACTACTTCAAGGTACTGTAAGTTCTGGCAGCTATTATAACTTATATTAACAACCTGATGAATTCTCTAAGTCGATTTTCATTTCAACATCCTTCCTATGCAGAAAATGTGTTTGAAGCAGTAATGAACTTTTTTGACATTTTGCCAAAAAGCTGCTGTAATAATTAAAAGTGTCTGGTCCAAAATGTGTCTGCCTGGAATTGTGAAATATTGCATCCATAACAAATCATTAATATAAGTCAGGCTTGTCAATTAGCAATATGCAAAAGCCATAGCATTTGTCTCACAAGCTTGACACCAGCAAAGACAGATTATTTTTGTATCGTGCTTGAGTGAATATGTTAAAGTCCTTTTGTAACCTCATAACCTAGTTTTTTAGCTGTGTGCTTTTTTCGAACAATATCCTCTAGAGTTCTGCAATAGTCTTTATGCGCTGAGCACTACCAGTGCTAAATTATTACCTAGGCTGACAGCAGTATTTAAGACCCAACATAGCTGGCTATTAAGTTGGGTTACTTGTCAAATGCCTCATCATGTGACATTCTACAGAGTTATTTTTTGCTATTACATATATAATAGAAATCATTCTACACAATATCGTTAACTTTCCTTGCTTCTTCCACTCGCCAAGTCACTTTTAGTGTAGAAGTCAAGGAAAGGTGACTTTCCAAGGTCACCGACTTTTTACTTCATACTTCAAAATACCTTACGTCGTTCTCATATTGCATGGCTATGTTAGTTGTTATTGTGTGGATAATTGCTTCTCCGTGTTTCGTAATGTAGACAAACTGATGTAATAATGGAAGCAATGTGTTACGCATGTGCAGGAAAGTATTCTGCTTCCAATCTCCTAGTTCCTACAATCAGCTTCTGGAATACAGAGCAGTTTGATTACTACTCCTTGCATGGCTGGGTATTGAAATAGCTTTGTTGCAGCTAAATTCTTCTAAGTCTGTCTCTCGATACTGCAGAACCAGGTTTATACTTGCTCTGGGCTTGTTTCAAGGTTTAGAAATCTTTGGAGGGCAGCAAGTTAAAATAAATAGTCGCATTCTTGATACATTGGATCCTGCTTCCAATTTCCAGAGGGGTTTTTGATTTGGCAATTTCAATTTGAGGGACAAAGAGACCTCCAGCCCAATAAATTTTTCATGATTAAAAGTGTAGCCGTAGTGTTCTCAGAAGTTCATTACATGCAGCTTGCTGGCTTTAATAGTGTTACTCTAGTCAGTTACAGCCTTGAAAGAATACCTTGGTTATTTCAAATGGGTTCCTCTAGCAGACTTGTATTTTCCCCTTGTGAATCCCTTGCAATCAACAGTAGTTTTACAGACCTCATCCTTTTGAAGGAAGGGCACCTAGTTAAGGGTAAATTACCCTCCTGTAATTCTTCCCATTTAATCTTTTGCAAATGCCCGTAATGAAACACTACATTCCACCCAGTGGCCCCGTTTCCTGTTATAGAGGGACAGATAAAGATGAGCTTTTCTTTCTGTCCCCTGTTGCTATGGACCCAGCAATCTACCAGCTCCATGCTGGGCTGAGAAAATGAATGAATACAATTAGTGCTTAAGGAAAGTTGGCTTGTAACGTTTTTTCGAAGCTCCATAGACAATCACACATGTGTACATCCAGAGGTTTTGCTCTCTCAATCACTCTACCTCGGTAGAAAAAAAAAAAAAATTCCACCGTGAGAAGAACCTTCCTTCATAAAAACTTGCACTTCATTTACGCAGATACTAAAATTAGGAATCTGCTCGTGAGTCTAGCAGTTACTCATCTCCATTTTCTTTTTTTTTAATGTGACCTTTAGAAATGGAACTTTTTGAGTCAATTAATAGTTATTTACTTTATAACGTGCGGGTAGATATGTGAAATTATACGACGCGGCCGAGTAATAAGAGCATAAAATGTATACACTAATTTTAATTAGCCTAATAAATAGCTAATGTCCATGGCTGATGTGTCATCGCTTCTCTTTTTGAGCACTGCTTGCCTGGGAGGTTTGGAATAACCATCACCTAGGTTTAGGGCAGCACTACTATGCTATGGTAGTATAGATGTCATACACAAGAAAATAACTCAAGACACTAAAACTTTACAGCAAAAACAGGAAGCTTGGACATGAACTCGCTCACTGTCTGCTCGGTGAAATATACCTTCTATAATTAAGTGACAGACTCAACAAATTGAGGTTTTAAGGTGACATGAAATGGTGAAGGTGACAACTAATGTTCATTTTTATGATTTTACGATTAACTTTTTAAGTCTCGTTTAATAAGGTGCAAGGGAAAATCTTGAGGAAAGCTGCAGATAATACTTGATCTTGAGGGTGAACGAGCGCTATTGATTATATTGATGGCATCATGTTGTTTGGAATTATGTTAAATCTTTAATTCGAGTGATAGGTTGAGTAGCTGTGGTTTAATATCGAGCTCAATACACTCCTAATAATGCCTTTCCATGTGTATAAGTATCCCCCTACTGGAATGATCTCTCACTCGTTAAAGCAACATAGTAATTAATTAACTTAGTCACCACTTCTTCTTACTTGGGGTGAACTGGGAACACGCATACATACTTTTCATATACACAATTTTGCTTGATATACTATTATATACCACTACTTGGTATGGTAGAGTATAAATCATATGGTATCCAAGCTGTACAAATGTAGCAGAGCCGATTTGGCATTTAACAGTTTAAATTGAAATAGTTTTTGGGCATTTAGCTAAGATGCTGTAGGTTTTATGTAAAACCATAGCCAACCCATAATGTTATTGAGATAAATCGTGGCGAATCACATCTCTGTTACTACGTCTGTATACACAATTATGTTGTGTTCGAAATCTAGGGAGAAATTGCTTTAATGTGTCTTAAGCCGGTGAAAGCCATCAGTATGTGATTGTACTGGGCTGCATGCTGTCTAAGCACAAAATGGCCTCCCTGGATATTTTTCAAAGATGGCCGCTTGCTGTCTTAGGAGCTCCCTAAATGGAGAATGAATGTCAGATTAATGGGAATGAAGGCAGGAGTGATCCTTGTAGAGCACATCAGCGCGAGGAATGCTGAAATGTATTCGACTTCAGAAATCCTTCTCATTTGCAATTTGAATAGATTGAGGCCATTTTTTTTTTTGGCAACGTCGAATTGGTAGTCTGTTCCAAGTGAGATTGTTAATGCATGTTTCAAGGTTTTTATAGTCGTTATTCCCACCAATTATTTCCTTCCTTATTAAAACACAATAATATTCGGTCTTAAATTTTGGAGATTATGTTTCAGAAATCTTTCCGAGGGAAGTAGCAAGGTGGTACCTCACATTATACCAAATAAACATTAAATTGCATGAAATCCGATCTGAAGTGTATTGTCTGGCTCCATAAATGGGAGAAGAAATGAAATACATTTTACTTAGAGGTCAGGTAAAGTTACATCTAAATATGCAATAATTGTATTGACTGGAAAGACATATGTCTACAGCTAATGACAGTTTACGTTCCCAGAATCCAAATTCTACATTCTACACCCTTGAATTGAACCAAGGAATTAAACGAACTTATTGTCCTTTAGGCATGTTAATGAAAGTTACCAAATACTGTTAATACGGCGCACTTCATTATACAATTGTACTCTCTATAATGGAGCTCTACAATCTATTTCAGGGATTTCACATACATGTACTATATGTTGATGGATCCCTTAAGTAAATAAGGGGCCATACAATTTTATGTATACATTCAAATCCCTAGACTATGTGCAAAAACATAGAACTAAATGTAGCAGAGCTGGATTACTCAACTATTTGGGGCTGCTTTGTTAAAGTAGGCACAATCTGCAGTCCAAAGGAAAACCCCAGATAACACATAGAGATATCGTGAACGGTTACGCCTAAGTACAAACTCAGTTCTTCTGCAGATGACAAACTCGGCTCTGCTATATGTCTACAGTTTTATTTTTTACTCTTCTTTATTATTCTACTTACAACCTTTCCATGTAGTAGAAGAATATGGTGCACAACTATATGTGATATTACCCTATATCTCTCCACTATTTATATTCCGAATTGTCCACCCCATCAACTATTTTTCTTATTAATCAGCTGATCAGGGCAAGTCGTAAGAAGTTGATTGTTTCGTAAATTCCATTGGCTTGTAAGAACATACTGAATACAAGAAACATTTTTAAGACTCGCCTCTGTGCCATAATGATGTGTGCCAAGAGTAGTTAGGCATTATCTTGCAGCTGGAACTACTATTCCCAGTATACTCTGCCACTGGTATTGGTTGCCCAAACACATAATCTCATCAGTGCAATATGTGTGTATTATAACCATGGGAATACAAATGGCCATTTTTATAAACGAGTCTTCCATATTACACATTAGCTAATCTACATGCATACAATTCAGAGTCCATTTTGAATTGGCAACTATATTGGGCGAACGGCCTGCAAATATGAAATGTAGTTGTTCTATTAATATTTTCCTGTTTGGTTGTGTGAAGAGAAAAAATACCAAAAAATCTTCCTCTGTCTGCTCATGTTACAGAATGATCTTGAGGTTTCTATTTCCAACTGTCCTGTAAGTTATTAGTGTCTGTCAAAGCCATAATTGCCGCTAGTTCCTTGCTCTCTGTTCGAAAAATGCAGCAAATAGAGAAAGTAAATGAAAGGCATTTTTTTGTTAGCGGAGCGCAGCTCTGTGCAATGCTTACAGTTGGCCTTATTTATTTTTATGAAGTTTTGCATAATTTAGCGTTTTATTATTGAATCGCACCGCGTGGGGGGTTTATAATATAGCATAGTTTTATTTTAATTATGGGATTTTCGGAATTATTATACAGTAATTATTAGAAGTAACATTTTGGATGACGCTGTGTATTAGTTAAAAGTTGGCCCCACTGCATAACAGCCTATCAGCGTATAACATGGGGAGGTTTGGCACTATAAAGTTGGTGGGATAGTATATACTATATATCCAAAATCAGAACGGCCTAATCTGTATAGTTCATGGTCTAAATGGCGCACAGTAGGCTCAACTATTACTGTATATTTATTTAGGATCTTTGTAGTACGGTGTCCGAGCCATTAACATAACTGCTAAATAATAATTATTGTGTAAATGAGTATTAATGTGTCATCTATATACATATAAATAGGCGATAAACCACATGGAATATGGTTTGTCCGATATGCTATGCCAATCTTCTATTTGGAAGACTTTACTTTTTTGTTTAGATTTAATTATTTTTTTGACTGTCTGCAAACTTTTTTTTTGGTCTTTTGTACTGTGTGATATACATACAGTCAGGTTGTGTATTTTTGTGTGTATATATATATTCATTTTATTATATATGATATATTAGTGAGCCGCATTTAGTAGATTGGCAATTTTTTTCTATTCTTGTATGACACCAAGAAAAATACTAGTTATTCCGGTAGAAGGTCGGCATGTCTGACCATAAATGTTTCCTATTTGCTTTGAACATGTGATATATCTTTTCACATTTCAATGATTGAACAATATTAATTTTTTTATTTACACAAAATGGAATAGCCAATATTACGGTTGTCCAAAAATGTCTTAATAGTTGTAATCAATGTACTCTGAACTGTCCACCAGCCAGTACACTAGTTTGTAAGTAGCCACTTTGGGTACATATACACATCATTTATCATATTACTTCTAAACGGCTACTTTCGAGAATTCTTTTTATTATATGTATCACATGCTTTCTTGGTGGTAATTTTTTTTTCTGTTTCCTACATAGTAATATATGCATTTCAGACTGCCCGGTGACTCCAGCAATAATACCCCACACCCACAAATTAATGGCTCCCTTGTAATATTTTCTATGAATTAAGACTATGACTATGCATGCTTGGCTTAAAATCTGGGCATTAGGTAAACCTACGATAATTGCAACCTTCTATTTCCCGGCAGCCTACTGATTTACTTTATTCATGTATTCCCCCTTTCTTCATGTGTAATATATTAGGGTGCCTTGCCAGTCTGGTTACAATGGCTACAATATTGTAACGGAGCGCTCATTATGGTATGTAAATTTTGTTTTTTACAATATTCATTATTATATTTCAGATTGCGCTCTGATGAGCTTTCTTGGTTTAATAGTGCGGATTTACGAAATCCTTTTGCCCGCCAGCAATGCTGCGTGAAAAGTTCTTGCCGCCATAAAGCTGGCATTAAGATACGCGTGTGTGATTGTCTCACAATTAAACTTGGGAAAGAGGTATAATCATGTCCCCAAACTTTTGTGTGTGTTCATACGGCTATACTGTTTATGTGCTTTGTACATGTGGTGGACCGGCATTTGCCGATGGTGTGTGTGTGTTTGGACAGAACTTGATGTAATGATGAGTTTGTGGTCTTTTCAGAGATTTAGGAGATTAGACTACGACGGGACCGGAGACAAGATGGCGGTCTAGCTTGATAGGCATTGATTAATAAAACTGTTGACATTAATGCTTTAGAAACTTCCATAACTCTTCCACTGGCTACTATTGATTAGACAGAAACAAAAAATATTTATTATGTCTTAGTGCTGAAATGCTAATAGTGTTTTTGTCACTCCCCAAAGTATTCCCTGCTGTTCTGGGAAAATAGTGAAGAAATAAGAGCTGCCAAAAAGTGTGTCTCTTTATTACTAATTAATCAGGCAAAAAGGCACCTCACTGACAGAACCAATGTCAGCGCTGACAGCCTCTCTGGGATATTTTATTTGAAATACTGTAAAAAAAAAATAAAACTAATTAAATGATTCTCAGGAGGCCTCTGCTCTATTAGCTGACATCACAATCTACAGTGGCTTTTCCAAATGCTCAATTTGAAACGTATTGCAAAATACCTTAACAGGTCACCTTTTTGAGTTTTTTTATTGACTACACTTATATTAGGCATCTAAAATAATTACATGATTCAGAATTATTAACTAATCAGTATGACATCAGGTCCAGGTTAATCAGAAATTGATGGTCGGATCTCATTATTGTCTGATGATCCTATGACTAGCCATCAAGTGTCGGACCTGAATAATCATACCTGTCTAAAATGTAGAAATAATCTGTATTTTGTAGTATTATTATAAAGTGTATAAAGCATGACTATTTAAAAGACTTAAAAGAAAGAGGCAATTAAAAGAAACTGTGCTTGATACATGAAAATGGCGAGCGTTGATCCATACGTTGACCCAGAGTCGGCAACGGCTTAATGGTTAAACATCATATAGCTTAGCTATAGAGCAGCGACATTTCGCTGACCATCTGACTTCTAAGGTTACAATTCAGTTTCAGAGCTCGAGGCAACGGCAACCAGAAGACTCTACCAAGATCACAAAGAGTTACTTCAGCTTTCAGCCAAGATGTCTATCCTGACTCCTTTTATCTCAAGCAGGTAGAGAAGGTATTTTTCATTTTAAAGATTGAGGATTGCATTGTCCAAATGCAGCCAAATGATACTTCCCTTTTTTTGTCAAAAACAAGGTAATTTTCTTCTTGAACCTAATGATGGAACCAATTGATAATTATGGCTAGAAGATGTGAAAACTTTAAAGGCCACACAACAAATGTTATTAAATCACACTTCTGTTCTGATGAACCTAAATGTGAGCTATATACATTTCTCACGGGACAATATAGGTATAAATATATGATTATTCTATAACCTACCGATAATTATATCTAGCGCATGCTTATAGTTCCAGGGCATTATGTCCTTTTTCGAATCCTATGTGTGTAGAGAGTCCATAAAAGCAGTTTCGTAGAGCCACAGCCAATAACATGTGACTAAATTATGTGTTTTACCAATTATTCGCCAAACTGCTTGACCCAAAAGTACCGAACCCATAATTTCAACATATTCTGCATTCGCTGTACACAAACGATATCCATTCACATATCTCACAGAGTCAATTTCCTAGGAAGCCCGTTAGTTTATCAGTATGCTATGTTTTTGTAACATAAGAGGAAGCTGAAGTACCTGTAGGAAATTTATGAAATCTTCATGTAGAGTGGTTGGATTCAGACCCACGACCCCATTGCTCCAATACTACAGTGCTCACCACTGAGCCAAAGTGCTGTCCACAGTTACGTTCTATTAGGAGATAAATAAATGATATCATTATTTCCTAGCCCGGCTACTCCCAGGAGTTACGACTCCATTTCACTTCTCAGATAAGGTTGGCATTATATTTACAACATTATATTTCTTCTATTTTTCTGTCTTCTATATTATCCTCGAAATATAATTCTAACAAAGAGAGAATATTCAATACCAAGCGCACCACCTGGATTTTATTACCTTGTATTTCTTAACAAAGTACAGATGAAAGAACACATCCATGTCTGCGAAAATTATTTGCTTTTAAATTACTTTATCTAGAATGGAGTGCCAGTTTTGCTACTAGTAAAAATGTACTTCAGCATATTGATGACTCTCTGTTGTTCCATTTTTGTTAAGAGGAATGAAATACTCTGAGGTAGTGGCTGCCTCTCAGAATCAGCCAGTCAATTTTCGTTTCATCCAGTTGAGTGCTAATTTAGCAATACTTAAAGGTTTCATTGCCTTGTAGTTAATTAGCACCAAGCAATGAATGCTAACTGAACTATTAGTGCGCATTGTCAGCACATGGATGGTCTTTGTGAGATTGGAACCATTGCGAATCTGTAACACGTACACATGTGGGGGGGTTCGGGGATGCAGTGGCCTGAATGAGTAACATAATTGTAATAAGTGCGTAATATTCACATCCACACATCTTTTCACGAAGGCCTTCTATTATGCTCACATTGCTCATAATTAAATTGCTGGTATTACACTTTAAGTTTTCTTCACGGAGTTAACAAAGGAATATGAGACATGTACTATGTCCATTAAGGGAACAATGAAAGTAATTACACACACTGCTGTGCCATGCCTGGTTATGAAGTTCATAGGCAATAGTAGGTGTCGTTATGGTCATGCATACTCATGTCATATGCGCTTATGTTGGTCTAGTCTCATGGCAGCTTAGCTAGATAATTCACTGTATGTAAAGCCCAATTAGGAACTATATAAGCAAACTAAAAACTCAGGAGGAACATGTGCCATTGAGATGATCTTATGTGTCTAGTCTGTATATAGTGGTGCTGGACACCATATTGTAGCCTATAGAGGTCATTAGTTATTAAAAGTTTGTCATAGCCTTGAATCAATTTTGTAGATGTTCTTACGTCAGCCATCTAATAAACTGTCATGTGACTCTAATCTTTTAAATATGTCTTTGTAGCTTCCTTGGCCTTCAGGTCAGGGCAGGTCTGGATCTCACAAACAAGGAATATAAGCACTTCTGTCTTAGAGTTCATTGCTGGCTCTTGAAGAATAAGAGCTTAGGTTGTTTTCTCATTACTTTTTGCGAATCCAGCACTGCTTCCGTCCTCAAAACTGAAACCAGGACGAAACCTGGATGGCACCATAAGAGTGAATATGTAAGACTGCAACCTCTTTCGTCTTCACCAAACATAGTTTCCACCCTTGTTAGCCTGGATAGAAAAATACCTTCTTTGGACGGAACCAGTGCTGGATTTGCAAAAGCATCATGTGAAGCCATCCTTATACAGGTAGCTTTATATTGAGAAAATGCCCAAATGTATACATTTGATTCGGTGGGATACTTGGTTTCACATATGACACCTCATAGGAATAAATCAGACACTTCTTTGAAGTCAATGCAATACTTCTGTTTTAGACAGTAATTGAATATGGCTAGTTGTACACTATGGACCGTTGTTGTCCAGCCACTCCATCCTTTGTGTTTTGATACATTTTACTTCTTTTCTTGCACACATATACAGTACAAATGTGCATATGATTACCGTATTTGTTTTTGTTTCCTCTTGTTCTGGATATACACTCTTCTAGTTATAACTCTGATAAACAATAGACACTGATACAACGCTAATGATGTGATTATATGCAGATACATCATAACAGGATCATAGACTGGCTAAGCCTTAGAATAGTATTAGATCTCACTGAGAATAATAATACTTCAGTTTATCACATTTAGAAGAATTTGCTTAAGTGTTAAAATATTATTGCAAATTCTACGTTGTTGGTGAGAATTTAACTAATACCTAATAAGCTGCACGTTATCAAAGCATGCAATGATTTCCAATGCCTTCGTTTTGCATTTGACTACTTTTCCAAGCACTGCTAGTGATTAACAATAAGCAAATGGGTGTTTGGAGGCAGACATACAGATGAGTTTCATTAGCACTCTGTGTTTGCAGCACGGGATGTATCTAATATAATTTTATTGATCAGGCAGTGTGTGCCAACGTTTGTAATACCTGACGACTGAATAAAATCTTTCCATTGTTAGGTAGAGAATCATCAGTGACATTGGAGCCATACCAGCTGAGGTCATTGGAGGACCATTCACTGTTCTATGGCACGGAAATAGTTGTTTTCTGCCAATTTGTCACTCTTTTTAATTGATAACATGATCCATAGCAAAGTTTTATTTAATAAATATCTAAGTGGCACTTTCAAATGCAGGCCAGTCAAAAGATGATTTGCAACTAACACATTAACCAGTTCTTTGCCCATCAATGCATTGAGTACATGTTAGGCAGTCAGTGGAGCTTACAACTTTGTGTCTACCAGTGGTTTTAGCCGTGTTATGGTAATGCTGTTGATTTACAAATGTAGCAAAGTTTAACCAGCCTATGATAACTTTCTGTGGCAAGCTATCATATCTTAAAGCCACTGAAAAGCTATTGTTATCCTAGCACAACAAACCCCATTGTAAAGTAATTGAAAGGATGAACAATCTGTGGCACAGAAAGTTTAAAGGTAAATTAGTTTGCGTCTGTGAAGGTGGAGAGGTAAGCAGGGCTGAAATGGCCAGTTGGTAGAACGTATCTGCAGGTAAGCTCAATGCATGACAGTCTGTACGGCGATACACAGAATGCCTTATACTCAGTCACATGTCACCCTATTGTGTCTTGTATAGCACTGTATTAAGCAGATATTCTCCCCTACAGCCACTGCCTCTAGGAGACACTACTGTCATAAACTCCCATCCATTTAATGTAAATCAGACAAAGTATGGTATGGGAGGTACAAAGAGGTACAGTATAACCTCAAAGATTGCTATGGCTGCCTTGTTAACCTTTTACAGGCTGTTTCTTTTTTTTACAAAAACTTGCCGAATTTTTTTGACAAAACTGGTAAACTTTAGGCCACTAAAAAAATTGAAAAGTAATAATCCCTTTTGGGAACATTGGCATGTAAAAGGTTTTAATGGTTCTATATAATTCACAAGTCATGTGTAACCGTAAGGCGGCCAGGTTCAGTTATCAATATGCAAAACCAATTCAACCTGTATACAATTCAGATCTGCTTAACTATATCCTAATGAGTGCAGGTAGCTTCCTAAAGAAACATCTAATAAATGAGCATACACCTTTTTAAGACATCTCATTTCTCTTGTGGAGACTCTGAGAAGTCATTACTTTCAAGCTTTCTTTGTATAACACCATTTTTCTCACATTACAAAGCATATAATTATTGATGCTTACAATCTTCTTTCTCCGCACTCAAGAATGAATTTCATGTAAAAATATATAAGATACATCCATATATCTTCATGATGAAATGGATATTGCATTCTTAGGCAGCAGTGTTAATATCCTACCCAGTTCCGTATTCTTACAATATAGAACAGTAGGATATACAGAAGATAATATATATTTATTGCACCAATGTATTCCAAAAGCGATATGTAGAATGCAATCCCATTGTTCTCTGTGGTCTTTGGGCCTCGCCATAATAAATATAGCCCATAAAGAATATATTCATCCATTCGGGCTGGTTTTGTATAGATCTATTTAAGTCACTCTTTTCTAAATATTTTCCATACTATAATTCCGCCGGCTCAGACGCAATAGGCAGTTGTAAACTATATAAGTGACAGGGTATTTACGATATGTATACATTTTCGGCACAGCATTAGTCTATACATATTCTGTCTGAATTGCTTTGCTTAAACAATTACAGAGTGAGCACTATCATTTGCCTGCTCCACGATATCTTCCTTTGTCAGACAGCTGTTCATACACTCACATAATCACTATTTCCAAGATTTGAATTTCTTTTTGTTGTGACGTTCGGAGAGAAGTAAAAGGGATATTAAATTCAATCTCTTCAGAGTAGGTGCAAATCCACAGGAGATAAGCGTGAATATTGTACATAGTAGAAGTATTCTGGACTTGTGAATATGTTCATTTACCTTCATATATTGCATATTAGTACCTCTCTATCATGGCAAGACCGGTCATCAGGAATAAACCCTTTTGTGTTCATCATTTACACGACATGATTTGCAAATAATAATATAGACTTCTCATCAATCACAAAGTACTTGTCCTCTATGTGCGAGGCAGAAATACAATTTACTTTAGACTTACTGTACAAAACTGAATCAACAAAGATATCATGCTTGCGTTATATCTTTGTATACTAAGTAATTAGTTTTTTCCCTATAAACTAGAATTACCCTGGGGAGATAGTTGTATGTAAAATAAATTTTGATGGCTTATAATTAAAAAAGGTTTCAGTTTATGTTTCAAACCAGGAGATTGAATCATCTTTTATTACATGAGCTCTGCTTAGGAAATTGAAGAGAGAAATTTAATGGCTCCTTGTGGCACCTGGCTACTTTATGCAATACTCAAGGGATCCCCTATGGCAGATAATATATAATATATGGTTTCATTAATTAATTTCTTTTGTTTAAGTATTTACAAATTTACAATGAGATGAACAAATACTATTTTTTATTGTTAGGGTCTGTTCAAGGCGTATTTGAGGTATATGTCAGATATAGGTAGGATTTTTGGATGCATACCTCCATTAGGTGCCTCCAATGGTATGACACTATAACCATGCAGTGGCAAATATCGCCCATCGGTTCCCATATTTTAAAAGTTTATACCACATGGTATATATTTTTGTAGGACAACTATGTATGGAATACTGCAACAGGCTGCGTCATTCCAAACAGCCGAGCAAAAAGATACACTGATGGTAGAGGCCAAAATAATACTCCTTCGGTTGAGTTGGGTGAATGGGCCTACAGATTCCTTTGATGCATGCTTCAGGAGTTTTCTTGGCTTATAATTCAAATGGATACTGCAAATGAATTGTGAATTCAGCCTTATGTAGTTGCCAACCGTTGGTAGAAAAGCATTTTAATTAAAAATGTAATGTAATATTTTGGTCATTGGTGTATTAGATTGATAGGCTCAAGATTACTGAAATTCAGAAACAAGGTGCTGGACTCCAGCTTCTAGCTTGGGAGGGTCTTTTGCTCCAGGTATGAGAGCAGTGTTCCTATTGTACTTTACTGGCATTTAGGAGAAGTCAAGTGAAAATTTTGCTCTTGTGAAACCTTCTGATGAGATTATATAGTGTAGATAAAGTAGTGCATAAAATCAATAGAATGCAAATGGCTTTAGTAACTTGAAGGATCGTCACCGATGTACTAATCAATACTGGTAATTTTTCCTGTTACATTGGAAATGTAGGCACTTTAACATGTCATACTTGGCACCACTCATTCATACACTGTTATTAAACAGTATTCCAGGCAATTATTCTCCGCATAGGTTATCAATAGTTGATCAGCTGCTCAGGACCCTGAGTGATCAGCTGCCCCACACTCACTGCTGCTTGGCTGGACATCTGCATTTAGTTCAGAAATGCAATAGAATGTATAGATCACATTGATTTCACTGGGAGCAAAGCCTTCTATTACACTACCGGTTGTAGCCCCAGGGTCGGAGCCGGAAGTGTGATAGAAGGCTTCACTCCCATTGAAATCAATCTGATCTATACCTTCTATTGCATTTCTGGCCCAGACCCCAATTTTCCAGGAGTTATGAAAATCCTGCCCACTGAAGTGAGTGTGAGGACTGAGATCAGATGATTGCTGGGGATCCCGAAATGTGGTTCCCCGCTGATCAACTACTTATGACCTATCCTCAGAGTAGATCATCAATACTACAAGGGGTTAAATGCCTGAAATAGCTCTTTAAGTGCCCATAGTGATTACAGATGCTCAATTTTGCACATGAACAGAAAAGGAAGGGATCACATTTCTTGTACTACTGGAGCTACCCAGACATGGAGGGAGCTTTCTCTCCAACCATAAGCATCTCCCTATGGCTGGTTTAACAAACAGGATGACTTTATTAAAAAAATATTTACATCTAAAATGAACAGTTCTGTTCTAAAAGTGCTCAAAATCTTGATGTAAAAAAAAAAAGTTGGATTCACTTGGCGATAAGCTCATAGTTGGTGGCTTAGGAACCCCGTATAAGTGCGAATCTGGTTTCAATGCTTCCTCTGCACTCCCTTAAAGGGGTTGTCCCGCGGCAGCAAGTGGGGTTATACACTTCCGTATGGCCATATTAATGCACTTTGTAATGTACATTGTGCATTAATTATGAGCCATACAGAAGTTATAAGAAGTTTTTCACTTACCTGCTCCGTTGCTAGCGTCCTCGTTTCCATGGAGCCCGTCTAATTTTCGGCGTCTAATGGCCAAATTAGACGCGCTTGCGCAGTCCGGGTCTTCTTCTTTTCTCAATGGGGCCGCTCGTGCAGGATGCCGGCTCCGTGTAGCTCCGCCCCGTCACGTGCCGATTCCAGCCAATCAGGAGGCTGGAATCGGCAATGGACCGCACAGAAGCCCTGCGGTCCACCGAGGGAGAAGATCCCGGCGGCCATCTTCAGCAGGTAAGTAAGAAGTCACCGGAGCGCGGGGATTCAGGTAAGCGCTGTGCGGTGTTCTTTTTTAACCCCTGCATCGGGGTTGTCTCGCGCCGAACGGGGGGGGGGGGGGGGGTGAAAAAAAAAAACCCGTTTCGGTGTGGGACAACCCCTTTAAGGCCCATTTATACCAGCCGATGATCTTTCTTTCTTATCAAATAGTAGAGCAATCGTGGCGAACAGAAACTAGAACACGTAAGCCAATAATCAGTGGACATAACTCTGATACCATATGTAGGAGTGCAACTGAGAGAATGTTCTACCAAGCGCATTCAGATTCATATTTGTCAAAATATTCATTAAAATGTAAATTCTTCTAACCTCCACCTTAATTAATGGATATTACAAGCAACTTGTTGGAAAATATTTCCTTGAAGCTGTAGGGTAATGAAATGTTTTGGTCTGTGGAATTATATCTTATTCTTTTCTATGGTGTATTTGTTGACTGGAAACATAAACCTAATCATTACTGCATTAATGGAATAATAGCATTTTTCTCAATGTGGTAATGATTGCCCTGTGGTCAGTCCTGCATGAAATAGCAGGCTCATTTACATATGCAAATCTATTCAAAACCCAGCGGATGCCATGCGCTCATAAAATTCTATATATCTTCTATATATGTCGCATTAGTTCAATTTGCGCCAGTATCCACCTTAACGAAAACCACTTTTAAGTGTACGGGAAGCAATGATGAATGGGTGACAGGATAATGTAGCGAGGTCTAGCAGAGAATTGGTATTTTTTTTGTCAGTGAATTTTTCTAGTGATACAGCACTTTGACGGCTCTTACTGACAGGCAGGTAACGTCAGGGCATCAGCTCCTACTCCCAGGAATCCCATCACTGTCAGGACCATGTTTGCTCTTTAATCTATGGTTCAATTGCACTAATCTTTTCCAACTGCCTTTTTTATCTGCTGCGGATGACAGGGAGAAACCATGTCTGGTTCCCCTCCCGTCTCTATTTGCTTATTCCTATCCAAACACCTAACATTGTTAAATGCTTACCTGGTGTGTATAATACAGGTGTTATAATAGCCTGCGCGGAAAACCGCACTTCGTTGAGTACTTCAGGTAGCTTTAAATAACATGCTGGCCGACCTTTAACTTACGGCTTGACAGCAACATCATTTTCATGATGTTCCGACATGTTTAATGTTTAAGGTATAATTTCCCACCTTAGAAGTCATTGCAGGAAGGAGCAGTGGAGAGGTGTTGGTACATGTCTGCAGGAATTTAGGGAACTGTGGCTTTTGCATTGTCATGGCTCAGAGAAGCGCAGCAGCAAAACAGGTTCTTTTGTTTGAAGTCATTTGATGGTATCAGTCGGGATCGGTTTATAGGTTTCTACTTTTTGGTATGCGGAATGTACAGCACTCCAGTGTACTGATATTATTGGTAGTAAAAAAGGTAATTAGCATTAAATGGTCTGAAGACAATAGGATAAGCATTGCAGATCTTTTAAGTGGTGGACCACCCTTTACTTGCTGGATCACAGACCTATTAGGCAACATTCAGTAGTGAACTGAAGGGCAAAATCTGAGACGTTTTAGCAAAAAAATATGATGTGAGGAATACATGGCTGATTATAATCTGGGCTAAAATGATTGATGCGTTTTATAGTTTCTCATTCTCCCCTCCTCCTGTTTAGTCCTTAGTGAGACTTAAGGGCCATTTACACGGGACAATTATCGCTCAAACGTCGTTCACACGAACTAAATTGAGCGATAATCGTCAGTGTAAAAGCAAAAACATTGATTACTATTCGTTATCGTTGACTTTCAGTCAACATAAGAAATATCACTGGATCACGGACTTCTTGTTCGGTGTAAACGCTCACTCCTTCACGTAGAAAGTGAAGCTCTGAGCAAGAAGCCTGCAATCCAGCAGTGTTCTCTGCATGTCTAAACACTCTGCACGAGCGCTAACTACCTTAGCGGTGATGTCAGCGTGCCGTGTAAAAGGGACATTACATTCTACCTCCCTTATAAGAATGTACAAACTCTATGGCCAATTTTCTAGGAAGACAATAAGCATACTATGGCTTGGCAACACCTCCGATTTGCAAAAAGTCACCTATAAATTCCACCCTTAGCAGTCTGCAGGGCCATATTGTACTCTTGCATGCCTCTGAATTAAAATGCCAGTTCACAGGATAGATGATAAAGAGCTAATCAGTGGGGCCAATCATTGATGACACTCCCACTGATTATGAAAACAGGGGTTACATGTCCACCTTTCCTCCTTACTGTAGGGTCGCTGCATTGACCCCTGCAGTGAGGAGGAGATTCGCATTCACGGCGCCACTTCATTCAATTTCAGTAGAACTGTTGTCTTGCATTCGGCTATTTCTGTGACCCCTATTGAAACGAATGGAGTAGCGCTACGCATGCATGACTGCCACTCCATTCAACCTATCGCTATTGCGAGTGAAATGCATCAACCTGCAGCTATGAAAAATAAGAGACACACGACCCCCATTTTTTGGGATCAGTGAGGTCTCTGTGGTGAGACCCCAACCAAAAAAAGTTATATTTGGTACAACCCCTTTAACATAGATATTCTGAATTAGTCTCATGACTGTAGTGCTATATCATCATCAGTAGTAGCATGGCTGCCACATTAGATGGGTGCTTACCATTAATATTGTTTGCGGAAGAGTCAGTACAACAGTCACATTCAATCAGCTGAAAGACATCTTATGCTTATAAACACCACTTACAAGCTTCTGTATAGAACAGTGACTCACAGCTGCTTGAATATGGGTAGTGTTCTGTTTGCATTGATCCAGGTGGAGCAACCTGTCAAACTAGTCATAAAAGCAGTTTTCTATTTTTCGAAAAAAGCCCCACAGGCCTAGAAATAGGATACCAAGAAACCTTCAACAATGATTTAATAACATAGTAATAAAAATAATAATTTATGTGGGATGGCTAATGTTTGTCAGGTTTGTATGAACCCTAAAGGTCCTTCAACCCTTTGCAATCCAATTTTGGATTCAGGGTTTCCTAGGGGGCTTTCGCTTACTGCCATTTTACAATGGCACCATCTGCTGGCAAGAGCCAGTGCTGCTATGAGACATGCCAGAGAGGCCCCCGAAAACAGAGGGGCCAGTAATATACAGTAAGAATACCCTGCCGGACGTCTTCCGACATCGGAAGCTGTACAGCCTTCAATCAAAATGTCTTTAGACATCGGACAGTGGATTGGAAAGGGTTAACATGAGCCGATTATTGACCCTAAACATTTGTGCAAAAGTTTGTTCTCCCCAAAGGCCGGCTGCACACGACTGGGTCGGATTGCGCATGCGGGACCCCGCAGCGGAATCTGATCCTGTGCCCAGCTGGCATCCACGCAGACCTGTCTTTTCTTCTTTTGTTCTGTACTGCGGATGGTCCCCACGAGGAGCCATCGAACATGTGCAGTACAGATTTTTTTTTTTAAACGCCTGCTTTTACTAGAATCCATGACCTTTCCGCAATGTCAATTGTGGAAGTGCCGCGGCTCAGACGGCTTCCATTGACTTCAGTGAAAGCCGTCAACATGGAATCCACTTAAAAATAGAACATGCTGTAATTTTTCCTCCACGAGCAAAAAATCGCAATTGATTTCCGCTTGTGTGCAGGAAAAAGCGTTTTTCAATAGTATGTTATGGGTGGTATTTCCTGTGGAATCTGAAGGCAGATGCCCGCTCCAGATTCCACAATGCAGATATGCCCGTGTGCAGCCGGCCAAAGTCAGACTGAGTAAAGTGATCTACAGACAGCCGAAAAGCAAGCAAACGCCTGTCATTGGCTGATTGTTCGGTTTCAGCGAGCATAAAACAGAAGAGATATACAGCTGGCCTATGGGGACAAACAATTGCACTAGTGATCGTTCATCCCCGTAACCCTACTATTGTCATTATTATAAAGTTATAATTTAATGCCATTTTTTCACAATTCCACTCATCTACTGTAGCATAATTCTAGTGAGCTTGCCTAGAGATGACTTATTATGTTCTATACGTCAGTATACACTGGCACGGTTGACGTTAGCAGTGTCTGGCATGTTTAATATAATGATAATAATCAGTGTAATTTGAAGTTTAGTAGTTGTCTTCGTGCCATTGACTCCACATTGCAGTAAATATTGACTGTGTTGGATCTGAACCCTTTATAGGGCCAGACAGTGGTGTCTCTTGAAAGCCTCTATTGTTCCTTGTGAGTCGGCATTCCATAGCCAAGACCAAAGTATGCATGCGTTACAGAGAGAAGAAAGGCAGCTCGGGGAGAGGAACAAGTCGCGCTAAATGAATTTGTAGATGTTCAATGTTGGGGAAAAGGGAAACTGTACTAAAAACAGTACTGGTTCATGATACTCTACAAGAGTGTAAAACGTAATTAGTAAAAAACCCAGAAACACATTTCCATGGCATGTATTGAGGACCTGATGGCCTTAACCCCTTCCCTACTGACCAAAGCAATGGAGAAACAAAGGACATGCATACAGACTACTGTCTGGGAATGGATCAACATAAGTAGCTGCTACGTATCACTCATCGAGGCTGTTGCTTGGATGAAGTGTGAGTTCTTTGTTAGAAATTCTGCAAGTGAACTGTGCACGTTCCCATTCAACCACATTAAGTTCATCAGAATGTTTACATTATAGACTCCATCCATGTGTAAAATACATGCACGCTTTCAAAGTGTCAGCATATCTTTGTATTCAGTCCCTTAAGGCTGTGCTATGCACGCTAATACGCTCTTGCAGAATAAAGAAAACTTCCTGGCACATTTGTTAAATATAGAAAGTGCTAAATTTCACTATGAATCCCTCTGTCTAGGAATTGACGTGGAAGTCTTCTGCACAGGCTTGTTGCTCTGACGCCCATTAGTTCTATGGAATCTGAAAGACCGTATTCCTTTTTTTCTGCTATTATTTCCTTCTAATTCGGTAAGGCAACAAAGGAGAATTGATTTTAAAGCTACCATTATGAACATACAAGGAAAAGGATTAGAAAAGACGTAATAATGGCAATATGTACAGTAGATTTTCTCGCCGCCTTTTTCTGTAAATGTAAATTTTCTCGGCTTTAACAATATAAAGAATGCAAGATAGAAAAATAACACTTAGTAAATAAAAAGCACTCACTGAACACTGACAATCATAAGGCAATTGTAATATAAAGTATATGAGCAAATCAAACTAAAAGATGAATAAAATTGTTCTTAGTCGAATATATAGTGAAAGCCTTGGTGGCATGCCCAACCTTCGCAGCTCGAGATAATGCAAGTAGTAGTTATATAGTAATAAGAGCCTGTACATTTAGAAATGTTACTAGTCTCCTTTGCTTTATGCGAGGGCTACACAGTGATAAGTCATGTGGGCAAAGATCGGAGTGTAGACCCGAGACAATGCTAACTAATGGACGTCAATGCAGTTGCCTTGTGGTTCCCGAATTTGCATGCCCACAACCTGACGATCACACAAAGTGTTGACTTGTGGCAACTTGCTAGCCTCGACATAACTACGTTTGCTACCATTAGTATGCAATGTTGTAGAGCTACATTGCAATCTTTGGACATAAATAAATAAATAAATAAATATTGGTATTTGTATAGCACCAACTTAGTCCACAGCGCTTTCAGGTAATTATTACTTATTACCCACTACCAAGCTGGGTTCTCAATTTACCGACCTCGGAAGGATGAGTCAACCTTGAGCCGGCTACCTGAATCAAGCGGGGATTGAACTTGCAGGTTGTAGGCGAGCGCTTACACTCTGCACCACACAAGGCAGCTTCTGTCTTGACCAAAGTTGCCGTGTAGCCCTAGCATTATCATATTCCTCTTTTAAGACGGGGGTGGGAGGTGGGGGGTAAACCTACACATTTGAGAGACAACAACTTTATCTCTTGTATCAAAGCTCACAATGCAAATAAGGGAGATGGAATAAATCCTTATTTGCATATTACCCAGAGGAGCGTGCATGGCCATTTGAGTCTCCTCACTTAGTTTATAGTACAGTTGCTGTCCCTAAGGAGAAAATATAGCGTTTCTGACCAAAGCTCACAATAAAACGGCCATTGTTCCTTGCAACTACTAACCAGCTTTTATTTTGTAATGTTCATTGGAAAAAAGAAACATGGATTGGTAATTATGGGCTACAAGGTTACTCTTCACTTTTGATGAAAAACAATCTAGATATTGAGGCCCATATTTCTGCCATTGTGATACCTTTTGCATTGAGCGGTTTGCTCCACCCCTGCCTTAAAGGGAAGCTCCACTTCTAAAACAATCTAATAATTATATTTGTAATATAATACCACAATAACTTATTTCATAAGGGTGAATGCTCGAACTAAGAGAAGAATAAGGACTTAAAGAGGTTGTCTGGTTTGAATAACCCTAGTACACTCCATTATGCGCTGTCCACAGAAGAGTACACTACCAGGCACCCCAGTAGCTTGGGGGAAGGGACTATTTTCTTGCATTAGATTCATTGGGTCTTTCTTGTAATGCACAGATAATACTAATCCGTCAGAGAGAGAGAGAACTGCTCTTTGTAACTTCTCTCCATTCTGGCTTGAATATGGGGGTCCCATCAGTATGATTTAATTTATATTGGAATTGAACTAGTATTGACTATAAGTGAATGAACAAAGGATATGGTTTATGAAAAATATGTAATGGATATAATAATACAGTTCTTGATGTATTTGACTACATGCACAGGCTACGGCATATTAATGTTATAGTTATTATGCTATATTAGTACAGTATAGACGTTCTGTAATTGAATACTTACAATGCACTGCAGCAATTCTGTCACATTGCCCCCTTATTTACATTTCCCTATGTCAACATTTTCCTACAAAATGTGACTGCTGTGATTATTTTTATGTGAACGGCTCATATTTCACTTTAAGCAACATACAGTTCATATTGATAATAGTCAATAGGGGAAAAGGTTTATTTGAGCAGAATGACATATGCCCAATAACCGCTGAATGTTATGGAGAACATTTTATAAACAAGGTTCATTTCGCTTTCAACATTTCCCCATTATTTATGCGTCTGAATGATGAGCGTGTGACGATGTGACAATTAATATACCAATGTATAGAAACATGAAATGTTATCTAATGTTCTTTAAGAGTATCTAGACTGTTGGCCGCTTCTGTCCTCGTGTTTTTTTTTGGTTATGTTGTATACAGATACTTAAAGTTTTGGTGTATTCCCCAGATAGGGTATACAGAAAACTATACGGAATGTATGTAAAGGGAACCTGTCACCAAACCACAGGCATGATGAACCCGGGACAGGTATACTCCTTACCTTGTGTATGTTTTATGATAAAAGTCAAAAAGGTGGTCCGTGTCGGCCTTTCTTTGCCCATTGCATCAAAAGTGACAGCGCTCTTCTCTTTTGTGTATTTAGAGAGAAGTGCAAGCTAACATGCTGCGGGCAGAAGAGAGCAGCACGACTCACCTCTTTGACTTGGAGCTCCATTCCGAGTCTAACTTTAAAGTCTGAAATGCAGGACTGAATGACCATTTAGTGTGTATGGAAGCCTCCATTTTCCCCCGCCCCCAATAGCGAGAAAGAAGGGTCCGACATGTTGGATCTCAACTGCCCCATCAAAGGACATAGACTTCTGCCAGAGGAGTGTGGTAGCAGCTTACTCCCCTCTCACATTCAGAACACATACATGCTCAGCTGTGCATGTGCATATATACAGAGAGTTCAGGTGGAATGGATGCCCTGGAAAGCTTATTTGGTATACAGCTATTTTAAGTGTATGGCTAGCCTTGGTAGACAATACGAAATGCAGTATATTGTCCTACAACTGCAATCACATATTTGCTTCTTAATATTCCTAATACTTTATTTGTCTAAGCTGGTATCACATATGTGCCAAATTATGGTCCATGCAGCCAGAATTGCTGTATGTATGAAACTTGTACAAAAACACATAAAGTCCCTATAATTCAATGCTTCGAGGAGACAATACTTTTTAATAAACCACAATCAGAAACACACATATGGGCCCAAAGCAGTTTAGGGTGCTGTATTACAGACATATACAACATAGATCTATAATATGTTCGCCCTTACATGTTTTGATGAGTGGAACAGATTGGCCAACTATGCTTTGTGTGCTTTGATTGTCTTGTCATTAAAGGGGTTGTCTAAGTTACTTTTTTTAAACTCTATCGTTCCCATGCCTAAACATAATAAACTGTCTAATACTCACATCTCTCTTTATGTCCCCCGCCGGCAGCTTTGTGTCTCCCTCGTGACATACAGTTTACAGTCTACAACAGTCTGTGTATGGGACGTCACAAGGGAGATCAGGCGCTGACGGCGGGGGACATGCGGGAAGTCGGGAGAGGTGAGTATTAGCTGTTTCATTATGATTGGGAATGGGGCCAATAGAGTTAAATTCTTTCTAGTTCTTTTTTTTGTCGATTTTGTTTCAACTATCTTTGGAGCAAATGATGGAACAACTGCAGTACATAATGGAGTGTACTAGGGTTATTCCGACCGGATAGTCTTCTCTTGGTTCTTGTAATACAAACACGGGGGTCCGGACATTTACAACTATAAAGGAAGTTTTTTGGTAATGTGATACTACAAATATTATTCTTAAGTTGTTTCAGAAGTGGAGCTTCCCTTTAAGGCAGGGGTGGAGTAAACCGTTTGGTGCTAAAAAAAAAGCTCTAATGTGACCCCAACGATATGCAGTACATGAATGAGAGGTGGGGTTATTCTTATATGCTAACATTGATGCTGGGGAAATCCAGCGGGATACATAATATGAAAACCCTGACTATACAGTATCTTTGGTTAGAAGCACATTAATTCACTGAATATAAAATTGAATTTATTTACTGACTTTACAACCAGATTTCAACATCCCTTACTTACACAATTTCCAATTTAGATTCATCTGAATCTGTTTCCTGCGTGATTGGAAATGATTCAACAACGCTTCCTGTGGCAGCTTTGAGTGAACAAATCAAAGTGGCTAAATCTGTCCATAAATTTCTTCTGTTCTCCATACTGACCCACTGTACGCCGAAAACTCTCTAGGAGAGGAGCTCAGATTGAATGGGGCTTTCTACGACGGATGTTTCCCTGTCACTGTCTCAGTCAGCCAGTTTGTTATCTTTATCAACAGACCGCACTGTCTCTATTAGGGAGCGCTTTGCCTTTTACTTGATAGCACTCGATGTTTACAACATTTCGCATTAATGAATTTTTCCTCAAAGTTTTCAACATTTCATGTTTCCACGAACAGATAATGTAATAAATCAGAATGTTAGAAATAACAATAATGTAGCAGCCATTACTAAGTCCTGTTTATTAATGTACAACATTTCTATTCAGCTAAAACATACATAAAGTATTGCTCTGTGTCAGTCTTCACTGCAATTTGTCATTCTATTCGTGAATCAGGCAGATCAAATAGAGCAAAGCATTGAATTTGAGATAGCACAGTTATTATTTTAATTCTGCCCTTGCAGTATGGGGGAGGGCTTTTTCTATAGCTCATTTAAATAGAACCTTGTATAGTAGGATTTTCTCGTATTTTATTGATGGCCAGGGGCATACATAGAAGTCATGGGCCCCATAGCAAAACTTAGAATTGGGTCCTCATAAAAAAAAAAAATTATATTAGCGGCAGCATATCTATAAGTCAGCGGGTTTTGGTACAGCAGCTCAGCTCTAGTATAACTCTAAATAATACAGTCACCATTTAATACTCAGATACCAGCTCTACACAGTGGTAGTGATTACTGTGCGGTTACCTCCACTGATCACAGATGAAGCCTTCCCTGATTGGTGGCGCCTGTTTTCATTTCTATTCGTTATCTAGGTCTAGATGATCATGAAGATTTCCTCCGATCATGGCTCGTCTCTTCATACTCTTACCATCCTATCACTACTCCAATTGAACCACTCAGTAAAACCAACCCCATAGGAATAGTGTTTCCTCTGTAGCCCCTCATTAGACTAGTGGTGCCTTATAGGACTAATGTCCCCTCTGAGGTGCTCCCAAGCATTGGTATGAGCTCTGTGGTCCCACAAAGCATTGGTATCCTCTCTCTGTGCTTATCCCCCTCCCCAAAGCATTGGTGTTCTCTCTGTGTCTCCCCCATTCTTCTGAATATCCAACAGAACAAGTCTCACACTCTAGCTGCTCCAGATGCTGATGTGCTGTCTCTCAGTCAGTGCAGGCTGCCCCTACCTCTCCTTCCTCTTCGTACCGCCAAGTGAATGGGGAGTAGCAGCTTTCACTGACTGAGAGAACAGTGTCCTGAGTAGCAGTACTTTAACTGAAACTTGTGCTGCTGGACATTCAGGGGAAGGTGAAGGCAAATCAGTGGTGAGACAGGTCATTTAGCTCCAGATCAACCTGTCCCACAGGCCCAATAGCAGTCATGTGCTCTGCCTACACTGGTGGCCTACCACTGGCATTACTACCTTTTGTAAAAATGGTAAAAATTCCTAAATTTGGTATAAAGTGAGGGGTCATCTTCTTTGGTAAAACTACAGAGGGATTAAAAAAGTGGTGCAAAAGTAATTTATTCATACACAAATGGACGTAGAACAGCCAGAATGACATGAAAAGATATAAGAACTCTTCAAGTTTTTATTGCACTTTACAGATGATCAATGTGGTTGTCTATTTCTGACCAGATGTGTCCTGGCATATCATCTGTTATCGATTCCACTGTAGTGGAGATGCTTTTGTCAAGTGACTCAAAAATAATGGTCTCCATATTGAACATTTGTAAGGTGCATTAAAAACTTGAAGAGTTCTTTTCACTTTTCATGTCATTCTTGTTGTTGTATGTCATTTCATGTACAAACAAAATCAGCTTTACTTCTGCACCATTTTTTAAAATCACCCTGTATATAAATAAAGGACGGCATTGCTCAACTACCGATTCCATAAAACAATGTTATTCTTGACATTTTTCCTCTCATCCACAGAAACGTGATAATACTCATTGAGAATCTCAGAAACTCTCCACTTCCTTGTAAATCCTACATGGACTGCTGGAAGCACCATTTTCCATAAAGATTGATGTCATTAGTGGTTATACAGCACAGTAATCATTCCATCATTTGAGAATTATCAGTTTAGGTTAGGGTTCCAAACATTTGCGCTAAGAAATGTATACACATACATGTACGCCTAGTATATGTTCACACCAGTGGAGCATGTAATTCAGGCCAGTTGCTGAAACTCACGTAGCCTATAGCTAGGCTTGGGAATATCCTTGAAAGATAATGTTTATTTTAATTTACCTAACCATCGTAAAATCTGTCCTCACTTAACAGGCTTTAGTTACTAAATGTGCTAAGTATTTATGTTCCACCAACGATCAAAAAGAATGAGTGTTTCTGGACAGAAATTTAAAAAAATCAAAAATAATTATTTGTAATGTACAATAGGTGAAGCTGAACTGGGATATTTGTCATATATGCATCGAATAGATTTCATCTGCATCAGAGACCACCAAGCATTTTGTTTTAATTTAGTCCATGATATTGTGTACTCAGCTGAATATGATTAATGTCAAAGTTCCATCGAGGAGCTAAGACAGGCTTAGGCCATTTGAAAAAGTGTTCAGAATATATACCCCAAACATAGTCATGCAGTTGGAATTGACTGTTTTTGACTTCCATAAACAAGGCATACTGGGCAATATACTTTTTTTCGTATACAGTTGTATTTAATAATGTAATCATGCACTCCGGTACAATTGAGAACGTCGAATCCCAATGTATACTGGACACTTTTGGTAAATGTTTAGCTAATGAGGGTCATTAGACCTTGATGACTCTTGTAGAATGAAAAGGATGGGTGGAACAACCCTCTAGTGGTGCCTGAAGGTGAAGACTATCGTGAGGCTGTAGGATTAGGTCAATAGGCCAAATGGAGGTGTTCCCAACCAGGTGTATGCCTACTGGTGGTGAGTGTGGAATCTCATGGAGACACGGGGTGTGACAAAATATCTTGTACATGGTGCAACCTTCCAAGTAAGAATGTTTAGACAAGAAGTGATGGATCAAGTCTTCTTTAATGAATCGCAAAAGTAATAAGACAACATAAATCGGGCTGAGGTAAAGGCGGTTGGGTTGCATGGGTGGCTTAGCTGATCCTTATTAGGGAATGGTTGATTCTCCAGACCAACTCTATCACAGCTAGACAGACAGTCTCTTCATGTCTTAAATTGACCCTCGGAGGCTGGACAGACAAAGATGGCTGTACCGCTTCTCTGACTACCTGAAGCACATTGTGCATTAGTATGCATTGGTAGTTTTAGATACTAGATGTTACTCTGACCGGCCAGCACTTCTCAGGCACTGGTTAATCAAAGCAGGTGTAGAGTCTTAAACTTATTATGCATAGTAATACACAGTGTGCATCAATAGTCAGAAAAGTTGGTGCGGTCATCTTTGTTTGCAGGCCTAGAGGGTTTCTTTAATTGGTGCCATCACCCTTGCCTTAAGGAGGATCAACTAAACCACTCATGTACCACAGCTGCCCTTACCCCAGCCTGAAGACGAGACTTTCTGCCTCAAAATGCGTTTTATGCTGCCTTATGACTTTTACCATTCAATTAATCCTACACTTCTTGTCTAATGTTCTCACTTGGAAGGTTGCACCATGTACCAGATATAACACCTCTTGTCTACATTAGACCTTAATGCCAAGATATGTTGTATGCTTTGACCTCAAATATAGCCTAAGGCTCCATTTGAATGAGCGAGTGACGTTCTGCGCTAACTCGTTCGCTTTTGTGCAGCCTGTCTAGATAGGCAGTTACATCGTTTCGACTCATTCAGCATCGTTCAGTCTTTCACATTCACTGTATAAGTGAATGAGAAGGACTGAATGAGCGCTGTTTAAACGGAAAAATAAGTAGACCAGCCAACGATGATTTTTATACCTGCATGAAATGAACGATGACCGAAAAGTGAATAATTCTTGTTCGTCATTTGGTTTTTGGCTCTCGTTTAGACCAAACGATCATTTATTTTCGCTTGTTTGAACGATTTTTTGAATGTGGAAGCCTATAATGATCTGAGGTACAGAAGAGGCCCCATAGACCTTTTTGGTAGTCCTATTACAGCCATGTGAATGAGTCCTTAGAATGGTTCAGAAGACCCACAGGAGGTCTGGTCTTACGGGGGTCTGGTCTTCAGCTACGAACACCAGTGCCTGCAAGTCATAATGGGACTTACAGCTCTGCTGAAATTAGTGAGACACAGATTCTTGATATACATACATTGCAAATGCAACAAGGGGTAAAATTAAAGTACAGATGTGAACATGAAACTAATATACACTTCCATGAATGAGCTTTTAATTTGCCTTGATAGCATTGCATGTATTTTGCAATGAGCTGTGGAGTAATAGTAGTGGTTGTAGTACTATATATTATTGTCTTGCTGTTCTTTTTTGTCATTGCTTTAATATATTGTCTTGGTGCATGTTGGTTGTGCTAAGCATAGATCATATCTTCAGGCATTAAGCATTACCATTTCCTTACTTGCTAGTTCGATTCCATTGTCTGCAAGTGAAAACCTGCCACATCCGGGCTTTTCAGGAATTTTCTTGCCTTGCTTGCTCTCCTGACTCTATATTCATCATTCATCAGTGTTACACTTTGTAATCTACCTATGCTCTGCAGTCTCTTCCTAATGAATGATTATTGGCATATATAATGAAGTGTATATAAAACAGATGCGTGCTATACTCAAGTCTCTATTATAAAAAAAACAGCCTGAAAGCAAAGAAAAAACTAGAAAGCAAAATTATTTTTGAACATGAAAGAAAATCATTATGTATAATATATTCAATTGCACATCTGCAGTGCAGGTATAGTTAGTATTTCATATGGAGCCAAAAATAAGTGTTTCTTACATTTACTGTAACAGGATAGTGGCATCCAATTATAAAGCTGAAACCTGAAAATTGCCAATTCCTAGAGTCGTATGGCCATATTTTCAGGCCGCCTGCTACCCATGCAATTCCACAGACAGCATATGGCCCCATTACAGCCTATGAGGCTATACACATGGACATTTTTTTCAGAAGGACCCATAGTTCGTGTGAAAAAACTAATAGCATAGGTATTAGTGTATCTTGACGCCACCAGCCTGGGGGTGGAGATGGTCTGAGGAGAAGGAAACGCCCAAAGATTCGCATTGGCAGACATGCTCCCGCTGTCTACCCACCCTGCCCTGTCGCTCATCAACGCAGCCAGTCTGCAGCTGATAGCCGCATGCGGGCTCCCAGTGTCACCCCTGCTCCCGCTGTAACCCCCCACCTGGCTCTGATAACCGCGGCCGCCGGCTTCCCTGCTCCTGCCGCAGCTGGACCTCTGAAGCTGCCGGCTCACCTGCTCCTGGTGCACGCCGCCGTCTCCCTATGTAACCCCCCCCTTCTTGCCGCTGACTGCCACATCGGGACCTCTGAAGTCCGAAGGTATGTATATCTGTCTGTATATCTGTCTCCTCAGCCCATCTCCACCCCTCAGGCTGGTGGTGTCAAGATACACTAATACCAATAGCATATCCTATTCCTGTCCGTTCACGGTCGAGAAATAGGACATGCAATGCCCCACAATGTGCATCGTCCATGTATATCAGACAGCACACAGATACCCTCATCTCACATTTATGGGCGTGTAAATCTAGCCCTATAGGCCATTAAATGGAACGATTATAACACAAAATTCGTTCAAACGAAAATACTTGCGCAATAATCGTTGTGTCTAAATGCACAGCCTATTTGTCAACCAGCATAAAAGTCATCACTGGATCGCTGACTTCTCACTGTTTGTAAACGCTCCCCATTCAGCGCTTCATATAGAATGTCAGGCGCGGAGTGAGAACTCAGCGTGGATGTGCATGTCTATATGCTCTGCCAGGCACTAACAGCCTAGCAAAAAAATGTCACAAGGGGTGGCACGAACTGGCATTGGTCTCTGCCCACACTAGAGCTCACAATCCCTTTTCCAATTTAACTTATACAGCATTTTTTGTGGGGGAGAAAGCGTACGTAAAAACACGAGAACAAAAAAACTTCATGTAGATCTTGTCTTTTCATTAGATTGGAGCCCAGGACCCCAATACTGCAAGGCAACAGTGCTAAACACTGAGCCACTAATGAACAAAATTAATGTCCTATGGCCATTTCACTGCAGAGCCAGGCAAATAAATGTTAACTAGCAAATAAATGTATCCAGTAGTGCAGCTTAGCTTATTTAAGTGAATAGACCTGAGCTGCAGTACCAGGCACGGCCACACTTGCATGGATTTTGCTGTGGATTATACAGCATTGAAGGGTCCATGGTACTTTAGTAAGTGCTATTGCACAGGTTCGAACCCCCACCATACGTTTATGAACGATTGTAAGTTCCATAAAGCTCCTTTAGTAAAATTTGCCATTTGAGGATGCTGTCTACAACACTAGCTGCCATCTTCTATCTTTTTAGATTAAAAAAAACAACATACGAGAAAGACCCCAGAGAGAGTAAAACTTGGCGATAATCTCTCTTCCTTCTCCCAGTATTATAGTTAGAGGGCCCTTGAGGAGGATTGAATACTGCCAGAAAAGTTTTGGCATCTATTGAAAAGCTTAAATTATCCAAACATCGACCAATCATGTTTTTCTGGTAGCAAATAATTTAGACAAAATCAGTTGATATTAATGTTTCCATCCCAAAGTTAAAAATTACATTTTGACTTAGCCAAGCTATGTCATCAACCAGACAATTGTAAGATAAAACAGTTTGAAGTGACCCAGCATTTTTCTAGATTTTCCAGTATTCACTTGGTCAATTGTACCCACATGGCTTTTTAATGAAAATCCTCAGCAAGGTCTGGATCTGCTCAGCACATACATAGCACTGCAGTGTTTGCCTTAGGAATTTGAGCCAAGGTGTCTGTTGCTAATGGAGGATGACTGGAAAGGATTTGGAAAAAAAGTCATCCTCTTCATTGTCCTGAGCACAAAAACCTTCCGCTAACGTCCTCAAGCTTCCTTTACTACTTCTAAGAGACCCATGGGCAAGGTGCCGTTTGTGTTTTATTAATCTGCTTAAGCTAATGAGATGAAAAGATCTATTCATGAGGTGTGGCATTCAGAGCTGCCAGGGGGAAACTGGATACTTTGAAGCGGTCCATTCACATGTCCATTTATAAATATTGCTATGAGGCTAAAGTTTAACGGTGATATATGACCATATGTCCATTCATTAACTTGGCTTTAATTTAAACTCAAAAGCTGAAAAAGTCGTTTTGCATGAAGAAAATAGCAAATGAAGCTCCCAGGCAACAAATATAGTTTGGGAATAGCCTTGTCCCCCAAGCACGCAACCCTATTACAGATTTGTACTAGTTCTGTGTGTTCTAGTGATCTAGTATCTCTAGCTTATTTTTGTATGTTTTCTACTTTCTGATCTTTGTAAATGTGGAAAAGAACACTATGAGAATCCAATATTAGCCTCCATTCCCTGCATTTCTTGCAAATAAATAACCCAAATGGGGTAAAGGCCCCCATATATATTAGGCAGAAGTCATTTGAACCCAACGGATTCTGGCACGATTGGACGATTGTCACGTGTATCAGCGCCTTCTCGCCTTTCCCTCACCAGATGATGTCAGGGAAACAAAGGATTGGCCACAGTAAATTTCAATGCCCAATCTTTTTGTTCTTCCACTAGATGAGCTGCCACCAGAGGTATCCGGCTGAGGATTTCTTCACTGTCCCCATGAAATATATATTAATGCTCAGCCCAACTATTCATTTATATGGGGGAGCTGTGAGAAATAGCGGTTGGCAAAACGAGTCTTTGCTGGACAGCTATTAATTACCTTAGGCCATGTGGGGGTAGAAGAATCAGCTAATGCTGTAGTGCTTAAATAGTTTAGACAATGAATTAGGAGTTATGGTCTACAGTGCTTTTAGGTCTTGTATTGGAGGTTCCAGCTTTCTTTACGTTTGAAATAACCAATTTTCATGTTTGCCTCTAAAGGTATTCAATGAATCCAACTGTTAATAGCATAAAAACTTTTCTAAAAGTTTAGTAAAGGATAAGCCCTCCCTTTACCCCAACTTTCCTGTCTCTTTTCATAAATGTACCTGGAATGTTCATATTGCTTAACCATTGCACTGCAGAAATAGGTGTGTTGGTATTTTTAGCCAATGCTGGACAAACTGTCTTGGTATATTTTTAGCTTGTCTGGAATTTTCTAAAAATGTAGCAAGTATGTAGCAAGCATTTATCATAATGATGTACTGATGACGATTGGTGAAAGGCTTCGATGAAACAAACATACTTGATAAGTTAAGCCACCGTGGAGGCAGGCATAGCGACCACAGTGTGGGATTTTCTCTACAGACAAGCTTTGTTTCTACATTGCGTGGCCCCTTAGGCGTCTACGTGGCCCCTTAGCCATTTCTAATATACCTTGGAACAATATGATAACAACCATTTCAGGTACTCATAGGAAGTGAATTGATTTGCAACTTCCAACGTAGGACAGTGTTGTATTTTTATAGTTTTTTTTATATGTTTAAAAAAAACATTCAAGTTTTTATGTGAATTAATTGTCATTTTATATAACACTTTGTGTTGTTTATTGCATCATACAGTAAAGTATTTCATGACTAACTTTAACATGTAGGTATTGTTTGCATTCTTGAAATTATTTACATCAAATACCTCATTCCATCTTTTCATTCAGCATATACCACATCCATTACTCCATGTGACCTATAAATAAGCACAGGCCATATCAGAGATAAGTTACCTGAAATATGACAAGATTGCTAAACTTCTAATTAGGTTTCCTAGGACAGTCCACCAAGTTCCCAACCATCAGTTCCTATGTTTCAGTCCCTTGTCAAGCTGAGTTCATAAACTGTAGCAGCTGGGAGTCCTTAGGGGATTATTGCCCTTTAGCATTTTAATAAGCCCTGCTGCTTGAAATTTCTGATAGGCTACTCTACGAGACAATTACTATTCATCACAAAGAGGTTGACAACCCTTTAGTAGCCCAGGTGGCCAGACTGGAGAAGCCTGCCAGGCACCATCCCAACATCAGGTCATTGACGCAGGCAGAGGCTGGGGATCTAAAAGTGGAATGAGGAAAGTGTTGTACCAATGGAAATAGGAAACAAATGACATAAAATTACATACATCATATGCTGTAAACAAGCCATGGTTATGGTTTCTATGGTGACAAAAGGCCAGTGAGTGCAATATATTGCTCATATGGCAAAGGTTATTATTACGGAAATTACTGCTATTAAGAATGCAAAGGTCTCTTATCAGCTATAGTTTATTTCAAGAGGTTTGTTATTTAGACCAGAGCTTTTCACTAAGAGCCTTTCGAAAATTCACAGAAACAATTTCCTTGCTATTTATTATGCAACTTTTTTAGAGATAATGCTGGAGACTGAACATTGCCTGGACTACCAGATTTGTGTTCTCGAAGGGAAATTAGGATGGCCATGTTTGATTTTACTGGCCAGTTCTATTGCCCCAGCCCAGCCCCATCGCCAAGTCAAGTACTTAGTAAGCAGTAAGGCTCTATTCACATCTCATTATATGAACACATTCATGGTATAACCCAGTCAGGTGATATGTGCCTGTATAGTTGCCAACAATACTGATTTTGATGGGATAATGCCCTGAACCAGACCTCAAAGGGGGCAGGGTTTATTTAAAGGTCACCCAAAAGTGGACATTTTGGAGGTGTTCCTGAAAGTACATGGATACAGAGCTTAAAGGGGTTGTCCCGCGGCAGCAAGTGGGTCTATACACTTCTGTATGGCCATATTAATGCACTTTGTAATGTACATTGTGCATTAATTATGAGCCATACAGAAGTTATCAAAAGTTTTATACTTACCTGCTCTGTTGCTGGCGTCCTCGTCTCCATGGTGCCGACTAATTTTCGGCCTCTAATGGCCAAATTAGCCGCGCTTGCGCAGTCCGGGTATTCTGCTGTCTTCAATGGGGCCGCTTGTGCAGAATGCCGGCTCCGTGTAGCTCCGCCCCGTCACGTGCCGATTCCAGCCAATCAGGAGGCTGGAATCGGCAATGGACCGCACAGAAGCCCTGCGGTCCACAGAGAGAGAGGATCCCGGCGGCCATCTTCAGCAGGTGAGTATGAAGACGCCGGGTAAGTACTACCCGGTTTGTTTTTTTAACCCCTGCATCGGGGTTGTCTCGCGCCGAACGGGGGGGGGGGGGGGGGGTTAAAAAAAAAACAAACCCGTTTCGGCGCGGGACAACCCCTTTAAAGGGAACCTGTCACCGGCTATGAGTACCATAAACTAAGTTATGGTGCTCATAGGACAAGTTCCAAACAGTGCAGGAAGGTATTCTTCATACTTACCTGCTGTTAATGGACCGTGCATTCAGAGCACGGATCGTGTTATCAGACTGAAAGCTGAAGTTTATGTGCACACACCTCCTTCAGCTTTCAGTCTGATGATATGTTCTGCATGCAGATTTTTGAGGTTGACAGCACAGGCATCGGGAGGCAGGTAAGTATATGAACAGTACTTTCCTGCACTCCTGGGAACCTGCACTCTCAGCACCATAATTTACTTTATGGCGCTCATAGCCGATGACATGTTCCCTTTAAATGTCCCGAATTTAGCATTCAAAATGCTAGACTATTCAAAATTCCCGTTATTGCACGTAAGTAAAAAAAAAAAAGCAGGAACATAGGTTCTGCCCTATCTTTGCTCGCATGTGGAAAAACTAAGTGCTAGAAAGATAGTGCAAGACCTGACCTGTCTATATAATGGTTGTGAATAGGTTGTGTTCTTAGGACAATCCTATCATACCTCTGATAAAGAAGAACTCCAGAGAAGAGATATGACATTCCTTGCCAGATGCCCCCTAATGTTGAAAAATCACATTCTAAAAACACTGCTCACATGTAGCAGGGGACATCTTGTTTTTCTCTCTGGTACTGAAGCAAAAGTATGGCTGTCAACAGCACATTTCAGATCTACACAAGAGAGTATACAATGATATCTGATCTACGACGGAACCTCAGATGTTTCCATGTAGCAATCAGAACATATCTGAACTGCTTCTACGCAAATAATGGCTAGTAAAGATTTTTTGAGGGGAGAGACACACAGAGATACCATGTCGGTGCCGTTCCTATCATGTCGGTGCTGTTCCTACCATGTCAGTGCTGTTCCTATCATGTCCGTGCTATTTCTAACATGTCAGTGCCATTCCTACCATATCTGTGCCGTTCCTTCCATGTCAGCTCTGTTCCAGCCATGTCAGTGCCGTTCTTACCATGTCCGTTCCATTTCTAACATGTCAGTACTGTTCCTACCATATCAGTGCCATTCCTACCATGTCAGTGCTGTTTCTACCATCCCATTGCCATTCCTGCCATGCCAGTGCCGTTCCTGCTATGCCAGTGCGGTTCCTGCCATGCCAGTGCCGTTCTTACCATAGCGGTGCTGTTCTTGCCATGTCAAGGCTGTACCTACTATGCCAGTGCCGTTCCTATCATGCCGCTGCAGTTCCTGCCATGTCAGTGCTGTTCTTACCTTGTCCGTTCTATTTCTAACATGTCAGTGCTGTTTCTACCATATCAGTGCTATTCCTGCCATGTTGGTGCTGTTCCAACCATGTAACTGTCAGTGGTGTTCTTACCATGTCAGTTTCGTTTCTACCCTGCAAGTGCCATTCCTACCATGTTGGTGCTGTTTTCACCAAGTCAGTGCTATTCCTACGATGTCAGCTCCATTCCTCCCATGCCAGTGCTATTCCTACCATGTCAGTGCCGTTCCCACCATGCCAGTGCCGCTCCTACCATGCCAGTGCTATTCCTACCATGTCAGTGCCATTCCCACCATGCCAGTGCCGCTCCTACCATGCCAGTGCCCCTCTTACCATGTCAGTGCTGGTTCATGTGTCTCCACCCTCAGTCAATCTTCTGTTCACTGTATTGGATAATTAATATTGTAAGCTACAGTTCTCACTTGAGTTTCCCTTTATTATAATACGCATAGGTCCACATCCAGTCCTATGTAAACTTGCAGCGAGCACAGTGACTCCTACTCTGACTTTTCCTGCTCTCCAACACTTGATAGAAATGTAAAGTATGTCTTTTAAGAAATGATTTATATTTCTGACTTGTTGCTCAGGTGCATATATATAAGTCCATGGCATTCATTTACATGAATAAGCAAATCCTGGAGTCATATATTATGTTTTTAATAAATACCCAAAGGTTTTGACAGCACAGGAAAAGAAAGACTGCAGATATTTTCATGTCTGCAGGGAGCTTATTGTTCTTTATCTTAAAGTACTGTGCTTTCTAGCAAGGTGAAGCACAATGGTAGGAATAATAGAAACACAGACATGTCTGCCACCGAGAGATTGACTATGACACTGAATTGTCAGGTAAATTCTTACATCAACCATTCCAATTTTTCTGGAACAGCAGTCAAGACTCGAACACTGAGAGCTAACTCAGATATCTGGGGTGATTTATCAAGGTTTCCCGCTCCGGCATTGCCGAGGTAAAATGTGCTCTACCTCACAAGTAGCGACAGAAAAATACAATGCTTTAAACTTGGAGTGCTGCAAGCAATATATTGAAAGCTCAGCGCTCTGTATCCTGGCTGTCTCAATACTCAAGGCTAAATTTACTAGATATCCTTCATTACATTGCTTTCAGAAATCTTTTCGCATTTCATGACCCACGTGATACCTCAACATAGAAAACAAAAACATAATGGTCCTTGTGACTAACAAAAAGTGTCAATGTTTTCCATGGCAACCAATCAGATCTTGACTCTGTTTATTTCAAGCGGGAGTTGATAATAATAGGTCATCGGATTGGTTGCTATGGTTAACATTTTTGTGGGAACATTAGTTATTTGTGAATCTCATTGTGTGCTGCCAGTTTTGATGAACCTATGTGAACATACTGTTCTAATCTCTCAATGCCGTCATTGACGTGCCCTGATAATACACGGGTAAGACTGGTTTCGGATAGAATATGGCTACCTTTTAATGTTGGTATTATGCATCTAGACCTGGACCCTACAATGTTCTGGAGAAACCAAATGGCCAGGTCCAAGTGTTGGGTTCATAATACGGAGGCAAGAATGTGGTTATATTATGGCTGTCAAAAATTGGCGTAGAAGTCCAATTGTGGGAGCAGAAAATCTACTTGTAGTGAGTGCAGATCAACGATATAGCAAGTCAAAAGCACTCATTTGCTTCTATTCAAATGTGGCAATTATCTTAAAATATGTTTGGCCGAAGGATGAGTACTACAGTCATTTGTTTCCTTTAGACGAGGCAATTTGTGCCCGGATAATCTGAAACAGCGTATTTTGGCAATATTTGTCTCGAGTCCTCATAGCCATCGACACGGCACTGAAAGAGAAGTCACTTAGTAGTTGCTAGTAGTTGGCTCAGCGCAGGGACCAATCAGGGGCAGCTCTCACTCACACCCTCTCACACCCACTGCCGGCCGGCCGCGCTGAACTCCGTCTGCCGGGAGCAGGTGAGTATGAATTTTTTTTTATTTTTACACATTTCTGGATGAATTGCAGGGAAGGGCTTATATATTTAAGCCCTTCCCGACAATTCATCGTGAGATCACCCGCAGCGCATTGCTTTCAATGGAGCCGGCTGTATTGCCGGCTCCATTGAATTCAATGCGCTGGACAGCTCCGGCCCGTTTCTATTGAGACGCGGCTAAGAACAGTTTTTTCGGGTGATTTTTCGGCCCCGGTCATGCGATTTGCGGATGCGCATCCGTCATGCGATCAGCAAATCGCGGCAAAAACCGCCCGTGTGACTAAGGCCTCAGTGTCACATTTAGGCCTGTCTCACACAAATGGATTTGAATTGTGGATTCCGCGAGCACCGTCCATGTATATGATACACTGTAAGATGCGGGCATTGAAATGCATTGACTTTTGCTGGTTCGCTCACAATTGTAGGTAGGAATGGCAGATTCCACAAGCAAAAGAAAGATCGCATGGCAAAGATTTTGCCATGGATTCCACACGTATGAGCTCTAGTGATCTCTATGGATGCATTTGAGTTGCAGTGCATACGCAATTACATTGCGTATAGATTGTGTATCGAATGCAAGTTGCTAGGAGACCAGATACAAATGGTATAAAGAAAGCGGGAATTTGTAGGCAGACAATGCAAGACAGAGTCTGGAGAGCAGTACACCATATAGACTGCTGTCTGCAACCTCCGCTTCTTCTTCTGGGCTCTTCCTCCACAAGAATAAGTGTTTGTTTTTTTTAAGTGGTTTATACTACTTTCAGAAAAGGTAGTATAAACCAGCCAAGCCTAGAGAGCAGTATCCCGTCCTGAAGGCTCTCAGATCAGCTCTCACCATGTCAGCAGAAGAGAATGTCGCCTGGACGGTCACCTGAGCGATAGAAGAATCCTCCAGTGGGTTGGGCTACCTTCTAATGTCATTCCCTGCTTGCATGCACTTTTCCGGGTGGATGATACCCTGTCCTTAAATGTACATCCGCAAAGAAAACTGGACGCACAAGCGACCGTACTCAATTCGCTTTCCGCAATCATTCACAGGTCTTGGGCTGCGGATATCCACACGCGGAATCTGACCCGTTCGTTTGAGCCCGGTCTTATACTGTATAATCTATTCTGTGCGCTCAGTATACAGTCTGATAATAGAGGCTTGGAAAGTTCATTGATTTATAGGAAAAGTCATGTAAATACAGAATATTACTCTTGCAGCTCAGACAGGAGACCGTTCCCTTTGGATTTCATGACTTTTATATGGTATTTTCATCTAGGGTATCTACAGTATGTAGACGTTCTAAAATCTATTTGGTCATATGAATATCCCATTTGTGTGAATATTGCTTGTATTTGGACATTAAATGAAAACTGGGAATGGTTGGAAAAACTGAACAGCCTCGAGAAACCATGTATTTTATTAGGTGAGGAGTATCACTTCATATATTTTGGAGCTGTTTAATCGGAGTTCCTTTGCTACTTCATGTGCAAAGTCTGTAAGCCTCAGCCAGGCACAATGTAATAATTTGAGTGCACCGGAGAGCTCTTCAGCCATATTGCTTTTGCCAGATTACGAACATATGTCACTTGTACAGATGAGTGAATTGATTTGTCTGAAACAAGATTAGATGGAGTTTCGGGAGACTCGGATAAATGTAGAGAGTACTTTTAATAGCCTGGTATTATTGAAAGATGCTGAATACAAATAGTGTCTGATACACTGATTTCTAGATGGTTATGGCGTGGAAGTATTGGCAAGTTTGCATGTAATGTAGACAGGCATTGATTGTAAGCCAGGATTTATGAAACAGGGAAATAGGCCACCAATGTTACAAGGTTTTTGATGTCTGCAAAATGAGGAATGGGAAGTTATTGCCAGTCTATGTGAAAAATGCCGGCTTGTATGGAACAACAGAATCTCTGAGCATTCATTCACTAAGATTAGATCATTTCCATTTGCAAATGGCTAAAATTAAAACATTCCTTTCACAGTCCTACGCCATGATTACTATTCAGAATTAAAATATGACTGCTGTCCTCTATCGAAAACTCTCATCTATTTCCCTAACTTGCCGAAATGTGCCTGCTATTTTTTGCAAGGGAGATAAGTTGCTGACAGACACTCTTGTGCTGCTTATCTCAGGGGAACATTAAGGTCATGTGTAAATCTAAAATGCCCAATTCCTGTTTTGCTGATCACAGATGTAGAGGGACAGTCAGCTAGGACCATGGACGTAAGATTGCAGGAAGCTACTATTGAATAGGTGGGATTTACGAAAAAAAAAAAAGTTTTATATATAGCCAACTTTATTTGCCAGTTTGAGAGACTATGGGATTTTAGCTGGTACTTCCTTTTTACTACACTCATAGTAACCGGAGAAATTGGAAATCTGTTCTCGGTAGTCCCTGCATCTGTATGGGTTTTTATAGAACTACACATGAAATACTTTCTTCTAAAAGTTCCAGGATGTTAGGGCTCTGCACGATACTAATTTTGCAGACTGTTATGTACACAGAAAACCAGAGCATTCTCAGACAGTCTGATACCGAACTCCTAGAGGGGCTTCTCAGTTGATCATGCATGAAAAAACAGAAGAAAAAGTTTTGATGTTGTGTATGCCAACCAATCAGATTCATTCATTCTTCCAAAGGTAATTTTAGAATGTAAAAACTTTTCTGATTGGATATCCTTGTATTGTCCTTAGAATATGTCCCGTATTAGGATTATTGTGTTATATGAATTGTAATCTTACTTCATGTACTCTAACTAGAGATGAGCGAACGTGTCCGTAACGGACACATCCGCACCCGGACACCGGCTTTAGCGAACACTGGAGTGTTCGCGCGTAAGTGTCCGGGTGCCGCCGGGGGGCGGGGAGATGCGCGGCGGCGCGGGCGGCAGTAGCGGGGAACAGGGGGGAGCCCTCTCTCTCTCCCTCTCCCCCCCACTCCCCGCCGCACCCCCCCGCGCTGCCACGGCGGCCCCCGAACTTTTTCGCCCGAACACCGAGGTGTTCGCAAAGTTCGGTGTTCGGGCGAAAAAGGGGCGGGGCCGAACGTGTTCGCTCATCTCTAACTCTAACGCATATGCAGAATTGTTTCCATGCCATGCTTTCTTTAACATAACTTAGAATTATGTACTTATTTTCTTTATACAAGGTCTCATTCTCTGAGCAAATCAATTAGAGTTAATTATCCCTGTTATCATACATCCATGAGGGTATTCAAAAACGGCATCCATAGGGGCTTAATAAAAGGGAAATATCTAGTATAGTTCTAAATTAGCATTAGGTGATCCCTTAAGTGGACCTTCAATGATTTCACTCTTAAAGGGGTATTCTGGTGTTTAAAAGTGAAAGTAATATGCTACTTTAGGCAATAACATGTAATATAGCAGTTTATTATCACTTGTTTTACAAAGCTGCCAAGATATTGATTTACCCGCGGTCTCCCCCCCTGCTTAGTTCTACATTGGTTTCCAATGGTTATGACTTGTAGGCTCTACTGTTTTACTGGTCAGGCATGATCAGTGCCTTCATATTCTATGATGACCCTTTCCAATCCAGTTTGTATTCTGGTTTTCCTAGGGGGTTTACTCTGTTTCTGCTGTTATACAACGGCGCTATCTGCTGGCTAAACCCAGTACTACATGAGGTGACATGTTGGGATAGGCTCCGACAGCAGAGAGGCTGGCAATATACAGTTAGAGAACCCCGATGGGTGTCTTCCAACATCGGAAGGCTGTACAGCCTTAAATCATAATGTCTTTAGATGTCAGACAGTGGATTCGAAAGGGTTAAGTACCAATGTGGAAATCTGAAGCTGGCTAGAAAAAAGTGGTGGTGCAGATAAAAGGTACTAGAGTTCAGTTTGATGATTTAGATGAGCATTTGGAATAATGACAGTAAGGGAAAACATTAAGGAAAGTTTGAAAATTACAACCAGTCTCCAGATTTCCCCTTTAAGAATATGTTCACATGTAGCAGAAATGCTCAGCTTTTCTTCGCTTGTAATGTTAAATGCTGCTATGTAGTTGAGATTTTCCAAAATCACATCCATACTCTGCAGAAATTCATGCTGTAAATTGTCACTCGAGTTTGCAATGAAATCTGCAGTATTTGATATGATTTCTCTGGTATGGAGGAATAGTGTCGGATTTTCTTTTGTGGATTCTCAGTGTTTTTGGACCTGTTAGATTATGAACAGAACTGACTAGAAAATTATAAAGTTTATGTCCAGACTCTCATGTCCACAGCTAATCATGACACTTAAGCGCTTACTGTAAACTTATGAATTAATGGATTTGCCATATTAGCGGTTTTCTCGAAGCATCCATGGCAAAAAACAAAAAGTGATTTTTGGTATGGATAAGCCACAGATACACTATAGATGCGATCAGAGGCGTAACCTCAAGCTCCTGGACGACAATGCAAAACCTGTAACACGGCCCTCAACTATAATGCTTTAGACATAGTACTGGGCTTCCTATTTGGAGAAGAGAGGTGCTCTAAAAGGGGTTTTCCTATAAATACCTTCCTCCATGTCTGCCCACTGACTTTATGGTTGATAACGCAGTATAATTAAAGGGGTTGTCTCGCGGCAGCAAGTGGGGTTATACACTTCTGTATGGCCATATTAATGCACTTTGTAATATACATCGTGCATTAAATATGAGCCATACAGAAGTTATTCACTTACCTGCTCCGTTGCTGGCGTCCCCATCTCCATGGCTTCGTCTAATTTCAGCGTCTAATCGCCCGATTAGACGCGCTTGCGCAGAAGGGTCTTCTCCCTTCTGGTCGGTCCGGGCACGAGCGGCGTTCTGGCCACGCCCCCTTCTATGCGTCATAGCGTAGCTCCGCCCCATCACGTGTGCCGATTCCAGCCAATCAGGAGGCTGGAATCGGCAATGGACCGCACAGAGCCCATGGTGCACCATGGGAGAAGACCCGTGGTGCACCATGGGAGAAAACCGTGGTGCATCCCTGGGAAAGGACTGGTGGCCATCTTAGGGAGAAGATTTTTATAAGTTCATATTTCATCACATCGGTGAGTAGCAAGCGGTTTAAAAACCGCTTTAAAGTGCTATTTTATGCCGGGGGGTGACAGGGGGAATGGGCTAATTTAAAATTTTGATGTTTTGCCTCGGGACAACCCCTTTAAGAACCACACCACTACACTTCCGCATTGCTAATGTGGTCTTTACATGCATTTTCCTTGCTTCATACTCTTCATTGAAATTTTACAAAACTGCCACATCACCATCTTGTTGATGAAAAATGTAGCATCAGTCATACAACTATAGAAGGGAACATTGCAGTCTATGAATTGGAATTTCCCTGAGCTAACCTTACTGACTATGGTTACTTATAGTTTTGTCCTTTTTGTTCCTGTCCTCTGTGACAAGATGATAAATCTTTACACAACCACTTATGGCTTCCTACCGCTACTGATTTGTAGCCCTGTAAATAGCAAAGTGCAATTTACACAAATGTGCCATGTAATTTCATTCAGCCAATCAACCAATTAGCCTCTTATATGAATTACCTCCATTAGTCTACAGTAGCAGATTTGGGTTGATAAAGAGGTCAAATCCATATATACTTATATACAAGGTGAGCAGGAAAACAGTCCTTGATTTCAATTTATATCTGTTGGAAATCAAGGACTGTTTTTGTGCTCACCCTGTATATATGGCTATGCTGTTTTTACAGAGGGATGGTTCAAGTGTTTCTCCTTAAATGTGTTTCATATAAAATAGTTCCATATCCCATGACAGTTCCATATAAGGGCTCCTTCATATGACCATGTTATCACATAGTATTCCGCGCATAATACCAATCTGCCATAGGCCCCCCTGCTGGCAATCACGCATATTGCACATATTACGCGCACTAAAGATCACAGCTTGTTCTATCTTGGTGGGAATTACGCACACATACATGCCAAGATAATGCATGGCAATCGTCAGCCCGTGGCAAGTATGTGACATTGTGTACTTGCTGCGTTCCACGTTACTGTCACATACAGGTGGCACACAGCGAATTACACTTGTGTACAGCCGGCCTGAATTATACTTGTTCCTTTTTATGGGCTATTTGCTATGGTTCTGATATATTTCTGCAGTACAGCAACTTGCTGGTTGTGACAGTCCTAATTAGTTTGATAATGGCAAGAACTGGTCAATACAATCATTGACATCAAGGCAACCATGAGCCATCACAGGATTCATCAATACAGCTAGTGCTTCAATTAAGCGCCACAATCGTGAGTGAATACAGATACATAAAAGGTTGAATCTCTCTAATGTCAAGCTGTTGAACAAGCTCACCTTCTAGCCAACAGAAAGTTTAACAGCAGCTGGAACACTTGAGATTGCTTGTCCTTGGAATAAATCTTATTTGACATCTAAACTAATGAATGCATCTACTATTCACCTTTAATCCTGGTGTCACAATAGTAGAGCAATCATTGCTTTGTTTATAAGTGATTCATATGTAAGTTCTTGGGCAAATTACTAGGGGCTGTTACAGTTGAAATAACATTGGTCAAGAAGTTGTATGGTTGAAATCCAGTATGGCGGTGGTGCTCCGACATCTGGATGTACATTAATCAAGTATCAAGTCTTTTCTTCAGAGTTTATTGAAATTAAAAGTGAAAATTTGCCTGGAGAACAGATTTTAATGGTCTACGCCCCATCCTGTTCCTAGTGTAGGTCCCCTACTGTGAAGATTGGCAGGAGGGGGTGTTATCTCCCTCCAGGAGCTTTCTGACAATCTTCCAGATTACTGGACCATGCAGAGACAGTCATTGTTTAAAAATGATGTGAAGTTCTGAGGCATGATAACCCCATTTCCGATCAATTTCAAGTGGCCAGTGTGGCCTCGAAAGAAAGGTCCTGAAGAGCGAAGATACTTGGGGGATCTCAGGTAAGGAATAAAGAAGAACTGGAATAATTCAAAAAATACATCCCAGCCATTCATTTATCTACTTTCTTTTTGTTTTCCTGCATTGCTCTTTTTTTTCTATTCCACGTTCAGGCTTGTGTTTTTATTGCAGATTTTGTGTGTGTTTTCTTGGCATTTCAAAAGTGTAATTTTTCCAAAAATTTCCAGACTGATATGCAGAGAAGAATAAATGTTGAATATTTTCAATGAATGGTCTGGTATCTTGTTAACACACATGACAAAGCAGATGAACTGAAATCAGCTCAAAGCTTGGAAAGTTCTTTGTGTGTTTAGGCTAATTTTGAAGTAGGGTCAGCAACTTTCAGGGGCAGTTCTTTGATAACTAGAACATCTCCTTGAAATCAAGGATGGTTGTCTGCAGTGGATAACATAACTAGAGAACTTGCAGACTTTGAGGTGGCTGAACTACATAGTTTTGATTTTTGTTCTGTTCTTATCCTTTAGATGCAGAGAGGGGGGACTTTTTGTATGAAACTAATTCATTGGTATCTTTTATTTCCTACTGAAACGGTCCAAATGAATAAGTATAAAAGAACTATTTTCAGATTGACATTGTTTAAGCTTAATGAAGCCATTTTAGCACGAGGATCTCCTGGGGTATGACAATATTATCCTTACCAAAGCCAATTTCATATGACCTATTCAAGGTCAGTGCAACAAGTAATCTTCGTTCTCTGCAAATTCCTTGTTGGTAGATCAATCGCTAGTGACCATACTGCTTGACCATTAATGGCTGGTATATTCCCGGGTGACTGAAATCAAATTGACTTCCAGAGTGAGTAAGGGTGTTTCCTTGTACTGCCTATGCCGGCAAATGAAAATACAAGTGTAAATGAATTCTTTCTTTTCTCTCCATAGTTTTTTTAGAGCTAGCTGGGATTATATGTATAAAAGTAATTGTATAAGAGCAATAACAAAGTACCTGATCTACAAGGAGAAAACACTCTGGAATAATTGGAGTGTAGTTCTTCATCTACCTGATACTACTTCAGCAAATAGAAGATCTGAAATTAAATTGTTTGATGCCGTGCATATTCAGCATACTCAATATTTTATTTGCAAATTGAGTCATATATTCACTTTTCATCTTTCCCTTTTTTAATCTTTATGCTCTGTTTTGAAGTGTGCGTTTAACCAGGAGAAGTAGCTCTCACTTATCATGTGCGCTACTCTCACTTTATAGGCTGGTTTATTCTTTTTACACATTTAAATAGAAACATTGCTAAAATGCTATTAAAATGATGGCAGTTCAACCAAATGTGAATATGTATGGACATCTTTAGAATCTTAATTTGAGGTCAGTGCTCATGTTTAAGCTGTTAGTAGTTCTAGTCTATCATACTTCATATTTACCTACAGTAGTTGACTCTTTTTAAGATAAAACGCCATATTAGGCCCACTTTATTATATAAGGCGTTGTTGTGACTACTAGTATTGCGTGAACCAAACACTGTTTTGAGTCAAATTATAAGTTCAGTTTGTAGCAAACTCGAATCTCAGGTGGTTCGTCCCAGTCAAACCCACTAAAAGAACAAGAAGATGATGATGGTAGTAGTAGCCCTGTGTCTTAGTGGCTAGCACTGTTGCTTTGACCAAGGACAAACTCTTTGCAGATATTGTTCTTGGTCAGATTTGAACCTTGGATGTCAGTGTTGCAAAGCAACAGTGCTAACTGCTGAACCACCAGCACTGATGTCGTGCACCAATTTTAGGGGTAATGGTGAAGTTTTGTTCAAGTTTGTACTAATTTGGACCAAGCCAAACTTTTTGCTGAAATTCGGCGGACTGGCCAAACGGAACTTTTTAAAGTTTTGCTCAACACTAGTGACTACAATAGTGAGGCAGACATAACATAATATTAAAAATGGGCCGCTGATATCGCATTATTATATCTCTATAGCTATAGACAGTTCTTGTTCACCACTTCGGTTTAGTGTGCACTGTTATGCCCCTCTCCTTTTTGCTAACATGTGGAAAGAGAGAGCCCTGTGCAAGTCCACATTGGCCAAGAAGTATATGTTGGAAATAAATCTTAGTTGACTAAAGGCCCCCCATACACATCAGTGAAAAGTTATTCAAACTCACTGATTTGGCAGAACTGGCTGACCTTGTATGGGGCCTCTCGAAAGAAGGAAAGGGCCCATTGAATTTAAATGCCCAATCCTTTTGTACTTCCTGAAGATCAGCCACTGTTAAAGACCTCTGTTTGTAGCTTTCTCTACTCTCCCCATCAAGAGCACATGAGCGCTCAGCTGATCCACATGTTCATGTGTATGGGGGCATCAGCAGAAATAATTGTTGGCAAGCATTCGGCAAACAACTGTTGAAGGTGTATCAGTACCATCATCTTTCACTAGATTTTTAAAGCAGCTGCCTATATGGTACATTCTGGTGCTTGCTAGCTGTCAGCAATTTTTAAAATGTCATTATCTGAATAGCTACTTCTATCAACCCTTCTGCAGTATTTTACTACCCCTGCCCAGTTGTCACTATTAGCAGAATAATGGTATGGTTTATAGCAGCTTATAGTATTCGAATGGAGTTCTTAGGTGCTAGCTTAGAATTTCATCTGTATACTTCAACATTAACCCATTCACAGAAGTTCAAGCTGCCATAAATGAATGTCGTGATGGCACATTTGCAGGACAGTAGCAGGGAATTTCTTACAGCTCTGCAATGATTTCAATAATCGAATTATAATAGTGAACTACTTATTATGCTACTTTCTATATTTGATAGTATCTCCAAAATGGGGCTTGACTTCAAAGTTGTGTGTTGTACAGGGCACCTGTATTTTTACCAATAACTTGGTTTATTTCCCTTGCCCCATGCCAGAACACCATAGAGGGAAAATCAAGAACAGATTTCATTACATGAGGAACATATGGAAAAGTCTAACCGAAATAAACTGCTAAGTCAAAGTCATTGTTCACTGAGCAGTCAGAGAAATGATCTGGATCTAAAATTCAAAGGAAAAACGTTATAAATATTACCTAGGCTTTCTTAACCTGACCTCTTCATCCGTCATTACAAACACTTTTGATTCTTTACTTCACATTTACACTACTCAAAGACAGTGAAAACACTAAAGGTCACAAATGTAGTCACTGGAAGACTGAGTCACCAGGAAGTCAGGCCACATCCAAAGGATCTGGTAGCTGAGGTTGTCCACAGACCCTCTTCCAGTCTATACATACAATGGGACCCCAATATTGAACCTTAAGATTACTTTTCTGTAGGCTGAGTGCTTTTGTCATGCCAGACAGTCAGTCAGCTAAGTGGGGTAAAATAGCATCACTCAATGATCCCACCTCTACATTAACATTGCAGTCATATGTGATATGTATATATGTGCATATATATATATATATATATATATATATATATATATATATATATATATATTTGTTTTCTGCGAGTCAGATTTAGATAATCTTGGTGCTTTGGAACTTGAATTGTATGAGCCTTCTCTACTAGTAAAAGGATTTAAAGATATTTAATAATACATACACTGTAAAGTACATTGATTGAGACCACTTTGAACAGTATAAATGACCAACTGAATAATAAAAGAATAATTAAATATGCAGACTATAAAAATTGCTAGAATTGTTACAGATAAAAGGGCATATGAGCTGGGCGACCTCATGGAAATGAGACAAAAATAGACCTAGTAATGTCAGTTTTCCATATAAATGGCCTATATTATTAATTGGACACAAGTACTTATTACAAGCTATTTAGGTTTGAAACTGGCTTCACAGTATGATAACACAGTAGGACATATTCTGTTAGGTGAACACCACAAAGCTTGGGATTTAACTACATTTGAGACAAGTAGTGGGAGCCCAGGAACTCTGTTGAGCAGAGGCGTAACTTGAATCTCCTGAGCCCCAATTCAAAACCTGTAACAGGGCCCCAACTATAATGCTTTATTCATACTACTGCGCTCCCTATAAGGAGAAGAGAGGCCTTATGGGCCCCCTAAGACTCCTGGGCCCGGGTGCATTCCCTGCATCCCCTATAGTTACGCCAGTGCTGTTCAGTATGATGGCTCTTCAGTCCTTATAGGTGTTTTCTGCACTGAATGTTTTATTTTAAATTGGGTTCCCATGTGAAAAAAGAACAAACTAGCACATACCTCATCAATTGCTGAGCTCTGTCATTGGCTGCAGCAATCTGTGATGTCCCATACACAGGCTGCTGCAGCCAGTTAACAATACGTCGTAGTGGAGACTTAAAGCCACCGGTGGGGATATATTTGAGTTTAAGCTGCTTTATTATTTTTTCACATGGGGGACCTGATTTTAAAGAAAACATATATCTTAGAAAACCCCTTTAAGGATCTCATACTCATTAGGGAAAAGTTTTTTTTTATTTCAATGAGACCAGATGACTACTACATGTGTATAGAGGCCTCCTAACTAAAACTTGACAGATGGTATTGGGGAACAGGAGGATCAAGCACATTGACTTTCAAAGCCTAATTCTTTTAAATTCAACCTAGAGATAAGCTGCTACTAGAACTCTATCGTGGTAGATAACCCCTCCCCCCTGTAGAATTTCAGTAAGACCGGATGACTATCTCATGTGTATGGGAGGGCCACCTGGCTTATCCCCAACCGATGATGTTGGATGAAAGAGGGATCGGGTCTGTAGACTTTCAACGTCCACTCCTTTTGTTCCCTTAGGAGATAAGCTGCCTCCAGAGTTCTCTGGCTGTAACTTACCTCTCTCTGCCCATGGAAAACACATGCACGCTCTGCTCAAATGAGTGATCAAGTCTATGGGCGATCCAGCAGAGATAGTTTTCATCTGAATGAGCATTGGCAGATACAGCTATTGAAAGTATATGGACACTTTTAGTTTAAGCATTCTTGTATATCTGAATTTCCATCAATATGCATTTCCTGGAAGTCAATAGAATAGAATTGCGCTTGCGTATTACAGTGCGATTGAACACTCTGTTCATAGTTCTTTGAAGATCTAAAGAACTATGAACTCAAAGACAAAAGGCATCTGGTAGAGCACAGTAGGCCCCCGCCTTCTGTCTGTAGGGGGGGGGGGGGAGGAAGGGGTGGAGGGTTCACATTACTGTCCCCCTACAAATGCTTTTTTCTGATATTTCTTTAGATAAACACACCTGTAATTGAATATTATAGATGGTCAAAAATGACCAAACCATATTGCCCAAATGTACAGAACATTTGAGTGCATCAAAGGTTTCATGGATGATATTCTTCTATTTATTGCTTCATCGTTAATCTTAATCCCCTTTTCTACATTCTTACTTATGGAAAAATGTATGTAAATTTGATGTGATCGAATTCTGAATGCTATCAAAGAGATCCGAAGGAATAATAGATTCACTTTAGTTCTTATGTGACCAGATAATTTTTACCAGTATGCTGACACTTAAAACATAGATAATTCCATTTAGAATTGATGATTCCGGGTCTGTACTGCTATATTTTACTAACAGGTAAAAGTTCACTGTTAATTGCCACTTTTATTACTACTGCAGATAATAATAAATGGGCTGTTCAACATATAAAAAAATAAATAAAATGGGTTCCCCATGCACAAACATAGTAAATATGCCTGCACTCACCTCACCTAGGTCCCCCAGCTTCGGCAGATGGGGAGCCCATTTTTAACAGATAAGAAAACTAAGTTCGTCAGCACTTGTAATATAAGAAGCATTAAAGGAACATTTTGTTGCCGAACTACTATGTTATGCCTAGCATAGGGCTAAAAAGTGGTGAACCACAGGGTTGTATGCATACAAACATTGTATCCCAACCCACCTTTCTTTCTTGTAGGCCAAAACATAGTGGAGTGAATGTATTTTGTCTAGCCAAGTCTTTCTATTCTTCTCACATTAGCTGTGTTATTTTTGTTGTGTATTTTTTGTAATTTATCAAAAATATCTTCATCTTTTTTCATGCTGTGTTTTTTGCTTTGTTCTCTTGTCTTGTGCTGTGTTTTCAGATTTCTATTTTTTCTTTTGAGGCAAAAAAAACTCAGTGTAGTTACATTTTAATGATTTTATCTCTGGATCAAAAGAACAATATGACGTTCTACATACATTGTGTTTTTTGTGGCATCACTTTTTTTCTTTTGATGTGTGTTTTTCTTGTGGGGGAAATGAGAGGTCTATTTTTGCAGTTGCTCAATTGCAGTACAATGTAGGCTGTTTTTTTATTTAAAAATGTCAATGACTTCTTTTACATGCACTTTTAGGTAATAGACCAGGAAAGATCCCATAAATATCAAAGTAGATAATATGAGTATACTCAAAACCAATATAATGCCACAAAAACAAGAAAAAGAGCTCATATACTATAAAAATATTCAAAACTTTCTTATAACCATAAAAAATACATAGGGAATCCCATTAGGTACAGAGATAGCCACATAAATATCAATAAAATATCAGAAAAATGTATACGAGTTCCAAAACGAATCGAAATAACCGCAATAAAAGCCCTATAAAATACAAGAATACAAAGATGTAAAGAAATCCGGCCTAATGAATGTATTCAATGGATATATGTAATATAAGGCTTCATCTCTAAAGATATCAGGAAGCGAGGCATACCTCAATAGTTAATAATGCCCATCAGTATGAAAAAATCCTACCATGAACCGAACTTACATACACCTGTGAGTATAAAATTAAGGAACAGATATGCAACGTAATACCTGCAACTATTCCTGAATCCCTATACCCCAATGCGTGTTGATATTTATGTGGCTGCAGTCTCTGTACATAGTGGGATTCCTTACGTATTTTTAATGATCATAATAAAGTCGTGAAGATTTTTTTCGAGTATAAGTGCTTTTTTTCTTGTTTTTTTTTTGTGGAGCTATATGCAGTTTTAAGGGCAAAAAAATGCAGCACAAAAAGTGTGTACAAAGAAAGCCTAGAACAACAAAAAAATACATTGAAATCAATCAATCGATAGTATTAATATGTTAAGAATATTATGCTGTTGCAAACGGTAATAATACCCTGTTTCCCTGAAAATAAGACATACCCTGAAAATAAGACATAACCTGATTTTCCAGAATTTTTGAGGATGCAAAATGATTTTTCAGGCTTTTTGAGGATGCTTGAAATCTAATAAGCCCTACTCCAAAATTAAGCCCTGCTACAGTTAATTAAAAAAGTCCATTTAAATAGTGTCCAGGCAGCTATACATGTAAAAAAGTCAAACATTTTTGAACAAAAATTAATATAAGACACTGTCTTATTTTCGGGAAACACTGTAATACTAAATAATATAGTTATTATAATTATTTTATTATTTAATTATATAATATAGCTATTTTAATTCTTAAATTATACGTTATAGCTATTATAATTATAGGTGTATTATAGTTATTATAGTTACATTATAACATGTTATAGCCAACAAAAATGACTGACTGTAAATATATCATATTGTTAAACAGAGGAAACAATTGACAACAAACAGTCAACTTCTGGTCAACAACATAGAGCTTCCTTATACACTCCCATTCCGAAAGAGAATGCGTTAATGGTTGCTATGGATAACAGTTGACCTGTTCTGTACGCACTTTTCGTGAATAAAGTTTGTTATGTACCAACTGGATAAAGCAGCACGTGCAATATTTACAGTGCTAAATGTAGCCGCTGCTTTTAATGACCATGAAACGATGGTTGCCCCAGAAACAAAGAACTGTCTTATATCAATAACAGGTTAAAACTAATTAAAATATAGAGCATGGCAAAAGAGTAGGTGGACTGAAAGTAGCTAGCACACAAATTGGAACTTGTCAACCTATGCAGTGTCTTTTGTTTGAAGCTTGACTAGAGCGGTGTTTGTATTATTTAATTGTAGCACTGTTATGCAGCCATGCAGACAGTTCCCAACATATACCGTACGTTTAATTAGACTTTTTTTTCTTTTCCAATTGTGTCTGTTTCAGTGTATGTGTATGACAAGACAAAACAATAATGATCAAGTTTATTTTCTGCATTCCAGTCACAGGTCATGTATACTAAGAAATCTCCCTGTAGGCCTCATTTAAAGCAGAGAAACAATAATCAGGGAAATGCAAAGAAACGAGGAAGAACCGACTTTCGATTTTGTATAAAACAATATAATTGAGATGAAAAGTCTTTGCTTGGTTTGCTGATTTAGTTTATTTTGATTGGAATATTAATATGTGCGCCTGATTTGTTCTATTTCATACTCTTTCCATTTTTAAAAAGACATTTGTGCAATGTCGCTGATCCATATCGCTGGATTTCTACTGAACATTTTAATTTGACTGTCAGACTTTATAAAAGGTGTTTTACAGTTGAACAAATATTGCATTGTTTTTCACAGGGAAATGGCTTATTACATAGCAGGTAGGTTTATTTTTTTGGTAGGTAGCTTAGCAGGGATTCGGAAAAATCTTCATATATTAAACTAATTCATTTAAGCTTTTCATATTCTTAGAATTTACCGAAGGATTCTTATAAGAAATGAAGTACATTTCGAAAATGGTGTTTGTTTGTCAGAGGAATCCCCATAGATTTACATGGATTGATGCAAGGGATTTTTTTAAAAAAAAGGCTGCTTTTTTTTTTTTTCTGAAACAGCGCCACACTTTTGTCAGTGGGCTGTGACTGGTATAGCATCTCAGCCACATTTAAGGGAATAGGAGTGAGCTACAATAGCAGACAAAGCCAATGAACAAAAGTAAGCCTGTTTTTGAAAAATGCTATACCATATCTATATGTTTAGAAATAATATGGACCACTCTAACTAAGGCTGTGCTCAAACTGAAGTTCTTACCATTTTGGTGAGTTCTCAATCCTTTTCACAGCAAAGATAGTCTGTACTGCTATATTAGTAGTCAAAAATACTGGAACTCTGATGGAAACCCAAAGAACCTCATTAAAAGTCAATGGCATCCATCAGAATTTAATGGGATTGCTTTGAAAATAGTTACTTCACAAGCGGCATAGCCATAGAGGTTGTAATGGTTACAGTTGTGGCTGTGTGCCTAAGCCCATAGACCACCCATGCCACTGTGGCAGCCAGGGCTGTCATCCATAAGCCCCTCCCCCAAACAACCTCGCAGAGCAACTCTGCCTCTGACCAGCGTCTAAGCTCACACTGACATCTACAGTCACACTGCTGCTGCCTGAGCGGCCCAACTTCTTCACAGTTCATCCTGCACTGAGACCAGGACACTCGGGGAGCGAATAGGGGCACTCAAGCAGCAGCGGCATAAGTGAGGATGTCACTGTGGGTTTAGACACTGACTGCAGTTGCAGTGTGTATGGGGTGTGGGGGGTACAGAGGGGCCAGGACTCACTGTAATTGTGGGAATTACAGAGGGAGGCACTATATGTGTGGGGGGCACAAAGAGGCACACTGTAACAGTGGGGAGGTCACAGAGTGGGGCACTATAATGAGGTGTTGCAGAGGCAAACCTTATAATACTGTGGGGCTTGCACAGGGAAGTACTATAATTGTGTGGGAAAAAAAGGGAGGCACTATAATTATGGATGTCACAGAGGGAGGCATTAGAACTTGTGTAGCGAGAACTGAGAGGAGGTGGTAGTGGCAGGATGGGGAGGGGGTGAAGAGCTGAGTGCTGGCAGGAAGAAGTTGTCATGGCAGACAGAAATAAAAAAAAATCATCAGAGAAGACACCACTGGAGGTAACAGCACTATAATCGCTATAATGGTGTCAAACTGGTTTCTGACTCCTAGGTTGTGACTGCATTATTTAGAGAAATTTTAGAGTTGAGCCGCAATATTGAAGTCTGCAAGCCTGCTGTTTCTAATATTTTTCTAAGATATGCCCTCTGTGAGAAAAAAAAAACTATATATATATTTTTTCCCCTCTTTTTGGCGGGGAGTAGTAATTGTGTTTTAGAGCTTTTGCCCTTTCTACTATAACGATGGACCACTTAACAGATCCACCAATGTAGAGGAATGGGGACAGGGGTGAAAGCCGCAGTCAGACAGCTTTGATGGTGGCTTTTTCCCAGGAGAAGCAAAAGAATTAGCCATTGAAACGTAATGTGCCTGATCCTTCTTTCCATGAAAGTCGCAAGGCCCCCCATATACATATGACAATCAACCGCTGGCACCATAATCGGTGAATTCATGACTTTCCTCTAATGCGTATGGGGGTCCTGACATCTTTAGTAAAAGACACACCATCTATTCTTTTGCCATGAAGACCATTGAGTTCACTTTTATATTCGAGCTTGGAAGTGGTTAACTGTGAGCAGCATTCTGGTGGGAATTATGCCATGATAGCACGAGATACCTCAAGTCACTATGATGTCATTTCCTCTTTCATTGCTACAAGTCTCCAGTGATGGTGGCTGTGCTGAATTATTAGCTTGTGAAGGGCAAGATAAAGCATTTCCATGTATTGAATTTGATCACGCTTTGTGGTTTGGGTCAGATGAAATATTAAAGGCTGTTTGTGATCTCACTGAAGGGCCAAGCTGGCAAATGTTCGCACGCACAATACAGATATGAAAAGAAGCTAGGCAGACATAATTTTGAGAAAGCAGGTGATTTGTTCACAATGCTTTAACATTTATTGTATCCAGGGGAATGTGAAGAAAGATATTAGCACAGCTTTTTGATTGTAGTTCGGACCACCTACCCTGAGTGGAGCTTGCAGGATGCTTAATACTAAAATGAAATCAGCTTGCCGTTCTGTCTACACAGGTCTATACAATCAGATACAGTGAAAGTTATAGGAAATAATTGTATTTTAAGCATTATTTGCAGATAATCCTTCTGATATTGTATTAATACAAAAGCTTTACCGTCCCATAGAGTTTTTGTCATTCCCGTTAATTAAAGTTATTTCATGAATGGGGACTTACCACCGGGATCTTTCATCTTCACTGTCAGTGAGCTAGTTGTGGTTGGCATTACTCACCTATCTGATTGTGCTAACTGCTAATACATCTATTGGCAAAATGCAAACAACTTTTTTTTTTTTTATCTCTGATAAACTTTTATTGGCTACCAAGCCTATTATTAAAGGCTATTAATGCTGGATAATCGCCCCAGTCTATAAAATCCCTCCTTGTTTTGTCAAATAAATGAGTAAGATTCAATGAAGACAGGTTTACTGGAATTTCTTAGTTATCAAGATGAAAATCCAACTTAAGGCATTAAAAATGACTTATAAGTTGGACTGAGTGGAACAAATGCGCTGTAAATCATAAAGGGTAGTTATAATCTAAAGGTGCTGAAAGCGTGTAGGCGAGGCCAGTGTAGATATAGCTGTAGATTTAACTGATTAACTTGAGATTCAAGACGGCTAAAACTAAGCATATGCATTTACGGAGATTTTAAATATATACATATATAATCTATGTGCATAGATACGCTTATATATATATATATATATATATATATATATATATATGTGTGTGTCCTTAGTTTTGGCCATCTGCACTGGCCTTACCTACACACTTTCAGCATTATATATATATGTAGTGCATTGTCATATATCATTATACATAGATAGATAGACATATATATACTTATGAAAAGACAAGAAATGTGGAGAATGGCACTCAAGGAAGTAGCCATAAAACATTAAATGAAGTTGTGTATAAGTTAGGATTGCGTATAGTGAATACTCACAAATCTAGAAGGGAATTAGGATTCTCCACTAAAGGTCATATTGAAGGTCTTCCGGATGTACTGTGACACCTTTCACCTGCCACATACCAGGTGAGCCTCAATAATCTACTTTGCTATCATTTACATTTAAGTTCCACTCTTGCTTTAATTAGACAGATATTTAAAGTCCAGAACCCTGCCTTGAATTCTTGCTGATAGGTCATTGGGTCTATCAGTAGGATATTTCCGAATTCGTCCTAGTTGAAGACCTGTGTACAGAGGTTAGGCATTAGGAATTCAACCTAAAGCAAACTTTTGCTCATTTAAGTCTTTTTTTCTAATCTATCTATCTGTCTATCTAATGTCTGTTTTCATATCTTGCTATCACTTTTTACATTTTTTTCTCCCCAAAAAGCCCTGTAATTATACATACATACATATTTATGTGCTTCTAATGCATGTTAACGTGTTCCTGTTAGTCACGCAGGATGATAAGGAAATAATATTTCTGTTAAAATAAAGAAAAAAATGATTCTTCCCAAGTAGCGAGATTTAATCCATCCGCCAGGTGTTGATTGGCAAGGCTCTTGATCTTCTATCTCTCATTAATCTCTTATTGTTTATTTTCTTTTACTTATCTCATGTGAAGGATTATCCACTACGTGAGAGGTGCTGTAACAACGCTGGAATGTAAAGATTACACACTAAGAATTCTTATAAAGTCATGGCGGTGATATTGTTTTCTTTGCTATACAAGCTGGGAACAATTACAGTCATGTCTTTCTATTTCGAGTGTGTGTGGAGTGTACACCAAGTTTTCATTACTATATAATACCTGGATTCTGCTCTTGCCATGATTGTTGTTATTCAAGGTTATCAACAGTAGTGTTAAATACGGCTACTTTAATATCGTGGTTTAGATTATCGTATAGCTTAGAGTAATTGATAGGTTTGTTGTAAATATTAAAATAGTCTCCTACAATTTTCTACCAATTAACTAAAAGTATTACATGGATTGCTCTAAGGCTATGCATATATATAGCTTCAAGAAGAAGAATTGAAATGTAGACATTTCAAAAAATTCTCCAATTGTTTTCTTTGAACTTTGTTGTTAGCCGTTTAGTTGTTCACGACCCTCAGTGGCCCTAAAGGCGAGCTCCCGTCGTGTTTTTTGGTTTTGCACTGCTTCTTTCAGTTGTGTGATATCCATGCCAGTATCAGCTCTGACAATATCAGCCATTGTGTCCTTTGGTAGCCGGGTCTTCTTTTGCCACTGATCTGTCCAAGCATTATAGATTTTTCTAGCCACTCTGCTCACTTTACATGGCCAAAGAATGTGAGTCTAAGTCTGGTTATCTTGCCCTCCAGTGATATATTGGGTCTTATACAATTTTTACATTTATATGTATGCAAATAACATATTTTCTGGCTAAAGCAAAAAAATACAGCAAAGTAGTGTGCTCTGCCGCTCTCTACTTGCTATCAAAAACTCTTGAACTCCAATGGAAATCTTATGGAACCATTATATGGGCTACATCATTGTTTGTATCTATTGCAAAACAACTCTGTGATTCGAGTCATGGCTGTCAAAATGGTGGCTGTGTGAACAGAATACTCAAAGTTAGAAACTTTATTTGAATGGTGCATTTCTCCATCATTGAAGTTTTATGCAGTTGGAGAAGTCCCAAATGCACTTTATACTGTACTGTGATATTGGAAGTAAGAGAAGGGTTCGGCTAAAATATACATTTTGAGGAATATCTTCAAATGGCTAATCCCTATTCTGAGATTGCATGTTTCCACTGAGAACTTGCATCATTCCAAGAAAAACAGCCTGTCAAGATCTAGTAGCTTTGATATATATATGATAAGTACAGCACATGGTGCAATAAAAATACGTTTTAGAAGGGCTGCTTTAGAAAGGTGAAGAAATGTTGGATTCAGAGCAAATTTTCCCTGTTCTACCTCAATTACAAAACCTTGGCATAAAGAAAATAATGAACTCATTTTAGAAAATAACTGTAATAAAGTTTTAAAGAGTTTGGCTTCATCCTTCTACTTAATCATATGGATGTGATTATATGAGACTGGTATTTTGAGGATGTATTTTTCCTTATTGACATGACTACATTCATGGTCACACTTTATTTTATTTTCTATTAAAGTTTGCTAAAGTTTTTAACATTTTCTATTAATATTTTGAATATCATGAAAAAATGCGTATCAAGGATTCAACTTTGAGGACGACCGAGTTGTGTCAATCATTGTAGGGGATATATATTCACAACAGGTGCTTGGCTGCCATTAGAAAGAATATACGGTCATCTGGTGCCTCATTGTCATTAGATAACATCAACAGTCATCTGGGATGCAACAACATTAGCCATATTATGTGTGTAGATGGGATTTCTGTATTCTGCCACCATAGCATATGGTGCGCTCAGAGTAATGGTTTAGCACAGCATTCCGAACACACATAATGTCAGCACAATTCATTGTATACTTCCTCAAAACATAAAGAGCAATATGGCCGTAGGTCAAATGCTGTTTTTTTTTTAAATGGGAAAGCACTTATTTACATAGTCTCGGTGGTATGTTTTTCTAGTCTGCAAATTTAGAAAAAAACACATCTAAAATTTTTGTGGAACCTTGAAAAGAAACAACATAATCATTTAACTTGCTAGATGAAAGAAAAACTGCATGAAAGAAATATGCTGAAAAGAACTTGGAGGTCAGTCAAATTTTTTTTTTTCCTTAGATTTTTTTTTTTTAATCGTCGAAAATAAATAAATGGTCCAAAGGACCGTATATTTAAACCGATGCAAAATCTGCTTTTTAGATCATTTTCATAGTTCACATTTAATTACACTTTATGCAGCCAGAGTGTGTACTTACAGAAGAAGAAAAAGTATTTTGGCATAAATCCCGCTAGTTTCACCTTTTGGAGAAGTAAAGGCAATAAAAAGTATGTTACTGTAAAATCAAAATGTTTTAATAGGACAAAATCTATGAGTTTTATGGTGGAATGTGGCTTGTTAACACCACGGAAAAAAATAATTTTTAACATACCTACGATAACTTTAACTTTAACTACTTTCGACCATTGCCTCTTTCGAGATCCATGGGTTTTTGTCATTCAGGTGTCTTTCCATAGTAGGCAGGTTCGAAAGCACTAAGAAGCAGAACTGCCCAACAGTGCATTACTTTCTGCCAGCCTCATATCACTGGTAAAAGGAACATGGCACGCAGGTGTTTAAATTATTTACACTCATAATCGGCCTTTATGTTACATTGCCGAGCTAGGCCTCTGTTATTCTAGTGCATAATTGATGGTGCTCAGAAGTGGAAAAGTTAGAAAAGCGGAATTAATGTGATGCGAATGTTCAGTGAGGCAGCTCCAGCTGGCACAGCCGTGTTGGGTTGAGCGGTCCGAGAAAGTAGAGGATCGTGTGTGCACGCCCACCGAGGAGAAGACATCAGAAGTAACATGTCTTGACTTGGCATGCTGTCAGGGGTTTGTAGTAAGAGGAAAGAAAGTGACGATAGACTCAGCACCATGGATTTCCTAAGTTCAAATGGAAAACTGAATATTCACATTTTTTTACATTTATAATGCACTAAGCTAATGGCCAATTTCCCCTTCGTAGTATTAATATGATGTCATGGTATGAAAGTGCGAGGGCAAAGTATAAATAAAAGCAAAAGCCGTATAGAGAGAAAGCAGCACTATAGTCTCATTAGCTGTACCTTTTATTGCTTAATTCCGTGCGCTAAGCTAGCAAGGGCAGGCATAAAGGAAGGGCTAGTCTTGTATCGACATGCGAGATGCTATAAAATAAAATAATGAGATCTATAAAATACAGGTGTGTGTTTTCCTCATAAGGCAAATAAAATGGCACAAAGAAGAACAATAAAAGATCTTTCTGCTAGCACACCTTAATAAAGCCAACATGTAAGACTAAGTTCATTTACTATATGAGTTATGATGATGCCCAAACCCAATCTAGTGAGTCTAGACAACGAGACCAGAGGAGTCTTTCCTCTTCTCACTATTTGTATTACTTTGTTCTAACTCGATTCGCAGACTGCCGACATCGGCTTCATAAGTTATTTCTCACACGTCTGTGTGTGAAAATGAATAGGAAGGAAGGAAATGGTAGGAAACTGTGAGGCCAGGAATGTATATGCTCACATTTCTACTGGACATCTTATTATTGCAGCAGACCAGGCTTAGGAAATCTGCATCTGAAATATAAACATGAAGTCTTATTAAACATGCATAGAAAATAAACACCAAGTAGTTTAAAATAAAAAAGGCACTTTCAACTTTTTTTATTATTATTTCAGAACACTATTTTACGACTACAATACAATGTGATGATAATGTCTCCTATCATACAGAAAATCTTTATATCCAACTGTTGAGGAAACCATACAACATGTTTTCATCAAGAGTTCAGTACAAAGCGTAATTTTAATAAGAAAATTGCCTTTAAAAGAATGAAAAGTAAAACAATAATCTATATATGGTTGTATCCATTGAGTGTACCATTATGTAGATTCTAATAGAGCTATACGGGCATCACATTTGGTATTTAGTCCTGTCCTGGTGCCAGTAATAAAATGTATTTAATTGAAACATTTTCTAAGGTTTTAATATACTATAGGTTTCAGTTTGAACTAGGCATCGTTGATGTGGTAAGAGAGCATTTGTTTAGGCTGGGTTCACAAAGCGTTGTTTTCTGTGTTCACTCTTTGTGTCCTTAGTTCTGTCTGTTTCACCGAAAATGGCATTTAGATGTAACCCTTGACTTTGACGAGTCAAATGGAGACCAAAGTTGCAAGAGCCTTGGATCTGGTTTCTGTTAGTTTCCACTATTTTTGGAGGACAGAATAATAAAGTTTCCGCTATTTTTGGAAGACCGTATAGTGTAGTCAACTGTGCTAATCTCTACTCCATAAGTAATGGAAATGAACGGAAACCTGAGGAAAAGGAAGCCAAAGTTTGCAAGTTTGGGCTAATCAAAATCAGTGGTTCCATTGAAGGGTCTGTAAGCTATTCAGATGGAACCCCGAGACAGATAAGGTGAACCAAGCCTTACATACATCCTAACTATGAATGAGTAGTTAGAACATAGAGAACTATTTATGTATATCTTCTATAGCAGTGTTTCCTAACCAGGGTTCACTTTAAACCTGGAGATCCTTGTCACTTCCCTGGAAGACAGAATGAGCACAAGTTATCTATGTAAGAGTAAGTATGAGGAAGTTTTCTTGGACGAGAACGTGTTTAGGAATCCTTCCACAGAAAAACAGTTGGTTATTACTGGCCTATGGATTATGTAAACAAATTGAACTGTAGATGTAGGAAACGTTAGCTTGAAATTTAATGCCATATCATAACTTAACTACAATGCTGTAAATCAAATTAGCATGGTAACAGTTGCTACATCCATACAGTTGCGGTTTCCACAATCAGTAAGGAACCAGTTTAAGCATTGTCTACGTCTTCAGTGGTAAAACTTGGTCTGCATTCATTTTGGAAGCTCAGGTCCATTCATTTTACCCAATTGGGACTCTTTTAAACAAAGATTGAATAGAAGGATAGGTGAATGTTGGCCCTTTTAACAAACTCAAAAAATATAGAATATGGAATTCCATGGATCCTTTTCATCTTGCCATTAAAATCAACAAGATCTAATAGGTAGTTATTCCAAATATCTTCAATTAATTAACAGCACAATAATACAAATTAAGTTTAGTGCATGTTTTACAAAACATTTACCCTTGCTCTAAATAATTGAAACAGGTTAATAACATTATTTCTTCTTTACAATCACGGCTCCGATGCTAAATAATCTGCCTACTGTTTGTATTTATTTGTACTTGTCTGCTTGTTGTATAACTGCAATCTCCATGTGCCATACCTCTCAGAGCTGAGGAAGGACTAATTCCTGTATTTGCATGCTAAATGCTTCCCCGGTGACATTGCTCCAGGTGATAAAGTGGCTAATAACTTTTATTATTATTCCTCTGTAAAGAATATAAATATCTCCTTCCTCTTTAATCTGCACTAGGAGATTCAAGTTTTCAAGGAAGTCCCTGCTCAATTTTGGATATTAATCTTGCAAACAAAAAAATAAAAAAAATAAAGCGAGCTCGGCAGCACAACAAAGAGAGCAGAAAATGAAAACACACAAAACAATACAAATCACACATTGATCATTAGGGTCATAAAAATGACTTGAAAAAGTAGGAGTCATCTCTTTAAAGGAAGGAAGCCTCGTAACACTTAATGAAGCATCTCATATCCTTAGTTTCTGTGATGACTGTGCTATAAAGTATCCTAATAGACTGGAAAAAAATGCTTTACCTACAGTAAGTAGCTCAAGTGTCATAACAGTAACTTGAAAACAGAAGAAAAAGTTAATAATTAGACACATAAGGGCTACACCCTAGCAACTTTTCATTATATCAGGTCTGAAGTCACCAGAGGGATCCTTGGTGTTCTAGTTATGTATCATTTTATACCTCTCGGGAATGTTCCTTCGAGACTAGGCCCATAGGAGTAACCATGAAGCAACACATTTTCAACAACAAAGCATTTATTTATTTTTTCCTCTTGGATTTTGAAAAGAGAGAAGATGATAAACTAAAAACATTTCCAAGGTTTCGACACGCTGTATCTTGTGTAGGCCTCACTTGGCAATATACATAGCCATACACATTGTATTGCGAAGACACTAGTCGCGTGGCCCTATGTAGCAAGAGAACAGTCCAGCTTTATGTAGAACAGACACTTTGAGCTCCTCGTAAGATAAACTTCTACAGCCTGAATATCTTACTTTTTGTGAGGTGATGGAGGAAATTAACATTTTAATTACACTTGAGGGACAACATTTCTCTTTGCTGTTCACCCTTGGTATTAAAAATCAGGGAGATATGGTCTTCGTGATGGTGTTTCATTTACTGAATAAATGATTGTCGTGCTGCACTCTATTGGTTAGAGATAATCCCCGTGGCATATTGGCATTTATATTTAACAAAAACAGGTAAACAAATCCAGCTGGGTACACTTATTGGTACATGAGGACTTCATTAAATGCCACGTTCCCGTTGAAAAATGAATCTGTTTTAGGATGTAACCTTTTTCTTGCTTCTGTTTGAAAGAATACCTCTTATTGCAATTTTTTTTCTCGTATAGACGATTTGTCAAATTCAGGTGCAATGTGTCAAGGCAAACAGTGTTTTATGATTGTGGTGATTGATAGCTAGCTAAATTCAATTAAAGCATTGATGAAAAGATGAAGAACAGCATAAGTAGCTTAAACTGGTTTCGGAGACAAGAGTCGTTGTGAAGCCGCCTTGTGGTGTGATGTGTAATAATGGGGGAAATATGTAGGTCATCGTGCGTCGCAGTTACGTATATTATAGATGAATGAAAGTCATTTGCCGGGTGGGATAAATGATTATACATGTACGTATGTATATATATATATATATATATATATATATATATATATTTATGTGTACACACACCTATATAAATATATATGTCTACTATATATAGGAGCAGAATTAAATTCTTTAAGCCTGTTACACTTCCCTGTTCCAACGAATAAAGTAAAAGAGGTGCTAATAGCCCGTACTGTGATAATGCAAAAAGTGTTAATGCAAAATATGTATATGACAGAAATTGATGAGAGCTAACGCTGTCCTGCCCCCATAACATAGTGACAAGATACCCAAACCACTGATCCATCACAACGAATTAGATAGTCCTTCCTGAGAGAATGCACTCTACCACACTACTTTTACATCAACAGTTTCAAGTCACTCGAGCATCAAATCTTTTCGTGATCATATGGTCAACCCTCTGCACGCTATCGGTGCGATGAGACTTCTTTGCTGGCACGCAACGAAATCTCAACTGTTTCATTGCTGGAGTAAATTGTAGGCAGGGTGTGCGCTGGAGGCTGAGCTTTCATTCACGTTTATTTTAAAAGTATTATACAGTGAAGTATTCCACCTAGGAATAAAATATTTGTTTTCTTTTTTTTTTTTTTCATCAAATACAAATTTTTGGCATATTTTGCACCTCTTCGGAGGCTGGTAGGATTCAAAGAACGTGCATGTAAAATGGACATTAAATATACATGTACGGTACTATAAAACTATTGCAAGCGTCTAGCCTGGTAATGTACAAGCATGTAGTATGTGGAGCCGCCTCTTTTCGAGATGTTGGAGGATTTTTGCTTTTAAAAATCTGGAATATTTACATGCCATAATGGCGGTATTCTCTAGCTCGTTCTTTAAGTGTGAGGTGGGATATGGAACTGTGAGAAGTACGAGAAGAAATTACTTGTTTTCTTTTTTACGTTTTTTTTTCCTGTATCATCTATCTATCTATCTATCTATCTATCTATCTATCTATCTATCTATCTATCTCCTATCTCTATCTTTCTATCTATCTATCTATCTATCTATCTCATATCTATCTATCTATCTATCTATCTATCTCATATCTATCTATCTATCTATCTATCTATCTATCTATCTATCTCATATCTATCTATCTATCTATCTATCTATCTAATATCTATCTATCTCATATCTATCTATCTATCTATCTCATATCTATCTATCTCATATCTCATATCTATCTATCTATTTATTTATCTATCTATCTATCTCATATCTATCTATCTATCTATCTATCTCATATCTATCTATCTATCTATCTATCTCATATCTATCTATCTATCTCATATCTATCTATCTATCTATCTCATATCTATCTATCTATCTATCTATCTCATATCTATCTATCTATCTCATATCTATCTATCTATCTCATATTTATGTATCTATCTATCTCATATCTATCCATCTATCTCGTATCTATATCTTTCTATCTATCTATCTCATATCTATCTATCTATCTATCTATCTCATATCTGTCTATCTTATATCTATCTATTTATCTATCTATCTATGTATCTCATAGCGATCTATCTATAAAACATGCTCTGATTTTCTTATTTCATTTATGGCCCCTTATTTATATAGCCGCAGCACATTCTGTGCTAGACTGTAATATGCAATATGGTGTAATATAATATAACTGCTTACATCTAGAATGTAGTGTCCTAAAGTGCCAAAACCCAAAAACTGTATGCATCATGTATTGTCAACAAAATCTCTGTTTTTATAGGATCGTAGTGAGAACGCAGCTGAACTGATTTTATCTCGGGAAAAACTCCTCTTACCCAGCAGTGTTTTGGTCGTGATTTTGCATCAGTGTTTATAAACGAAAATTAAAGGCAAAGGACTTTTTTACTGGTGCATGCGGGTTTTTTTTAGATGTTTTTGACCTGGTGTTTTTATTCTTATACAGAAGCATGTGCAAAAATGCCTGAAAAAGTCTCAAACCTATGGCTTGCTGTAAATTGACAAAAAATGCCACAGACCCAAAAAGTGCAGGTCAAAAAGCCCCATAAAAATGTACTGTTTGAGGTACATTTCAATTTTTTTTTATTGTACTACAGCAATTACTGCCCATCATCTAGCCATAGCATTTTTTTTTTTGATGCGAGAAATGCCACTAAAAACATGACGCTTTTCTGAAAAATGCTATGTGTGAAGCCACAGAAGAGAAGTATCAGTCTGTCTTCATGCTTGTCCTTGTCTGTGGCTCCTGGCTGCGGCTCATGAGCTGTACTGTCGGAAACGTGTTAGCAGCATTTCTCTTATTTGCATGGACCCTTCAATGTGAATCACTAAAGCTGCGGATGTAATGCCACATCATGGACGCTGAACTGTCTGCATTGTATTGTATACTCGCACTTTTTGGATCCGCTACTGGCTTTAGATGAAAAAGAAAACTGCTACAAAAACTGCATGCTTGATTCCAACCAAAGGCCGGATGAAAGCAGGCATATGTGTGTGCGTATTTGCTCATGAAATTTTTGACTTCAATGTCTTCATTCACAAGTACGTATTTTGCGTGCGCAATTGCATCACGCAAGAAAAAAACAGCGTGCTCTATTTTTACTGCGAATTGGCATTCATTAAAGAATTTGGCCATTTCAATGGCTGTGAACATCAGTGCATGTTGGAGGTGGATGTTTGTGCAATTATTAACAGCAAAATTGATTAATTGTAATGAATGAATTCCCTAGTAAAAAGCCGTAGCATTTCCACAACAAATAGTTTGAGAATCCGCAGCACGACTATCTACCGCTGTTGATTATTTATGCTATAAGTCATTGGGGTTTGTTAAAAGCCCCTTCACTTCCACTGTTCTGTACATTGCTGCACAATTTTGACTCACAGCCTGCAGCTGAAATTCCACTGGGTGAGAACTCACCCTAAGGGCTCAGTCACACGAGCGATTTGTAAGCGCTTGTATAGGCGCAATTTTAAATCACATCTACATAGAACCAATACTTTCCAATGGCAGCCGTCACATGTGCGATTTTTACATGCTCTTAACGTTTGCACCTGCAAAAGATAGAACATATGAGTGTCAATGACCTGGTCATAAAATTTTACTACAAGCGATGTGCGATTTTTTTTAAAAAATCCCACCTATGCATGCGTGGAAAAAATCACTCATGTGACTGAGCCCTAAGGCCTCATGTCCACGGGGAAAATCAGGCCCGCTACGGATTCTCTTAATTCTTCTTTTGCCCATGGACATGAGGCCTAAGGGTGCTGTACACAAGTGTAAAAACGCAGTGAAGGATACACTATTGCATGTGTATCTGTGTATTTTACTGTACTTTTTGCACTAGCGGGGACCGTTCACATTGGCGCAGGACACACTAGCGCGATAATGTGTAGTTTTCCCTATGTAATTGTGCAGTTTATTGTGCAATTGCTTGGGGCTAGGGTTAGCATATGCATTTGTGCCCCCCCCACCATAAACTCCTATGGTGCCTTTGGAGCGCAAATGTGCACCAAAATAAATTATGCTGCGTTGTTGTTTTTTTGCATGCGTGCAAATTAGAATGGAACCATTAAAAAAATGGGTTCTTTTCTCTGTACATTGCCTGCGCAGATTTTGTACATGCAAATACACTCGTGTGAAGCCGCCTTAACGGCGCTTTTACACAACAGTTTTTATGTTCTGTTTTTTGTGCGCCAAAACCAGCAGTGGGTCCAAAATACGGAAGACATGCAAATCTTTCCATTATACTTTCTCTCCACTCCTGGTTTTGGCTCACAAAAAACTGAACACAAAACTTGTCGAGTGTAAGCGCCCTTGGGCTAATTTTGGCTAAGAGTATTGTACACGTCCAGAATATAGATCCATAATGCAGACGTGCTACGGATGAACTACTGATGACATTGGGTTGTAACGTCATCAGTATTTGCCTCCATACTTACTGTCATTGGTTTTATTTTCTTCTGGGCAAATACGGAATAGAAAATAGTACCAATACAGAAGCAAAAATGGAAAAAATCAATAAACTGTGTTAAAAAAAATCAAAAAGAACAGCCATGAAAAATAGAGCCATGTGAATAGAAACATAGACTTACATCAGCTTACAGTCTGCGAAACACAGACCAAACATGGAGTTAAAATATACTCATCCAAAAACAGCTTTATAGGCCAAAAATTTGGCACGGTATCTATACAAAGAAAAACGATAAACGAGAGATTTGCACGTCTTCTGAATCACGTTCCTAGTCTTGCCTTACAGACACTGGCTGAGAGGGGGTTAAAACAGTTGCTGAGACTCAGGTGCGGACTGTAGGGTAATAGGGGCAGGCATCCTCCTGTGCGGCGCACCCTACTAGATCCTACAGTAACATTTGGTTCCTCTAAACCATTTCGGATAGTAAGACATTCCTACTATACAATGAGGCCGGCACTACTCCGTGGATTAGACGTAAGACAGGATTTGTGTAGAATAAACTCTTTTTCAGAGACTATATAAGAGACAGACTGAAAAAGTGCCTGGAACGTTATGTTTCCTCTACCAAAATAGCTTACACTTTCTGCAAGAGCATAAAAGGTTTTTTTTATGCCTCCCTTAATGATTCATAGCATTGACCACACTTTTCACAGCTGCCAAATGCTCCTTTTTATGTTTTTGGAAGTAATAAGGCAATATTACAAACTATAAATTATTGTCTTAGTAGTTGCAAGTTGGCCAGCCCATCCATTCTGTACTTTATGAAAAGTTATGTTTAATGTCACTTAATGAGTACTTAGGACTGGTGCGCTTTCAGGTACTTTGATGGGCTCTTAAATTTACAAACGTCCTTCTACCATAAATTCCCAATAAAGATTAGAAGAAAGATGGAGAAAGCAGTTCTGTATACCACTTGTGATTTATGAAGCTCTTTGGAAACACCAGCTCTACAGTGCCAAAGTATTAGAAAAAACTATACTTCTGGATAACTTAGGCGAGGTGATATATGTGTGCCGCGTGAAGCCACATTACATATGTTCAATGAAAATGCATGGATAGTGTTTTTATTAGGAATGAATATACTGAACAGGAATCTATACTATTTCATGCTGAAGCAATTCACTAAGCCCAAGGCTTCGGTCTTGTCTTTTCACACCTTTTGGTTTTTTACCTATTTTGAAGTGTTTTTTAATACTTGATAAACAACAGTCCGGCTGCTTTCACATGTGTGGCGGGTCTTCCATTTTCCTGCTCCAGTCAGGTAGCAGGAAAGGACGAATGAGTCTGTCTTATGATGGAACTAAACTGCGCTGAACGGACCCCTTTGACTATAATGGGGTCTGTTCGGTTCCCACTCAGCTGTCCGGCATTTTACCAGAAGAAAAAGCACTGTATCCAGCGTTATTTCTTCTGGAGTTTTGTGCAACTGAATCTCTGACCAGAGGCGCCAGCATAGATGTGAACCTGGCCTTAAATGGGTATTTATGTAACAGTCTAAGAGTTTTTGCCACTTTTTATCAAACTTTTTGTTCTTGAGGAAGACATGTAATAAGACATTCAAAATGTGACACTTTGATTTATGGCAATTTCCGAACAAAGGTGAGAGGGTACTTAAACTTTGGAGATTACCGGAATTCATTTCAGCTAGAGCCCTTCTACATGGGAGGACTGTTGAGCGCAGAACTGCCCCAGTGATAATCGTGCCTGTGCTCAGTAAATGGAGGCGTAGAGGGCCAGAACTAACTCCAGACGCCCGCCTGCATTCACATAGGCTGATTGTCATTTGATCCTTATGCCTGCATGATCCGAAAGACGAACAAATTATCGTTCGTCGTTCAGTTGCTGGCAGCATTTACACTGAACAATCCCGCGATCCATTGAGAATCTGAACAACAGTCGTTCGTTGTAAAAGGGCCCTTACAGTATGTAGTTGAGGTTCCCTAAATTTTATCCAGTACTAGTATTATTTTTTTTCAGTCACTAACCAAGCCAACCCCATTAAGTTGTGCTCACACGATGCTGACTTGCTGCTGATTTTGGTGCAGATCTGCAACAGATTTCACCCCTTCATTTTGAATTCATGAAAAACATCCGCAGCGAATCATCGACGTGTGAATACATGCAGGGTTTTTCTTTCTGCACAGTTGCAGCAAACTAGATTAAAAAAGTACTGGAAATGTAACGGAAGGACTTATACGTCTCCTTCCTGCTGGATCAGCTCCTGGCTCTGGTTAAAAAAATGCCGCAAAACCTGCCACAAAAACTGCAGCTTTTTTAAAAAAAACAAAAAAAAACACAACCATTGAACCCTTGTTAAGGCTCAGTTCACACCATGCTTTTTGATGTCGATGTATAACTAAAACTAGGAATGTCGGTGAAAGAAGGAGGCCAAACCTACTGTACTCGTATCTAAATTATCAGTTTATGACAGGATACAGACAAGCCATAAAATTATATTGGGGAGTAAATACCAAGTACGACAAGTAGCAACTCACGGTACTGCTTAGTATGAGAACTACAGACATAGAACTACTAAAAGGTACCAGTCATGTGGTGATGTGTTGTGCATAATGCTGGCCTCTTAGTCACTTACATAGTATTTAATTACACGGGCTCTCCAGCTCCTTCAGAGGGTCCTTTTACATGGCCGATATAGTACATGGAATATGTGGCGAATGCCCATATGGCCATCATACAGACATGCAAAACGTGCTTTTATAGGTTACGATTATCTTATTACTGAGATTATTTTGTCAGTCGCTTGTCTTTGCTCCTTTTATAGAAATTGCATTGGAAATGCTGCCGACCCTGAATTTTAGGTAACTGTAACAGATATGAGCAAATTATCATTCATTGTTCGATTACTGCACATGTTTACACTGGACAGTGATTGGGGGCGTTCTAACATTCATTTGGGCAACTATTGCCATAGAGTAACTATACTATACAGAATGACATGACAAAAGTTTTGATCAGTGGATGTCCAGATGCTCAGACCTCTGTTGATCACTAAAATGAAGGGGCTTCAGTGCTCAACTGAGCGCTATGCCCCTTTTGGCTGTCTTTACTGTCTATCGGCTTCTCTTGGAAGCTGAAGACAGATTCATAGACTTCTATAGACATCTGTGCATCCGTCTTCAGCTGTCGAGAGTAGCCTTTAGGCAGCCAAGACAGCACTCAGGTGAGGACTGCAGCCCCCTCATTTCAGTGATCAATGAGGATCTCAGCACCCGGACCCCACTGATCAAAACTTTTGACATGTTGCTCCGACATGTCAAAAGTTTTTTAAAAGTTCAGTTACTCTTTAAGTACATAACTAGGGATAAATCCATAAAAAGAGGAGACTCCTAAAGCTTTCAGTAATACTCCTTCTTGAAGGCTCCACTTTTTGGCTATAAAAAAACTCCTAAAAAACAGCACCAAATGTGTGAACTGCAAATTTGTTATTGAATACAGTGGATACACAGTTATTGAATGTTTAGAGATATCAGGGAAGTTTATCATATACATATTTTTTAAAAAGTCGCATTTCTTAAATCCGTCTAAAAACTTCACTAAACCAAAAGATGCTTTGAAAAAATAAGAGTCAGAGGCATAGAACAGCAAAAAGTCACAAAGCCCTACTTGCACAAGAATTTGTGACTTTTTTACCAACAGAAACCTTACAGTGTAAGTTTAAATATTGAAAGAAAATTGGAAAGTTGGGTGAAAGAGGGAGAAATCCTCCTGGTCTTTGTCCAGCATTAGATCTATAGCACGTGGGATTAAGCTATAGCATGGAATTCATTAGTACTTGAAAACGGCTTAGACCTCATATTGGGCATTATGTCAGGAGGGCTTGAGAAGCAATGCAAAATATATTTCTGTTAAAGAAGCCTCGGATGATTACATGACTGGCTGCAGATTTAACACTGTTCTATGTATACGAAATGCTGCATACAAGGCTGGAAATAGATGACTATATCTCTGACAAATGTCTGTCTGCTGGATCACATCCAGGATTCACTAATATTAAAGACTTACAGACAGAAATTTGCTAAGTAGTCTGGCACAGCACATCATTTTTTCCTAATTAACTTGACTTTACCTTCTTTTCACACTGAAAACTTTTCTGTAAATGTTCTGTTAGTGGACAATTATAGACAAAGGGGGAAGTATGTACATCCATGGCAACCTATCACACATTTACTATTAAGTCCGGCTTGACACGGTTCATTCAGAGCTATTGTATCTTTGTTTCTAGTTTATTCATTTGTATTACAGTTATGTTGTATCTTTACCTCATAATCACAAAGATTAACTCTATGATGGATATTTTTTTAAAGGGCCCCCTTAAACTAGACATGTGAAGCGTTAAATGTTTGATTATTCTGTTTACTGATTTGGTTCCTAGAGCGTTGAATTTGGGTCTGCATACAGAGCATCTGTCTAGACTTCTGTCTTTTCAGCAACGGTCTTCTAAAAATCAACTCTTGGGGACTAAGGATCCTTTTAGATGAGCTGATTCTTGTTTGTACAAATCAGTAATGTCCCCACTAACTCGTTCGCTCTCGTACAGCCTGGTTAGACAGGTGGACACATTGCTGGCTTGTTCAAAGCAGCATCGTTCAGTATCGTTCACTCATTCACATTTGCTGTATTAGTGAATGCAAAAGACAGAAGGAACACTATTTAAACGGAACGATACGTGAACGAGCCAACGATGATTTCTATACCTGCATTGAAAGGAACAAGGAGTGAAGAGCGAACTAGTATCATTCACTTTAGCTCGTTTGAATGATTTTTTTGAACGATGATCGTTCCATCTAAAAGCACCCTAAGGCCGGCTTGACACGGGTGAATGTGTTTTTGCACACGCCTCAGCACAATGTATTTACACTATATACAACGCTTCCTTGTTGTGCGTATTGGCGTATTCTACTGTACTTTTTGCACGAGCAGGGGATGTACATTTGCACGTGCCTGACGAACACACCCCGATTTAAATGGCTATTTAGCCTTATGAGTTCCAGATGTGTTCTTTTTTCACAGAATTGAGTAGCGTATTATGCATCCCGTTACTCATTTGCACATTCCCTATTGACTTCTATGGCAACCTTTGGTGTTCAAATGTGCAGAACGATAGAGCAAGTTGCATATGTTGTGCACAAGAGAAATGCAAGTGCAAAAAAAAATGAACTCGTTAAAATCAATGGGATCTATTTTCTGTGTATTGCGCTCGCAAAGTTTGCTCACGCAAATATGCGCGCAAATACACCCTTGTGAAGTCGACCTAAATTAGTAGAATGATTACTAAGGCTTAACACTTCAAGTACTTATTCTAATGGAGTCTTAAAATACATTTGTGTTGCTTTTACCAATTTACATTCAACTATAATATAAAAGATATTTTTCTACAGCTATATTTTCCAGGTATTTGGTGGGGACTGCTGGTTTTTCAAGAGATTTAGAGCATGAAAACTAGATATTGACCTCAAATACTATGTCAGTATTAAAGGGGTTGTCCCGCGCCGAAACGGGTTTTTTTTAAATTCAATAGGCCCCCAGTTCGGCGCGAGAGAAACCCAATGCATGTGTTAAAAAAAAAAAACGTTTAGTACTTACCCGAATCCCCGCGCTGCGGCGACTTCTTCCTTACCTTAGTAAGATGGCCACCGGGATCTTCACCCACGATGCACCGCGGGTCTTCTCCCATGGTGCACCGTGGGCTCTTTGCGGTCCATTGCCGATTCCAGCCTCCTGATTGGCTGGAATCGGCACACGTGACGGGGCGGAGCTACGAGGACCAGCTCTCCGGCACGAGCGGCCCCATGCACCAGGGAGAAGACCGGACTGCGCAAGCGCATCTAATCGGGCGATTAGACGCTGAAATTAGACGGCACCATGGAGACGAGGACGCTAGCAACGGAACAGGTAAGTGAATAACTTCTGTATGGCTCATAATTAATGCACGATGTACATTACAAAGTGCATTAATATGGCCATACAGAAGTGTATAACCCCACTTGCTTTCGCGGGACAACCCCTTTAACATTGAAGGGAAGGCATCCCCTATCCCTTTTTACTAGTTAAAACTAGACTATGAAACTTATTCCATTTTTCAAATTAGTTTTTATTTTCTAAATGTAGATATTTTTATTGTATTTTCTGTATATGACCATGCGGACAGCCATCTTGCCCGAGGTTAACAGCATGCAGAAGTATGTTTTACAGCAGCCACATTGGCCCCAGACACAATGGACAAAGGGGAGCCATTGACTTCTATAAGAAAATGTAGTGGGCATGCTCTGTAACCTGTGCAGAGGTCATTATGCAGGGAGGGAAAGGAGGTGATCTGTGACCAGCAACTACTGTGAATGATGGATCTTATGTTATCTATATATAGGCATGACCTTTCAATATAATTGTGCCTGTCATGATAATGAGATGATTGCTGAAAAGTTTTCTCTACAGAACAGGAAATGTTAGCTAGGCCTAGTGGTCAGTGTGAAACTGCAGGTTTTAGTATTTAAAAAAAATATAAATGGTGACATTAAACATTTAAAAAAAACACCAAAAATTCTTTAATATGCGTAACATAAAAACTTAATTTATACAATAGGTAATTTTTTGATGGCATGTTCCCTTTAAGACTGCATCATTTTCTTAGCCCTTTTAATAAGTAGCTAAAATTTCCTACCATAATTAAGATTCCAGCCACTGTCTTTTCCCAAAGCTCAGATGGTCAGCCATTGACTATAATATAACATGCGGTGTATAATATACTATCCTAAAATAACCCATCTAGTCTTTCTCGAGCTCATAGATTATGGCATTAACCAGCCCATGGCTTATCTCCTTTTTTATTAAATTCCAAAACTCTTCAAAAACATTACTATCCTGAATAGTTACCATTCTGCCATGTCTGTCAATGGTTATTGTCATTGAGTTGTTCTGCTGGCATAAAGGTGGAGGAGCCATATGAAATGGTTATATTGAGCTATTGAAATGGTAATATTTCTGGACCTTTAATGAGACATAAGGGATTCTATTTTGCTGTCAGGGTAAGTTTCAGTCCAAGGCACAGGTCCAGCATAAAGTTGCATGCAGTATTTATGTGGTTGACATCGGCGGAGGAGAAATGGTGTCTGAATGGAGAATTGGTCTTAAGGTTACGAAATAGAGTTTGAGTAACTGTCATCTTTTAGTTCCACAGCAATATTCTGTGATTTCTTTTGAAGCCTTAAGTAAAAGATATATAATGGGATAACCTGCACTTTCAGTTCAGCGAATATCTAACCTTTTTGAATTCATTGCTTCATTGAGTTATTATTTCTAATCACACGCCTGATTGACTCCAACTAAATGACTGCTAGCCTGAAAGAGGCAAGAGTGTTAAACCCGAGACTGTAAGGAGCATTTTATCTAGAAAATAGGCATCATCACGGGCTGCATGTACCGTCCAAATGTTGCCGTCTTTTATATTTGCAGGTTTTGCATTCATCTATATTCCCGGATGAGCAGTAATTGATGTTCCAGTTTGCCTCTTGAGTATAGGTAAAGAGTGTTAAATTGTGAGGGCCAAACATCATTACTTGGTAGGGATTGCATTGTGTATAGTCAGTAAATAGGATCTCACAATAAATCTCGATGGCCGCCTAAAGATCTGACTTTCTGTATTTATTAAGAAAAATAATAAAAAATATCATTTTTTTCCTGAGGTCAGGGAATATTGGTGAAATAAACCTGAATTCAGCTAATTCCTGATAGAAATGAACGAGTCTCCTCTTTTGCAGTACTTGAGATTCATTTCGAAAGATTTTATTTTTTTATATTTCCTTCTTCTGAAATCTTCCTTCTTAAACCTGCTGTAATTTGTGTTAATTCACATGGCAGACAATGATAAATAACCCCTGCTGTCTTGTTTTACAAGCAAATCTGAAATATATGAATTATCCAAACGCAACACATGGTAGACGGTGCAGACAGTTGTTCTTTTGCAGGTTTAGTGTAGCATGTTGCTAATTGTGGCTCTAAGTGATGCACATTAATTAGATATGGAGCCATGGTTCGAAGATGTTGGTGTACATGGGAAATTGTGTCAATAGATGCGTCTATTTTCTGTTCAGAAAATAAAAATGTAAACTAGATCAAAAAGCAATACGGTGCAGAAAACATCATATTGGATATCAGCAGGCCAATACCGAAATTCGAATGCATTTGAAGTTTGTCGGTTCTAAAAACAGCTGATACTGTGAAATTGAGATGTGTTTCTTGAGCTGTCCGATGGAGATAATTGGTTGTCCACTTGTAAGCTATTGATTGCCTATCTTCCGGATAGGCCACCAATAGTAGATTGGCGGGGATCTGCTGCCAGGGAGCTTTGATCAACTGTTCATTGAGTCAGTGTGCTTATGCACTGAGCTGATTTCTTTAGGAGGTTTCCTGCTCTATTCCCTCTGCAGTGGTCTGGCTTGGTATTACAGGCAAAGTTCCCATTCACTTTAATAGAAAATTTGCTTGTAATACCGAGCCACACCACTGCATTGAGAATAGAGCTGTGTGCTTCTGGTAAAGATCAACTCGGTACATAAGCATACTGGCCTGGCCGACAGCTGATCAACAAGGGTTCTGGGTGACAGACCCCTGCCAATCTACTGTTGATGATCTATCCTAAGGATAGGACTTATAGAATATATATATATATATATATATATATATATATATATATATATAATGTATTTTATCTAGTTACTACAGTTCCATGTAGGTTAAGTTATAAGACTACATTAATGTATTTTATCTAGTAACTACAGTTCCATGTAGGTTAAGTTATATGACTACATTAATGTATTTTATCTAGTAACTACAGTTCCATGTAGGTTAACTTCAGCACAGTTAGCAAGAGAGGCTAATGACACTCCTGTGTTACAGCTATTATTCTTACTATTATGCCTCGTATTATTTATAGTGCATTGTTCTAATTGTGTTTCAATACTTCTTTGACTTCAAAAGGTACATTTTAAAGAACACAGAACAAAGGAGTGTTCTTCATTCTACAGGAGTTTATACTTACATTTCATTTATACTGTGCTGAATCGTCCTGCCAAACTCTGAATCAGTACCACATGGTTGAAAAGATTTGATCTGAATCTTCTTGACTGATATCAAGAAAACTTCTCAAAATATTTTATAACACTTAAGCTCTTGTATTCTGTGGGTGTTGGGGGTCAATAAGACGTGATAAATAGGACTTTTAATGTAATTTTTTTTCTGTAATAGGCAGGCCTATCTATCTATCTATCTATCTATCTCATATCTAGCTATCTATCTATCTATCTATCTCATATCTATCTAATTCATATCTATCTATCGATGGTATCTCTCACGTTGTAACCAAATATCTATCTATCTATCTACCTATCTATCTCATTATCTATCTATCTATCTATCTATCTATCTATCTATCTATCTATCTATCTCATATATATTTCATATCTATCTATCTATCTATCTATCTATCTATCGTATCTCTCACGTTGTAACCAAATATCTATCTATCTATCTCATATCTATCTATCTATCTATCTATCTCATATCTATCTATCTATCTGTTTATCTATCTATGGTATCTCTCCCAATGTAACCAAATATCTATCTATCTATCTAATATCTATCTGTCTCATATCTATCTCATATCTATCTATATCTATCTATCTATCTATCATATTTATCTAACTATCTATTTATCTATCTCACATCTATCTATCTATCTCATATCTATCTCATATTTATCTATCTCATATTTATCTATCTATCTCATATCTATCTATCTATCAATCTATCTCATATCTATCTATCTATATGTATGTATCTATCTATCTCATATCTATCTATCTCCTATCTATCTATCTATCTATCTATCTATCTATGGTATCTCTCCCGTTGTAACCAAATATCTATCTATCTATTTATCTATCTAATATCTCTATCTAATATCTATCTCATATCTATCCATCTATGATATCTCTCCCGTTGTAATCAAATATCTATCTATCTCATATCTATCTATCTATTCACTATCTGCTCATTTATTCAAATCATGTTATATACAGATTATCTGCCCACGTACAAAGAAACAAAAAAAAAAACGAGACGTAAATGTTACTACATATATCTAAATTCATATATTTAATGAATAAAGTTAATCTGATAGGGTGACAGTGACCGCAAACTGTGTTGGAGTGGCTGGTTTCTCCTTTGAGTTCACAAGGTTACACAAACTGTCACAGAAATTAAACAGCACAGTTGTTGCTTGCCAATTGAATTATCATTAAGCCACATGAGACAGTCAATCAAGCGTTATGGATATAGCTGGAGAATTTCTATTGCGTCAAGGGCAAACCATTTGTACGTATAAATTAATATATAATAATTATACCAAAAAAATCAATAAAACCTAATTATAAACCCATATTCAGATATAATTTTCAAAACGTGTTCACAGTATAAATAGCTGTATTTTGCATATATACCACATATATATATATATATATATATATATATAAATATATAAATATATATATATACACACACAATACTTGTGTATGACTGAGCATTGCATGAGACAGGCTTGCTAGCTTGCTTCTGTAAAGATTTAATCTGTATAGTATCATTCTGTGGAAAATGCCTGTTAGTCTTCCTTTATTTATACCGGTTTAATCTGTCATTCATTAATCTTAGCCTTGGGGAAATTACTTTGATTTTTACATTTTTTTGTTTAATTCTAAAAAATGTCCTTGAAAAAAAATAAGATACAGACCAATAGTTTTCAATCTTATAGTTGCCTAAAGCGCGGCTTAGTAAGGGCTAAAGGTAAAAAATGCAGACACAAAATAGATACATTTTTTTTAAGGTGGAAACATTAGGCTCAGCAGCTTTTCTGCATTGTGGTGGCTGTGTTACAGTTTACTTATCTGGACTTATTATTCATAAGATCTGTTTACAATTTTATATCCAAATGACTAGATAGAATGAAATCATTATGCATTAATTCACTTTATGATACCCTTCCCCAAATAACAGCTGCCTTCATAATGAACAATAAGGATTAATTACAGCTTTTTCTGCTAGTTATGAAATTCTTGAGAATATCTCGAAGCAGGTGGTTACTGTAAGATGAGCAACCATCAGATAAATACAAGTATTTGAGAGTTGTACCAGTGGAAAAATATAATCTCTTTGTTCATAATTTTTTCTTTATAAAGGTGGTTTCATACAGTTTTTTTTTTTTTTTTAAATTTCAGTTTTTGGTGCTTTTTTTTGAGTGAAACCCAAAAGTGGACCCAGAAGGAAGGAGAAGTATACGCCCTTCCTTTATATTTCCTACTCCCTTTGAATCCGTTATTGCTTTTAGGGGCAGCCTGTTCATGCACAGAATTCCCAGCAGCGTGGTTTACACGTTGCTTAGCAGTGTGTAAACCACGCTCATCTGACCAAGCCTTGACTCAAAATAAATTCAGTTTTTTGTTTTTTTTTAACTGTGAAACTCTCCTAAATTTTTTTTCAATATAATATATTATATTTTTTAAAGTAAGAATATTTTCAGTTCCTGCCATGTCCTTATACTCTAGAGAACTATATGTCTTAAGATAGGTGTCACAGAAGCTCCTGGGCTGTCACATGGCCCACCACCCATCATGTGGGACTTATAGTACTGGTATCCTACAGGAATCATTTGGACCTCCTCAGGCTCCAGGCCTCAGGTGTGGCTGAAACCTCGGCAATCCTTATATTTATGTATCTGATATCGGTTTTAGCAAGTTCAAAGCTTTTCATCTGTTTTTGTAGTCAACCCTCATAAATGGTTGAAGTCATGTTGTTTGCTATATTTTATAGTGATATACGTGGCATCCACTTGTAATAATGAAGCCATAGACTTATACATCTCTTGCTCATGAAGAACTTTCTCTTTTACATATTTTCATAGAATTACATTTTTTGAAGCAGCTGCTAAAATTTCTAACCGGAGCTGTTATTTTCTTTTACCCTCCCTTCAAACTTTTATTTCCAAAGCTACAGTAGTACAGAAGAGTTTCAGAAAGCCTTCGTCTGCTACACCACTGGGGTCTTGAGTAGGAGGTGAAAGGCCTACGCTGGAAGGAAACACTGCAGTCAATTTAAAAATACCTAAGTTGTTTATCTAGTAAAGATTTAACAAGGGGCTCTTTGCGTAACCATATGCTGTACTTTAGTTTCTTGGACTTGTGCCCTGTAATCTACTATACTTCTTAAACCCCATTTTCCATTTGCCCTCCACATTATCAACAAACATTGTGGTAACAGACCAAATATTTTACAAGGCAAAATAATACAGACTGGCGATAACACAGATGTTTTAACAAAAGATATTCACATAGGATAATGCCATCATTTACGCCTGCTTACGTTACTCTCTTCTAGTCTTTCAGACCATCCAAATGTGTTTAACAGACCCCTATGTATAGAGCCATTTCAATAATAATTACAAATAAAGAAAAAGATATGTCAGCTGTACAAACACCATAGTTTGTATTGTGATGGCAAACAGATAGCTGTACTAGTGAATATTTCATTGACCTGTCTACATAAGAGAGTCCTATGGCGCACTGTAGGCCTTAAAGCTGATGAGAGGTGACTTCATGGAAATGAACTTCTTGGATGTGCTTAAAACTTTATTATGGAATTATACCCGGCACTTCATGGACTGTAGGATTACTAAAATATATGTGCTCCCATTTTCTATATATGAATCTATCTATCTATCTATCTATCTATCTATCTATCTATCTCATATCTATCTATCTATCTATCTATCTCATATCTACCGTATCTATCTATCTATCTATCTATCTATCTATCTCATATCTATCTATCTATCTATCTATCTATCTATCTCATATCTATCTCCTATCTATCTATCTATCTTTCTATCTATCTCATATCTATCTATCCATCTCATATCTCTCTATCTATATATCTCATATCTATCTGTCTCATATCTATCTCCTATCTATCTATCTTTCTATCTATCTCATATCTCTCTATCTATCTTTCTATCTATCTCATATCTATCTATCTATATCTATCTATCATCTATCTTTCTATCTATCTATCTATCTATCTCATATCTATCTATCTCTCTATCTATCTCATATCTATCTATATCTATCTATCTATCTATCTATCTATCTCTACCTACATAATCCATGTACATAAAAGTCCATAAGTACTGAAAGAAAAATATAACCAAGGTGCTAAGTAAAGCTTAAAGGGGTTGTCCCGCGGCAGCAAGTGGGTCTATACACTTCTGTATGGCCATATTAATGCACTTTGTAATGTACATTGTGCAATAATTATGAGCCATACAGAAGTTATAAAAAGTTTTTTACTTACCTGCTCCGTTGCTGGCGTCCTCGTCTCCATGGTGCCGACTAATTTTCGCCCTCCGATGGCCAAATTAGCCGCGCTTGCGCAGTCCAGGTCTTCTCCTGTTCTCTATGGGGCTCCGTGTAGCTCCGTGTAGCTCCGCCCCGTCACGTGCCGATTCCAGCCAATCAGGAGGCTGGAATCGGCAATGGACCGCACAGAAGAGCTGCGGTCCACGGAGGCCATCTTCACAGGTAAGTATAGAAGTCACCGAAGCGCGGGGATTAAGGTAAGCGCTCCGGTAAGCTTTCTGTACGTCCCTGCATCGGGGTTGTCTCGCGCCGAACGGGGGCGGGGTTGAAAAAAAAAAAAACCCGTTTCGGCGCGGGACAACCCCTTTAATATAAGTGATATAAATTCTATGTTTATTGATATATTTTATTGGAATTGTGGCTTGTTTTGGAATCTACAGTAATTGATTTATTTTATTTTCATGTGATTTTTAAATCACCCGAAAACTAATAATGAAGTTTCATGCATATATATATATATATATATGAAATATCCCTTTTGTTTTACCTTTAGTTTTGCTGCCATAATTTATATTGCATTGTATGCAATTGACTTCTACAAAATAATATATATAGATGCTATATTATAGCAGTCAATGGCATACAATGCGATGTCAATTATGGCAACAAAATAAAAATATATGTATCAATATATTATAGTAGAATAATCCTATCCTTTGATTCCTCCTTGTTCCCTCTCTATACTTCATTTACGGTTTTCCTTAAAAAAAATTGTTAAAACATCATGTAAAATGCCTCATATCCCCCTATTGTTTTACCTTCTAGTTTGTATTTTTTGCCATAATTTGTATCTGTATGCCATTGTCTGCTATAATATACCAGTTTTGCTTCCTAACCTTAATGTATGTGTTTACATGCTGAAATAATAAGTGACGCTTCTTGTATCCGTTTTACAACTGAATGTCTAGGCGTTTCCCCAAATTATTTTAATTGATTTAGTAGCCCCGAAATATCCATTTCTGCACACTAGCACAGCACAATATATTTCTGCTTTAAGCCATAGATGCTTGCTGCGTTTCAGTGCTGCTCAAGAGAAAATTATTTACTAGTTTTCAGTTGGGCCTACCTCTCCTGCGGTTAATGTTAATAACATGGAGGGGCATATGAAAGAAAAATCCACAGGACGGTGCAAGGAATTTTCTGTCTGCGGCCTACACTGTAAGACGGGGACATTAGACTGCAATATTCAACACAGCATTCTTGTTACAGCTAGAAAGCATAGGAATAGCGATAAAATCTGAAGTTTCCGTGCAGCTCGGTAACTAAAGACAGTGAAAGGCCTGGATCACCAAAGCATTCCCCGCATTGACTGCGCCTCAATTTCCGTATTATTGATCTAACCAGTGTATTGGTAATTGGGTTCTGCAACTTATGAATAAACCCCTGATGACTGAGAAAATCCCATTTTGATTACATAAATTCTTTAGGCAGACAATGACAAATCATAGCAAAGTCTGCGCTCGGACAGCTGCTTCATATTGTATGAACTTTTTGACCGCTAATAATCTTGTATGATTGCCAAGCAAACCAAAAGGTTGAAACGCGCTGAGAAGTAAGTTAATGTTCCTTTTCATTTTGATGGAGAAGAAAGCAGGTCATGTACAAGAAAAACATATTTATAGCTCGAGCCCATCAGACAGGATTTATTAACCTACAAATTTAATGTACATCTCTGCGTGCATCCGACAGATGCCATTGATTCTTTATGTCAGCTGCTACCGCAAAAATGACTAATAATGGAAGTTTGTTACAAAATATGTCAATGGTGAATACAGTATGGCAACATTAAACAGCTCAGTGAAGCTAAACTATGCAATGCTACCAGAGCGTTAAGACAGAATCCTAAGAAAAATGTTAAGTTCATTCTATCTACGTACTATATATGTGTATGCGTGTACATTATATATATATATATATATATATATATATATATATATATATATATTTTATATATATATACATACACATAGCAAAGTTTAACTTAACACATTAGATACACAGTTTTAAACTTTAACTTAACTTTTTCAATGGTGTCCGCTGTGTTTAACGTCAATCCAAATTTTGCTACAACTGTGGATTCAAAAATTTAACACGTCAAGGGCCAAGTTAACGTTTGTATTATATATATATATATATATATAGAGAGAGAGAGAGAGAGAGAGTATACACTCATTGCAAAAAAAACCCCAAAAAAAGCACCCTAAAGGGGGTTGTCTGGATCGAATTAAACTTTATATGTGTGATTGTAATGTTGTGATTACAATATTAGAGCAAAAGGAAAACTGAACACTAGAAAGGAGGCTCTAGTGCCCGGTTGTAGCACCTCTAGTTTAGATACAAGATGTGATACGGGAGATATGGAGGCTCTAGTACCCTGTTGTACCACCTCTAGCTTGGACACAAGCTGTGATACGGGTGGCATGGAGGCTCTAGTAGCCTGTTGTACCGCCTCTAGCTTGGATACAAGATGCGATACGTGTGGGCATGGAGGCTCTAGTACCCTGTTGTACCGCCTCTAGCTTGGATACAAGATGCGATACGTGTGGGCATGGAGGCTCTAGTACCCTGTTGTACCGCCTCTAGCTTGGATACAAGATGTGATACGGGCCAGCTTGGAGGCTCTAGTACCTTGTTGTACCGCCTCTAGCTTGCATGTAAGATGTGATACAGAGGGGCATGGAGGCATACAGGTTCTGTATGGTATTTTGCAGCATATCAGTCCGCATTTGCTGTAACTGAGCTTCTGGATTGTGCAAATTCATTGTCTGTCAAAGTTGGTGTCCCAGATGGTCCCATACATGTTCTATTTGCAATAAATCTGGTGACTGGGCACGCCACGGAGGTGTGGCAATGTTGTGGAGGCATTAAATTTATAGTAGTTTCTCTAGTTTTAAAATAAGTATATCTATGCTAAAATAAAGTACAGGAATGGATTCCCCAATTTGCTTTGGATGTTTTGATATATAACTTGTATAGTCTTAGGTTGGTGCGTGTATATGCGTATATACACAAACACTTTTTTTTTTTCATTCTGTATTCTTTTTTTTCTTTACTTTTTTATATAAGACCTCTGAGGGATATTCACACTGTCATTTTTGTTTTAATTTCACACTTTTCAAGCTGTAGCTGCGGCATTCATACTAGAACTGTCCATAAGAGCCCCAGCTACCGGAGAAAATATTCCCCCTACAGTGACATCAGTCACTGGCAGAGCTGCTCTGGGGTCTGCTAAGACCCAGCTGCTCTGCCCTGTATTCTTTATTCTCCACATAAGAGAACGCAGAAGAGATTTAATTTAGCAGCATATTTTTACTATGATGTTTGGTCCTTATTGGGTTAAATAACCATACATTTAACATATACATTATGTTCTCAAATGACAAAAAAAGAGTTCAACTGTGAAACTTTACTTAAAAGAACTACTTTACAGTAAAAAAAATGCATACTTTTTCATTCGGAACTAACAGAAATGTATAGAAAACATTTGTCCATAAATTAATCGTTCTATTTCCGTGTATGTTTAATGTATATGCTAAATGTACATTACCGTGATGTGAACAGCCCTTTACCTGAGCCTGCCACTGAAACTTAGATCTGCACATTCAAATCACACAATTCATATTATGAATGGCTCAATGATTACGATATGCCTACTTTTGTCATAAAATCCCTGAAAACACAAAAAAGCGGTGTCATGTCACTTTTCTAAACAGCAATAATTGACCTTTAGAAAATTGCTTGGATTAATGCTGTTATATGGAGATTAATCTGTCAGGCTAGAAAGATACGAGTTATACTAGTTATACAATAAAGCTGCAGAAATGCCATTGTGGTCTGAGGACACTAAACCTGAATTTAAAGGAACAATAAACCTAAGGTATGTGCAGTTGAATGCAAGCTATTGTTCCCTGTGTCGGACCTTTCATACCGGTCGGAATAGACCGCATGATGCACTGAAGCCGCGGTAAACTATGCCAAAATCCACTGGCTACTGGCAGATTTTGAGGCAGAATTAAAAATGGCTTAAGGCCTCATGTCCACGGGGTTAAAATCCACAGCATTTTTCCCGCACGCGGATCCGCGCCCCATAGGGATGCATTGGACACCCGCAGGTAGTTAAATACCTACGAATGTCATTTTTCCCTTTAGGCGCGGATCCGCGTGTGGGAAAAAATCTGGCCATGCTCCATTTTAGTGCGGGTCTCCCGCTGGAACGGCTCCCGCAGGCTTCTATTGAAGCTTTTGGAAGCCGTCCAGATCCGCGGAACACCCGTACCATAATTAAAACTCACCTGTCCTGGACGCTGCAGGTCTCCCTTCCTTCCCGGCCAGATCTTCTTTCTTCGGCCCGGCGGATGTGCTGAGCACACCTGCCGGGCCGAAGAAAGAAGATCCGGCCGGGAAGGAGGGAAGAACCGCAGCGTCCGGAGAGGTGAGTTTATTCTTATTTTTTGGCCTCATGTCCGCGGGGCAGGAGGGACCCGCTACGGATTCTCCATGAAGAATCCGCGGTGGGCCTGATTTTGCCCGTGGACATGAGGCCTAAAGCCTGCTTGCCATTCCGCATCAAAATCCGCAGTTAAATCTTTGGATTTCTGTGTGGAATTACGCAGCTGCAGACTTGGCTGCGTCCTGCTGCGTAATTCCATCCCGTGTGAAAGGTCAGTAAGCTGCCATATCAGGCTGGAGTAGTATTTATAATGGTATAATTGACAGGACATCTAAGTATGTCTACCCTATAATGCCTATTTTATCTCGCCCATCTCCAGGTCTGGCAGATACATTAACATGCAGATGGCAGAAGCTTTTTCCATAAGCTGCACTATTCTTCTTCTGCATATTAGATTAAGTGCTCCTTTAAGAACCCCTATATGCTGTGCCGGCAAACCCTGTCTATGTAAAATATTTCACTTGGTTTCTTTGAAAGATCTTGTGGGCAGTCAGTCAATGTTAGTTATCTGATAGGCAGTGAATTGAAAGAAGTAGACAGCGCCATGTATCATTCAACCACGTCAACTCGTCTTTTATCATCTTCGCCTCTGATTTTCATCCCGCCCTGAGCTGACCTACGTCGATGTTGTGTCACATTGAAGAAGCCATTGATTAAAAAGGAGGGGACCTTCGTTGGAGTGACAGCCCCTGCCAATCTCATTAGACAAATAACACATACTTAAATCATTCCAGCCTGGCCGCTCCGAATTGGAAAGAATTCACAGAAATTCTTTCTTAGAATCTGTTTGTTTTTTGGGCATTTTAAGCAACTCTTCAAATTAGGTCTGTGCAAAAAAAAAAGCCAAATACTTCTGAGATATGAAGCGGCACTTGGCAGATTCAGGGTAGATGAGAGGGAAAACAGGATGATTATTGATGGTCACTATGATGCCGTGTACTAATCTTTCTCTGTTTTCCTTCCTGTCCTGGGGAGCTCTTTGATTTTCTCCATGGAGTCCCTGTCTGAGGCTTCATAGATTCTTGCAAGAGCAAATTGTCTTCACGGTATACAATGCAAGAAACTCTAGTCGTGAAAATGTAAACCTATTTTCTTTTACACTGTTCTTGGGTAGAGGCCACTTAAAATATTATATTAGGGAAGTGCATTGTCAGCAATTTACTAATGTTACTAAGAATCGTTGCCTTTATATTCAGCTGATGCCCTCCGGTATTAGGATGGGGTCCATGCCACTAAAAAAAGTATATCTTTCAGCAGATTTATGCTGCTCTAACCATGGGCAGCATGAAACAATGACAGGCGTCCTAAAAACATCAAATTATAGTATTCTCTAAGATGCGGAGATGCAAATAGGGAGCTGTCAGACAAGCCGAGCCAAGTGGGATGAAGCCGTGGAGCCACCCAGCGGTCACTTCTCTGTCGGCCCAGCATCTTATAAAACCCTGTTTGCCTTTGAAGTTACAGCATTTCATAGTAAAATGTAAAAATAAATGTTAGTACCGTATTATTCAGTAGAACAAAATGTGATCGTTCTCACTAAGAAAAACAATATAATCCTGGAGATACAATACCTTTTAATCGGGGGCGTAACTAAAGGCTCAGGGGCCCTGATGCAAATGGTGAGCTGCCCCCCCCCCCTTCCCCTCTATCTGTACCCGTACCCATACCTAAACCATGCTGCACAGAGGTATAACTTGAAGCTTCTGGGCCCCAATGCAAAACCTGTAACAGAGACCCTAAATGTAATGTTTTATTCATAGTACTGGGCTTCCTTTATGGAGAAGAGAGGCCTTATGGGCCCCCTAAGGCTCCTGGGCCAGGGTGCAACCGCATCCCCTGCACCCTCTGTAAGCCCCTGCTTTTAATAGCTAAGAGAAAAAAGGCTTTCGAGGCTAAATTAAGGCTGGTTGTACACAAACAGGTCGGATTCCAGATGTGGGCTCCCGCAACGGAATCCGACTCAGTGCCTGGCTGATGACCCTGCGTACCTGTCTTCTTTCTTCTTTAACTGTGCTGCATATGGGCTGGATGGCTTGCCGTCGGACATGCGCTGTACAGATTCTCTCGTGCCGTTGCTAGGCAATGACATGGGTCCCGGGATTTTTACGCAATTGCGGAAGGGCAATGAAAGCTGTCTGTGCGGACACCACACAAAAATAAAGCATCTTGCGATTTTTCCTCTGTGAGCGCAAAATCGCAGTTGATTTCCGCTCATGTGTGGGGAAAAAGTGATTTTCCATCGCCTGCTATGGATGGTATTTGCAGTGGAATCCGGGGGAGGACGCCTGGCTTGGATTCCGCAATGCAAATATGCCGGCGTGCAGGCGGCCCAAACCTGGTGAGGAGGCCTAAGTAGCTTCGAAACTTGCTATACCATCATTTATTTCTGTTAGCCTAGAAAAGGTATTGTATCTACATGGTTATTTTGTTTCTCTTTACTGAAAACAGTAACATTTTATTGAGAACATGTAAAATGTACTGTGCCTATCCCTCTGTTATGCTGCCTGTGCCTAGGGTAACATGAATCTGCTCACAGGAGCCCAAATGGACCAATAATAACTTAAAGGGGGCATCATATGAAAACAATTGCTCTTCATATACCTTATCCTATTCATCCCATTTAATGATCATCTTTGTATTATGCACATGACGGGTGCCTAATCTCTCCATGGAAATAATGACCATTCATGTGAACATACTTTATAGGTTGGGATCATTGTTGATAGAGAAATACATCCCTTAGTTGTACAGGTTTAAGTTGAAAATTGCTGCTCATAGTTCATTTTAAGGGTAGCCATAACATCCATAGGCCAACAAATAGCACACTGCCAATTAAAACTCCATGGTAGTTCCCCAAGGATATTTGTTTTGTCAGTGGACCTACCGTAGTTCCAGTCAAGACATAAACAATGAGTCCTTTGAGAAAATATATATTAACTAACATTTCTTAACTGGTTCCAATAGTTTTAATAGCCAAGCAGACATGTATACATAGAGCTGAGGACACTTTTGTTAAGGTTTTGTTTGTTTGTTTCAGCTAAAAGTATTTAGATCTGAAAGGGGTTGTGCCAAGATATAAATGGTAGAGAATAGGTTTATGATTAATGGTAGTCTAATCAATTGGACCCCCAGGATGGGGTCCCTAAGGTTCCTGCATGAGTAGAGCACAGGTCACACATGTGCGTTACTGCTCGAATTATTTCAATGGGAGTATTGGAGATGGACAAGTACCAGCACTCGTCAGTCTCTAGCATGCCCATTGAAATGACTGGAACCGTGGCACATACGTGTGACTTCCGCTCCTTTCATGCAGGAAATTTTAGAACCCCATTCTTAGAATTGGTCGGGTTTCAGTGGGTAGAGGATAACTTTATATCTTGGCATAACCCTTTTAAGTCAGGTTTTAGGCTCAAGCCCAAAGTGAAGTCGGCTTGTCATAACGCAAACCACATTTATTCTTACTCCATATGTTTTTAAAATAGATCTCTGTGCAAAATCTCATTAAACACCCATAGTTGTATCCTGCAGTGTGTAGTCTGTATGCTAATATATTGTTAACTCTATAATACATACAATACTGCAAGTCATACTCATGGCAGAGCTGTGTGCACAGAGCCTGTATGGAAGAGCTTGGAATCTCTGTGGCTCCTTAATACAGAGCTGTGGATATTCTTTGTGCTACCATATGGTACTTCTGTATGGCACCACATTATATTCTATGCAAATCCAACACAGAAAGCAACTCTGAATTCCTTTGTATGGAATAGCAGGCATACAGAGTTATTGTAGAGCCCATTGACTTACTACTGCTCCGCACAATTTGGAAGTTGGATGGGACCATAATGTGGCCATGTACTTGAAGACTAAAATTGGATTTTTTAGATAAAAAAAACATGGAGCAACTTCTTTTATATCTTATTTCTACAGAAAAATGCCATGACACTACCTTCTGCCAGCTTTATGCCTTTCAGTGAATACTTCATCTAATCTACAATGCCAAAAAATAGTCATATTGTCTGGTCAGTTGAAATCCCAATGTTCAAGCATCAAAACAAAAACAAGGCATTGTTGGTACAGTTTTTCTGTAATTATATAGGATTGTTGAAAAGCACCCATGATAGTGTATGCAAGTAGTCGTGTGTATCCTTCCATGGCACATCTCTAGGAGGATTAGCCATAAAGTCATATTATGTTTCTGGACTGAAAACCTTATTATGGTTAATGATACAATTTAGGACCATAACATTCCACTTTACATTTTTCATTTTTGTTTTTCATAAAACACATTTTCTTATGTGAGCTTTGGGATTAATGTCAGTCTACCTAGGGTTTTAAAATGACTCCGTTTTCCAAATTCTATTAGTTTAGATGTTTGTATGAGGAAATCGCTAAAAGCTATGTTATAGTATAATGAAAACTTCATTTTGTGCAATGGTCAATTTGTTGGTCAGAACAACATCAAGAAAAGAGTAATAAAAAACACACAAAAATAACAAGAAACCAAAATACTGTGGTGGAGATTTATCAAAATAGGTGCAAAGGAAAAGTGGAGTAGTTGCACACGAAACCCAGGCAGGTGGCTTCTTTCATTCTCCAAAAGACAATATTGAGAGGTTGACATATTCCTAACCGAACGTGCTTGTTTTGTAGGTGTTTATTTCTACGTAGGGTTTTTAATAGAGATGAGCGAGCACCAAAATGCTCGGGTGCTCGTTACTTGATTCGAACTTCCCACGATGCTCAAGGGTTCGTTTCGAGTAACTAACCCCATTGAAGTCAATGGGCGACCCGAGCATTTTTGTATGGGACCTATGCTCTGCTAAGGTTTTCATTTGTGAAAATCTGGGAAATTCAAGAAAGTGATGGGAACGACACAGAAACGGATAGGGCAGGCGAGGGGCTACATGTTGGGCTGCATCTCAAGTTCCCAGGTCCCACTATTAAGCTACAATAGCGGCAAGAGTGCCCCCTCCCCAACAATTTTTACTTCTAAAAAACCCTCATTAGCAATGCATACCTTAGCTAAGCACCACACTACCTCCAACAAAGCACAATCACTGCCTGCATGACACTCCGCTGCCACTTCTCCTGGGTTACATGCTGCCCAACCGCCATTTCAGTAATAGTAGCAGTCAAGACAGGCCCCAGTAACAATTCCAAAGCAGCAGTATAGGGGGAGCACAGTATTAGTTCCATTTCAGTAGTAGTAGCAGTCTAGACAGGCCCCACTAACATATCACTAGCAGCAGTATAGGGGGAGCACAGTATTAGTTCCATTTGAGTAGTAGTAGCAGTCAAGACAGGCCCCAGTAACAATTCCAAAGCAGCAGTATAGGGGGAGAACAGTATTAGTTCCATTTCAGTAGTAGTAGCAGTCTAGGGTATTAATGAGCGACTACTACCCCCAGCAGACACACAGTAAACTGTAGACGGTCACAGGCCTAGCTGGGTAATAATGAGCGACTACTACCCCCAGCACACACGCAGTAAACTGAAGACGGTCACAGGCAGCCCAGATATAGTATTTTTTTCCAATTTTTGGGAAAAAGCCCACTGCCTATATAGCCTGTATATGGATTTCCCTGTTGGAGGATGACTGTGGTTATTGAAAGCACAGTGCAGCCAGAAAAAATTATGAGCAAGGCTGGGTAATAATGAGCGACTACTACCCCCAGCAGACACGCAGTAAACTGAACACGGTCACAGGCAGCCCAAAGATTTTTTTTTCCAATTTTTTTGAAAAAGCCCACTGCCTATATAGCCAGTATATCTCTTTCCCTGTACCACTGTCCCTGCCTCACCAGTACTGCCCCTATACTATGTAAAATGACTGCAGACTGAGGACGCTATGGTCTGCACGCCCTATATACAAAAAAAAAGTGCAAAACTGCTAAAAGCAGCCTCAACAGTACTGCACACGGTCAGATGTGGCCCTAAGAAGGACCGTTGGGGTTCTTGAAGACGAAGATAACAGCCTAACACTCTCCCTATAGCAGCTGCAGCAGGACGGCACTTTCCCTAATGTCTCTCAGCGTGCATCTGTGGCGAGCCGCGGCCGTCCCCAGTTTATATACTCGGGTGTACCCTAATACTCGAACGAGCATCAAGCTCGGACGAGTACGCTCGCTCATCTCTAGTTTTTAAGTTTCATCTCACTCTTGTATGTTTCTTCAAAGTATTCAGGTTTCCATTCACACTACAAAACATATTGATTGATCAATTTACTATAGAGTTCATTCACAACAAAAGTGTCTACAAGACACAAAAAAAGAAGAAAATCAAATTCCAAAATATGTTCTAACATATTGGGAATTTGCAGAATTTGGCTATGGCCACACATCACAAAGCTTCTGCTGCAGAAATTCCACTGTGTATTTAAAGTGGACCTCTAGCCGACTCATGTGCTACCTGCGGATTTGTCACAGATTTTGCTACAAATTTATAGTAGAATTTAGCTCACTCATTGAAAGTGGTCTGCAGTAAACAATGATCATGCTGCAGATTTAAATTCCATATCGTATGTCGATTTCGCTGCTAATATCACAGTTTTTTGAGCACCATGTGGATGGGATTTATTAAAGGGGTTGTACCAGAATTTCAAGTTATCCGCTATCCACAGAATAGAGGATAACTTGCTGATCGGTGAGGGTCTCACCGCTGAGATTCTGGCCAATCTCAAGAATGAGACTCCTGTGTTTAACTCTTCTGTCACTGGGGGGTTCGCTTCTCTCCCCACAGTGACATCAGTGTAAATGGAGCGCTGGCCACACATGCACGGCCAGTGCTCTATTAAATTCAATGGGGCTGGCGAAAATACCCAAGTGGGTTCTGCTCGGGTATCTCAGCAGTCCCATTAAAAGTGAATGGAGCTCTAGAGCGCTCCATTCAGTCACCTCCTGCAGCATTCCTGCAGTGAGGACAAGGGACATGAGATGTTGTTTTTGAGATTGGTTATCACCTATCCTGTGGATAGAGAATGACTTGAAATTCCGATACAACCCAAGTGTTATCCACATGACTTGTACTGTAAATGCTAATTACTTTCCATAGGTAGCTACTCTGCAGGAAATTTGCATATTTAATGCTATGTGTGAACATCCCCCTTCGAAAAGTGATATCTCCACATATCTGTCATAATTGTTGACCTAATCAGTAGATCAATCTAGAAGATCATAGATCCTAAGTTAGATCTATTAATCACCTTCCCCAGTCTTCCCAATTCTTGTAATGTAATAATTTGAATTTCTACCACATTTTCATTAGTTTATATTAATGTATATCCTGTGTGATTGTATTTATATCTGGATTCTGCCATTAATTTTTCATTAGTCATAAACCAATCCAATTCCAAGAAATAGGCCCTTGAAAGCTGGCATGAGTTAGCATTAAACACCAGAAAATATGTACATTATTTTTTTTTTGTAATGGTAGAACAATTATAAATCATATTGACCAAAACAGAGAAGTAGATGCATTTGGATTCAGCTGCAAGAATAATAGAGAGCTGATGAATCTTGGAAGAGTACCAGGTTTTCTGAGCGAAAAATACGAGACCTGGTGTTAGATCATCTTTATTAAAGCAGTAGTTCATGTCAGCTCATGATGTTTAGACCAGCTGAGACAGTGCCAGCTCCTGAATATAAAAACCAAAAGAAAATCTTTATCTAAAGATTACCTAATCCCTACCTAAGTGAGAACAACTCCCGCAGGTTTCTCTGCATGACAGACAGGTTGGGTGACACTTCAGTTTTTTCAAGCTAGAAATGTGCTTTTGGCCGTAATTCAATATGCCACATTTTAATCTGACATTTCAAAAGTATCTTTTGGATTTGGGAGACAAAACATGTATTTCGAAAATCTGTATTGTTTTATTTTTATGCTGTTCGAAGGTCAAACAGTAAGTACTACACAATTTTTTTTACAGCTTTTGGTTATTTGATGAGGGCTCAGTAAGGAATCAAATTTCCCAATACATTCATGAATAATTTAAGAAGTCTGAAAAATTTGGAAATAGGACCCCAAGCTGTTCATACAAACTAGTCTGTCATATCAACGAGTATAACAAAAGGACACTTTTTAGACATATTTATTTATTACTGTACCATGTGTAATGTAAGAGTACAAGACTCAAGGCAATGTGAACTGTCTGGTTATGTCATCTACAAGATCACAAAATGATCAGTCCCACAGTGTCTGATGGCGCTGGGTTCATGGGTTAAAATCTGATCAGGGCAACACCTTCGTTGAGTTCATATACACTTCTTTTGGTTATGATCTTTCTATGCAGAGAGATAATTGTAATAAATTATTAATGAAATTGTTACCTTCAAAATTTTAGTTTTAGGACATTAGAACTTATTATAGTCAAGGCCTAGCAGAGAAAGTTAAAAAAAAAATTTGGGGGGGGGGGGGGTGGCGATTTGTATGATGAAAAGTGTTTACATATAGTTGCATTAACAGATATACACTGGTGCAACTATAAGGGATGTAGAGGATGTGGTTGGACCAGGGCCTGGGAGCCTTAGGGGGCCCATAAGGCCTCTCTTCTCCATACAGGGAGCCTATTAATATGAATAAACCATTATAGTTGGGGGCCCTGTTACAGGTTTTGCATTGGGGCCCAGGAGCTTCAAGTTACGTCTGTGCATTAAAGGGGTTGTCCCGCGCCGAAACGGGTTTTTTTTTTTTTCAATAGCCCCCCCGTTTGGCGTGAGACAAACCCGATGCAGGGATAAAAAAAACCCAACAGATAGTACTTACCCGAATCCCTGCCGTCCGGCGTCTTCATACTTACCTTGTGAAGATGGCCACCGGGATCTTCACCCTCGGTGGACCGCAGGGCTTCTGTGCGGTCCATTGCCGATTCCAGCCTCCTGATTGGCTGGAATCGGCACACGTGACGGGGCGGAGCTACGAGGAGCCTCTCTCCGGCACGAGCGGCCCCATTCAGCAAAGGAGAAGACCGGACTGCGCAAGCGCGTCTAATCGGGCGATTAGACGCTGAAGATTAGACGGCACCATGGAGACGGGGACGCCAGCAACGGAACAGGTAAGTGAATAACTTCTGTATGGCTCATAATTAATGCACGATGTATATTACAAAGTGCATTAATATGGCCATACAGAAGTGTATACCCCCACTTGCTTTCGCGGGACAACCCCTTTAAGAGGGTTAAGAGAGGTTGGGGGGTCCCAAGGTAAACTTTTGCCCCCGGGCCCATGAGCCTTTAGCTATGCCATGCAGATATATATATGTAGAAGGGAGGACACAGTCGTGTCACATGCATTTTATATTTAGCTTTAAGGAGTCAAATAAATTTAAAAAATGATATCCTTTTACATTTTATTTATATATATAGTATATTTTTTATTCCATTTTTTAGGCTTTTTTGGCTAATCTATTGTGTTTTTGTATTGTAAATCATAAAGGTGTATCCCTATATCGGTTCAGTTCTCTCTTGGTTGCAACAGTTTGAATGATGACTAGGTATTAGAAATGCTCACTTAGTATAACAATCTGTAAAAGCGGAATGCAAATATATGCTTTGCAGTCTAAAGAAATGGGACGTAGAGAAAAATAAACCAAAGTCAACATTCTGCTAAGAGGGAATTCGATGTGAACATTACAAGCTGTTATTACATAAAAAACAAATGAGATAAGTAAACATGTAAGGAATTAAATGTGAAGAGAATCAGACAGCTTATGGTTCTTGGGATTGTGTGGTAAAGGTGGGTGGCCAATCTATTTTTCCTATCCCAAGTGACAAATATATATATATATATATATATATGTAAACATAAAGCACAGCCTACTCGGTTTATGCATTTCCACTGTTTAAGCCTAGATACACAGAAAAACCCACCCGTTGTTTTTCATTTGTTTTGCTTTTATTGGTATAGCTGGTTTTTAGGTTTATGTGTGGGTCATGTGATATTTTGACCTGATCATGTGATCGAGAAGAACTTTAAAAGGGTGGGTTTACTGTGTACCTGCAGGAAAGAACATGTGACCGGCTTCATTGCTGGTCATGTGTTCTTTCATCAGCACTGCAGAGAGATGTCCGTCTTCAGATACGGCCATCTTCTTTCTGCAGTAACGGCCCAGTCACACGGGCGCATCGGCGCCGGTGTACGGGTGCCGATGCGCCCGTGTGACTGAGCCCTAAAAAGGGTTGGTATGATCTAAATCCCCAAATTGTGTATATAGTTGGAATTGGTCATGAATGTGAGTTTTTTTTACTTTATTCCATCTACTCTTTAGTCCCATTTAGCATGGTGGTTGGGTTGCTGGTGGTGGTGGTGGCTCAAAATCTTATCTCCCAATCTCAAACACATAAATATATGCACTTGGACTAATTTTGTCAGAAGTCAGTTAAAAGGGTTGTCCGGGGAGTCACATTTTTAACATAAGCCCAGTGACTACTAGTAAATACACATACTGTGTTTCCCCAAAAATGGGATCCTGTCTTATATTAATTTTTGCCTCAAAAGAGGCACCAAGTCTTATTTTCAAGGAATTTTTTATTCTTATCTAGCAGGCTCGGTTCAGGTCCCTCCCACTGATCTCTAGAGCTGCAGTCCTGGTTACGGGATTCATAAATCCCGCCTCCACAATGCAATGGCTGTGATTGGTTCTCGAGTGCTTCTCAGACAATCAATGTAGCGCTCGATGAACTAATCACAGCCATCACATTGGTTCATTTATGTACCAATATTTGTTTTTATTTATGTAATGCAGCTAGGGCTTATTTTCAGGGTAGTGCTTACATTTCAAGCCTCCCGAAAAATCAGTGTTGGGCTTATTTTCGGGTAATGCGGTACTACTTACTATACAATAGCTATCAAAGTACTAGCACTAGAAAATCTTTTTGAGCGTATGATGCACACTAGAGGATTATAATTCATGTTCTTTAAATAAGGGAGCAATTCAAGTGAACGCAATGACAAACATTTCCCGTGAATAATCTATGTGTGTGTACAGTCTTTAGGAATCTAATATATAAAAATGATGACCAAAAAAAAATATGAGTGTTGGCTCATTAGTTGAGAAGGCAAATAATCTAGGTTTATGGGCAATTTTGGCTGCGTCTTTTTCCGAAGAGGCATTTTGCAGCGAGCACTGGTGCTCATGCAGTTATTGCTTATGTTTTTACTGTCTATCGGAGATAAATCTGTATGCCTGTAGCCAAGAAGAAAAAACAGCTGACAGAACCAGGGTCAGTCAGGCACTGATTCCTTTTTTATGGGAGCAGGAATGGTGTGAGCAGATAGGCTTTAGCTAAAGCATCTGTTCTGGAAGAAGTATCAGCAGAATTGCTCAGTTAGGAAAGTGGTTTTCATTACTTATGGTAATGTTAAATATGCTGCTCTGAATGAGATCTGCATATATATTCTTATTTCTTTTCTTTGCCTTGGAAAACATCTTTTCATCCGGCTAAACGCACTCTGTGGTGTAATTATCAAGCATGATTTGAAGTTGTTATTACTGTTATATCCATAGTGAGTTTTGGTATATTGGAAATTGAATTTTAATAAAGATGTGGAGAACACTTCACGGTATAAACACATGGAGGGAAAAAAAGCGAAACGCAGAAACATTTGTGCATGGAATAAAAAGTATGCAAACTATGAAAGAGATGGGGCGAGCACAAAGCAATCAGATCAGATTCTATCCCTGCAGGAAAAGCCTAATAGCAATAGGATGAATAGTAATCTCTGTAACCCGTGAGGCCTAATAAAATATTGTGCAGCACAAAAATTAGTATATATGTTAATTACCTTTTTTTTTCCGGGCGATAAGACGCACTTGACTATAAAACGCACACCAGATTCATACAGCAGAAAAAATATTTTATACTAATTTAAATGTCTTTGGGGGTCTAACAAAGTGGAGGGGTTGATGTCATTAATTTTGGTGTTCCAGTATAAAACAAGGGGTTAACAGTGAACGGTCAACTGGTGTTAAATCTAGTGTATCTATTCAAACAATGGCGCAAGCAGATGAGTTACCATTATACACATACACAGAACCCCCTGCATGCACATTGTACATAGTTCCACAACATATACACTGCAGCATGCACAGCTCTGCTACGTACATACACAGCTCTGCAGCATTCACATACCACTCTGCAACATGCACGCACACAGACAGCTCTGTTACATGCACACCCATACAGCTCTGCTTCATGCAAACAGCCATGCTACTTGCACATACAGATCTGCTGTATGCACACACACACACAGCTCTGCTACATGTGCACACTTTTGCGGTTGGCATGTTAAACACTGATTTATTAAAACTAAATCCCCCACATACAAGTGTAGTAATATATTAACACCTCTAGCTGCTTCCTAGTCACATGCTTATGACATCATCTACGGTCCTGCTGCTACAGTACGACTTTTAATCTTTGCTATTGCCTGTCCCTGTGTGTACATAAAAGGACCTGCTCCCCAGGAGATATGGGACTGATCTACAGTATTATCTGCTGGCTTGGACTGATTGAGCACGGAAAGGGAGGACTGTGGAGCCACAGTATGCATGGCTGAAATGTCCTGATGATCGATCAGTGCACTGCCAGATCATTAAGGCAGCGGTCAGGGGTCTCTGGATCTGTCAGACACCCCTGCCTCTTGACTATAAGGTGCAGATACTTTTCATTTTGTTTTACTGAAAACTGCATCATAGTCAAAAAATAGTGTACTTAAATATAAATATTTATTGCTTATAAGACTACCTAATTTCTGAGAAGTAAATTGGCTGAACTTCTCACTATCTACATTTACATTTGGGTCCAATCTCCATGCTCTCAGGACATGTCTAAACCTGGATAATATTAGGACTTTGGAAATCCCAGTATCTCATCCCCATTCATTTCTACTGTGATAGGTTTAATGTGTTCAGTCACCATATTTTACTGTAATCCCATATAAAACATAATTACAGCCATATTATTTTACGTTTCTAGAATTATGGCATAAGGAAATACATTAGACTGTTTTGTTGTACTAGACTCATACATCACTTCCAAATCGCTTCTTTGCTCCCAGAATCATTACAAAAACTGGGGCCACAAGCGTATATATAGTTTTAGATTCTCAACCTATATAAAAATTGTATGCGCAGAGGTTTCCAAATTGTCGGTATAATACATGAGAAATACTATGCATTTTTATTTATGATCTTGTATGATTATTGATGTTGTCTGAGATTAGACAGAATTAGGCCGGGGTCATACAACTGGGTTGGATTCCGCATGCAGGAGGCCCACAGCAGATTCTGGCTGTGATCGCGGCCGGTGACCCTGCGTACGGCACTTGCAAAACAATACTCGTGTGGACGAGGCCTCAATGTAGGACATAGCAACATAAACGTAACTTCTTATGGCTTGCGGATTGATAACTATATTGTCACCTTTATTTACTAACATCCAGGCTTTAAAAGGAATCTTTTTGCAGCCCTCACTGAGAGCACCATAAAGTAGTGCTTGTCAGATTGATAACAGTGATATGTCTGCTGTATGTATACATGCAGTAGTTTAGGAGAAACTTGCATTTATTAGTAGCAGCCAGACACCGAACTAGTCCTGCATATTAATGAGCTGCAGACTAACCACACCCACCTCACCCTCCAGCCAGTGATTGGCAGCTCTCTCTCTATGCACAGTAATAGGCAGACAGTAGCCAATCATTGGCTGGATGGTGGGTGTGGCTACTGTAGCTCATGAATATCCAGGACTACTTTACGTAGTCCTCTATGTATGTTCTGCCAATGTCATTTTCTCCTAAACTACTGCACAGATCCACACAGTAGACATATCCTGTAATCAGTGTGACTGTCACTACCCCGGTTCACCCTCAGAGAGGGGTAGAAAAATATGTGACAGTGTCTTTTTAAAATCCAAAAGTATGGTAATCGTCTCTTCTTCATTGTATGTCTCTTGAATTTTCCGTTAACGGGAGTCTCTGCGTATTGATGTGATAAATTGGTTTTCTATAGTTTAGTCTGGCTGAATCCTGAACTATATTATTGAGTGAAAGCTATCAATGCCAATATAGATTAGCCTGAATTCAGTCGTGATAAGGAAAAAGTAAATGTAAAACAAACCAAAGCTGAAAAAACAGCAGGATGAGGTCACTATTTGCCGGGGCTTTAACATATTTGTGGTTTTTGAGAATGAGCAATACCGTGATGCAGCCCCCTCTGTGCCAATGCCGTAATGCACAGCACACTAACTTCTTGCACCTAGGGGATCACATATTTTAAATTGAATTAGAGCTCAGCCTGCCCATTATTAAAACACATCATAAAGTTCAAGAGAATATTTTCCGTGATATGTTGCCATCTAACATTACTCTTGCAAACGGGCCCACTTGGCACTAATATATGTATGGATATAATTTTTGAATGACTGATTCCAGTTAAAGGCTATCGGTGTTGAGAGCTAGTCGGGAAAGTTATCTGGCACATATTCTTCCTGTGTGATCACACGGTTCTGTCTGAGTTTCATTAAGATGTCATGCAATTGGTATCACCAACACTGGAGTTATTAGTTTAGACTGCTGGAGATGACCCAACTCCTTGAGCTTCCTTCTTTGTCTTGTTTATTTTTCCTTGAGAGCGGGGAGAGCTTACTAATAGCAGAGGTAAAAAGGTTACTCCCTCATGGGAGGCCTGGGAAGCAGCAACAGACAAACTGCAAACCTGTTGGCTGAACTTATATCTTCAGTGCATTTTTTATCATTTCAATTGTGTCATTTTATACCGCATGATAGAATAGAGCGCTAGAAAATGCACTCATTAATTCTGGAAACACTCGTCTTTTTAGAACCCAAAGACTGGAAATGGGGTAATGTGCAGAAGATTATCAAGATCCATTTTTTGTTGCTATACCCCTAGCCACTTTTTCGTTTATACGAGCTCTGTGGGCGCAGTATAGCCGCGCACAGAAAGTGCTTCTACGGGAACCAATTGTTTCCTATAGAAGCATTCACATAAAAGAATGTTAGAAGTGCTAAATTCGCGCACCTAACGAATAGAGGACATGCGAGTGCAAGGTCGTATCTAAGCTCCATGGTGCACGCAAAGATAGGACCTGACCTGGTGCGTGCTTTCCATAGACTCCTATGGGAGCTGGGAAGCACGCACCACGCACCTCGGATCGTGTCACCGGGCTAATGCAAGTAGCTGCATTAACCTGTTCACGCAATCTTTAGTGCAGTATAGATGTGATCTTTGACGGAGATAGCCAAGTATAAAGGCCCATTTAGGCACAACGATTCTCGCTTAAAATCCGCTCAAAGCTATCTTTTGAGTGATAACCGTTGCATCTAAATGCACGGACATTGTGCAGTTTTCGTGCACGATTCGTTCCTCTCTCAATTTTAGTTTTCTGGGGGATGGCTTATTATACTTACCTAGCAGGCTCAGTCCATGTCCCACCTGCTACTCTCCGGAGCTCTGATGTGCTTCTTGCAGTCCTCGGACACCCGCAGAAGATCACTTTCTTGCCTCCTGAAAGCAATGGCTCTGATTGGGTCTCAAGTGCTCCTCAGCTAATCAATGCAGCGCTCGATGAACCAATGGGATAGCTGTGATTGGTTCATCGAGCGCAGCATTGATTGTCGGAGCAGTGGTCGAAGAACCAATCACAGCCATCTCGTTGTGGAGGTAGGATTTATGAATTTGCTGAGCCACAGCATTGGCCAATGAATCAAGCCTGCTAGGTAATGTACTCCATTTTTTATGTAATGCGGCTAGAGCTTATTTTTGGGGTGTGACTTATACTTCAAGCTTCCTCGAAAATCCCCCAAATCAGGGTGGGGCTTATTTTCAGGGTAAGACTTATTTTTGGCTTGCATTAAGTATATGCTGTCCTTTCACATTTGTTTCTGCAGAAAGTATATGATCATCCTTGCATCATATTAAGGACATGAATATTCGTTGGTGCTAGAATCATATTAAACTGTATGAATTTAATCATTACATGTGATCCCATACACAAATATCGCGCATCATGCATCACATGTGTAAAAGCCAGCTGTACATATTTCCCAGAGATACAATTTGACTACATGACATGTGTGATTAAATCCACGTGTGATTAATGTCTTTCTGCGTCTCTGGATGAGCTGGAATTCTCTACAAGTGGCTTGCGAAAGCCGTGTCCCGTATAATGGGGGAGCTCTGTAGATGGCTTTAACCCCTTTGGCACTGTTCAGAGATTTATGTTACAGTAAACCTGACCCAACTTCTCTTAACAAATTGTCATTGATTTGAGAAGCCTTTTACTTTGATTGTTGGCAGGCCATGACTTTTGTGGCTTGATTTAGAAAGTAAATCCATTACTAACAATTCCCATGTTTGATTATGTTACATTCAGCACATAGCACTTACAAGTAATTCTCCACAGATGATTAAGATACTTCATATAGGCCATGAATGGCATCAATAAAGCACATATTAGCGGCAAGTCTTTGATATCTGTCAGCTTAATCAAGGGATTTTTGTAAAATGAAGCTTTTTGGAAATGTGTAATAGCTGGAACATGTTATTAATGTGCTTCAGAATCAGTGCATTTTTGAGAACTATAAAATCCATTACTTTTACATCTGCTTTTTAACATTATTATGTGCTTTGAACAATAATCCCTCCTGTAAAAGGAAACCACTTTGCCATGTGTGTAATTATTAAACAGCTCTTACATTTAACACACGCCAGGCAGGATCTAATTGTAACAACACCGAGAATGTAAAAAATGCTTCATATGGAGAAAGCAAAATTCTAAAAATGTTACTCATTCTGGGTGCTATTTTAGAGATGTCTGCAATTTAAGGGGGAACTAATTTGGCATGTGAATGAGAGACACATTAGTTACAGTAGTTATTTACCTATTAAAGGAAAACTATACTTCAAAATTTGCATATTAATGTCTAGTAATTTACTGCCTGACAATATATCTTACCCCAAAGCTCTTAAATGTCTGCTTCAGATGGCCTCTAGTGATAGCGGTTACTAGAAACTTGCTAGAAAAAAGTTGAGTCATTATATCCTTAGGCTAAATTACCAACCGGTTTGTCTGAAGCTAATTAACTTAGTCATTTCTGTACAAGGCTGCAACATTTTAACTCTTAAGCCTTAAGTCTTGACAGTAGTGTTGTCATATCTAATGGAACTTGTAGTGTGTCATATGGCAGAATATAGCTCCACTCCTGAATGTGGTCTCACTGGAAACTAGGTTAATAGCCGGTAGCTTACCTGTATGATCTCCTTGACGGGGGTTAAGTCAACTGACTTTCTTAATGATAATGGTTTGGATAGAGGTGTTAACTAAAACGTAGACACATGTACATCGGTTTTTCAAAACCTAAGAGAGCTTTACTGCAATGTTATTATGGGATAAGATATATTACTAATACAAAAATCCATTGAAGAATGTTGTTATCTGACCACATTGTATCAAGAGCACATACTAATGGGTGATCCACTAATGTCTCCATCCAGGATGGGTACTTGAAAAATTGGTACTGGAGGATTTTACGTACCTCCAGGATGTATCTGGTTTAGGGCCTATTCACATCCCGTTATCAGCTCCACCTAGAGCTCTCGTAAGGGTGTACGTTTAAAATCCTCAAAACGGAGCCCCCTGGATGGAGATTAGATGGAACCTATCTGGGGCATTATAGAAAACTGATGTAATAAAGGCCAATAGGTCTCAGTTTGGGCAGGCTTTTGTTAATTTGTGCCATTTGCTCCAGAAAAAAAAGTACAGTCTCCCATGTTTTTCCTTCCGGCACAGAATAGCGCAAATGATTGAAAACTTGTCTATTGGTCTCCATTTCAGCAGTTTTCTATAATGCGCAAGATAGCTTTCATCCAGTGTCCGTCCATAGGTTCAGTTTTGGGGATTTTAAATATACACCCCAACAGGAACCCTGCACAGAGTCACAAATGAGATGTGAATAGACTCAGGGTGATGTCCTTCGGCAATTCATGCAAGAAACCACTGAAACTTAGGAGCCTCTAAGAGAGAGCTGGGCAGAGCTGACAGAAAGCAGAGTTAATGGGTTACTGTTTCAAAATTCCGTTTCCTTCCCATCTTCCTTTCTTTCCCTTTCTTTGGCCCCTCTGCCTTCCCTCCCACCCCCCCACCCCATCACCCCCCTTTCTTTTTCGCCTCATTGTCATGTTACAAGATGTTGTATAATCCGGTCATGTTCAAATGTTGGGAAGACATAGATGAATCTTCTGATAAAAAAAAGACTATGAGGGCAACCTCTTACTTTACAGATTTCTGACATCCGAATAATGGAAGCAATTTTCTTTTCAATACGGCACTATACAGCACTGGAGACAGTTAATATAATTGTAATGTAACTGTCTTATATTCAATGGATCAGTTTTTTCTTCTCATATGACAGATTCAATGGTAAAGTTTTACATGTTGAAATCAATAAAAACATTTGAATACACTCATTGTCAAAAAAATCAAATCAAACCTAGAAGAAGTTGTCGGAATCGAATGAAACTTTCTATGTGTGATTGTAATGTTGATATAAGTAAGTGATAAAATATCACAGCAAAAGAATAATTTATTGCGGAAAATTGAACACTTGAAGGGAGGCTCTAGGACCCTGTTGGGCCATCTCTAGCATGGGTACAAGATGCGATACAGGTGGGCATAGAGGTTCTAGTACCCTGTTGGGCTGCCTCTAGCTTGGATACAAAATGTGATATGGGCTGGCATGGAGCCTGTAGTACCCTGTTGGGCCACCTCTAGCCTGGATACAAGATGTGATACAGGTGGGCATGGAGGCATGCAGGTTCTGTATGGTGTCCTGTGGCATATCTGGACATGTTTGCTGTAGCTGATCCCATTGATGATGCTAACTTGTAGGCTGTCGAGGTTGGCGTCCCAGATGTTCCCATATATCTTGCTGATAAATCTGTCAACTGGGCAGGCCACAAAGCTGTGGCAAAGTTGTGGAGGTATTCCTGTGACACCCTTGCTGGAAAATGCCCCTTGGCAGTTGTGCATTGAGAGGCAACATGTGTGGCAACTTTATGTCTTGAACATATTGCTGAGCTGTCACTGTCCCTCGTACCATTACTAGGGGTGACTGACTGTTGTATGCAATGACCCCAGTGCCCAAACTAAGGCTGTATTCGTTGCTGAAGATAACTCGGTTCCACTCCACAGTAGTCCAGTTTTATCGCTCACAACACCACTGCAAACAGTGGGGCAGAGGTGACAGTAGGTGAGTGTCAAAGGCAGTACATGTAATGGGTGCCATGAGACCAAATGTCCTTCAGCCAAGTACCTGGAAAAGATTCCAACAGACACAGAGACCTGTAATGATGGTGCCACCTATCTCTGGTGGACTACAAAACAGTTGGAGCTGCTCATGCTTGTCGGATGATCAGACAATGCTCTTTCCAGTTGCCAACACCTTCTAACAGTCTGATATGAATGCCCCAGGTGGCGAGCAATTCGTCGATACGACCATCCAGTTTCTTGCATTCCAATAATGTGCTTCCACTCAAAACACTGTTAATTGGGCAAAATCTTTTTGATTGGGTCGTAGAGGCACAAACTCTACACAATCAGAAAAAGAGGTCAGTACACACAAGGAGCCTCTGAGAGCCTTTTTATAGGCCAAGGGTAGAACCACTTATAGGGTCTCAGGTAGCAAGACCATATATCTAATCACGCCATAACTCTAATCATTTGCATATCTGCCTGAGATGTAACTGTATGCTGAATTTTGCAGCAAAATGACAACTCCTTCTAGGTGTTTGATTTTTTTGCGTCTATGAAGCTTTGTAGTAGCCTCGAATAATGTTCTACTTAAATATATAACTCATCAGAAGTGAAAAGAATCATGTTCTATGCTAAAGAAATATTAGATTTCTGTATTCAATGAGATCCATGCTGCTTGCAGTATTTTTTTCTTACACTAAATGACAGCGAGTCATACATTGTAAGGCTTCTTTCACACTTGTGTTAGTTTCTATCAAGTTTCTGTTGCTCTTTGACCACTAGAATAGTATAGAGAATTGCCCTATTCTGTGCAGTAAAAAGATGGAAATCCATCAAAGGAGATTCGTCGGAATCTGTTACAAAATGGATCATAATGCTTCCCTCTCATCTGTCATGGCTCATTTAGAGGTGAAGCCAAGATGCCATTGTGACCAAAGCCTAATCCGTATCCTTAGTGGGAACCGAAATGTGTTTGGATGGGCCGCTATATTTTAAAAAGTTAGACATTGCAACTTTACCATTAACTACATTTTAAGTAATTGTAAAACTACAGCAGTTTTATAAAATGAGCTATTTTAGTGCACTTTTGCTCATAGTATGATCTTATAAACATCTGCTCAGAAATAGGAATCAAGCGGTTAAACAAAGCGACATTTACAGTAACTCTGCCTGCATGCTGTGTAAATTATCTCCCGAACTCCTGGGACAGGTTTAGTCATTTACCTTTACTTCATCTCTACTGATTTGTATCTTTTGTGGTATTCTGGTTTGTCTGCATTTCATTTGCATTAAATAACCTTGTGGTTGTTCCAGTTAACATACTACAGTTGTTTCGGGTTTGTAGGTAGAACTTTTACTGCTCTCGTTTTCTGTATTATAAACTCAAGATTTTGTTTATAATTTATCTACACAAGGAAAATGGACTAAAACTTGGCTTGACAGTAGAAGTAAAAAATGGACCATCTTGGTGGGTCAAATGCCTGTTATCTAGGGAAGTGTCAATGTTTCAGTGTTCTTTGTACAATCAGCGGCTTAGGCAGTGATAAGACGAGAAAGTGCAACTATCAATCTTTTAACTTATAGATTAGCCAATGACTTTGCTGACACTAAAATCAATTAGATGACTGTGGGTAAAACAACACAAGCCATTCACATTCTTCATCTTACTGCAGCATCAAATTGATGAAACAGATCACAATAAATCTTTTTTCAAACTATATAGGTTTTATCAAGGATTGTCACTCAAAGCCATTGAGGAACACTGTCTTGAGTAGTCTTTACAAATGTATACGGTATGAAACTTTTCAGTATGTGATAAGACCACATGGACTCATTCCGGTGTTGTTATTAGTCTTTTTTTCTTTATGTATTTACTGATTACCTCTTGAGCCTATAGTCAAATGTCTAAGACGTATCAGGTGCTTCTTATAAAAAAAAAAAAATATAAAGTAAAACCTTTATAAAAATAAAGCTCTTTGAGAATGCGGGGCTTGGGGTGATCAGCCACTATAGGCACCCCCAGCAAATGGCTGATTATGCCGGGTAAGCTGCAGCCAGCTTGACATGAACTACAGGAAAATTTAGTATTAGAGGATGGCCATTCGCTGCTCTTACTTAGTGGCTTTCCTTTCTGGGACACATAGAGGGACTCCATTCTATGATGTTCATATGCCCTAATAGGGCATTTGAACCGGGAGAGTGCCATCTTGGCAAAACCCCTTCAATAATATCGGCCATTTAAATATCCAATGAGAGCTGTGCCTGCAGTAATAAATCAGGCCACGGTAATATGGACAGTGCTATCTGCTTCTAGCACTGTCCATACTGATGGCAGTGCTGGGAATCAGCTGATCGGCGGTGATCCTAAGTGGCATACTCCACCAGCAACTATTTATGAACTATCCTGAGTGTAGGTCATTAATAGTAAAATTGCTGGAAAAAAGAGCATGGCAGAAAAACACATTATGTATGATAACTCATCCCCCAAAAGTTGCACCAGTTTAGTAATGGAGTGGGTTAGCACAACATTTTGTGACTTTTTACAGAATTGCAAGGGATAATAGTCGTGTTTATCCACTTGCCAGTTCATCCACACCCACAAACAACAAAAATTCTAAGCAAGGTGTAACTAATGAAGTGTCGCAAAATCAAAATAAGTACAGAAAAAAGAATATACTAATATACTAAAAGAATGGTGCAAAAAATGAGAAAAGATAGCACAGCCATAATAATAAATCAGCCCCATAATGTTCATGGTATAGCCAAAAATCCACCGTACATGAATAGTTACATTTAATATACTTCTAGTTATCATTAACTTATAGGGGTTGTATAATTAAAATAAACTTTTTAAATATAGAGCTAAATGGGTTAAAACAACAAGATAAATGGTACTTAGTTGTTTTTAGTGTTAGCGAACCATCACTGCAGCCCCACGATTCATCTGGTCTCTGCTGTCAGTGGAAGTCAGGTGAGGCTGCTTCATCACCGCAACTCCTGTCATCATGGCACTCAGAATGTGAGTGCTGATGCCAAGAGAATGGGCAGGACCTCTGATTGGCAAGCAGTAGTCACCTGACTTCCGCTGTCAACAGAGATTAGGTGAATCGCGGGGCTACAACGTTGGATCGCTCGCACTAAGTACAGCTAAGTAGCGTTTACTTTATCGTTTTAACCCATTTAGCTCTATATTTAAAAAGTTCACTATAACCCGACAACCCCATTAAAGTTTTAACTCTTTAGTTCCAAATCTCTGCGCTAAAACGTCACTGCCCCCTTCTGGCCAGATAAATAGGAAGTGTTTGGTTAGCTGTGCATAAGGATTAGTGTGGGTAGGTAGGCCAAATCTGAGAACCACCTTTTATAAAATCTTGGTTGCTCTGAATTTAATGAGACAACAAACTCTGCTTCATGTTTTTTTTGGGGGGTAAGCTCTCAGAGCTCTCCGCAATCACATGCATATTCCATGTCATCAGTATGAGCAAGTTCATTATCATATTACATTATACATGACAGTCCCTAGTCACAGGCTTCTCGGAGATGTTCTGACCAGAATGGCGCTGATACAGATAGCAATGCCCTTGTTTAATGAAAGTAAGTCTGTATTTTTCCCCAGGCAAATGGAATATAAGGCATAGCAGGGACGACGGTGGAGAAGCTGTTTCTAATGGAGCATACCCTCTAATTATTTTATTTAAAATTACAGGAGAACTATTCCACTGGTTGTAAAACTACAAAGTTAATGACGGAAATCATTTAAACTTTGAGTACCTTATGAAGAGTGGATGGTTTCATTTTTCAGCATATAAACCTGTAATTTGGCTGCTCCATTGCAGAAGCCAGTCTTTTAACCCTAACAGTCCTCGCAAACAATTCCTTCCATATCCGAGCCATCATTTATATTGTGAAAGAATGGGATCTAAGAAGGCTTTTGTGGATCACAATATGTTTGATTCAGTTGTTCTTTTCAGTCATACTTTACTTCACACGGCTGCCTCCACGTAATTATCACTGTCAAGTCAAGACGGCAGAAGCAGAAGTAGAAGTGCGGCGGACTACCTGGATTCTAAACCTGTACAATCTACTGTATCGACCTATATAATAGTGTTCTTCGCAGTCTGCAACAAGAAATTGCACATTTATAATTCACCTTCTGTTTTAGCTAAATACCCAATTATTCTTCGAGACATTCCTACAATCCCGGTCCTTGAAATGAAACACGTGTGCTGTAGTCAAAGCATTACGACTGATTAAAAATAATAGTAATAAAAGAAAAAATAAAGCAGAAACATAATTTGAAAATGTTGGGCCCCTTTTCTTAAACAGATCTAAGATGATTAAACAAAATAGCAATCTGTGAGGCAATCACAGCCAATCTGCCGGCATGTTGGAACACAATTATCTCATTTTCTACAGTAATTTCCTGAACTAGCCTGATTGCTGTTACTTCACTGTTTTGTTCTTTATTTTTATATATTTTCATGCATGTTCCTCTAACATTTTTTATTCCCTTCCCAGCCTCTGTTTTCCTAATATACGTAGAATTCTGTAGCTTAAAGCTGGTTTACAGAAGGGAAATGGAGAGTAAAGAGTTGTTAAATCTATAATTGATCCATTTGGTTGTAACCTTGACCTACTTCTATGTAAAAAATCCCTCCAAGTAGAAGTTGGTCAACTCATAGGGGACTCTGTGTAGAGAAAAAAAAGGCTAAAAAGTTGAAAGTCACTTTAAATGGAGGGTGAGCCCTACAGGCAAAATGTTAATGGAATACTGTGTAAGTTTTACCAATCTTCCTCGGAAATTGACATAGTATAGGAATGATAGGACAGGTTTAATGCATTACAATTAGATGAATTTTAGATGATGGTGTTATTTGACTAATTTTGAGTGATAATTAATAAAACTTACATTTATTAATATAAATAAGCGGCTAAATATAATTCATTTAGCTATTTATTACATTGGGTCACAATAAATATATATTATGGAAGCACTTAAAGCTGTGAACACATTGGGAAAAAAGGGCAAAGTAATTCACTCAGCACCATTGCGGTACTTGAGTTGATTAACATGTAAATTTCCCAAAGTGGTTAAGTGTATTGTAGTTTATTTCTATTTTAATTAAACGCGTTGTAACCAGGAATACAGCTTAACAATTCGATTTGACATAATAATATGCGGCCCTGGCCCATGTCTGTACACCGCTATTCAAAATGACTTGTTAGAAATTGTATCTATCAATAAAACATTTGATTTGCAATTAAAGAGGAAGCTTTGTCTAATTAAAATGAACTATATATGACAGATGTTGGTTTTTTTTTTTAATTGGTCACATATAACATAAATGTGACAATAGGTGTATGAGCATCGCTATGAATCGAGCTAGTTTTGGTGCGGTCAATAATGTAATGTACGCAGACCTTTTGAAGTGGCACATGGAGTTCCTGCAGATCCTTATTAGCCATAGGCATAGGCATATTATCCATAAGGTAACCTACTATCCCTTTGCAGGCAGTGAGATTAGCTGGAAGAATAGTGAGCATTGGTATCGAGGAGGACAGGAACTGGCCACCTTTTTTTCTATAAAACCCAGCTCTTCTCACCATAAAACAAGAAATAGTCAACTACTCACCTCTGCTTTGTATCTGTTGTTTGTTTACAGGCTGCAGTCCTGTGTGTTTACTATATGTAAAAGGCTGCTGCAGCCAATAACAGAGCTCAGTGATCAAGTGCTGAACTCTCTTATTGGCTGCAGCAGCCTCTGACGTTCTGTAAACATGACATCACAGGGGAAGATTCAGAGCGGCGGCTCGGGACACAAGGGGGAGAGGTGAGTATATGGCTGTTTCTTGTTTTATAGCAGGGAGAGCTGGGTTTTATAGAAAAAAAAGATCTAGGACAAGCCCTTGCAGTGTGAAAGTGATGTGACAGTAAACAAGTAAAATAAGATTTTGTCGTTCACCTGTAATCATTAAAATGAATGTAGGAACGTAAATAAATCATATTTTTAAATTGAATTAATTACATTTGGTACAACTCATGAGACAAATTAGGCACTTTTTAATAACCCTTCATGTCTGGTGTACAGATAGAACGAAATAGTGTGCCAAAAAATGTTTCACATTTTTAATCAATATAACCCGTATCCCGACTCCTTTTTAGCCAAGACACTTCCAAGATGCTTGCTAGAAGTTGAAGGACTTGACCATTAAAACCAAAGCGGGCTGAGCCTTTATTTTCTACTATGCTATGATTGGCTACTATGGACTATATACCACTGTCTTTATACATTTTTAGAAATCGCTACATCTCCAGAGTGTGAAAAAAAAGTTTTAAGGGAATATGTCACTTACTTTTAGCTCTTTAAGCTAAACTTATGGGCTGAAAATAGGTGACCTGTGGAGTCCAGGGATGTAAGTATTATACCTATCACCCCCATCGTTCCCCGGTCTCAGCACTGAAAGCCACCACTGTAGTGCCTTTAGCGGTGCTGATAAGTGGTCCACCCATTATAACATTTGAACGGACGGACTAGTTAGCGCAACGTTCAATGCATTATGTGGCGGCTTCCAGCACTCACACCGGGGGAACGATGGAGGAGGTAAGTATAACACTTACATCCCCGGACTCTACGGTCACCTACTTTCAGTCTATAAGCTGAGAGCCTCTTTAAGAGCTCCTGCATTTTCAGTCAAGCTTCTTAATGCCTTGATGACATGTTCTACAAGTGAAGCATAACTTATCATTCCTTAGGAATGTCTCTATGGCGAGAATCTGTTGTGAGATAACTTTCTTTTCAAAGGAGGCAGAGCAGTGATGGAGATAGTCTTTTATGAAGTAGTACATAGTCATGGAGATCTATCTTTTTAATATATCTCATCCTTAATCTGATTAATCAGTTATGACTTCTTCTTTTCAGAGAACAGCTCGATTCACACGGAAGGCTTTTTTTTATGTTTTAGTCTGCTTTGATTAACCACCCGTGTCTTCTTTTGGAAAAGAAGCTATGAAAGACTTCAGTTTTTCTGTTTGCTGTATTTCGAGGATTAATGGGAAAAAGTCATGCTTTGTCACAAGACAGTTTTTCATGTTAACAGTTGCAAAACAAGGAGTTGCTCTCTCCTGGGACTTTTTCCTATGAGACAGTGATGTCCTTCAAGCCTTTGTGAAATGTGGGTATAAATCAAAGTTTTAGATGTGAATTCCAAATTCCGGCATTTTCTAATATGCAAACAGGCTTAACTTTAGTGATTTAATTCCATCAAGACTGAACATAACACGTCGTTCACATCATTGTATATCATCCCCCCATTTTTTTTTTTTATTGGTTCAAGATCACCGCATGGTTTTTCAAAAGGTTAGATTAGAAGTTACGTTTCCTTCAGCTTCTTTCACAGCGTCATGCCCAAGGGTTTTTTTAATAGGCATTAGTTAGGCCCGAAAATTGAGAAGACATTTGTGAAGAGTATTTGATGTGTGCTACAGAATTGTCTTTTATATTTTTTCCACTGGGGGGGAAAGAAATCTTCTTAGGAGAAAAAAAGCCTATAATCTCCCTCTATCTTTTAAATAGGGATGGCAGAGGTTGATGACACGGGGGTCGTATCCTCAATGTAAGCTGTCAAAAGCATTTCAAAATGGCTGAATAGAAATTTAAAAACTTGGAAATATTTGTGCAGAAATATTGAGTTTTTTTCTAAAAATTTGAAATGCCTTCGACAATAGTTCTATACCTGAGATTGGGAAATATTGTTATAGCTACTGACAGTTTTTCATTTAGAAAATGTATTCCAACTGGAATGAAATGCAAGTAATTAGCGTCTATAGAGATTAATTTTTGTTGCCGTGGATTTCTTTCTTGCGAAGATAATAACTTATTATCTTGTAAGCAAAAATAAATTAGGTAATTGTGACTGTTGTGTTACATAGTCTGGCTCTACCAGAACCCTGCAATCTGGAAGATCTCAGGGATCAGTGCGTAAGAGAACCTTTAAAAATGTATTAAAGACTCTTTTTCCCTAGAGAGCCCCATCTGCTGTATTTGTAAGATGATAGGTGCTACAGCTCATATCACATAAGGGATTCGCTTTGGCTTCCCAAAGCGCAGGAGGTAACAGTCTTATGTGGGTTATAAATATCTTTCAAAGAGTTAATTACTTAGAAATTAGCTACTGTAAACATTGCCTTGCTCTAAGATGGTAATTAGAGTAGACCCGTTCATTACACAATGGGGGAAGCCATTTTGTTTGTTGAAGCGATACTTTTGATTGCAGAACATAAGGATATAGAAGTATGAGGCATAAGGCACCTCATGCCTCGGTCATATCAGCAGTTTGTAGTCAATTGACAACGGCATTGTTATAAGCATACAGACAGACAGACTTCAGGGCCATATGTGTGCTTGTAGTAGGCATGGGAACGATCGTAAATTCGATTCCTCTGTTGTGTGTGCTGCTCAAGCCGAATATTCATAAAAGTTTGTATTGCTTGGTGTAACTGAATATACTGTACATTACTCCTCGAGTATCCAGTGCTGTCTTAAATATATACTTATTTCATAAACACATGTAGAGACATAGTAGTCCATGAGTTGAAGAATATGAGATTTAAAGGGACTATATCACCATATATTTTTTCTATTAATTAGAACCAAATAGTGAGATATTTACTATTTTTGTAATCTTTTTTTTTTCTGATTGAAGAACTTTTTATTCTGTTGTCTGTACGTGACTGTGGCGGCTGCCATCTATCCTGAGCTACAATTAACAACACTAAGGGCTCCTTCACACGGGCGTATTTGTGCATGCAAAATTTGCGCACGCAATATGCATAGACTAGAACCCATTGATTTCAATGGGTTCATTCACATTTATCTTTTTGTGCACACAATTCTTGCGTGTGCAAAAGATATAGAAGATGCTCTATTTTATGAACATTTGCACACCAAAGAAGTCTATGGGGGAGGTGGGTGCAAATGCACAAGCAATACGCAAGGGGAATGAGTGAAATACAGCTCGCAATCGCAGGGAAAAGAACACATCTGAACCGCATTAGTCTCAATAGCCTTTTAAATCAGGGTGGGCGTGTGTCATCTGCATATGAACAGGCCTTGCGTGTGCAAAAAGAGTATGATAGAATGCGCAAAATCGCTGTGCTGAAACGTGTACATTTGTGCATACGCTCGTATGAAGGAGCCCTTAGAGAATTTAAGAGATCTGCTTTACAGCAGCCTCATTGGCCATTCACATAATGGAAGAGGGGACCTGTTGACGTCTATGGGAGACTGTTCTAGACATGTTCTGTGGCCTGTGCAGAGGTCATTATGCAGGGAGTCACCTACTGTGATTGGTGGATCCTGTGTTATTTACATATAGATGTTACCTCTCAGTGTAAAGGCCTATTTAGACACAACGATATTCGCTCAAAAGCCATCATTTGAGCTCTAATCGTTGCGCGTAAATGTTCGGCATGAAATCCATCGTTCAGCTGATAAGATGGACCGCATGCTTTGTTCTGCCCAGGGAGCGCTGATTACATTGTCTCAGCTGTCAGCCCCGTGGCAGAACAAAGGGAATTTATTTAGAGAACAGCGGGTGGTCTGTTCTCTGAATACAGCTCCCTGCGGCACACACGCTACTAATTGGTACTAATAGGCATTAGTACTAAGTAGTAGTTTATGCAAAATGATTGCTCAAAAGCCATCTTTTGAGCAATCATCTTTGTGTGTAAATGCACCTTAATCCTACCTGTGATGTTAGTGAGATGACTGCTGCAAAGATTTCTCTACAGATCAGGAAGCGACAATGTGAAAAATACAGGATTTTAGGATTTTTTTTTTAAATACAGATTGTGATTGAAAGTTAAAAAGAAAACCACCAAAAATTCTTAAAAAAATGCTTAACACAAAAATGTGATTTATATCGTAGGTCATTTTCTGATGATACATTCCCTTTAAGTGCCTTAACAGAAGTGAAAAGTGACAAACGTGCGGTGGATATGCCTTGGAATGAAGCCATGTTTCTAAGTTTAAAAGGGGGATCTGAAATGTAATATAATGAAATATTGCTTTCTATCATCATACTTTTCTACTGTCATATTTCAGCAGCTTTTCGTGCACTTTTCTGCTGCCCACTGTTATATCTTGAAGACATATTTCATTATATTTTGGTAACACCAGTTATCTAAAGTACAGAGATAAAATGATACCAGATGACCCAAAGGGACTGACTTGTGTTTGTTTTATCCATTATATTTTCGGCTCAGTCTTGATTGTCTTCCCTACCCTCTGTTTGAAGTGGTGAAATGAGAAAAGACAGAAGGTCTAAGTCCCCAGAGAAGCCTGATTCTGTATTAGTCGGTTAACTTCCTTTTTTATGCTTGAAGTTAGGGAACTGGACTGAGAACTTGTACATGGAATTCAGAACTTTTTTTTAGTTAATGTTTGAGAAAGGGCCCCTAAGTGAGTGCTGTCGGATCCTTCTCTTGTGTTACTCCCTATCCAGCTGTTAATTTGGTTTATTCATACATTGACTTTTACTGAGATTTTTTAATTATTGGTCACAGTGGATAAAATAATGCAGGGGCATATCTAAGGGGTATGGGTGGGGTGTGTGTCCCTGGTGCAGTAAGGACTAAGAGAAAGGTAGGTGCCAGACTAGCAGTTTAATCCTCCATCCCCTACAGTTGACCCACAACTGCAGAAAAAGGACATTACAGTTTTGGGAAATATAGCTCATTCACAGCTGCAGCTCCGGTTCTATCAGTGCTACGAACATGCTTAAAGAATCGGAGATACAGCTATTTGAAGTTGGGTCGGGAATACTGAAGTTATAGCTGAAATTTTCTTCATGTTTTTACCCCCCTTATCAATCAGAGAACATATTTGCTTTCTTGTCACCTATAGGGATTTTTTTCCCAGAAAAGTAGTGAAAAGATTAGCACTTGCTCATCTAATCCCTTCTCTATGCTGTTTAACCCTTTCCAATCCAATTTTTATCCTGGTTTTCCTAGGGGGCTTACTCTTTTTCTGCCATTATACAGTGGTGCTATCTGCTGGCTAAAGCCAGTACTGTATGAGGTGACACGTTGGATAGGCTCTGACAGCAGAGAGTCAGGCAATATACAGTAAGAAAATCCTGACGGACGCCTTCCAACATCGGAGCTGTACAGCCTTAAATCATAATGTCTTCAGAGGTCAGACAGTGGATTGGAAAGGGTTAACCCCCCCAGATGCAGCAGTCATTGATGACTGTGGCATCAAAATGTTTTTACAGAAAAAAAACTAATTATAACTTTTTTCCTCCTTAGGCCTTGGTCGGATGAGCATGTGTTTTACGCGCATAATAAACGCTTCTAAACGAACCAATGGGTTCCTCTAGAAGCGTTAATATGTGTGGAATTTGTGGCGGATCACTCTAGCCATGACCCCTCCCCCCACGCTTTCAGGGGAAGCCCTGGGGAAAGCCCTGTAACCCCACCCCTCTCTCTCTCCCTGCTATAGGGAAATCCCTTGGGGAGAGAGGGGGATGGAGTCCCCTACTGCCCCCGCTGCTTGGGAATTGCCCAGCAGGGAGACTGGAGGAATACCCTGCTGCTTACAGTAGGGCATTTAAAAGGTGCTTCCCAGAAGCACATTTTAAATGTCCCGTTGTAAATTCCTGTTAGTCCCAGCGGGGATTTTCAGAACCCTCCGGGAGTCCCCTCACCCCCACAGCGACTAACAGGAGTTTACAGCAAGACATTTAAAATGTGCTTCTGGACAGCACCTTCTTAAGGCCCTGTTGTAAGCAGTGGGGAAGCTATTCCCTGCGCAGGAGTTTCCATTATTAACTCCTGTTCCCATAGGATTCAATGGAAACTCCTGCACAGCACGCATCAAAGATAGCCAATGTTCTATCTTTGTTAGGTGCGCGCCTTTTTCTGCTACTACATTCTCTCATGTGAGCACTTCTATAGGAACCCATTGGTTCTTTTAGAAGCGCTCTTTTTGCGCACCCAAAAACAACTCTCATCTGACCAAGCCCTTAAGGGTGAATTCACACGCAGCAGATTTATAGCAGCCGTTTGTCTGAATGGCGCTTACGTAAATTCATCTGCTTTTTCGCCAAAGCAACTCCATTCATTTGAATGGAATTAATTGCCAGTCGCAGAAAGTTTTGCAACAAATCTGCTTTATGTGAATTGACCCTTATGGGGGGTTTGGGAGTGACAGCTATCAACTGAACGGGTATTAGTACTTATTTAATGTGTATGGTCATTTCTATTGCAGGAATACCTACAAGTCCTTGTATATGGACAGATAAACTGTCGTGCCGAGAGCGCTGACCGACAATGAGCATGTTGGTCGGCACTCTTTTAGTAATGCACATTCTTAGTACTTTGGGGATGAATGATCATTCATCCCAATGGAGTTGTCACTGGTTGACTGCATATCTCTCCATTTTAAGGGAAGATGTATAGCTGACCATCAAGCATTTTTATGCTCTCATAAACAAGCTGACCAGCCGACCAAGGAGTGTTTGTTCATTTGGTGGCTGAATATTTACACCTCTACACGGCCCAACGATCAAGTGAAAGATTGTTGAGGTGAACATTCTTGCCTGGTTATTGGGCCATATAAAAGGCCCTTAAGTGTATTTGTGTAGAGTAAGATAGACTCCAACATCCATATGTGTTAGGTAAAGGTTTTAGTCCTTATTCATGAATGCATAAAAGCAATTGATAAAGCAAAGTCACTGCTTAGGCTTTTTAGGCGCTCACAGGACATGGAGTTCCTGAAATGCAATAAGTGGAGCATATTATATAAGGTTGCATGACGCCCTATAGACAGGTGCATGGGTAGCATCCTAGGCCTTGTGGCAGTTTTCAAGAAGAACCCATGTTCTTTTTTAATACATCAGTTGACTTTTTTTTATCAATGAATTTTCTGAAGTCCTGACTAAATCCTAAGACGACTGATGTTAGAGTCTGCGTTTCTCTTCGGCTTCCAAGTGCTGCCTCACTGGTGCATGCTTTTCTTGTGTAGAGGTGAGCTGGTCTTGTGGATTTCCATGTGTAGGTGTTAGTGTGTATCTGTGGGCAGAATAGATAAAAAGTAAGCTGACTCACAACTTTTTCTTCTTGACAGTAATTTTCCTAGTATATTCAGTAATAAATAGCGAGCAGTTCCCCCGCATTGTTCCAGTTATAGCTGTACTGAGTACCTCGTATCGTAGCCATCGGACATGTTTTCACAATCCTTATAAGAGTTTTCCTGCTTGTTAGCACATTAATTTAATATAAAACCACCTTCAAATGCAATTTCTTATCTGTTTGTTTTCCAAAACTCACATCTGTGTGCTTTAAAGGATTAATATAATGCTGTTTCTTTGATCCTATCTCCACCTTACTTGCATCTGGTCCGTAAACAGATTTCCATTAGAAGCCCAGCTTAAAGGGACAAGCCGGTTTTCTTCTCTGGAGAAATGTACTCATCTCTGAGAAAAAGACAGGAAATAAAACTGAGATCGATCTCTTACAGTATCTCTATCTATCTATCTATCTATCTATCTATCTATCTATCTATCTATCTATCTATCTCCTATCTATCTATCTATCTATCTATCTATCTATCTATCTATCTATCTATCTATCTCATATCTATATCTATCTATCTATCTATCTATCTATCTATCTATCTATCTATCTATCTATCTATCTATCTCCTATCTATCTATCTATCTATCTATCATCTATCTATCATCTATCTATCTCATATCTATCTATCTCATATCTATCTATCTATCTATCTATCTATCTATCTATCTATCTATCTATCTATCTATCTATCTATCTGTCTATGTATCCTGTAATACCAACGATCTGTCTGTCTGTCCGTCTATCTATCCCGTTGTAACCAAATATCTATCTATCTATTCATCTATCTATCTATCTATCTATCTATCTATTTATCTATATATGTATCCTGTAATACCAACTATCTATCTGTCTGTCTGTCCGTCTATCTATCCCGTTGTAACCAAATATCTATCTATCTATCTATCTATCTATCTATCTATCTATCTATCTATCTATCTCATATCTATCTATCTATCTATCTATCTATCTATCTATCTATGTATCCTGTAATACCAACTATCTATCTGTCTGTCTGTCCGTCTATCTATCCCGTTGTAACCAAATATCTATCTATCTATCTCATATCTATCTATCTATCTATCTATCTATCTATCTATCTATCTATCTATCTATCTATCTATCTATCTATCTATCTATCCTGTAATACCAACTATCTATCTGTCTGTCTGTCCGCCTATCTATCCCGTTGTAACCAAATATCTATCTATCTATCTATCTATCTATCTATCTATCTATCTATCTATCTATCTATCTATCTATCTCTGTCTAAGTAATACCCAAGTATCTATCTGTCTTTCTGTCTGCCCATCTGTCTCTCTCTGTCTGCCTGTACAGATGTAAGCTGAAGGACGATACTGCCCCCCTCTGTGTGCTTGTAGAAAAGTTTATCAAAAGTCAATAAATAATAAAATGCTAAATACTACTAGTAATTGTAAAATACTAATAATGAACTGTATAACCATGTGAACCAAAAAAAATTTGGACTTTAGCCCAGTAGAGGGCACCACAACCAGGTACGTAGTCCAAATTCATAGACTATAGACATACGCAATAAAAGCATAATAATATGAAAAGGCATTATGAAATGCATCTGGCAAAATGAGAGGGATGGTGTAGTGTAAGATTTATTACCGCATGTCATATGTGAACATTACAACATGGAAAATTGCAGAGTTTTGAGTATTTTTTCTGCTATATGTTTATCTGTAATACATCCTCGCCCCTTCTTGGGAGGGAGCATCTGTTGCGGATGCTCTCCTTGAACAGCGAGGACTCTGTCAGCTTGTGAGAAGGCCACATTACACATGGGGGGAATCATGATCATTTTCAGTCATTAATAGCTTTCCGAGCCATGACATAACCCAAGAAGAATTCCCAATCTTTCATCCCCTCAACATGGGAAAAACCTGTTCGGCTATCTTTTAGCGAGGCCTACAGTCATGTGACACTAGGGCACACTAATGACGTCGGGTAGGAGAAGGTATTAGAGGCTCTGGGATATCCGAGTAGCTGATAATGGCCCTCGTCTTCCATCACACTCAGCACTATCATTACTTGCATCTTTATATTCTGTATTCCATGTTTATTTATATGCTAATTTGTACATCATAGTACCAGTCAGGCCGGCTCACACAACCGGGTCGGATTCCATCTGTGAGCCAGGCCGGTGACCCTGCGTAGGCACTTACCTGTATTGCGGATGACTGCGAAGGCTCGTAGGCAGTCATTCACAGAACAGTATTTTTTAACTTTTTGTTTGTACTTCCTGCGCCGTTGCTTAGTGGTGACGCGGGTACATGAAGCCCATACGCAATTTTGATTGTGTACAGGCTTTGGGTTGCACACCTCCATTGTCATCAATGGAAGCCATCCATGGTAAAACAGAGCATGCTGCGATTTCTTTTCCGCTCGCGGAATACGCAATTCATATCTGTGAGTGTGAAGGAAAATTTGAAAATGCTTGGCTTTAAATGCCCACATATGTCACTGTGGATCGTCTGCACGGACAGGGATCCTAGAATACACAATTCAAATCCAGTCGTGTGAGGCGGCCTCGGTAATGGTTCTGTTGGACGAGTCTATTCTCATTTGAGCTAGCTCCTTCTATCGTTCGCTCTCATACAGCTTGTTTAGACGGGCAGATACATCGTTGGCTCATTGAAGCGAGAATCATTCAGAATCGTTCAATCTTTCACATTCATTGTATAAGGGAATGAGAGGAACTGATTGGTTACTTTTTTTAGGGTCCCTTCACATGAGGTGCTCGCAAAAATGCTCACCTAAGCGCAACGTATTTGTGCCATGAAGGAAGCTCTTTTGCACACGTATCAGCTAGGGATGAGCGAGCGTACTCGGAAAAGCACTACTCGCTCGAGTAATTTGCTTTATCCGAGTATCGCTGTGCTCGTCCCTGAAGATTCGGGTGCCGCCACGGAGCGGGGAGCTGCAGGGGAGAGCGGGGAGGAACGGAGGGGAGATCTTTCTCTCCTTCTCTCCCGCCTGCTCTCCCCTGCTCCCCGCTGCGACTCACCTGTCAGCCGCAGCGGCACCCAAATCTTCAGGGACGAGCACAGCGATACTCGGATAAAGCACATTACTCGAGGGAGTAGTGCTTTTCTGAGTACGCTCGCTCATCTCTAGTATCAGCGCATTGTATTGTAACTTTTACACTCACAGGGCCAGTTCACATGAGAAAAGGGACCCCCTCCTTCCCTGCCCTAAATTAAAAGGCTATTTAACCTAATGAGTTCCAGATGTGGTTCTTTTTCCTGTAGAATTGGGCATTTGTGAACGCATTGAATGCACATTTGCGCGCCTCCCATAGACGTCTATGGAAAGTTTTGGTGCGCAAATGTGCAGAAAAATAGAGCGGTCTGTGTTTTGTTCCCGTGTGAAATACATGCGCAAAAGAGGAAGGTTAGAAGAATACAAATTTTGCACACGCAATTACATTTGTGTAAGGGCTCATTCACACGGGTGTATGCGTAAAATGTTGTGTAAAACTCGCAGCGTTTGAAATGCGTATTGCCGCGTGTCTGTTTGTGTATGTACTGCGTATGTTACGCGTGCTAAAAAATACAAGCAGGGAGAACAGCCTAGAATGATGTTCTTCTTGGTTTAGCATAAATTCATTAGCATGTTTCCTAGCAACATGCGTGAAAAACGCAACTGCTACACTAGTACTTGCATATGAATTGCATATTATACGCACCCATAGAGAATGATAGGCCTCTTATGCTTGTAATATGCGATAAAATAGAGCATGCTGCGATTTGTTTCTATGCACGTAACATACGCAAGTGTGAAGGGCTCAATGAAAATCCATTTACTTTCATCGACTCTATTCACTGCGTATTACGCGCACGATATATATGCAGTGAAAATACGCCCTTGTGAATGAGCCCTGAGCCGAACAGTAAACGAATGAGCCAATGAGAGCTTTTCTGCCTGCATAAAATGAACGCCGAATGAAAAGTGAACGATTAATTTTTAATACTTCAGACATTGGCTCGTGTTTAGAGCGAACGGTTACCGCTCACTTTCGCTCGCTTGAATGATTTTGTCAATGATAAGTGTTCAGCCTAAAAGCACCTTAATACATAAACGAAGTCAAAGCAATTACTGCGTTGCTTATTGTGCTATTTCTATGGTTATAGTGAAATTCCGCTTAGCTTCCTCATTGCTCATTGGCTACCTGGAAACTGGCAATAAGCGGGTTAGTCGGAATTAGATTCATCCTATTAGGCCTTTATTTTTTTGAATTCCGGTTGAGGAATGGCTGGCTCATAAATATCTCTTATACATAAGTCCATGAGCATTCGAATAGTTTGATTGACAGATTGAACAGGACCGCAGGGAGTATTCGCTTAAAGGAACACTCCAGGAAACACGCTAAATCCTGGGATGGAAAAAGCTGTGCAAAGTGCAAGGAAGTCTCTCGTGCGAATACTGTGCAAATCAGACTCACATTCATTCATACAAGGACTATATGGAGCGACATAATAAGAACGAGTGATCTGTAAACTGCAGTTTGCCGACGGTTTACATGTAGCAGCAGGGGATGTCCATGGCACTATCGGTCTCCGTAAGCAGCAGGTCTGCTGGCAGAGATCCGGCAGAGACTGCCTATGGTTGCAAGTGTACTGCTCGTGCCCGCGAATCACACAGACGTGCAGAGGGTGATTCTTTTTAATTCCCCGCTCTGTTTCATAGCGGCGTTGTGTATGAGACCGACACTCATACACAATGTATTGCGTATGGACAGTGTTGCATACTTTGCCTAAACCAATATATAGGGCTCACGCTGCGTGGTACGCGAAGAAATAGAGCATACTGTGATCTATTTCTCATACATTTCGATACACAGTGTCTACACGCACATGCACATGGATTAACCCCTTAGTGACCAGGCTTTTTTGCTTTTTTCCATTTTTGTTTTTTCCTACTCCCTTTTAAAAAATCGTAGCTCCTTTATTTATCCATCGAAGTCGCTGTATGAGGGCTTGTTTTTTGCGGGACGAGTTGTATTTTTTAATGGCACTATTTATTGTACCATATAATGTACTGAAAAACTTTTTAAAAATTCTTAGCGGAGAGAAATGGAAAAAAAACCGACATTCCACCATCTTTCGGTGCGTCCTGTTTCTACGACACACAAACTGCAACAAAAACGACCTGATATTTTTATTCTATGGGTCAGTACGATTACTACGATACCAAACTTACATAGTATTGTTTTTGCTGTAGTACTTGTATTTTTTTTTTAAGATATTAAATTTTTTTCAATTATTTTCTGCGGTCATTTTGTGCGCGCGATAACTTTTTTATTTTTCCGTCGACGTAGTTGAGCAAGGGCTCATTTTTTGCGGGATGTCCTGTAGTTTCCGATAGTACTAATTCGGAATACATACGACTTTTTTATCGCTTTTTATTGCGTTTTTTTCTGGGAGACAGGGTAACTAAGAAAATGCATTTCTGCCGTTCTTTATTTTTTTTTTTTGGACGACGTTCACCGTGCGGGAAAAATAATGCACTACTTTGATAGATCGGACGCGGCGATATCAAATACATATTTTTATTTTATGATTTAGATTTTTTTAATAATAGATATGGCAAAAGGGGGGTGATTTAAACTTTTATAACTTTTTTTTTTTTACAATTTAAAAAACTTTATTGATCTTTTTTTAAACTTTACTTTGAAGTCCCCCTGGGGGACTTTAACATGCGATGCTTTGATCGCTCCTGCAGTATGACGTAATGCTATCGCATTACATCATACTGCTTTTTTACAGGCAGTCTTTCAAGCCACCCTGTGTGGATGGCTTGATAGGCAGTCTGCTAAGGCAGCCCTGGGGCCATTCATTAGGCCCCCGGCTGCCATGGCACCTGCACGGATCCCCCGATCTCACCACGGGGGGGCAGTGCGGGACCCCCAAACAGCGTTCGGGGGATTTAAATGCCGCTGTCAGAATTGGCAGCGGCATTTAAAGGGTTAATAGCCGCGAACGGCCGAGCGCGGCTATTGCCCGCAGGTGTCAGCTGTAATAAACAGCTGACGCCCGCGCTGTATGGAGGAAGATAGCGGCTCTACCTCCCTCCATACACGTCCTGCAGCTGTAGGACGTAAAAACACTATGGCCCGGTCGTTAAGGGGTTAATGAAAACCCATTGACATTCCTTGACTTCAGTCACCGCGTATCACGCAGCCATGCAGCGCACACGTAATACGCAGGGAAAAAAACGGTCATGGACATGAGTCTAAAGGGCAAGTTTACATTGTGCTTGAAGCCTACGTTTGATGCATATGCATATAAAAGCTACTGACGTATACGCCAAATATGTCAGTAGGGCTTCATTCAACTGAAAGAGGCAAAAACATTGTCCTTTTGGCCCCTGTCAGCCTGGTATATGTTGGTACAACTTTTTTAGACTTCATGTTTATGCTATTCCATACAAAAGTATAAAATAAAGCATACTGTGCCGTATTCATTTAATTTTACTATTAGCAGTCTATCCCACTGTATGTCTGTAAAGTGCAATAAATTGTGGCCTTTTATTAGAGGTATATGTCAAGAGATCCTCCCAATATCTCCAATGTAGGATCCAAACATGAAGAACTGAAAACTAGGCTGTAATAACAAAAATAGCAATGAAAATGCTACACGATGTGGGGTTGCATGCTTGCTGACCATACGACCATTGTTAGGTTATGCCCGCATGTTGTGGATGTTTCCACAGCAGCAAATCTGCACCGAATTGTACGGATTTTGATGCAATTAAAGGAGTGAAATCCGTGGTGAAAATCCACAGCATAAATTAACCTACTGTGGATTTAAAATCTACAGTACGGGTCAATTTACAGTGCAGATTTCCTCTGCAGCATGCTGATGGGATTTCTTAAAATCCTATCAGCAGTGCAAGTAGTCTAAATTCTGCAAATTTCCCACAGCTAATTCTCCTGCGGAATATACATAGCCACATCGAAGGATAAGGATAAGGGTGACATCACGACATAAGCCCTGTTCCACTTGATCTTTATGCCGACCCATGCTCATTCCAGTAAATGGATAACTTGCATGGCTGGAGGGTATCTATCCCATCCAGTCAATCAGCTTTAGTTTGTACACATTTATTGCGGCTCCTCCCCTCAGAGGACGCCAGTTATGCTCTCAGTTTCAAAATGTTTCTGGACTTGTCGGCAGCTTCTTGTCCTGCATCACACCCAAGGGTGCTCCTGCACAAAACGATTATTGTTAAAAAAAAAATCACTGGATCGTTCGAATTTCAACAATGTAAGCACGGCCAATAATCAAACGATGAACAATAATTTGTTTGCTTATCGTTCATTTCATGCAGGCATGAAAATCCTTGTTGGCTCATTCGCTAATCATTTGATTTATATACCGATCTTCAGTATACCAATCTTGTAAATGTGAATAACTGATCAATTTGTGAATGAACAGGCTGCATGAGCAAACTCTGTCATCATTTGCTTGTGTAAACCATAAATGGCTTGGTGTAAAAGCACTCTAAGATGAGTCTGTTTGACATTTTACTTGCTATGTGTGGTGTTGTAACATCTATTCACCTGTAGATCTGTGCTTTCTATAACTAACATCTAATCTTTGCCATATTCCTTGTAACCATCTAGGGAAAGTCAGAGTTGCCTCAGGTTCCTGACGTAGGGTTGCCTTCATCAGGGTTGGCACTCCACTTTTAGATAGGGTCTCCTCTTATCAGTAGGTTTGGGTCAGATTCCCTGTCTCCCCATATGTATGTTTCCTTACTATTTTATGTTCTCCGCATTTGTACTAAGTGTATATATACTCATCCTTTTATCATTATGTCCAGGTGTAGAGTAACAACAGCATTTCCGACACACGTGAAAATACCATAAAGGTAGAGAGCGTACTGTATATTTAAGTACTGGCAAAAAGGTTGCTACTTTGCTGTGCTTATTTTCTACTATATCGTCTACGGTGTATGTTATAGTACCCTTCTACTGTAAATATTAGGCATGTAAGCCAACAGAATGGAAGGCTGCTGTTTTCTGATCAGTAAACTGGAAGATTTCTTCAGTAACCATATTGGAAGTCAACTTTATACGTTAGCATTGTGTAGTTTTATAAAGTTATTGATGTGATTTCCATACTTATATACTACTAGAACCTATAAAACCTATTGAAATCATTGGGTGTTTATAGCATCTATTCATTTCAGTGAGTGCTCTGCAGTCACCCAGAACCAAGTGCCACCCGGGATTTGGTACTCTTAGATATATGGCATATAAATAACCAAAATGTAAGATCCGCTGCGCACAGTGAATGATAATAGGTTCCGCTTTGTGGCTGGATATCTAAGCTCATTGCGTTTTGCTTTCCAAATGAAAAAGATGGACAAGGTTCCGATTTCTCAAGTTGCCCGGTGCTCCTACATTTTTAGGATCCTTTTTGACGAATCCACGTTCTGGTTTATCCATTTTTTATGTCCCTATGGAGCATGTTACCCTATAGGAAATTGTAATTGCCCTCTTGTGCTAAATGTTATCAGTTCTTACTCATTTTCTCGATGTACGCATATTAATCAGTTTTTCTTTTCTTAAAAAGTCACCTGTCAGAGAATCCCATTACTGAAAGTCGCATTGTTCACAAATTAACGTCAGGAATGCATTTGGAGCACTACCAAGAACTTGTTATAATTGCTCACATGCAAGTAAAAGCTTTGCTCATGTATTCATTATTTGATGCAAGGGATTAAGTGTGATTACAAGGATGACATTGCAGCTTCTCTGCTAATAGGTAAATCAGTGTTTATGCCAGAACTGCTCTGATTTCTTTCTGGGAGAAGGCTTTGATACGGTACCATGGCGTACTGCTAAGTTCTACGTGGCACTGATCACTAAGCTTAAAAATGATCGTGTATGGGAAAAGTGGAATATTAATCAAGTCTAATTGTTGGCACTGACAGTAAAACACAAAAGGTCGGAGCAGTGCTGGTTCTGCTTTGTAATTAGTGACTTTTAGTACCAGTGTAATTACTGTAAATTTAAGGGCATTTGTGTTTATGGAATCTCTGCATGAGAACATTCAATTACTGTGACAAGCCAGTGGTATGGAAGTAGATAAGAAAGTACAGGAACTATAATTTACCTACCTAAGTCTTGGTTATGGTTCTTAGGTCAATACCAGGGCACAGAGATGCTTTGTTAAAAGGAGACGTAGAAATCAGAAAAATGTTCAGTTGACATCAATGTAGTGGTCCTTAGACTCTGCGTGGCAAGAGTAGCATGTTACACATTTTTCAGAAGGCCCCAGGCTGCCATGGCAACTGAACGGCACCTTGCAATCTCATAGGGGGCCGGACTCGATCAGGGGATTTAAAGGATTAACAGCTATGAGCAGTGTGTGGCTGTTGATGCTGGGGGTCAGCTGTGAGAAACAGCTGGCATCTGCTCTGTATAAAGCAGGATCTGCGTCTGATCGCCCTTCATACAATCTCCGAATGCACAGGACTGTAGTTCTGTGCGGTTAAGGGGTTAAAGCCATTGTCTGGTTAGGAACTCAAAATTGATATGTAAGCTAGTAGCTATGGAGGATTATCATCTGCTATTTATTTTTTCTCAGATGTTACCAATTTTTTGGCTTTACACAGGCCAACCATCATCCGAATATCACTCAAATGAGCAATTTTGACCAATAGTTGTCCCATGTACCCAAAAAGTTGCTGAGTAAGAAATTGCTAATTTGTCGTTGGTTGCTTCCTTTCATCTCAGTGAAATGAAGCGACGAGTGAGCAACTTTTCGCTGAATATAAACAGGCAGTTGGTCATTGCACGACTTTGGCATGCTCTACCTTCATTCACTGAACTATCGCTCCTGTCTGAAAGCACACACTGGACAATCGTCCTGTCTAAAGCCACCCTTAGGACAAAGCTGTGATCTGAGACACACCTCCTGTCTTATCATCAGTTTAGGATAGCTCCTTTGTATCTTAAGCCAATGATTAGACACGGGGTGTGTCCTAGACTACCTCAAACTAGGTACTGTAGCTAAACTATAGCTGCAGATCACAGCCTTGTTCTATTAGAGGTACTGACTTACATATCAGTTTTGAGCTCTGGACTGGAGGGTCATTTTACATCCCCCATGCAGGATGTGTCAGATTCATCAATAGGGCGCACTACCTGTATTGAATTTTGGTATCGATTGAAAAGAACACATAGTTGGTTAACATGACTAAGAACTGTTTAGTTCGAAACGCGTAGACACAGCATGCAAACCTTGGATCTGTTTGCCACTATTATAAGTTTTAATCATGTTAATAACAAAAGTTTTGGGATTTTATCTTCGGATTAGAATACTTTCTTTCTACTTTAGTTGGACGAAACATTGTTTGTTCTTCTATGCATACAGGAAAACCATCCTTGGTGCAAGCCTGAAGCCCTATCTCTTTTTTTAAGGCATTCAAATGTGTTGGAAAAGTAGCACATGGGGCTTTCTGAATGTGCCCATACCGTGATAAGTACAGTGATAGTTCTGTCCCATTGTGAAAATTATGCATAACAGGACCACTATATATATATTTTGCATTCAATGTGTCACATATGCTGCATCACCCAGCCAAGGTATGTTTTAAAGACGTCATGGGGATGAAAAGACATTGACATATAAACCTTTTTCGGTGCTAATGGAAGGCTGAGAGGGCTCTTGTAGGAGAAAGAAGCTGCTATATATTGCAGCTGCACCCACTAGTTCAGTTGTTATTGACGACCTTACATTAATGTAAAGGAGCTTCTTGTGGTGACAGGTTCCTTTTAAGTACCAAATATCTCATAGTTAAAAACAGAAGAATCCATTCTTCTGGCAGTGAAGCACTTTGCTGCTCTGAGGGCTTAAAATGGTAAAGTTACTAAATTATAATGGATTGTGTCATTCTTAAAAATTTCAAGAGTTAATTAGGCAGCTGAGCAATTAACCACCGAGAATATATTAAAAAATGATGCGTGCACTGCTAGCAGCTACCATTATGATTAAAAACCTTTCCATGCTCCTCTTCTTCTGAGAGCTGGATGTTATCAGTCCTTGATAGAGGAAATAACATGCAGCATCCTGCTTAAAGTTCACACTAGCGGGAGTCTTCAGTCTTAAAATTCATATTGCTTCCTAGTTATTTACAACCCATCCTATTACTTCTCAGCAGGCTAATGTATCATTGTGCTATTGCACTTTCACTCCTACTAATGAAAGAATTGTGATACACATTACCAATCCCCTGCTGTTTGCATTAGAAGAGGTATCATTTTCCTTCATCTTGTCAAAGTATGTTGGCAATTGTAACCCTTGCAGTACTTGAAGGACTTCTACGATAGAAGCTAGAAAGCAATTTAGGCAAAAAAAATCTCTTTTGCTGTTGAGAAGCCTGATGGGACACCTCAATTTAGTAAATGCTCCCCTCCTGGGAAAGCTGGACCATTCTTGGGGGTACCCTAAAACTGTCTTTAGGCACCGCCGTAATAATGGGATACCAGAGGTGAATTACTGTAGCTACTTGGTGCTTGGCCCACTAAGGATTAGTGCTATCAAAGCAGTAATTTCACCCCATATCGGAAAATCTTCTTAACTGCTGTTATTATATGGTGCTGAACTATCAAGCCTGAGATTTTCTTTCTTTCCAGCCCTTGTGATCACATCAGGCTTTTTAAAATTAACGCAACTCTAAGAATAAATGCTTCACACCAGATAAATCCACATCCTGATGACCCGCGGATTAGGCCTTCTTGCTCTGCTACTTTCTGAAAAAGAAACTGTTCTTTTCCATCCGAGATGCTTTAAACCTGATTTTGTTTATATATTTACACTGTATATATATATATTTTTTTTTTTACAAAGAGTGTAAATGTTTTTAAAAAAATCAAGCACCTAGAAGAAATCGGCAAAACTCAGCATGCAGTTCCATCTCAGGCAGTTATGCAAATGATTAGAGTTGTGGTGTGATTAGATGAACAGTTTTGCCACATGTAGGCCTAAAAGTAGTTCCACCCTTGGCCTGTAAAAGGCTCTTAAAGGCTATGTGTGTAGTGGATCTATTTTTCTGTTTATATAGAACTTGTAGACCACTAGACGCCTCTATGATGCAATTAAAGAGATTTTGCCAAGTTGACAAAGTTTGAGAGGGGGCGCGTTATTGGAATGGGAGAAGCTGGATGGTCGTATCGATAAACTGTCTGCCACCTGGACATATGTGACCAGACTGTTAGGAGGTGCTGGGACCAGTGGACCAATAAATTATCCTTTTGCTCTGATATTGTAATCACTTACTTATATCAACGTTACAATCATACATAGAAAGATTCATTCTATTCCAGAAACTCTACTCTAAATAGGTTAAAGTTTTATGTTAATTAATTTGTCAATAATTTTAGAGATCCGTTTTTATGATACAGAGCGCCAAATGCCCTGCAAAGCTATAGCAGGAAATCCAAAAATTCTGCCTGCCTGCAACTGCCACTAGAGGGAGGTTAGGAGCCATCCTGTGGTCTATTATGTAGACTATTTAGAGTTATTTCCTAGGTTACCCCCTGGTGGCCACTGCAGTCTCTTTATGAAGCTGTGGATTCACGCTCCTGGGTTCCTCTTTGGCCTTCCAAGAAGGCCACACCACTTCACGGACTACCTGAAGCCCATTGTGCCTTGGTAATGCATAATTAGTCTACTGTAAGACACACAGCAGCTCTGATTTGCCAGCACTGCTCACGTCGCTGGTCTATTAGAATGTAGTGTGAACTACCTCAGACTACCAGTGTATAGTCTACACCAGGTAATGCGAAGAATGGTGCTGATATCTGCAAAGACAAAAGCGGAGACCAGGAATTGGTGGATATGTGGCATAATGACAGAAAGGGAAAGAGGCAGGTAAAATTACTGCCCTCCACTCTGGTCCTAGGGCAACTTTTGTCCATCGAAAACTTGTCCTTAGAAGTATATTTATAAATTTGCCCCAGAGGGGTGAGATATACTGTAGAGAACATTTAAATACATCAGTTACATTGATCTCTCTTAGAAACATAGTGTATAAAGAGAAGAATTTAGATAGATGGATGGCAAAAATAGGATGTATATAGTCGACTTTCCCCCACTTTGGGTTTAGGGCTATCATGTTCCTGTTTGCAGTTCCTCTCTGCAGTTCTATGGTGATTAAGTATTCATATATCAATTCCACTGTCATGTTAAAAAATATAGACAAAAATAGAAGAATATAATAATCAACACGTGACTGGGGTCTAAGTGTGTGGCCATGAATGATCCCAATGTGTGGTCAATAGAAACTTGATCTGAATAACTGTTGATTTAAACATAATAGATACACAGAATATTCACGTCTTTGTATGGAGGAAATTCCTCAACGTATAATGAGGCATTTAGATGGAATACATATTTGAATGGGCTATGCACCATGGAGCCAGATCCACCAATATATTAGATACCTTAGGGCATTTCTATCACTGAAAGCCTTGAGAGCAATTTCTGACCTTTCATGTCAGGAAAGATTTATTGCACATACCACCCACTGTGCATGTATGCCACATCCCTTAATGTAGGGTTAGTCCTGTCATATACTAATGGGCTTCTTTAGTGAAGAACACTAGTAAACAAAATGACAGTTCATGTAAACCTCAGCTCACATTAGTGACAATTAGCACTCTTCTGTAAATGGGTCATTCATTCATAAACTTCTTTGGTTAAGCTTTTTATTGATAAACTTGAGGTCATCACTCTATTGGTTCAAGTAGCGTAAATAGGCTTTAAGTAAGAACCCTTGTGGTCCAACCTTTGATCAGCCTAGTACAAAAGCAAATATTTGACAGCTAGTTGTTTCTTAAAGTGGTTTTGCACAGTGTTGTTCAAGGTCAGTCATGTGGCAATGGAATTGGCCATCTTGTGATCTCAACCAAGATCCATGAGGTCATACTCTACTTACCAGTCCTCTAGGAGCCAGTGAAGTCATCATACATGCAATATTCATTCTTTTAAGATATTTGCTCATATCTGTTACTTCTTTGTAAGTGATGAATGCTGATGAGTTACTTGTATTCTTCCATTACTAGCACTTGTTAGAGGGGTTCTCCGGTTCAGAACACCCACTTTTAAATACACTATTGGTGAATTTTTAGTTACTATGGGAATCATTTCTATATTTCTCTGGAGGACCCATTATGTCCTTTCACTACATTGATTTCAATGGGAACCATGTAATGCTTCATTTCCCTCTGTGGGGGTGCTGCAGGGTAATTGAATACTTGCTGCTGGATAAACCCACAGCTTACAGCTGATTATTAGGGCTTGCATAGTAGCACAGGCTGTGATCAGCTTATTTTGGGGGAATCTTTCTAACAATAAACTATTATAAAAAGCAGATAACTCCTTTTAAGTATTTCCAGCAGAATTTGAAATTTTATTTTTGATATGTTTCCTTTGTAGCTTAAAAGCGCTGAGTACGTGCACCTATGTGATCCCGTCTTTCACGGTGTTATTAAAGACTGCAGACTTTATGTCATGCGGTTTAAGTAGCAAAAAAGGTCTTAATTTGATTATTGATCTACGCACTGAGCAGATCGAGGCAAATTATGAGCAATGACCTTTTCCTGACACTAATGGAACATTTTTATCCTGTGTTTGTTATATGGCAATGTTTCCATAATGTTATCCAATTATTTATATCAGTCTCACCATATATTATACTATATGTTACTGTTATCAGGATAAAGCAATGTATTTCATGCTGCCTACTACTGAAGAGAAGATATAATTAAATATAACCATAAAAAACATGGTCATGGATAGCATGTCATAAACAAGCCTATTGGACAGCCCTGATATATATCATCTAATGGAAATGCAACAGTAGACACTCATAGCATTCATGTATCACTCTTATTACAGTTTCTCCCTGTTGGACTATCAGCCGCCTACACAGATACACTATTTGGTAACCTAAATCAATAGCAATAAGAATACAGCCTATAGACATCCTTGGGAACGGGGACAAAACTGACTCTAGTGATAAGGTTAGATATGATAATATTACTCATACAATAATAATAATAATCTTTATTTGTATAGCGCCAACATATTCCGCAGCACTTACATAGACAGGGGGAATACAGAAAGGCAAAGAATACAAAAATTACAGAACCACGGTTACATAGTAATCAGTTGATGGAAACAATAGGGGTGAGGGTCCTGCTCCAATGAGCTTGCATACTACAGATAATGGGGTGATACAGAAGGTAAAGGGGCTGGAGATGTGCACAGTATGGCGAGGTGGGGAGTGTGGGATGCTATGCACATAGACAATGGTCGGACATTTAGTCGTGTGACGGCAGAAACAGTATGACTGCAGGAGCGGTTTATGATGGCTAGCAGGGATTGCAGTCAGTAGGTCAGGGAGCATGTTATCAGGCGGAGTACAGAGGGGTTTGTTTAGGGAATTCGGTATGCCTCCCTGAAGAGGTGTGTTTTTAGAGCACGCCTGAAGTTCTGCGAGTCCTGGATTGCTCGGGTAGCCTTTGATAGTGCGCTCCAGAGGACCAGTGCTGCTCTGGAGAATTCTAGGAGGCGGGAATGAGAAGTTCGAATTAGAGGGGCGCTCAGTCTGGTTTCGTTAGCAGAGCGGAGAGCTCGGGCTGGGTGATGGATTGAGATGAGGGAGGCAATATAGGAGGGGGGGGCTGCACTGTGGAGGGCTTTGTGGATGAGGGTAGTGAGTTTAAATTGAATTCTGTATTTAACGGGCAGCCAGTGCAGTGACCGGCACAGGGCAGAAGCGTCCAAGTAGCGGCTGGACAGGTAGATGAGCCTGGCTGCCGCATTCAGGATAGATTGGAAAGGGGAAAGTCTGGTGCAGGGGAGGCCGATCAGCAACAAGTTGCAATAATCGAGCTGAGAGTGGATGAGGACAACAGTAAGCAATAGTTTGAATAAATCACAGTGATTGGTGGCTAGTAGCATACCATATTACTTACATGATGCAATAGTAACTATCCACAGGTTATGTTACAAGAAAATGCAATAATAATAAAGTAAAATTATCATTTTTATACCATACTTTCTTTTATGTTCCACAATTATCAATCTTGTCATTGAAGGACATTAGTGAGAGATCGGTTTCAGCATTTTCACCGGTTTAAAGACGAGATACATTGGCGAAATAGTCACGTTCATCTTCCATGCATAACAAGTAAACTATCACAGTCTGCTACACCAAAGAGACTTTCCCATCATACTGAGTGATGGCAAAGTGCTAGGATGTACAGATGTGCCCTCCCTTAGCTTGAACCTCAACATATCCCAAAGTGTGTGGTGTAAGATAACTACTTTAACACAATGTTGTGATATCCTGTCGTGAGATCTCTGTGACCACCAAATGGTTGAGTTGCAGCCTGTTAAGGGTTTTGCTAGTATGTTGCCATATCAAATTGAATTGGCTTCATGAGAAATTCGAGTCATTTGAGTCCTTTGCCGACTTTGAGTTAAGGTAAGGGTAGATAATTCTGTACAAAGTGAACGAAGAATGAGAAATGGACACATTCTCATTTATCGTTCAGTCAGGGCATGCATTTACATGGAACGATAATCCAGTGGGAATCTGAACAATAAATCGTTCAGATTCTCAATGGATCATGAGAATCAGAATGATCATCATTTAGTGTTTGTCGTTCAGTTTCTGCAGACGTAAAATTCAAATGACGATTGGACTGTGTAAACACTGTGAATTGGAGGCGGGTGGCCAACATACCCGAAAAGTGTTGTACCAAGATTTATTTTTAGCACCTTTTCACATAATAGGGGAAGAAAGTATGATTAGTTGGTGGTTCACCACTGAAACCCCCACTGCTCCTGAGATTGGGGGTCCCATGTTCCTCTCTTTTTCTCACTGCGGATGAGTGCAGCAAGCCCGCAGTGAGAAGAAGCGTGGAACATGGGACATGGAGATTTAATGGTGTGACGGTTCCAATGCACGGCACCGTTTCATTCCTTTTATGGTCCTGATGGAAATAGCAAAGTACAAGTTCTCAGCTATCTCCAGAAGTCTCATTTAAGATGAATGGAGCAGCACCATATGCTCGACTGCCGTTCCTCTCAAGCTCCTCTTCAAAGCGAGGAGTGCAGCAAGCCCTTAGTGAGGAGATGGAGTCACAGGACCCCATTCTCGGAATTGTCAGTGTTAAGACCCCCCACCGATCAGGTTTTTTTCGCCTACAGTAATAAAAGTCAATATTGGTACAACTACTTTAAAAGCGTTATTACACACTGTGGCCAAGTTTGTAATAACATCACACTTTTTTACCGCTACTTGCTGTACTCTACCTATACTTGCCATGGCTCCATGGCCAAATCATGTGAAGCACGGCATTCAGTGTAAACCGCATGCGGTTACCTTGGCTTGCCTGTAAAAGCACACTTACTACATTAAACTTTCAATGACACAGTTTGTCCTCACGTAAAAGGCCTTGAGAAAAATTTCCATCTACTCCTTCCCTGAATCATGTGACACCTTTATTTCACGTTAAATGTTAATTTATTGTAACCATTACCAGGGAATTATAATCAAAATGAAATGGCTTCACACAGAAAGATTTCTTGTTGTTAACATACGTTTCATCTGATCTTAATGCTGACATATTGACTCAAGCATATTACTTGTGTAGATGATCTAGCCCAAGGCTGTTTGATATGCAGATTTTCTTTTCTTATTCCTTTTTTTAGTAGTGTGTGTAGAGCGGAGGGGAGGGGGGAGATGAGACAAACACAGAGCCAGTTCAGCTGTATTATAATGTGTCTGTCAATTTGAAATAATTACACTGAAATCACTGAGCTGAGGATTTATTATTTTTTTAATAGAACTCATCACAGAAACACTGATGCCTGCCTCTTGAATCAGACAAATAATATCTCCCTGGCCTTCCAGTCCCGTCTCAGCCGATTTGTCAAAGATGGCACAAGTGGTCATAAGCTAGGAAGCCAAGAGTGATTGCTAGTAGTGATCAACAACCAGCACTTAAGTGCAGTTACAAAAAAGAATCTGCAATGAGGAAAGTGTAGGTATTCCCCAGGGGAGATGATTGCTGATTCACTGGACCTTTTGCTGTTTTTCCTTTTTTTTTATTTCTTTTTTTCCTCCTCTCTGAATCATGGTCCTGCTGAGCACAGATTTATTACTGAATTGCTATAAAGACTGTCATTTCAGAGAGGCATGTCTGGAAACGTGTACTTAGAAAAAGGAAAATGTGATTTCTAATATTGCAGATGACATTAACTTAGTCAGCACGGTCGGTTGCAATTATAAAAAGCTGTGGCCCTGAAATGGAATTCTTGAGCAGAATTTTTTTTTTCTCCGTTCCAAGAAGTTGGCTTTATGAAAAATAGACTAGAAGTCACAATAGCAGAAAATTCATAATGTAACTACTAGAGATGTAGGAGTGTGAAGAGTGTTGTATAAAGTGCCATTGTTCTGAAGGGTGCGTTGCCCTGAAACGCGTATGACATTAATAGACTATTCTCAGTTCATATTTACTTTGGTGGTGAACAATCTGGATTATGTCACCGATGACAAATCTTTTTCACTTCTAGTAAGAACATCAGAGGTTTGTGGATAAGGTCTTGTGAAGTCCATTTGCATTGGTCCACCGAGAGACCTAAATGCTGCAAATTAATCAAATTTCAGGCTAGAATAGAATTTTCTAGAACGTAGGAGACTGTGAAAGGCACTGTGAAAGAGACTATCTTAAATGTATAAAAAATTGTGGTTTATGAGGCCGGGGAATTGTGCAGCTTGACTGGACCTGCCATTGATGAAGAAGCTTGCCTAAGGTTTTTTTTCCCCTTTACTCTGTAAGGTTCTTTCATTGATTCATGCTAGTGAGGTTGTAAATGAGCTCCTCGCTGAGACAAGGTTGAAGGTCAAAGTGTAGTGCCAGCTGCCCAGCCTGCCATAGAACAATGATGCATCCTTTCACATTGAAGAAAGGAACATTCCTGGATAATCTTGTATTGGGCTCCCGCTAATCTTTTTTAGGCTAATGTCACAATTCCTTCTGAGCGGGATTTTTATGGTATCTCCAGAAATGAAGCTTGTTACTCTGATTTCCCTTTAATATGCTCTACAGTTTACTTATTTCCTGTATGCTTGTGAAAGGCATCTTTGCTAGAAGTCAGCATCCTGTGATTTGTCATCTTAAATTATCTTCTCTTTCCTCTAGCCGTGATTTAGTGTTTGTGGCACTGAGTAGCTGTGCAGACACTCTCCTCCGCTGTTATTGTTTGGTATACACTTAGAATAGTTAGAATTAAATACTCCTCTGTGCACTACGAGATAAGAAATACAGTCGAAATTGTAGACATCAGCATAACTAACGATTTGTGACTCATAGAGGTTTAGTGATGAGGTTCTATGGTCCACGTGGTTCTCCTACATTAATTATGTATCATATCAATGAGTAACTCAATCTGAAAAGTTAAGGCCAAGGCTGGCCATACACATTCAATTTCAATTGACATAACCGCTGATTTCAGTAGGTTTGGTTGAATGTGAATACTTCTCAACAGTTAATGTCGGAGGAGACAAGGATCGGGCATTGGGATTTCAACTATCTGATCCTTTTGTTGTTTTGGAGATAACCTCATTCTGCAGTGGCTTTCTCTGCATTCATAGTAACATAATACATAAGGCTGAAAGAAGACATATGTCCCTCCAATTCAGCCAATTATTCTGCAATGTTGATTCAAAGGAAGGCAAAAAAAATCCTCGGGAGGTAGAAGCCAATTTTCCTCATTTTAGAGAAAAAAAATTCTTCCCGACTTCAAATCTGGCAATCAGAATAAATCACTGGGTCAACAAGCCCTACACCAAGCATGCTGTATGTGGGTGTCGGGTGAGATAGCTGTCAGCTGAATGAAGGTTTGCAACAGCTATGTAATGTATATGGACAGCCTAAGTAGGGTACTTGATTATGTGATTCACTTCACTCCACCACCATACAAGACAGCATAGTAGCTCAGTGGATATCACTGGTGTCTGAAATCTGGCCAGAGAAACATTTCGTAGCTAAGATTTTCCATCATTTTTGTGGATTTCCTATAGTTTAGTTTCACACTCCAAAAACATATATATAATTTAATTGGCTCCTTATTTAACTGGTTCTGTGCTTACATAAATATGCTTGTGAAAGGTCTTCCAAGGTTAATTGGCTTCCTAAGGAATTTGCCCTAATTCGTATGTCTGAATGGCTGGTTTCAGACAAGGGTATTTTAGCTCCGTATTTGGTCCCTGTTTTGGGGACTGCGATACAGAGCTCATGTATTCATATGGTCGTATTTTTTACAGTCGTTGTTTGAAAATGCTGCATAACCTATTTTTTTGCGGTTTTGCTTCTATGTTACTATTCTTTTTTTATTGCGCAAATACTGATCAGTATTTGACCATTAAAAAAAAAAAGTTATATGGAGGTAAATACTAATGAAAATACTGATGACAAAAGGTTGTAATGACATCTGGAACACATCCATATTACGGTCGTGTTTCCATACACTCGTCTGAAACTGGCCAAGTACAGAGATTGGGTTGTGGACATCACTGGGGAAAGTGTTGGTGGTCACGGAAGTTTACAAATTGTTCTTGATGCCACAGAAAGCTGCCTAAACTTAATAAGCCAAGCTTTGCCCATGGGATATCTTCTTCATGGAATGACATATCATGCTTGCTGCTACTGAAAACGAAGTATAAGCGTGGTTGTCCATAGGATGGGTTATTTGTGGAGCATGAAATTAGAATAGAGCACATACCCTCAGATACTAGACACGTTTTTGGATAATACCATAGTTGCCATGTATCCCTTATACTTTATGTCTGTATTGTGCTTTTTATAAAATATGCAAAACTCTATCAGAAAGAACTCTAAAACTTATTTACAGCTCTTATATTTTTATGTAGCCAGGTATATTAGAACATTTCTGACTGACAAATGTGTTGTAGGAATTAAAGTAATCCGATCATGTTGGCTTTTAGTATTTCTGTCAGATGGAACGTCATGTTGAATGGTACAGTACATTCTGTTACTTTAACCAAGCAATGATACGGCATTGACTTCCACCAATACTGAAGGTACACAGTGGATTGTTGTTCTCTGTGCCCTCTATACATACCATTTATGTTAATAATTTCTGGAACAACAAAGCCAAAAGCCTTCTGGGTCTAATCCTTTTTTTTTTACTTAGGATTCAAGCCACAAATACTTATTTTTCATATGGGCACAGCCTACCACATCAAAACCCCAAACAATCTTATGCTGCATACTAATTCAGAGACCCAACAAGTGAGCCTAGGCGTGGACATAGAATGAAAGAAATGTTGTCGAAATTGCTAGAACTTTAATTATAACTTACTAAACCGTGTAATTTTTGAGTGTTGTTCTTTCAAACCCATTTTAAATGTCAGTGTTTGGTGATGAAAGAAAGATTTCTTTTATGTTGTATTTAATTAAATCTATTTAATCCAGGAAAGTGTAAAGCTTTCCTTGAAGAGTAAAGAAAGAGTTAAATAGGAAGTGTATATATACCACAGCTTAGGTGATGATCTTTCAGAAGATGTTGAGAATTCTGGTGCTCAGCAGGGGTTGCTGAATGCAATTGGTGTTGGTCAAAGAAAGATTTAAGTGAATAATGCTGTCCACAAAAAGTAGTTCCACTCTATTAACTTCCTTCCTTCCCTTTGTAAGTTGCATGAAGTGGCATAATTATGGAAGGAAGGAACCATGCTGAAATAAACTATGGTTCAGCAGACTAAGGAGGCATTAATTTCTATAGCAGGCACTTGGAACATTTGGACTATCCACATTTATAGTCTAAAACTGGTCATACACATCAGATAGCTGTGACTGAATGCTCATTCTGCTGACAGCTGTCTCTTTTGACCCTCCATACACACTCATGCTAGGTTTGGATGAGAGTGCATGTGTTCTTAATGGGGAGACAGGAGTAAAGATGGACACCTCTGGCAGCGGCTTATATTCTCAAGAACAAATGGATTTGGTAACTTGAAATCCAAGTACCTGATTCTTATTTCCCGATATTTGCAGTCTAGGAAAAGCCATGGGGTCACCAGCTGGTTTGCTACAATCAGAAAGTTTAACCAATATAGATCTAATGTGTATGGCTAGCTTAACCCTTTCCAATCCAATTTGTATCCTGGTGTTCCTAGTGGGCTTACTCTTTTTCTACTGTTATACAGTGGCGCTATCTGTTGGCTATAACCCGTACTGCATGAGATGACACGTTGGATCGGTTCTGACAGTAGAGAGACTGGCAATATACAGTAAGAGTACCCCGACGGACGTCTTCCAACATCAGAGCTGTACAGCCATAAATCATAATGTCTTCAGACGTCAGACAGTGGATTGGAAAGGGTTCATTTTTAGCAGCTACTGCTTTGTAGATCTAATGTACAGAATGACTAAAACAATGTCACGTCTGGATTTACTAGTTTGCACAGCCGGTGGTGACAAGTTTCAGGTGCAAAGATGGTGTAAAACCATTGACTGGTAATACAGGTTTTTTTCTGACTTATAAGAGATGACAAGACTGAATACAGCAAGGTAGTTCTTCAAGCAGAGCACCCGCCCTGAGAAGGGTGATCCCACTCCATAAGAGAGACTGAAGACCAGTCCAGGACAGTCTGATGAGAACTACCATGAAACTACCTGGTATTAAAAAAAACCAAAGTTCAGAGCTAACTAAAACACTAATACTGAGCGTGAGTATAAATTGAGGACTTCACTAAAGATACCTCAGGCATAGCATGGTCAGTACATTAACAGTATAACTGGCACCCTTAGGATCAAGGGGTCGGTTTTTACACTTTAGAACTACTACTGATAGGCTGACTGGGCTGAAAGACAACTCAGCCAGCCTATCACCACTGGCACCAAAGGGAGATGTTACTCTGGTGCTCAGTACTGAATGACAGCAAGCATACACTGCCCCGAGTGTCACATAGTCTGGGGTGTCATGCTGACATCACCTTGGACCAGCTGAGAACCTGGATGTCATGGTGCTGTGACAAATAAGCCTTTTCTGCACATAATCCACTATTACCAGTTTATCAAACAAATACAATGTAAAGGTATTAACTTCCAATACAAGGGTTATATAAAAATATAGACTGATAAAAGTGAAAGAGTACATATTCTGTAAGAAGTCCAACATTTTGTAGAAATAAGAAAGGTTTAGCAAGAAGTCCTTTTTGAAAACATACAGCTTAGTGGCATACTTCTTTGTCAATACAGTCTTCTAGCAATATTTATCAGGTACTCCTTTGAGTTCTTATTTTACTATAAGACATGAGCCAGTAATGTATCATTTATATATGTGACGTGATGGATAAATCCTTTAGAGTACTTGCACACAAACTTATTTACCATCTGATTTTTGGACCAAAAAATTGGTCCAAAAGTTGGACAAGAATAGGACTCACTCATTTAAATGGGTATATGCACACGGGCTTTGTTTACTCAGACTAATAGTCCAAGTAAAAAAAAGTGCAGCATGTCCTATTTTTGTCCAAATATCACATATCAATGGGCAGTGTTCAGCACATCAGACAACACAGAGAGGGGATGTCCAAGTGCGTTCCAATGTGAGTTGCACTTGAAAGTCTCGGGTGCAAGTTTTAAATCACCCACGTGGCAGTAGCCTTAGGGTTGGTTCTCACAGGGCAGATTCTCGGCGGAAATCTCACGGTTTGGCTGCAGCAAAAAACTGCAAGATTTCCGCCAGGAGAACCGCTGCTGCAAAACCCGCGGCGGCTTTGAAGCAGCCCGGCCGCTCGCTCTTCCGGAAAAAAAAAATGGACATGCTGCGGTCGGCAAATCCGCACCACAGCGGCGGCTTCTACCGGCTTAGCCACAGCGGATTTGCTGTCCCGTGTGGACGAGATTTCTGAGAAATCTCGTCTACATGGCTGGCTAATACCAGGATTAGCGGCCGCATGCGGATTTGCCGCAGCAAAATTCCGCACGGAATTTCCACTGCAAATCCGCTCCGTGTAAACCCAGCCTTAGAGTAACAAAGACAGCAGATGAGTGATAGGTATTGGTTGTGATAACTGACTATCGCTTCTGATTAATACAAACTATATAAATAATCTCTAAAGAAAACACATTGGTGTGAAACCAGATTTATAAGAAACCAAATAAAACAAAATATGGCCCTAGGGTAGGTAATGGCATAAAAAGTAAAAAAAAACAAAGACAATCATTACTTACCTCCTCCCTGTGCTTTCTTCTTCTTTAAACACTAAAACAGGAAGTGATTATGTGACTGTTGACTGCTAAGGCCCCCGACTGGCTGCAGCAGTCATGTGAGCGATAAAAATCACATCATCGCTTCTTGTTTCAGCGGGGACTGGAGCAAAGGGGACTGGGTTGGTGGATTTGGACTGCAGGCACTTTGAGAGGGTGAGAGAACGAGAGATTGAGATTATAATTTATAACCCGCATCCATTATAGGTTACTCTTATTGACTCAATGTAGAAAGAAAATCTGAAAACGATAGAAGACGATAACTTGCAGATCGCTGAGCATCTTACCACTGAGACCCCCAGTGATCTAGAGAACAGTACTCCCATGTCCCACTTTCCTGTCAATATGGGGGTCACTTATCCCCTACAGAGATATTACTGATAATGGAGTGTTGGCTGAGCATGCAGGGTCAGCACTTCATTCATTTCAATGGGTTTGACCGAAATATCCGAGTGGGTGCCATTCAGTACCTTAGCAGTCTCACTGAATATGAATGGAGTGCTAATGCTCTTGGGTAACCAGCACTCCATTCAGTCTCCTCACTGTGGGGAGTAGTAACCCTACAATGAGAAGGATGGGAAACACATTACCCCAATCTCCCCAAAATTGTATAAAAATAAAGTGAAATGTATACTCACCCTGTTCAGCACTGGAAGCCAAGTCCTGATGCTTGAAGCTCGAAATAAGTTGGCCAGTGGTCAGGTGCCATTAATTTTGCACGTCGCCACTCAGCCAATCACATGGTTCAGCAGTGGTTTTTCCATGGCAACTGAAACCTGTGAGTGGTCACATGCACAGTGTATGGCACATCACCACCCTCTGGCTTCTTTCAGGTTTGGAGCGGGGAAATTGGGGCTCCAGTGCTGGCTGGGGAGCCATCAAGGCAGATGAGCATACGTTTTTTTCTTAATTCCATACCATTTTACGCCTGCAAAGTTTTTATAAAGTCTTGGAAAACTCCTTTAGCTTTGAGTATCATAGATTACAATCAATATTAGTACAATCCAGTATAGATTATGAAATAAAACAATAGCGCTAGATGCATACATCAATACAGTTGCCAATTTGACACATTTACACCCACCTGGTGGCTGAGTAAACCTCCACTTAACCTTAACAATGGTGAAGGGTGCGATCTATTGATGACTTCATTCAAAAGTCTAGTCCAGATTCAACTGGCCTTATGAGTAAAGTTACAAGCATTCAGTGACAGGCATCAGTTTAAACCTTGTGTTCAAATATAACTTTTGGAGGGCACCATTGCTCGTATAAGGCGCTTGTAAGAACTTTTATAATATTTTTCTAGATATTTCCATGGACACAGAGGTATATTGCAGTTCACTCAAATAAAGGCCACAGACTGGGCTTCTTTGTCTAATGCCGTTCCTTACTTGGCACGCATTCCTTACATAACTTCCTTATATATGATTCACATTCTAGTTTTGTTTGATTCATCATTTAATATAATACAATGGCTCTTGATTTTACACCCATATTGTTTTTACTAGTGCCAAAACCACACACATATTTTTGTGAAAAGCCTAGTATTGCGTTACATTTCCTCTACAGCAACAATTAGTTCCAGTATGGACTTTCTTTGTGGCTTTCTCTTGTAATCACTGCTAGATGTCCTAGGCTTCACAAATGACAAGAACAGCTCTACTTTAGTAACCTCAGGGCTAGTTTTTATCCCATAGGTCAAATGTGGCAAACAGTAAAAGAAAGGAAAATAGTCGAAGAGGATGTCTGTGTTTTTCTTTCACCCTTTCAATCGTACATGGCTTGTAGATGCAGAGCCAACAGTTTGCAATAATTCTAATTGCTGTTACTTCACCCTTTTACACAAACGTATGTCTCTCATTTCCTTCTGTCTCTTCCCCAGTTGTAACTAGATAACTCAGAAGCTTGGTTGGGAATTTAGTCGAAAATTCCCTTTGGAAATATATGCACTTTTTTTTTTTTTGCTTCATTACAACATGTCGAAATAGATTAGTGCTAACTTGTTTAACATATGACTGAAATGTAATTACATGGATTTATATTTGGACTTCCAAAATATCTCTCCTCTCTGTAGCAATAACGAGTCTCTCCAGGAGGCCTAATGACACAAGCTTTGATATCAGGACATCTTTAGTAGCCGATATTATATACTGAAACAAAACTGTCAGGTTTTTTTCTATCTAGTCAATTTTCTTTTCACTTTATATCGCTGCACAGCTCTCCTCTGTGGAGCTAGGCAATAAACCATGCCCAATTTTCATTAGATCTAATTGTCTCATGATGAATTCCAAGTAGAGAGCAAACTGGAACATTCTTTTTGGCATTTAATATGTTCTTGTATTTAAAAAGCTCTTTCATCAGCTTTGCTAGCAAATTGTCCACAAAGCCTTGTAAAGTGACATATTATTTCCTATGTTACAGTTCTTGAGAGGTTTCAACTTGTGTTTTTAAGGCTATCGGTGTCTCAATCCGCCTATATAGTTGCAGCTATTAAAAGATTTTTAAAAAACGCTTAATGGATCGCAGTAAAACTGAAATTTTCCAGTCCATTTTCTCTTCTCTTTTGAATATCTTTCACGCTACTTTCTTTATTTCTATGGTTCTCCAAAAATTAAATTGCATAAACTAAATTGGATCTAAAATGGCATGGGGTTCACAACTGATGTCTTATCTGATGATCTCATGAAATTCAAGAGGATAAGTATTAGGCATGATGGTAGTGTTTAGCAAACTGAACCAGTAGAACCCTGTTTTGGGTAGAAGTTCAGTTTGGCATGAACTCGAACCGGGTTTTTAGCAAAGGTCTACCCGAAACAGTGTTCTACCGGTTCAGTTTCTCTCAACACTAGTCCTGAACACTGGGGCATAACACTGTCTAAGAGCCATGAAAGCCCTATATAGCTTCCTTGGAGTATGTTTTCTCAGGGTTTATGGCTATTAGGCAGTGATATACACCATTTTTGCAAAAGTCCAGCAAACCAGCCTAACCGAACTTTTCAAAAGTTAATCCATCATTAATGATAAGCACTGATATTGGAAGTTGACCACTGACTGATTCCTTCTATTTTTTTCCAATGCTTTGAGAAGTTTTAAAAGGTTTGACCAATTAAATAAATAGATTCTTTCGTCTGAAGTTGATCACCCAAGTCTTTCATGATTGTCATTCCTGTGGGGCTCTTTTCCTAAAGGGTTTGTCTCAGTAAAGACATTAGTGACATATTGCTAGGATATTCTATCAAGGTCTGGTCAAGGGGGCATGACTGCTGTGACCTCTAATCTGTAGAATGAATAGCAGTTCTGGTAAGAAGACTCTGAGCCAAGCTAAGTTTTTTTTTCAGCAGCCATTGACTATCATGACCTGACTTTTTGGCCTCCAGAAAAAGCTGCTGACACTTGTACTAGCAGTTGACAGGGGTCACAGCAGTGGAGAACCCACCAATCAGACATTGATGGCATATCCTATTGTTATGCCATCATTGGATAAACTGAGAATCCATTTAACAAGTGTTTTTAACAGATACATCGAATGAATCCTTTCTTAAAGTGAGTTTAGAGAATATGTTGGAGGATATTACATATGAATATAAGTTACACTGATTAGAATGATCTTTGTCAATAAAAATCTGATTAAAATAAATAAATAAATAATAGAATTCCCCCTCTTTGCCAATGCAAAACTGCTGGCAGCACTAGTTAGGGGCAGGGGAGAGGGCTGTGAACAAAGGCATAGCTTGTAGCTACTGGGCTCTAATGGGAAATCTATAACAGGGCTCCCAACTATAATGCTTCAGTTATAGTACAGGACTCCTTATATGAGTGAGAGACTGTGTGGGCCCCTTAAGGCTCCAGGGCCTGGGTGTAAATATATGCTTGTATCCATACATTTAGGGTCTCCAGCAGTTAAACAACACATCTTGATACCGCCTTAAGTGCTCTGGAAGCAGGACTTCTCTGTAAAGTGCTCTCCTCACTGTCAAATGTGGTGCTCTGATTGACAACTGTATCAGTCTCCTGGCCAAACACTTCAAAGTTCATTTTCTGACTGCTGTGGACCCTAAAAGCATGGCTAGAACTACATTTACACCCCCTCCCTTTCCCTTAAAAAGCACTATCAGCAGTTTTGCATTGACAAAACCCCTGACTGATTACCTTTAGGGACTGACCATTTGTATCTGTTGCTTGAATTTCCAAGAATCATTTTTTTCCTCACTCAAAGATGAAGGACACTAAGGTTATGTGGATTTATGCGTGTTCCATGCTGACTTATGAATATGTGCTGTGATGTCACCCATCTGCTGCCTGTAACTGCAGACTCCAACTGCAGAAATGTCAGGTCAGCAGAATTCTAAGAGCGTAAAGGCCTTGGACCACCCGTTAAAATATATGCCTCTTGCTGACATTTGAGACACTTAAACTACCGTATTCATAATCATATACTGTCTTACTCAGACTTGGTGTTACCTTACTTAAAAGTAGTAGGCATTTTTATATAAAGTATAAAATCCTTTTGTTATGACACGATTATTCTGCAAACCACTTGTTAGATTGAATAATTTGCATAATCATAGGCGTAAACGCAGGCAATGGAGGATGATCAGCAATAAATTGCTTAACATATCTTTCATGGAGCTCTAATAATCATTGTTGGCCTGCTGCTGTGTCGGCCTATGTAAACAGGCCAACGTTCATCTATGACCGACAACCGCTTTACTGTGAACGGAGGGGGGCGGACCGGAATGATCTCTGGCTCGCTCCGCCTCTATTCAATGATCGATGATCGCTTCTGTGCGAAAGCACATCATCACTGGTACAGCAAGCACTTGACAGTCGTCCCATGTAAAAGGGCCTTCAGTGACCATATATTTAGTCTACTAAGTGAGTTACATTTGATGTTAAAGAGGTATTCTGGAGACTGGACATTTTTCAAGTCTTCGCTCATCCACTGGATAGGTGAAAACTGATACATTGGCAGGGGTCTGACTGCTGAGATCCCCACCGATACCAAAAACATGGTTCCCTTTTCCCTTCACTGCAGGATTGCTGCACCCCCCACAGTGAGGAGGAGATTGAATGGAGCAGCAGTAACACATGCACAGTGCTGCTCCATTAATTTACAATGTGACTGACGTAGATAGGCTAGTACCGAGCGCTTGTGTGTTTCTGTCAGCCCCTTTAAAAAAAATGGAGTGATGGCTGCACATGCACAGCCAGTGCTCCATTTAATCTGATATTACTAGAGATGCGAGAAGCCACCAGGAAATGAGAAGGAATGGCGAAACAGGACCCTCATTCTCAAGACTGGTGGGTGTCCCAGCAGTTGGACCTCCACCATTCTATCAGTTTTCACCTATCCAATGGATGCGTGAAAATTTGAAAAATATCTAGTTTCCAAAATACCCCTTTAAAGAGACTCTGTCAGCTGCCAAGAGTCTCCTAGACTTAAGTAATGGATGCATAGGAGCTGGGGTGCTAAGTTCACTCTTATTCTTGCCTTCTGTACTGTTTCCCTACTGTTTACCTGCAAAGCCGCCACTCCTTGTAGATAACAGATTACTTGTGTTCATGTTCATAATGACAGGACTGGTGTTCTTCATTATCCATCTATAAGTATTCCACTGTATACAAGAAGTGTCAGCTTCGTGGGCAGAAAGCAGTGGAATCGCAATGAAGAAAAGTATAAGAGTGCCATTCCCAGACTCAGCACCCCAGTTCCTATTCACCTATGACGTTAATTTTAATAGGAGCTAACATTCTCTTTAAAGCGATTCTGTCGATAGATTTGTGAAGTCCGAGTCACAGAGGTGGGCCAAGCCAGTTTCTCCATTCCTGTAGGGAGGAGGGAGCCCTCCATCTGCATGATGTGGGCGGGAAGAAGCCGGCACGGCCCACCTCAAAGACTCAGGGCTCAATTCCAAGTCAAACTTTATGATCCTGGTGACAGAGTCCCTTTAAGAACACGCATACATAGATAGATGACACAATGTGTTAGCCAGGCAGGTTTAAATATGATCGCCACCTCATTGCACAGCTCTAGGGTGAGGGTTGTTATCATTTTGCTATGGCTTGCCTTTTGTCTCTCCATTTCACCACTATGGCTTGTTTATTCTATATTGCTAGATTACACAGTGAATTTCTAATGCATGGCAGCACACACATTTGTATCTGTTTTCAAGAAAGATGCCTTGTACGTGATAGAAATCAGTTCACAGAAATATTGACCTCTCATAAATAGCGGATGATTAGGAAATGCATGGGCAACAGACTGTAGAATAAAACAGAATTGATTAAAAAGATATAATTGACAGGAAGTAAATGGCGGTTGTGGGTGTAGAGCGCCTGCCACCTTGTATGTACGGCACAGCGTTGGGGAATTGCTTAATATAATTTAGGAAAGTATGTAGTAGGACTTCCCAGGAAGCACAAATGAGTTGTGTTATATGTAGACATATATTGATCCGGTGTTCTTTGTCCTCCCAGTGGAAATATTGCAAGAAACCTTTTATGCTAATGCTGTATGCGTGTGCTCTGCGGGGCTGGGATATAGGTTAAGGATCTAGTAATGTGCTTCCATCTGTCTTTTGGAACATTTATGTTCACACACACACATATATATATATATGTCCATTACTTTTCTCCCACTATTAGTGCTTTCCTCATTGCTGTCTCTGAATGGTTGAATGTATACTTAGCATCGAATTCAGCTGCAGCTGAGCAATACAGAAAGCTGGGGATTTTCACAGTTGCAGAATAATTATCTCCAGTTCAGTGACTTTAGCAGCTGAAAGTAAAACCATCTATTACTTAACCCCTCTACTGCCTCTGGGTGTTCATTCATGGGTTCAAACATCTAAGTCTCTTAAGACAGAGATCTGATGAACTTCTTGTTTAGCTCTGATTTATGACTGTCCTGCCAAAGGGGCACAAACCAATTGCATCTGGGCTCTCTTCACATCCAGTGTGTATATTTGGCATATAAGACGTCAAAAGCTCCTGGCTTATACATCAAATCTATCCATAGAACTCCATTTACCCGATGAAGGTCAAAAGAGTGTCTTCTTTGCCTTCATCAAAAATATACAGTGAGAAGAAGTATACCACATGTGAGCCTAATAGTGATATATAGTATGCATTGCAGCTTCCATCTAAGGTGACTCCCACAGACTGTAGGCTTTTCATTGGTAGCGGACACTTTGTTGGTATCTATAGGCTTCTTAAAATGTAAACACTTAGGCTGGGTTCACACGGAGCGTATTCCCGCCGGAAATCCCGCGGTTTGGCCGCAGCAAAAATCGCGAGATTTCCGCCGGAAAAACCCGCGGCGGCTTTGAAGCGGCCCGACCGCTCGCTTTTCCGTTGCGGCCGGCGCTCCCATAGAGGAGAGCGCGGCCGTGGTGGAAAGAAAAGATAAACAGACATGCTGCATGTTCTTAAACCGCAGCCACGGTTCCAGCCTAACTTACCGCAGCAGATTAGCCGTCCCGTGTGGACGAGATTTCTGAGAAATCTCATCCACATGGCTGGCTAATCCCGAGATTAGCGGCCGTGGGCGGATTTGCCGGGGCGAAATTCCGCGCGACAAAACCGCGGCAAATCTGCCCTGTGTGAACCCAGCCTTAGGGAAAAATGTATGCCATTTGGCATCAAAAAGGCACACATTTAGAGATGAGCAAGCACATGCTCGTGCTCAGGGGGCTGGCGGGCAGCGGGGAGAGTGACTCATTCGAGTAACTGCTGTATCTGAGCGTGCTCGCTCATCTCTACACACATCTTGGCACATTATATTTTTGCTAAAATTTGCAACATTTCTTCTCACTTTTCAGAAGTGAAGAAAAAATGGGCTGGGCCAACTGGGAGGGAGCAGGACCAGCAAGCATTCTGGAAATTTATTGTTAGTAGAGACAGAAAAGGGCACACATTTTATCATAAATCTCACTTTCTAGCTTTAGGACAGCACAAGAATTTCCTAATTTATTCAGATTTGAGCATAAATTTGCCACAGTTTTTTCCAGTTATCAAGACTGGCGAAAGATACACCATCTACCCCTTGCTGATTCTCTCATAGGCCTCATGTCCACGGGGAAAATCGGGCCCGCTACGGATTCTACATGTAGAATCTGCAGCGGGTCCCTCCTGCCCCGCGGACATGAGCGCTGAAAATAAGAATTTATAAGAATTTACCTATCCGTAGCGGGCGGAGAAGCTCTGCTCTTCCTCACGGCCGGATCTTCTTTTTCGGCCGGCGGATGAATTCCTCACGCCGGCGGCACGTCGTCGACGTGCCGTGCGCATGCGGCGGGCACATCCGCCGAGCCGAAGCAAGGGAGATGCGGCCGTGAGGAAGAGAAGACCTTCCCGACCCGCTGCGGGTGAGTAAATTCTTTTAAATTCCTATTTTAGGTCTCCCGCGGATCTGGGCGGCTTCCATAGGCTTCAATAGAAGCCCGCGGGAGCCGTCCCCGCGGGAGACCCGCACGAAAATGGAGCATGGTCCAGATTTTTTCATGCTCCATTTTTTTTAAAATCACTTTTATTGACGATCCGCGGGTATTTATCTACCCGCGGGTGGTCAATGCATCCCTATGGGGTGCGGATCCGCGCGCGGGAGAAGAGTTAAAATCCGCTGCGGATTTTAATTCTTATTTTCCCCGTGGACATGAGGCCATATAGTCTTGATTCTCCTCAAGAGAGAGCTCTAAGTGTTCTTATTTTTGATAAATCTTTCCTTTGTATTTATTTGCAACTTAATGTCTTCTAATAAATAGTTTATATGATCCTAAAAAGTGCAATCATTATATGAAATATAGTAGAAGACTGCTAATACACTGTATCTGAGGGCTACCCTGATCTGGATCCTTTTGTTCCCAAAGGTGCTTTTACACAGAACGATTATTGTTCAAAAAAAAAAAATCACTGGATTGTTCGAATTTGAACAATAATCGTTCAGTGTGAACACAGCCAACAATTGGACAATGAACGATAATTCGTTCACTTATTGTTCATTTCATGCAAGCATGAAAATCATCATTGGCTCGTTGGCTCGCTCAGTTTAGACACGAATCATTCAGTCGTTCTCATTTATTGGTACAGCGAACTCAACAATGGAACGATCCTCTAAAAAATAAATAAATGCTTTATCTCTGTTTAAACTGTGACGTTGTTTGCTTGTTCACTCGGGCGAACGATTATCGCTACACGTAAAAGTACCCTATACCCTGATATTGGTCTTTGTGTTGCGACACTATTGACTTTTAGCCATTATATAGGGTTAGAGGCTGACACTGATCTGAAGATTTAAGCCATGATATTGGACTTTGTGGGGATTTATGGTTTTTGAATTTCTATCATGATGATATTGAACTATGAGGAGAACAATGAACACAAGTCCTTATGATCTTAAACTTATGAAGTTATGAAAAAAACTAATTAATTTAGATGCTGGAGTTGTTTTTTTCTGTAAATCTACACCAGTTTCTGGAATAGATTTTTACTAAATATAATAGGCCAGACATGGCCATGGACCCTAAAATCATGCCCCGCCTGAACTTTGCAAAAGTAATGGGTCACGGCATACTTGGCTAAAAATGCTGTAGTTTTGGCATGTGCACCTAAACTGCAACTTTAAGATGCCAAAAATCTGGCGCCCTGGCCATGATAAATACGCCCTATATTATTATGATTAATTCAATTTTCTCTTGAAAAAAACTCCTGCCCTACTAGAAAATATGGATATCATAAAGGGGGTTTCCTACTTGGGACCCCTTCTATGAGCCAGAATAGAGAGCTTGAGTCCATTGTGTTAGACTCAAGCTGTCCCTGTATTACAAGAATGGCAATTGATCTGACTGGCCATCCTGTAATACTATCTTGCTGGTTACTGATTTCCCATGGCACAATCAGCTGTTATCTGGGGTTGCCAGAAGGAGGTCCCGAGCTAATTGCCCCAGGGGCTGAATGTTGAAAGGGGATGAGACAACTGTTTTACATTCATATTATTCTATTAAACACTTCAACAATGTTTACCAGATGTTGGTGAGAACCTTAAGACTCCTAACTTCTGATCCAAGTCACTGTCTATGTTGTATATAGAAAACAAGAAATATTTAACAGATGAATAGAGTTATAAAAAAAATACACAAAAACCCTTCCAAAATGGACGACTTTATTGAGCATCATTGCTCCTTGCACTTTTACATGCAGCAGACCGCATTTTTGGCTGACATTTTTATTATTTTGTTATAAGTTTTGGTAACGTCCTAAGAAAATGAATTGATATTGTGTTGAAGTTTTTACTATTTCCTCCGTTTCCTGAAGTATACCAAGTGTGACACTTTATAGATTTCTACATTGTACTTTCTTCCCAGTAAACCTTTCCAAGCGCTTTACCTCGTTGTCCTTCACAGCACCAAAAAGTTGATTTTATTTTGCCTGGAAAACATTCAGGAATGTGAGTCTAAGCTCTTCTTTACCTACTTAACCTTGTCTGAAAGTGGATGCCCTGGAGACTGGGAGGATATTGGCCAGTGTGAGATGGTTTATAAGTTTTCTATATGCCACTTGATTCTAAGCTGACATTTATCCCTGTGTGAATTATGTTGTATTAACATTACTCCTGTCACTTTGCAGATCGAGGCCCCCGACCTTGATTATGAGCTATATTATAGAAACAGCTGGAAGAGGCTTTACCGTATCGCAATTATAAATCAAAGAAAATACGAGGAGAACAGAGAGCATATTTTATAGTAAAGAAAAAAGTACAATAATACTGTACCCCATCCATAACTGCAGTGCTGATCAATTTCCACTTCAGAAGTCTTTCGTGCTTGAGATGCAAATAGTTGAGCACAGTATAAATTCAATGTAGACCCAATAATGCCAAGCATATTTTCCACTTGTTATGCTATAAATATGTAAATGGTTTCGCTCTGCTCATCTCTACGGAATAGAACTTAGGTCAGGTCATAGCACTCGTTTTTGTAACAATGCCTGCTTATGCTGAATGTGCACTGGCCATTTTTCTAATGTGATTTTTGATAGAAGGCAATGTTCTTTTGTGTGTGGTATGCATATGTAGGGAGCCGGAGGCTTGTGGCTTGTTACATGCTTATTATGACATAAAACTAGAATTATGGAGCCTCCAATGTATTGGACAGAGAACAAAATCCAGTAAACTTTATTGTCACATGATCATAAAATCCATTGAATTGACCATTTCGAGCCTAGTTTGGTTATAACTCACAGTTAATCATAGGATATGACAAAGAACCCAACTAGGTTCGAAAAGTGTAAGCAGGGATCCAGTAGCTACAATGTTTGCTGTCTATTGATGGATTTTATATAGGTAATATAATATTATATAAGTGCTGGATTTCTTTGTGGATTAATCTTTGCAGTCCTGCACCTCCATGCATCTTATGGGCAAACTCACTAAGCTGGTCTTTCTCTTTGTGTTTCCCATTGTACCGGGGGGCAGAAAATAGGCACATTCTTACTACCCACTCCTTACACTGATACAAAGCATAAAAAAAGGTAAACAGTATTATTTCACCATGTATTACGCATTCGATCCACAGCCGAGTGATAAGCTGTGAATGGAGTCATGGCATTACAAACACTGGTAAAATGCTGCAGGACACCCGCAGCATTTTACCCATATGCCCGTGGACATGAGCCCTACGGGTCCTTTTACACTGTCTGTTTCTTTGCCCATTATAACGAGTGTTTGCAATTAATATACCGATTGGCGCTCATTACTGACTTTTACATGCAACAGAGGATTACTACCGTGTTTCCCCGAAAATAAGGCACCCCCTGAAAGTAAGACATAGTAAGAAATTTGCAAAAGTCCCAAATATAAGGCACCCCCCGATAGTAAGACATAGTAAAGTGTGCAGGCAAGTCAAGAGGCCTGTCCCCTGCTGCCATCCCCCTTGTCTCCCACCTCCAGATGTATAGGTAGATCTGCAGACAGTCTGCTGTTATCCTGTCCCTGCTGTGCTGTACGAGTGTGCTGTTGTGAGCTCCCCTTGCTGGCTGGAAAAGTCCATACTGTACGTTCTGTTCCTGCTGTACATGTCTGCTGTGATGAGCTCCCCCTGGTGGCCGGAAGCTGCAATACCATCCCTGCTTACAAGTGGTACAGAAACTTCTGCCTGCAGACAGGTACGTTACTTTACAGCCCTTTTTTTATGGCTCTGTGTGTGAGTCAGGCAACCTGTGTGTGATTCTTAAGGCTGGGTTCTCACAGAGCATATTTCCAGCGGAAATCTCGCAGTTTGGCCACAGCGATAAACAGCGAGATTTCCGCCGGGAAAGAGCTGCTTCAAAACCCGCGGCACTTAGCCACTTGTTTTGAAGCGACCTGGCCGCACGCTTATCCGTTTCTGTGGCCGTGGCAAAATAAGACACCCCCTAAAAATAAGACGTAGCGCATTTTTGGGAGCAAAAATTAATATAAGACGCGTCTTATTTTCGGGGAAACAGGGTAGTATGGCAGCAAAGCATTGTTAATACGATCATTCATCCCCATGCAGATAGCATTCATTGGTACAGCCCCCTGCTTACCTGTGCTACCGACAAAAAAGCATTGTTTGCCCATTTCTCAGCTAATTGTGGACATACCATAGTTAGATCGGCCAATCATTTGCCCATGTAAAAGGGCTTTAAGGGTCTATTTACCCTGCAAATAACTTACCAGTATCATGTGCCGATCTACGGAACAGCAAGTCGTTTAGTAACTTGCAAGATTAGCATTTATATATTACCATAATCGTGTTTTTTTCCATATATGTTGTCTTTCCTCAACTCATGCCAATTGCATTACAACAGGCAGAGATGCCTCCTTCCATAAGGCCGCCTGTCCACGGGTGCAATGGAATATCGCAGGCGATATTCCGCCAGGAGGTAGGAGCACTGAAAGGTCTCTGCGATGAGCCTTTATTAATGATAGGCTCACCGCTGAGAATTGCTGCAAATTGTGGCGTGCAGCAATTTTAATCACGCGAGCGGAAAAATGCAATGATTTTCTGTTCATGTGCAGTATGCTACGCTTTTCATAGTTATCCTATGGAAAGAGTGTCATGCGAGCTCCGCGAGCGATTTATCGCCGCGGATCTCGCAATGACACCTTGCCCGTGGACAGACAGTCTACGTAGAGGTACTGCCGACAAATAATACTTTTTATGTTGGTATGAGATGTGCGATCAGCACCAAACAAACAAATTATCGTCCATCATTTGGCCACTGCACATGCTTACACTGGCGATTATTATGTAAAAGACTCTTAATGCATAGCAAATCTCCATGCTGATAATCTCTTATGTTGAGTGCTACAACCTCTTGCCCACTGGCTGACTGCTTGATCTGAATTGATTTATAGGTTACAGCTCTGTTATAGCTTCCAGCACTTAAGGTTACAACCACAATATCTGTAAAGTGGAGACCTGGTGCTAACCTCTGTTGTAATGCAAAAGAATGGACCGAAGAACTTTTTAGAACAGTGCTAATAGGATTAAGCAATTAGTCTTTCCAATTGTTGACCTGCAGCTCCCAATTCACATATTACACACACAATACAAGTTTTAAGGCTCTTTTACATGGCACGATTATCCTGCAAACCAGATTGAGCAGCACGCACAATAATTGTGCTGTGTGAACGCATGCTGTGAAAGACCCATTCAATGATAAATCGCTGATTGGATCTTTCATGCAGACCTAAAAATAAATCATTGCCCTGCCACTGCATCTGGCTGTGTAAATAGGCAATCATTCATCTATGAACGACTACCTGTTTTAGGCCGCCTGCACACAAACGGATTGGATTACGCATGTGGGAGCCCGCAGTGGGATCCGACCCTGTTCCCGGCCGGCGACCTTGCATACCTGTCTTTTTCTCTTTTCATCTGTACTGCGGATGGTCGCGGTCAGCCGGCGTCAGACATACGCAGTACAAATTTTCTTTTAAATGTTTATTTTCTTCCAACCCCATCGCTAGTTGATGACATGGGTACCCACGGCCTTTCCGCAATGTCAATTGCGGACGGGCTGTGGGTCAGATGGCTTCTTTTGACTTCAGGTCGAATTTTGATAAAAGTTTGGTTTGAGGCGAACCCAAACCTCAAGCAGGAAGAGGAAGAAAGAAGAAGAATGAGGAAGGAAGAAGAAGGATAGAAGAAAGAGTAAGAAGGAAGAGAAGGAGAAAGTTCTTTATGGCTCAGTGGTTAGCATTGTTGCCTTGCAGTGTCAGGATCCTAGGTTCAAATCTACCCAAGAACAACATCTAGATGGAGCTTATATGTTCTCCCTGAGTTTGTTTGGGTTTCCTCCCACACTCCAAAAACATACTAATGGGTGAATATAGATTGTGAGCCCAATGGGAACAGAATATAATGTGCTTTGTGCTATGCATGTGCCATATATAAATAAAGTTGATTATCATAAGACACATGGAGAAACTCAATGTGGATGTCAGATTTGAACTTAATAGTCCAGCACAAAGCAACAGTGCTATCTGCTGTACCGCCGGGATCCTTATTTTAGTGGTATTAGTGAAGTTCCAGTTTTGTTCAAACTAATTTGGACCTAACTTTTTTCTGGAATTTGGTGAACTAGGAGAACCAAACTTTTCAAAAGTTTGCTAAGCTTTATGATAGTAGCATCAGTAAGTTTGCACTTTTTAATAACAAATGGAAGTTGTGGCTCGTTTGCTTCTTGCTGGTTTTATAGAAGGTACATGAAATTCTGCTTTTTCAGTTAAAATTCAACTAAAGGAAGGTCTATGTAATGGCAATGTTCATTTCAGTACATTTAAAAATAAAGCCCCCACGCACATTAGATTTTAGTCATCCGAAACCACCAATAACAGCCTAGACAACTCTAATTTGTATGGGGGCAACTCAACTTCCCCTTGAGCGATTATGTCAAGGTGAAGAAGGATGTTGCATTCCAATGCTCGATCCTTTTGTTCTCAAAGAGATAAACCATCACCAGAGCTGTCTACCATAGATGTTACGTTACTCTCTAAACACATGAACGATCGGCCAAGCTGTATGTTCATGCATACAGGGGAGCCGGGGGAAAGAGCTGCCGGATTGTTCATTAGACACTTGTTGGAGGTGTATGGGCAGCTTTTAAGAAAGGAATCCCCTCATCAGTACTCATTTAACCACAGCATATAGCATACTGCACATAATTACACCATATTTCCAATATTCCATTCATGAGAAAGTGAGTTTGTATGCGGCAGGTATTTATATGCAATATTGTTGGCTGTTTAGAAAGGATATTCGAAACTGAGAATGGTTGATGTGTTTTGAACATAAAAATCTGTATGAAGTTCAATGAAGTAAAATTTTCAGGATTATCTTTAGATATTGGCAACTGTGTTTACTGATAACTTTCCAATCAAGAAATCAGTACTTGTATCTTGTAATTATATATGTCCTGTGTGTACCTGGCTTATCACACGTATGATCTGTTCCTCAATGGAGAGCAACAGGAAAATCTTTCCATAGCGCCAGGTTTACTGTGGTCTGCATCAGATCCATAACACACATGACCTTTACTTCAAGGGGAAGATATGCTACCACTTAATCCTTCAAAAACCTGCAGCAGTTAAGCAAGATTAATAATATAAAGCAGCATACTAGCTAATCGATAAAATCACAAAGAGAGGGAATTAGAATTCTAGGAGGAAAACAAAAACAAGGCTTAATGAAGCGGAGTTAATCAAAATCTACAAACTTATTAGAAACCTTGTTATATGTAGCTTGTCAATGACATTTTGGTTCCTGAGAACATTGACGTTTTGTATAAACAGAAGCTTCACCTTTGTGCATATTCTCTCAACGAGGATCTCATCATTGGGGTCTGGGACCCATGTAAATGCTACAACTAAGGGGCAGCACTACTTTTCCAAGCACTTGGAAGATCATTAGATTTTATCATCATTGTCTTTAAGGCGGCATCACACATAGCGTATCTGCTGTTGGCTTTCCACAGGAAAAGCCTGCAGAAAATATGTTGGTAATCCACAATGGTCAAATCTGCCCCTAAATGGGGAGAATTTGGCCATGGTTTTTGCAACAGATCCAACTGTGGATTTTAAAGGGGTTTTGTCATAAAAAAAAATTATCCCAACTTACCTATTCCTTCCTTGTCAGTCTCCTTATCACATCTTCTCCTGGTTGAGCTTCTCCAGTGCCCCAGATCAGCTCACTGCAGGCTGGGCCCAGCTTGTTATGAAGGCTGCTTTATCACAAACTCCTTCCTGCTGGGTCCGTGAAGGTCACATCCCTGTGCTGTAGCTTCACTGCCTAGGAAGGAATTGTAATCTATTTCAGAGATAACTCGCAAGAGCACTCTCTGAGAAAGATAGGCAGTCCTCCTCCTGGCCTGTGAGCTGTGACATAATGTACATTGGCAGACTGCCAACCTAATGTACATAACCTCACAGGAAGGAGCAGAATCTGGCAGCTGGAGCTGAAGTGAGCCCCCGGACTGCAGGATACAGGAGAAGATAAGGGAGGTGAAGATCTTGTAAGTAGACTGATGGGGGAGGAATAGATAAGTAGAGCATTTTACTTTTTTAGTGACAGAACCCCTTTAACCCTTGCATTTCAAGAGTTGAAATCCGCCACATTAAAACCACAGCATAAATGGACATGTTGCGGATTTAGTATCCACAGAGTTTTTTTTAAATGCTGTGGATTTTTTGCGAAAAAATTTCTACTCCATGTGCTTTTTGAAATCTCCACAAGCCTTCTACTGTAAATGCTGGGAAATTTCTACAGGAAAATCTGCTGTGGGAATTCAGCAACATTTACGCTGTGTCTGATTCCACCCTGAATATGTATTTAAGTCATTCTGAATTCAACGAGACAGCTTATTTCAACAGCTCAGAGATTTAAAGGTCTACAAGCTAACAGTAGCTGTTGTAACGGTAACTTGTTGCAACGGCTGGGGGGATAAGCGACTGCCAGAAGTGTCACCAAGTGTACATGTGTGGGTGTATCGGGAGAGACAGTTGTTGACCAAACAAATGTTTAGCCAAGAGTTATCTAAAATGTATCGGCCGCCCAACAGCTGAAAGGGCATGGTGCTTGGAAGACCTCTGCAAGTTCCTTCATTGGGGGTTCAGCTCACAAAAAAGGTGAAACTTGAACTTTCTGGTCCAACATGCAAAATCTGTATCAAGGATCCCTACCAACCATGTGACATTTATAACATTTGTGTCTTCCCTCTTTCTGTATCCTCGGCCAACAGAGTCCAGTGTGACTGTTACTTCGGAACACCCGACAGTGACATCCCTAACTCTCAAGATCGACTGCTAACGCTTTCTGAGATGTCTCAGTTACATTTTATAAGATTTATAAAAGTGAAGCCATCAATTTTAGTCATACATCATTTGCTGACAAGTCTAAATTACAGTTCTCAGGCATTATGATACATTTTTCAAGATAATTAGCATGTGACACTGCTGTCATTTGCTTATTAGCTAGTTTGACTGGTGGCCCATTGTGTCAGGCTCACATTAAAATGTTAGCATTATCCAGAAATTGGAATAAATAATAAAATCCTAGCAATATGCATTAGGGGCAAAAACTGGACAATTGCCCAGGGACCCCATCCCCAAAGAGGCCTCTGATTTTCAACACTTTCCCTAGCAGTTGGGCGACAGGCACAAAGTGGCAGAGGAGGGCAGGATTACCTTGCTGGACTGAGTCTCCCTCTACCGCGAAACGTCTTTGGTTGGCTCCATGCAATATTCGAAGTTGCATTATTATTGTTTGACTTATTTTCATTTTCTTTAGTTTAATATAATGTGTTATATTTTCACATGTTCAGATATTTTTTTAATTTATTGTGTAAAATAGTATAATATTTCAAAATTTAGGGCCCACTTTTAGTTTTGCCGAAGGCCACATTTTGTCTAAAACCGGCACTGGCCATAATTGATTGCTGCATTATCCAAATTCACAGCCATTTTTGTAGTGCAACATATTGAAAGACATTGTTCATAAGTAATCGTCGCATGCATACACAATAACTGGAGTGTGCTCGGACGTGAACTCCTTTCTGCTTCACAGTTCCATCCATCTTGTAATACGAAGAACAAGCAGGAAATATATAGAGTGAGACTGGTGCTTTGTGCTTGCTTAGTCCTTAGCAAATAGCAATTTGTCACCATCTTGGACTTGAAAGAGACCGTTCTGCGACATGTGAGTTACGCACTGCTCCCTGCTGACACACCCAGTCACGTAATAGCGACATGACACAACAAGCCGTTTACTTCAAGCATACTTAATACTGTGTCACAAACTGGGTTATACTGCTCAAAAAGCTCTGTCATTTACTTGGGCGTTCTACTATATATATAATTTAAATGTGTGAAATCTAATTAAAATTATATATTTCATGCGTCTAATATTTTGGACAGGGTATGGGAGTGCTGCAAGTAAATGTGGCATTAACGCTCCTGTTTAAAGGGGTTCTGACATGAAAAAAAAAAATTTGTACTCACCTTGCCTGGCCTGGCCCGATCGCCAGGCATGTCCCCTCCAGCCGGCATCTTCTTCTGTGCCTTTAAAGCAGAGCAGGAGCGGTCAAAAAGACCGCTTCCTGCTCTGGTCCGTCCGTCAGGCACTTCCGAGGTCAACGGACGGACCGCCACAGCAAGCACGTCACAAGCAGTGCTTGCTGTGGGCGGCCCGTCCGTCCTGGCTGAACTCCGGAGTGCTGAGCATGCGCAGTGGAGACGCGGCCCGTCCTGACTCCTGTCAGAGGGCACCTCTCCACTGCGCATGCGCGCGATCCCGGAGCGGCTGCTGGAGGAAGAAGACTGCCTGCCGGGAGGCATACTAGCACTTTCTGCTTAGGTTAAGCAGCGCTGCTGATTAGAGCCACCTGATTGGCTCTTCGGCACCACGTGACTGCACAGCGTGCACCAATCAGGTGGCTCTAGTCAGGCTGCTTAACCTAAGCAGAAAGTGCTAATATGCTGCCGGGAGATGACCCCCCGATGTCAACAACAACAGGAGAACAGGTAAGTATAAGATTTTTATGCTTTAGCAGCCATTAACCCATGGGCTCCCTGGGTCCATTAGGCAGACCAGGGAACAATGGCTGCTAAAGCATAAAAAAATTATTTGTGTCAGAACCCCTTTAAAGCATTCAGTGAAAATGAGTAATTTGTCTTACTTATGAAAGGTGTGCACAGTTTCCCAGCCTCTGCTGTTTACCAGCATGCTGGATGCTAAGCTAAAATTCATCATGTGTCAACTGTACAGGAGACAACTTAATTGAACAACAATGATAAACTAATTAGCATTCTTAAAGTTTCAACGTTGTATCAACTTAATGCAAAAACAGTGATCAACAAATTAAAATTAATGTTCTAAAACTTTCTTCATATCTCATAATGAGTAAACAAGAAGTTGTTTCCTGTCTTGGTACAAATGCAGATATATCGGGGAGCATGAGTTAAAAGGGGTTAAAGGTACCTCTAGGGCGTAAACACGTGGGCGGAATCTTGTGGTAATCAGGGCCGTATAATGGAAGAAAACCATTGATTTCAATGGGTTCATTTTTACTAGTGGTATTCTCGCCCGTTAATTGTAAGGGTGAGAAAAGATAGTTAATACTACATGCAAGAAGGATAGGGAGGACCTATCTTAACGCTTGTTTTTTCAAACTTGCACGCACTAGCATGGAGTTTGGATAGTGAGAGGAACTGTCTTCTTTCGGCTTCTCTGTACTGCCGATGGTCCGCACGGCTCGCCGTCGGACATGCGCAGTACAGATTTTTAAAAATCCCCTCCTTTCCCTGTAGAATCCGCAGCTTGCGGACGTGATGCAGATCGGACGGCTGCCAGGAGCTATAGGAAAATTGAGCATGCTCTGATTTTTCATCCGCGAGCAGAAACCGCAACTGGTTTCGGCTCGTGTGCATGAAGAATCACTTTTGCATAGCATGCTACAGGAGGTAATTGCTGTGGAATCCAGAGGTGGATGCCCGCTTCGGATTCCACAATTAATAGAATCATAGAATGGTAGAGTTGGAAGGGACCTCCCGGGTTATCAGGTCCAACCCCCTGTTCAGTATCCGCTCGTGTGCATTCGGCCTAAGGTCATAATCAGCACATAATATTGGATGTGGTTACAAAAAGTGGACATTAACTTTAAAGGAGGTTGTCCCACTTCTTACTGTTTTGCTGCAGGAAGCAGACAGCTCTGTACATTGCCCATTGGTCCAAATTGGTACTGCAGGTTGAGTTCACTTCAATAAGACTCAGTTTGTAGTACCAACATATATATAGCATATACTAGGCCAATGAAATGCTGAACAAATGATAGTGACATAGTAATATCAGTTTTCTGGTCACATTCTGAATGTAGGAAGGTAATTGGCACTTCTATAGTACAGATCCATAAGACTCGGTATACTGTGCCAGCCTCATGTACCCAGTAGAGTAGGTGTTGGTATTTATAGTTTCACAGCTTGAGAAGATAAATTGAGTGTTTCAGCATTGAAAAAAAATCTTAATTATAAATATAATTGTTCTATATGTATGAAATCAGATATGGTGGATACAGTAACTAAATATAGTGTATACCGTAGCAGAAAAATAAGTACTGTTAATTGCCCTCATGTTGGACAGCTTGGAACTGTGAGCAATTACGAGCTTCTTGTGCCTTAGAACCACCTCTGGTTTGATGCCAGTCGATGGATTGTTTAATGTGTGTTGCTGACTAGCTACATGAAGCTTTTAAACCACAGGATCCTGACCTATGCTTCTACTAATTAACAGTCTGGGAGTTGTGCAACACAATGCAAAAATATTCAAATAAAGAGCTGTTCTCCCTAAAATGAATGCTGATTTTATGCATATTTACCCCCTGGATGTGTGTGATTGAAAGGAACATAATTTTATCTGCCTGCCAGCTCTTTCACAACTGAAGATGTAACTAAGAAACTATGAAGACAAATCACAGTATCAGAGTGTGTAATCTATATCAAAAGTTGTGAAACTTTGCAAACACTTTCCTTTACACATCTTCTAGTGATCCTGAGTTACATCACATCTCGCTTTTTACAATTTTTCTGTTTGCTGTACTGATCTCCTAGCATTCCTTGCATACTTATTCTGCACAGAGCTTGCTGTGGTGGTTTGGATTACGGGAAATACCTTGTTTAGAACATGCACTGTATAATAATGCGATGTGGGAAATTGTCCAAGGAAATGCAGTAGTGCAGTAATAACTGCAGTATAGGGATGTAGCTAACCTGCTAGAGGGGGGGGGGGGGGTGTTGTCAACTTGCTGATTGTTACACAGCAGAATTGTGATTACAGCTGGTGATTACACTCAGGGTCTGAGACAATGTGGTATCACCTTTTAAGAAATATACAGAGGGCATGATTATTGAAAAGTTACTAAATATTTATTGAAGACCCTCGTGTGACGCGGGGTGTTAAGGCAGCCATCACTGCATTCAATCTGCTGTCACTGTGGGTGGGAGAAGTGATCCTGCAGTGACAGGAAGAAAGGGACATGGGATCCTTGTTCTCAGGATCAGTGGAGGTCTCAGCATGAGACCCCCACGATCAGGCTTTTAGCATCTGTCCTATCAATGAATGTGCATTTAGACTGGATGAATGTTGGGCAAACGATGCCCGACACTCGTCCCGGAACATACTCGCTCTCGAGCACCTGCACGGGAGCTAGTATCTCTGGCTCACAGTGGGGCATCTGGAGGAGATTTCTCTCCTCATGCTCCCCCACCCCTCTCCATTGACTTAACATAGCGGCCGTTCAGTACTGAACGGCTGCTATTTGCACTCAGCAATCAGCTCATCGTTCATTGTTTATGCTGCATATGTTACGTCAATAGACAGGGGCGAGGGAGTGCGAGAAGTGAAATCTCCTGCAGCCTCCCCGTCCCCCTGCTGGCCGCTCTGTGAATGAGCCAGCGATACTAGCTCCCGTGCAATAGCGCAGGAGCGAGTGTATGTGGGGATGAGTGTCGGGCATCATTTGCCCAACATTCGTCCCATCTAAATGGGCCGTCAGTGATAAAAGTCTTATCCTGGCAATACCCATATAAAGCAGCAGCCTCACAATTAAGTCAATGCATTTATTTATTTCACTAACATAAATGTGTTGTTTGGATTGTGAAAAACAAGGAGCTAGCAAGGTAAATCTTCAAGCCTGCTTTCTCCCATATTGTCTAGAGAATACCGGCTGATCAGAAGAGTTTAGAAGTGTCACATGATACAGCTCCATGTAACGTTTCGAATGGTTTCATGCATAGCATTTTCCCTAGTATTTTTCACAGTGTTTTTTTAAACATTTTTGCTATATGTTTGTGTAAATGCACACTAAAGCCTCCCTCGCACAGGCGTTTTTGTACACCGTTTAGCGCTGCCTTTTCACAACTTGTTACCGCATTTTTGACAGTGCTAAATGCAAGCTCTAGTAACACTACCTAAAAAAAGTAATACTCACCTAGCAAGCACCGTCCGGGTCCCTCCCACTGATCTCCGGAGCTCCGGACAGGCTTCTGGGCACTTGTTAGCGCCAAAAGAATATCTTTTGCTAGTAACAGGGTTTTAAGACCCCACCTCCAGCAAGAGATTGCTCTGATTGGCTAAGCCAGCGCTCGAGGAACCAATCAGAGCAATCTCTTACTGGAGGCGCCTGCTAGGTGAGTATTGTTTGTTTTTTTTCAGCTGAAAACACAGCCAAAACGCTGGCAAAATGCATGCCAATGCTGCTGAAACCGCAGTAAACGCAACGTTGAAAAATGTTGCGTTTCTGCAATTGCCTGTGTGAGGGAGGCCTAACTCTTCACAAAACTTATGCTCAATTAAAATCCTATGTGTGTATCATCAATCTTGTAATATACTGACATTACATTTGCTTTATTTTACCACTGAAAATCAGGTTTGAAGTGCCTGCCCGTAGGGGTCTTCCTTTCAGTATCCACTATCTGTTGTTAGGCATTTGGCTTCTCTAGTAACAGGGACACTGCTATGGCAGCTAGTAATTGCAAAAGAGGGGCGGGCATTACGGTGCTGTCTTGCAGCTGATTGGAGCAGGGCTATGCAAGGCAGCATGGGAAGTGTGGGAGAGGTAGTCCTGGCCAGTGCATTACTGGCAGAATGGTAGGACCTTCCCACCTATAAATGGATTGCAAACAGCAGGGCAGCAGAAAAATAGGAAAATCTACATGAAAAATGGAATTGATAGAGCTCAAACTGGGTACCAACAGCAGCAAAATAGTCTCCAATAAAGACCTGGGCTGTTTTCAACATTTTTTAAAAGCACTAAAAAGCCAATATTGCAATATAAAATAAATGCCCTATACACAGTGGATTATGTTGTGACATTTTTTTATCACTTTCATTGCGTTCTTTTGGATCAGTGAAGTTTTTCAAAATTCACTACGCTCTAGGGGTAGTCATTTTTTTCAAATGATGCAGAAACGGGGAGAACTTAATTCCAGGCAGTTTTAGCTTTACCAACATTTTTTCAGATGTTTTCCACAGGCTTCTCAATGGAACTACAAAAGTGCATAAAAAAGCATGTTAGATGGGGAATCCATGCTAATTCTGCAACAATTCTGTGCCAAAACGTGTGTCATTTATTTGAGTAGGAATTGGTGCCATAGTCTATATGGTATAAATCTTTCAGTGCGCGGATTTGAGATCCATTTTGTGGAAAAAGAAGTGACGTCACTTACTAATGCAGATTCCATAATTGAGATTTTTGCACGTGGATTAGCCTTATTAAATGACAGGAATCAAGAAGGAGAGGACTACACCATTTAATGCCTTGATGGCACTTCAACGGGCAAACAAAGCTGGCAGTATTAATTTGTGTAATCTGAGAGCTGCCTGTCTTGATGACACTTTTCCTTTAAGGGCTAAAACTCATGGGCGCTATTTTGTCCCGTTAGGCGGCCGTGATAATCACAGTCACATCACGGGATGAATCAAAACCATTGATTGCAATGGTTTCGTTTACACTAGCGGGATTCATGGGCGTTAATAGAAAAACATATGACTTGCTCTATCTTTCCTGCAAATACTTAATACTACGTGTGAAAGATAGGGCAGGACCTCTTTTCTTGCTTCTTTTTTCTTGAAACTTGCGCATAATAGCACAGAGTTTGAAAAGTTTTAAAAAAAAGTTTTTTACCTTGTTCATGAGCAACTACACTCCACAGCGGCGAGACTAGTTGTGTATATGAAGAAGAAGCCCTAAGCATGACTTTCTCATGCATGGGAAGCACCACAGATATTTGTAAGGTATCGGTGTCACGTAGCACATTTATTTTTCTCAGCACGTTGAAATAATCCTTTTATTTGCACAGGTTTTGGTCATATCCCTCCAATGGTTGGCATCCAAATGAGTAATTTGGAGGTCATTACTAAACTGTGTTCTGGAGCCCCGAGCAGCTGCTGCTACATGATTGTACTATCCAGAGTACAACGCTTCCCATTCTTTGCCATCAGATAATTTTGTGGTATTTAAATTCCTGCCTAACAATCGGTATTACGGTAACATACTGTGTCCTAAATAAATATTATGAGTACTGATCTGTTCTGTACGAGCCGAGATAGTTTGGAGAGGAAATGAAATACCAGAAAATGCCAAGCAATCTCAGGGGGGAAAACAGTTTATCTTTGGCAGTGGATGAAGTCTTGACATGCCACTAATGTAAGTACCAGATCTCATTTCAGTGGATTAGAGAAACTGACAACATGTCTTGAGTTTTATATTTCTACTTATTGTGGTACTGGCTGCTGTGCATGCTGAGATTTGTAGTCCACTAGCAGAAGGCAGACTAGTCCACTAGCAGAAGGCAGAAAACATGTAAATGTCTGCAGAATACCCTGCATATTGGCTGATTTTATATATAAGCATACATAAACTGTATATATATATATATGTATATATATATATATATATATATGTATATATATATATATATATATATATATATATATATATATAAAATGTAAAAAGTTCCAATAGAGAGTACAAAGCTGTTTTTAAGTACATTATATATGTATAATCAGTCAATGCATTGCAAGGTGCTGATTGAAATAACTGGGCATGCGTTCATTTATTCATTTCAGTGTCCTCCTATATGGTGTGTTCGCACATTCTGTAAAATGTATTCTGTTAGGATTGGCATTGCAGGATCTGCGGCAGTCGTCCGCACCGTGAATCCGCAGCAAATACCGTTCGTTACATGCTATGCAAAAGCGCTTCTTGTTGCACAGCAGTGGAAATCAATGGTGATTTCCGATAACAGAGGAAAAACCGCAGCATGCTCCATTTTAGTGTGGATTCCGCACGGACGGCTTTCATTGAAGCCATGTGGATGGCATGGGAAAAATAAACATCCAAAAAAAAATCTGTACTGCGCATGTCTGATGATGTCTTGCCATCTGGACCATCCGCAATGCAGATAATAAAGGAAGAAGACACGGTGTGAGAGCCGGACTCCACTGCGGGCACCATCATGCGAGATCCGGCTCTGCTGTGTACAGCCGGCCTTACTGTGCTAGAAAATTCCACACTAAGGGTGACTACCCACAAGGGTTTTTTTTCCTGCGATGCCAAATTGCATTTTGCGCTTTTTCTGAAGAGCCATTGGTATAGAATGTGTTCTTGTCCATCTGGGTTTTTTTGTGTTTTGTTGCACTTTTTCACATAGCGACTGTCAGTTGCATATGTCTCCTTATTTTTCTCTTAATGCACCCATGATTGTTAATGGAGGGCTGTAAAAACGCAACGCTTCAAGCTGTGATGTGCTGCGAAATTACAGCCAGAAAAACACAACGAAAAACGCCGGAAAAAGGCAAATGCGAAATTGCAGCGTTTTTCACGCAAGAAAAACGGAAACGCTAAATGGTAGTCACCCTAAGGGTTTAAACAGATGGGCAGGATCTATCTTCCTGATTTTTTCTTCAAACGCACACGCACTAGTGCAGAGTTTGAATAGTCGGGGAAAATGTGCTAATAATCTCCGTAGCGGTGATCCTATTAGCTCAGGCACCCATTGTTTTTTTTGGCTTCAAATGCCCGTATTTGCGCGTGTAAAATATATGCACACAATGCACAGAGAATGGAAGCCATTGATTTCAATGGCTTTATTCTATGAATGGTAAGTCCTGCTCTATCTTTTTCTGTATTGCGCAGCAAAGGTCCCCATAGAAGTGTATGGGGAAGTATGCAAATACAAGTGCAAATGTGCAATACACTGCACAATATATCTGGACCTCATTAGGTTAAATAGCCTTTTAAATCAGGATGGGGTTGTTTTGCGTGTACATGTGAACAGGCCCTGCATGCACAAAAAGTACAGTATTATACGCCAATAGTTACGCAAATCTACCTCCTTCACTGTGCAAATGCCTTGCGCTGAGGCGTGCGTAATTGTTCATTGGTTCCTGTGAAGCCGCCCAAAATCTGCAATTAAATCAACGCATAGCTTTGGTGCAGATTTCACTCATTGCATTGGAATGAAATCCGCTGTGAAAGTCTGCTGCATATCCACTACAGCCTGGGCATGCCGGGCACTGCAAAATCCTCAGCATGCCAAGACTCGGCTGCGAATTCTGCTCTGTGTGAATGAACAGAGTTTGTTAATACCCCATTCACTAACATTGTGCCATACATTGCTGCATAAATTCTGTGCACATCCCTTACCTAAAATTCTGCAACATATAGAAAATATCTATACAGGGCCACTTTAACTATAGAACAAATGGTGCATCTGCATCGGGGTCCCTGCTAGTAATGGGCCCTTTGACAGTGGCATAGATTTCAACTGTATCTGCGTTCTGAGGACATAAATATAGTTGGGAAGTATTGAAGAGGTTAAAAAATAACGCAAAACTATGCTCACCTATGTGTGTCTCTGCCACTGCGGTCTCCACTAACTCGCAGATCCAGCGGTCACGTGCCTGTTGAAACATGTGACTACTGCGGCCACTTACTGGTCTCAGTACCCATTAAGGCTGGTGATTGCCCGCAACGGTCACGTCATTAGAAAGTAGTACGTAACTACTGGACCCAGAGGTGAGCAGAGACTAAGGGAAAGCCTGCTGGGCCTGGGTCAAGTGTGTATAAATGTTTTTTTTGCCATAAAATAAAGTTTAGAGTGACAGTGGAGAGGGCAGGGCAACAGTAGAGGAGGGTCTGTTTTTATACCCACGCACTGGGCCCGCTCGAGTATTAAAACGGCCCTAGACCTGCAAAGCTGATGGATGTGGCTGTTGGCTCCTTGTACCCTACCAGGCGTTTGAAGAGGGTTTTCTATATCTGACAACCCTATTTAAGCATTAGTAGAATGTAGACAGTGTAGGAGTGTAGTGAGAATGGGGCAATATGGAATACTTTAGTGGGTAGCAGATGGTATTTGTAGTATTGGGAGGGGCTGTACAATTATGCATTGGAACAGTAAGTTTTAACAACTACCATGTTATTAGGTGGTTACAGTCCCGTTTCCTGCCCAAGGCAATTTAATATGTGAGGCTTGCCTGGTTGGTTGCTGGCTACTCATATATATGCGGTCTATTTATATGTTACCAACAGAATTTTCTTGAGATTCCATTCTATGAATCACAAACAGCCTTGTAATAAATCCAGACTACTCAACATGTAATTCGCTCTGGGTTTTTTCATGCTGCAGGTAGAGGAACTATAAAGAATAAAACAATTAACAGTGAATGTTTCGACTCTGGTAAAAACAGATGGAGTCTTCCAATTTTTTTCCCGTCATTGTTCCCATGATAAAGCTTGCCTTGTCTTCCATGGGTTGTGAATGGTTCCATTTCTCGAATTTAAAGCCGCGCGTTGCATTATTTAGCCAAAACAAAACATTTGTAAAGAAAAAAAGTGTACAGTGCTCCAGTATTCATCCTCACTGCCTTTGTACTTGTGCACTTCAAAGTACAAACATTCCCATGTATTCATCAGAGAGCGGCAGTCTCCTAGGAACTAGTGTGCGCCGTCGTGTCAGAGGTGCGCTTGGGATTTGCTCCCTCCTTGTGTTCCCCTGGGACCACTCTCGCTTGTTCTCTCTGGTTGTCAGCTGCTTAGGGTTGCCTTGGACACTAGGTTACAGAAGCTGCATGTCGCTTACTTCAACTCTTATAACATAAAAAGACCTCTTGTGAATCCGTCTACAGCATTCACTTTTATTCAATCCACCGCCTTATTCAACCTGTTCAGCGGCATTCAGATGATGAAACATCAACTCTTCATCTTCCAGCGTTCATATAGTTATTGAATATCAGCCGCTCCCAAATTAGGGTAAATACTAAATACCGCTTGGATCCATTCTTCAGCTGTGGCGCCCTCTGTTAGCAGATGCATCTCGTTTCAGGTTTGCACTACGGAGGCGCTGGAGTACTTGGACAAATGTTTTCTCGCTGGGGTTGTTACGTTAAAAAATAGTATAGTGGGCTAGAACTTCTTTCCCTTATTCAGAATTTTTGTAGATGATTCTGTGATTGTTAAAGGGGTTGTATCAGAATACACTTTTATCACAGAATAGATGAAAAAAGTCTGATCATTGGGGTCTCATTGCTGTCCCGTGTCCCCCTCTTCTCCTCACTGTGGGATCCCTACAACCATCCACAGTGATGTCAGATTTAATGGAGTGGTGCACTTCGCTATCTCTGGTAGCCGCATGAATGGAGCGTTGCCGCACATGCATTGCTGTTGCTCCATTCAATCTCCTTCTCACTGTGTCGGGTTCAGCAAACCCACCATGAAGAGGAGGGGGACACCAGACCCTCCATTCTCGGTGGGGGGCTCATTAGTGGGACTGCCACTGATCAGGCTTTTATCACATACCTTATGAATAGGTGATAAAGGTGCATTCTGGTACAACCCCATTAAATATTGCTTAGAAATTCTAACAGTTCTATAAGGGCCTCTTTTTACACTGGTAGATTTGATGCCAGTCACAAATACTGATCAATGATTTTGCAAGTTGATCGGCACTCATTCAGTACCATTTATATGGAGCAATCAGCAGTACTATATGCGCCAATGATAAGTGCTATTATTCAGGCATGTGTAGTACTGTTATTGTCAGCACATCCCTGTTTAGACAAGGTGGTATGCTGCCGACAACAAATGATTTTTGTTGCCACATTAAAGATAACAGCCGAATGTTTGCTCATTTGTCGGTTGATCACCATCAGCTTCACATGGGGTAATGATCCAGTGACTAAATGTTTGGACGAACACTTGTAAAGGCCTTAAGATTATGCATGTTCAGACACCCCCTTTGGGTATAGCCTACCAGTATATGCTAAATTTACAAGTGGATATCCTACTTGGGAGCATAAGTATAAGCCAAAACTGTGAAGCGGTGCATTGATTTTACTAGTTGCTCTTCAATACTTTACTCAGTGTTGCCTGTGATGTTAGCTTAATTTAAGTTTTCCAGGTAGTAGAACCTCAGTATGATCAGTTTTACTCAGGGTCCAGCAAAGTGAGAAAAGTTGTGCAAAGCATTGCAGGGGCGTAACTATAGGGGATGCAGAAGATGCAGTTGCACCCGGGCCCAGGAGCCTTAGGCCGCCTATAAGGCCTATGTTCACCATATAGGGAGCCCAGTACTATGAATAAGACATTATAGTTGGGGGTCCTGTTACAGGTTTTGCATTGGGGCCCAGGAGCTGCAATGTATACCTCTGAATTTTAACCCCTTTAAAGTGCTCTTTCAGGTGACCTCACAGCACTTCTCTGTTTGGTAAGGATTAACTAAATAATGATTAAACTCCAGTCACAAACATGCTGGACAGTAGGGGTGGCCACACACATTAGATCTAGATGCCAAACCCACTGATCTTTGCAAGACCGGCTGATCAGATAATATGTACTGTAGCTTCTCAACTCAACAGATGTTGGAGGAGATAAGGATCAGGCAGTTGGAATTCCACTGCCTGTTCCTCTTGTTCTCAGGTGATAAACCACAGTTTACCTTACAGCTGTCTAAAATGTATCGGCTACTTTACTTTGATGACAATCCTCAAGAGCACCATAAGTGGTTTTTGCCTTTGAAAAGCCTGAACATCTTAGACTAATGTAACGTATATAAACATGGAGACAATGCACCAACTCCATACTGATCTGAGTCTTATGGCATTACATCTCAAGACTCCACTTCTGCAGGACTGTAGTGCCAAGCACTCAGCAACCATATTGCTTACTCTTACTTATAGTTTGCATAATTATAGAGGCATAATTATATTATTTAGGCTCAGTGAATATGCAGTCTTTTTTTTTTTTTACAAGTAATCCTCCCAGAAAGAAACACTATATTCTGGATATAACTTGCACTCTGTAATCTCTCACAGGATATAGCTGGGTTAATCTGATTAAATGGCTTTTAAGCACAAATGTGTCATTTTGTCAGCATCATTGACCTTCAATAGATGGAAAGGCTTTGTGTTGAACAATAGGGAAGGTGGAACTGCACTGGAATGTTTGGAAGAGCCTTTAACCAGATCTTCTGCAGGTTGTCACTCGGGCATGTAACAGATGCCACCTCAGCCATAAGTCTGAATATTACTGCCGCTGCTGTCATGTTGTATTATTTTTGTAGTATTCATTAGTTTATCAATCCATATTTTGTATATTTAGAATTTCTACATAATTTCCAATCCAAAACTTTAGAGCTAAGTGGTTTGCAGTACTAAAAAAACATGTTTTCACACAATTCAGAGTACTTTATTATTTCTTTGAGCCAAAAATCACATTCTGTAGAGAAATATATTAAGAGCCACTCTGTGTGTTTTCTTCATTCATTATGCAACTAGTCCCTCAGTATATAGGTTGGCTAGTATTACCTTGTTTAGCTATTCTTTTTTGTCTGAAAACCCTGGAATCCTTCTCCTCAGGTGGTCATGTGATCTCAATTCTGATTACCTGAGATTTACTTGGCTTTATATGTTCTCATATTAGTCAGTTTTTCAGTCAGCATAATTTCGTTGTGAAGGACCCTACACCATAGGCTCTTTAGAGTTGGACACACAAACTCCTATCACAGTTACTGCTGATGATAAGAGGTTCTTATCACAAAGTTATAATGAAGAAGATGATAGTTTGACCTCCTGACTGTATGCTTATGGTCTGTAACTTATTTAGATGAATATACAGAGTAGTGATAATCCTAGTGACCTGCAGGCAGAAATGGTACAGGCTTTAGCTGCCCATGTGATGTTGTGTTGATGCATCATGGGATTGATAGCACAGAATAATGAAAGAGAAGGCAGGTTGAGATCTCACCATCAAGATGACAGGAGGCTGCACTGCATGGAAGTGACTGTAATATGCATGATGTCCAGAGAATGACAGTCAGTCAGGGAAGGGATGGAAAAGTGTGTTTTTGCCCAAGTAACCCTATAAGCACCTGTACCAACAGGAAGCTTGTAGAGAAGAAGAGTGTCTAAAAGCAGGTAAAAAATGACTTTAAGTACTTTCATGAGACTCATGCATGGCTACTAGTTTAACAAACAAATATATAAATATTTATTTTCTGTCTCAGTTAACACCCAACATGTATCTTCCTGTAGTCCTGCAATGCACGCTCCCTTCCTCTGCTTTACAGCAGATTGTGACAATTGTTTGTCGTGTGTGTGTCCCTTTTCTGATTACTGAAAAAAGCTCAAAAAGAAGTCATTTTTGATTCTTTGTATGGAGAACATTATGGTGAACATCTAAGGAGCCCAAAGAAGTCTTTATATTATTTGCATTAACATTTTAGGAAAATAGACAGCTTCTAAAGCTGACTAAATATAATCTGGTGATTTTCTTCTTCTATAATTTGGTCATCAAGTCAATGAACTCTACTACATCTCCTGCTAATGGTCTCAATGTAGTGTGACCCTTGTGACATTAATGAGGTCTAAACTCCATTTTTTCATTACTGTCCCACTGTGCTTCTGTTGCACTTTCTGGTCTATAGATGTCTTTGATACTGAAGCCATTGTTCAATCCAATGTTAGGGAGTTATCTCCGTAAAAAAGCGCATAGTATATGCAAAACAGACAGATAAAGCCAGAAAACAAACATATGCTACACAATGATAAAGCGGGCACTAAAATGCAAAAGTACACAGCCAATAAATAAAATAATAACACATAACTTCATAGCTTTTAATGGAAATCTATATATTTTAATTAAATATCTAATATTCTAAGAGTCCTTTTACACGGGTTGCTTTTCGGTCCGATGTAGCGAAGGCATGTTGTTTGGCATTTGTTTAGATTTCTTTTACACTGGCCAAGAATGTGGATGAACAAATGCTACTACACTCCTTCCTCCCCACAGAGCTGGATGTTTACATGGGAAATATACAGCCGACCAGTGAGCATTTATGTGCTTGCTAAAAAGCAACAATCAGCCAACAAATGAGCTCTCACTCATTCGTTAGCAGGTCGTTGTCCCTTTTTCAAGGCTTGACAATGGAAGTGAATGTTGGTGCCTAATAAGCAGGCTGTGTAAAGGTGCCTAACTCTCTAGAATGGACTATGTAATGTTTCAGTTCTTGAATAATGCTCTTGGGAACTACACTTGTAGAGCTGCACAGTGTTTGTTTGCATACATTTAGCAATATGGGAAATGTACATAGATACCTACGGAGCTGTCTTATGTGTAAGGACAGGTATGTACTAATGAGATAGTGAGGCTACCATATTTGCTCTGTAAAGCCCCATTTACACGCAAGATGATCGCTCAAAATTCATTCAAAAGATAGAATGATTGACAGTTTGAGTGATCATTTTGCATAAGCTGCTAATGTACACTAATGCCCATTAGTAGCTTATTAGCATCATTTGCATGTAAATGAGCCTCCCTTTCTTGTATGCAGAAAACACCAGGTGGTCTGTTAGCTGCATACAGCCCTTTTGTTTTCCTATGGGACTGCAGCTGAATACAATGTTATTAGCTCTCCCCTTGGAGAATCACAGCTTGTGGACCCTGCTATCAGCTCTCCATCGAACTATGGATTTTAAACTCAACTAAAAATCATCGTCCGGCTGAAAATCAAACGATGGTAGCATTTACAAGCGACAATTATCGCTCAAAAGACATAGTTTGAGTGAATTTTGAGCGATAATCCTTGCGTGCAAATGGGGCTTTAGCTTTATATAATTTTGTTTAGAGCCCATATAATGGATAGACAATTGATTTGTTTGATACAGTACTTTTTCTCTTGCTACTTATATACAATAGATACAATATATACTCTTAAGACATAGAAAGGCCTACAGGAATTCTTTTCAAATGAATTAATGTTGTGTTTCACAAAGCTGCCGGTTCTTGGCATGAGTTTTTCCCCAACATTGGGTGGTCCAGTATATTTTGATGAGACGGGATAGAAATGAATAAAAAGTTTAGAGTTCAGTATCATGCCAAAGAAACGTAATGAAAAACTGTAGGCAACAAAATCACTCAGTTGTAGGTGTTCAAATATATATGAAATTTCTGAGCAAAGGTAGGATTTTGCCCATGGGTTTGGGTTTATTAATCAATAGTATGAAAACCGTTCAAATACCATATGCAGTACAAGAGAAAAACAAAAACGACCAGTGTCTGTATCACTGCAGAGCTAACAATGTGTCGCATATTATATCCAAAGACGAAGATGTTCTTCCGTTTTCAATGTGGTGAAATTTTAATAAGTGTTAAAGTTTTAACACATCTAAAGTTCTTTTAGTGAAGCAGATTAGAGACATTGAATATGATTTGACCACCATGAAATTATATTAGTTTTCTTTATGTCAATGCCCCTTGGGATAGTACATTCTTAATTAGATAGCAAGAGAATGACAAAATCCAGGCTGGCTTGAGAAGAAATATAAAAAATGTAATCATATTGGTAATGGTTTTAATCCTTAATGTCTTTGATATGTGAACCATTCTCATTTTCATACTATAAAGATGAGTGTAAGCACCACACCAGCAGCACGGTGGGAAGGTGACCTATAGCAGTCACACGCCATGTCATTGATCTGTATATTCCCATTTGTTGTAAAACCATTGTGCTTTCTTTATAGGAGAACTTACTTGTGAATGCTGCGTGTTTAATTAGCTTCATAATAATTTAGAATTAACAGGACATCCCTGCTAAACAGGCTTTTTTCAATCCTATTTCATCTTGCTTCGGGGTATCAATAATTAGTTAAAATCTGGTGGTTGCATCCATAGTAATTTTGACAGTTCTTTGGTTTTCAATTAGCCTTCTGGGCATCAGACTAAGCCAAGTATTGGTTTGTGACGTTCAACAGACTGTTGTTATACTGTGCCACGTGAGCTTGTGCTTGTTAATCCATGAATACACTTGACACTAGAATATAGTCGAAATATTTCAAAAGGCAAAGCCTGGGACAGTGACAATGTCCTTCCTAGCAATCTTCCATGTGTGGTCTTTGATCTATTAAGAAATAAAAGAATAAAAAGCTACAATTACACCCCTATGATGTATGACTTTGTCTAGCTATTTGGACTGATATTAATCTTTCCAGCAGGCTTGGGTGCTGAAGTGCTAGTGGTGCATCAGAAAACACCACTGGCTCTAGCGACTGGTAGAGGACTCCATTTAACAGGCAATCCAGTGTAATTACCGTATATACTTGAGTATTAGCCGACCCAAGTATAAGCCACAAAAAACTGGTAAAACTTATTGACTGGAGTATAAGCCTAGCTGTACTCGAGTAAATACTTGGTGAAAAAAAACAATACCTCTCAGCCGGCGTCTGTGTCCCCGGTGTGATGCTCTCCCCGGCGGTACGCAAGCTGCTTCAGTCTTCCCCTGCCTTGGTTTTGAAATCCTTCAGCGCTGTGTGAGGAAGCGCTGTGATTGGATAGAGCGCCGGCCAATCACAGCCGGCACTTGATAAACCAATCACAGCCATTCAGTGATGTCATTCACTGAATGTTTGTGATTGGTTTATAAAATGTGGTTACACTACACTAGGCCCCTATTTCTTCATTTATACAGCACCTTCTGGAATTCAGCGCCACTGAACTTGCCCAGGAGATAAAACACCTGCGGAGAATGGATGGGGTACTTATTGTGCTTGTCATCCTTTCGACCACTGGGGTTGGACCACATACACTACACAAAAGTCTAGAAACTATAGATCTAAACAAAAACATATTCGCACACAAACAACACACAGGTTTAATTTTTGCTTTTGTTTAAACGCTCTGCCTTGACCGTTGTCCAGCTCCGCACTTAGTACTGGTACTAACCGAGTTTAACACACCATAAAATAATGAAGAGTGTCCAAAAGATGCCCATGCAAACATAAGAACATGCACTCCATGCAAACTGATGGTTGGACTTCAACTTAGGACTCCAGTCCTGAAAAGCACAGTTTTCAAACAACAGCAGAACACACAGTGTTCTTATTCAACTGATGTCTGATATAAAATACTTTGGTCTAGACTTTCTGCTGCTTCACTGAAGGATTCCAGCCTCTGCGGCTATAAACTAAACAAAATTAGAAGTCTTGATGACGCCCCTAAATTCATCAAAAGATAGAATTATTATTCAGGGCCAATTAACTATCTCCTCCAAACCTCAGCTATCTTCCAAGTCATGCATTTAGTATTGATATAGCCTTTTGATATAAGATATAATGAAACCCTATTGATAATTAAGATCTTAAAATATCCATTTCCTAGTTTAATTGGTTTTATCTTCCAGTGCCATAACAATCTATTCTGTACAGACAGTAATATAGATAATATTTTGAGATCAGAATTTAAGTCCAGCCACATACTGTCATCCAGCAATTAAATGTTATTTGATAGTTGAGTCTGCAGCTCAGGTGCCGAAGAGTTCCCGTCTCTGGTTGACAGTCTTTATAGCTTCATAAAATGAGTCTCAGAGGAAATCTGGGTATGGAAGTTTTTTCCGATTGGAAATGCCTAGAAATAAAGTGCACTCTGTTATGGTCAGAATCAATGCTTGTTGTATAATGAATATGTCATCCAGCTAAGGGAGATACTTAACTCCTTCTGTTAAGAAGCTAGTGATATATATATATATATATATATATATATATATATATATATATACACGTTTTTAATCCATATCATAAGAGACAAAACTCAAAATGTTGACATTGACTGATCTGATTCTCCAGCATTTGGCTTAGAATATTGTAAACTGATGATATCATCGAATCTACTAATTGTGCTCCAGAAAATATATGACACGTTGACTATTGACCTCTTCGATAATGCATAATTTATACTTCTCCTTTGGAATCCAGTCATAGCGTTTATATGGGTGTGTCTAATCCGTGATACGTCTCCACTTATTTGAATATACAACAGTATAGTTATTTTTATGTGATTTACCAAACTTAATGTGTAACAGATGTCTACCGTTTGCACCTCAAGTGTCCCTTGACCAGAAACGATGCCTTATTTAGTCCCATACTTGCCAACAGAAATGACGGAAGAGACTATATGATGAAAAATGGCATTGCTAAGTGGGGCACTGATCAATAGCGAGTGCTGTCCATTTAGGTAATGGACATCTTTGTCATATCAGCTGTTAGAGTATTCTAACGCGATGGGTCCCTTTAGGTCTACAAAGAAAAAAATCATTGACTACATGTAGCATTATCACGCACTCTTGATAGGTTGGTGTATTTCGAGAGCTCACATATTGAATTGCTCAAAGCAGTGACTGAGTAATGATATGTTAGGACAGGAGAATTCTCTGCTCTCGGTTTTCTGCTTTCTCTTGAATGTAAATTAAAATAAGTATATATGCTTAGGAAAATTTGCTATTTTTTACATTTTGTATGTTTTCTATTCAGTAGGAGCACCGGCCCTGCATCCAAATCCTAAACATTTTGCACTGGATTAATTTCCATACCATTTCTATCCCCGGGGTCTAATAATGTGTGTTTGTAAATGCGCTCTTCTTCCTAGACCTTATCATGCAAGCATATCACAGCATGATGCCACAACTCTTAATGACATATATTTACATTACACTAGGAGAGCTATCTCATTTCAAATGTGATTTTGGCCCTGGGGCTAAGAAGCCTAGGGACCTTTTGTAGGTAGAAAGGCCAATGTATTTTGTTACCAGCCTGATCTCTTGAGTAAGTAAGTTTGACTTGAAATAGTCAAGGCTTAACATAAGCAAAGAGAAGCCAGAGAAATACATATTTATAAGGCTGTGGGCAGCCAACATTAGTGGTTTTTATTTTCTCCTGTTGAATTGAATCTTTCTTTTTGCACCTTTTAGGCTTTTTGTTGATTATCACATTAATATAATCATCTTTATGAGATTCTGAGGACAAATAAGATAATGTAATAACATAAAAAGTAATAGTTTCAATTACATTTTATTTTAATTCTATACAAAGGAAATTAAGTATTTATTTTTGAATGATTTAAACAAGCACCTTCTTGGGCTTCACATTTATCGAGGGCAATGGTAATAAAGTGGTGAGTAAATAAAAAAAAATTCAATTCCTATTTATTTTTCTAATTTATCAAAGCAATGACAATAAAATGTTTAATAAACGAACAAAAACAATGGGGCGATAGTTGTAAAATTATAATTCATGTCTTCATTTATTTGTATCGCTTACATTTTTTCGTATTTATGAATAAAAAAAAATAGTGACATTTTCATGGTTTTGGAAGGAATTTGTTATAAGCCAGTTGCAGACGAGCATATTACAGTAGCGTAATACGGGTGAGAGTCAAGGCCTGATTGCAGGTCTACTGATCTAAACTCACAATATTATAGGTCCCTATTTACAGTCGGTTGGGATCAGTAGACCTCAACTGATGGTTGTCTGGAACACTTGCCCATATTATGGCCTACTGCATATGGCCTGGTCAGATCCCGGTGCGAGAATTATCACAGTGGGATCCGATCCGTGCCCCTGCAGTGACTGCTGCGGCTCAGACGCTCCCGGCGTCTCCTCTATGCGCTGTGTGCCCGCTGCCGCCAAGTCGGCGCATCCGCAGAGCAGAGCCAGAACGTCACTAGTGATGCTTCTGTGCTGGCCTCTGCGAGACCTACACAGAAATAGAACATGCCGCGATTTGTTTTCCGCATGTGTTTTCACGGAAGCGAGGACATACAGGGATGAGTGTTGGGCATCATTTGCCCGACATTCATCCCGTGTAAATGGGCCTTTAGTTAACCAAAAGATCCTTGGTAAACATTACCATGATAGTTTACTGTTAGGGCTCATTCACGTGGGCGAATCCATTTGGGGTTAGAAAAAACAGACCAATACACATTCGTATTTGCTGTGTTTTTTAACACTCCTATAGACTTTCATTGTGATTTTGGTCTATGAATACAAAACAAACTAGAACATGCTACAATTGTTTTTTCATACGTGCAACATCTGTCCGCATAAAAACTCACAACATCTGAATGCAACAATTTACTTTATTGGATCCGTGTGCTGTCCGTATTAAGGGCTCAGTCACACGGGTGCATCGGCACCCGTACACCGGTGCCGATGCGCCCATGTGACGGACAGTTAGAAGACGGGCGTACCTGAAGACGGCCGTCTCTCTCCAGCGCTGATGAAAGAACACATGACCGGCAATGAAGCCGGTCACATGTTCTTCCTCCCGGCGCTGCAGAGAGACGTCCGTCTTCAGGTTTGGCCATCTGCTGGCTGCAGTAACACGGGCGCCGATGCGCCCGTGTGACTGAGCCCTTAGTTGGTAATGAGTGGCCCATTTATCAGTTTGTGTACATAAAATTTGTTGACATCGTGATTGCTTAGTGTAAATACAACTCATATCAATATTTACCTTTTACAATAGGCATTACTGCCTAGTACAGGTTCTTGCACAGGCCCTGACGGGGCAACAATGAAGCTATTCCTGCTAGAAATGTCCACTTGTTCAACAATGGTGTGTAAATAGTTGAATGTAAAGGCACCTTTAGCTACTATGATGAAAATGGGTTGATAGGCCTAAATGTTCATTAATACCTTCTTCAATATAAACATACTGGAAATAGCCCAATAATCTTACGAATATCAAGTTGTCATGATTAACAATCAATGCATCTATATTGAGTTAAAATAGTTGGCTTCAGTTAATCGAAATCTGTGGCATCTTTCTAAAATGTCATTAGCCTTAGCTGAAGTGTATTCAATAATGCAAAAAATAACGAATAAAAAGATATAAAAATGTATTGGTACACAGAATGTTCTAAAAAGAAGCTAAAACTATTTTTTTTCATTTTTCATGATATCTATACATGTTTAGGATTGATTTCATCCTGATTGTGACACACCTCAAAAATAAGACATGATCAATAAGTCGATTTATCTCTGCTGAATCACCAGGATATTCTAATTACCATTTAAGTAATGAGTGACACAGTTTGCTTGAAGTAAAGCGCCTAAAAAGCAATAAAAACAAAGTCTTGGAAAAATACGTATTGATTGTATCTACAAAATCTTTGCTTGGATGCTGAGACTACCTCTTTCTTACGTAGTCATGATTGACAAAATTGATTGAAACTTGCTCCTAAACAAAATTAGAATACGAAAACATCAGAACTAATTTTACTCATGGGACCAGCTAAATATTATGTTATTGATGCCAAGAGGCACATTGATTGGCTGTTGTGTGAAGCCTACAGTCATAGTGGTGTATGTGGTAATTCTACAGCAGAAGACATGATAATCCTTACATCATTCATTCTCTTACCAATGATAAAGTCCCCTGGTGCAAGCACCGAGTCATGACTGACTCCTAGGGTGACGTCACATCGTGACGTTTTCTTGGCAGACTGTTTTGGCGGGGTGGTTTGCCATTCCCTTCCCCAGTTATATTTACCCCCCAGCAAGCTGGGCACTCATTTTATGGACCTCGGAAGGATGGAAGGCTGAATTAAAGGGGTTGTCCCGCGAAAGCATGTGGGGGTATACACTTCTGTATGGCCATATTAATGCACTTTGTAATATACATCGTGCATTAATTATGAGCCATACAGTAGTTATTCACTTACCTGCTCCATTGCTAGCGTCCCCGTCTCCATGGTGCCGTCTAATTTCAGCGTCTAATCTCCCGATTAGACGCGCTTGCGCAGTCCGGTCTTCTCCCTTCTGAATGGGGCCGCTCGTGCTGGAGAGCTGCTCCTCGTAGCTCCGCCCCGTCACGTGTGCCGATTCCAGCCAATCAGGAGGCTGGAATCGGCAATGGAACGCACAGAGCCCACGGTGCACCATGGGAGAAGACCTGCGGTCCACCGTGGGTGAAGATCCCGGCGGCCATCTTCGCAAGGTAAGTAAGAAGTCACCGGAGCGCGGGGATTCGGGTAAGTACTATCCGTTTTTGTTTTTTTTAAACCCCTGCATCGGGTTTGTCTCGCACCGAACGGGGGGGGCTATTGAAAAAAAAAAAAACCGTTTCGGCGCGGGACAACCCCTTTAACCCTGAGCCGGCTACCTGATCCCTCAACCTTCAGGTCGTGAGTGAGAGCTTAGGGCTGCATTTCTGCTGCCTTAACACTCTGCGCCACACAAGGCTCTTCTCTCTTAACAATAGCCTAACTGAAATTAGGAGTTCTAGAATTACGCTTGTCAGCTTTGCTAAGATATTTAAACTACTCTTTACTATTGATTTTTTTGACAGCTCATAAGAAAGAAAATCTCTACCACAGTATTTAAAATGCTTTGCACCTTTATAAGTTTTTATACGTTTACTTTAAACATGCCATTATGTAATGTAAGGCATTCACAGTACAATTTAAACTAATCACATATGTTGGTTTGCGAGAAGTAAAATGCTCCACTGCTGAGCCACCTTGCCCTACTGTCCTGATTTACAGTAAATCCTACTGTTTTGTATTCAGTTCTTATGCAGACCTATAGTCTCAGACTACAAATACATCATATGTAGTCTGATCCTGCTGTCATGTGTTACTTGCAGGGTTTAACATTCTTAGAATAAGCCATAAATATATGAAAGGTTGGGAGCTTCCCCAAGGAATGCCTGCAATCAGCAGAATAAAATGCTTAGATTCTTATGCTGGTGTCTACTACAGTAGGTTAGCCTCATTGCCTTGACCACATACAACCTGACCTGGTCACAAATCTGTCCACTTAAAGTGTAATTATACTTTCAAAAAACGTTTGACAAGTCGTAAGGGCATGTCAAAAGTTATGAGTACTCAGTAAGGCAGTTACTTGAGCGAGCATCGCTCTTCTCGAGTAACTGCTTAGTGATCCGAGCAGGCTCGGGTGGGCTGTGGGGGGGAAGGAGCAGAGCGGGGGGAAGAGAGAGAGATCTCTCTCACTCTTTCCCCCCGCTCCGCTCCTCCTCGCCCCCAGCAGCCCACCCGAGCCTGCTCGGATCACTAAGCAGTTACTCGAGAAGATCGATGCTCGCTCGAGTAACTACCTTACCGAGTAGGCTCGCTCATCTTTATTTCTGATATATGCTCCATCTCATTCCTCAGTCCTCGTTTGTTGGTCAGTGTCCAATGTCCATGTTTCTATGTCGGCTCCCATGACCTGGTCTCTGCTTTGTCCTGTTCCTGACCCAATCCACATTACCTGTTCTAAGTCCTGTTCCTGTGCTTCTGTGTTATTCCTATTTTAATTTGAATCACCATATTCAAAAATGTTGCCTGGAGTAAAGTTTTCTCCTACAACATAAGCTGCAGTGTCTGTCATTCCTGCAAGACCTCTCTCTAGAGAGACAGAGAGAGAGGACCACATCTCGCCCTGAGGACCTTTGTCCCTGTCACACAATACTTTGTTTTTCCAGGAGATAAGCTGCTACCAGGCATATCTGCCAATAACCTAAGGTGCATTAGGATGTATCAATTATTGTTCAAAAAATAGTTAAAACGAGCAAAAGTGAATGATAATTGTTGGCCTTAGGGCCTAATTCCCACAAAAATCCGCGACGTTGCCCCGCAGCTATTAGATTCTTTTAACCTAATAGCACAATGCTTACGTTGCGAAATTACACTGTGGAATTCCGCACCGTGAAAGCATCCGTACTCACCCGCGGCATGTTCTATTTGCCGCGGGCGTACGCATGGCGGCTTCCCTTGCAGTCAATGGAAGCCGTCCACCACGCTATCTTTTGCTGTAGCACAGCGGAAGATAGAGTGAAAACGCTTCCCCGCCCACCGCCGGCCGTGTCATATGACGTGGCCAGCGCATCATGTGACGCTGTGGGCGTATTATATAACCCTGCCGGCGCATCATGTGCTATACTGCGCATGCACGCCGGAGCGTCATGCGGGATGTCGGGAGGCGGATCCAGAGGTAAGTATGGGGTCTCTGGGGGGGCGCCGTGACGGGTTCCGCTGCGGAATTCCACTTGCGGAGCCCATCACGGCCGTGGGCACTAGGCCTAAACGCGAGCCAACGACCCGAACAACTAATGATCATCGTTTGAATCGGGCACTTTTCGTTCATCTTTCCGTTTCAGCAGGACGAAAAATCGTTGTTGATATTGTTCACTTCTTGTTGTGTTAAAACATAGGAATGTAAAACACTGAACAAGAAGTGAACGATACTTAACAATGATCTGCTTGTCTAAACATGCTGAACAAGTGCAAATGAGTTAAGCGGTGATGTCACTCACTTGTTCGAATGAGAATCGGCTTGTCTAAAAGGGGTATTAGGCCTCTTTCACACGGGGACCTACACGCCCAAAAGTCACGCGCATAAAAAGCTGACGGCTATCAGAACCAATGGTTTTCTATGGGGACGGTCAGGTGTTTTTTGCGTGTCTAAAATTCCCTCATCTGAACGTTTCCATAGGAAACCATTGGTTCTGATAGCCGTGAGTTTTATACGCACGTGATTTTTGTGCGCATAGGTCTTGTGTGAAAGAGGCTTAGAGTGGCTTTACATGATACTACCATCGACCGACTAATCGCTAGATAGAGCGAACGTAAGCTATAGTTCTTCCGTGTAAGTATAACCACCCACAGAATGACGAGTGGGAATTCGTTAACTAGTCGCTTAGTTAGAGCTCACCTAAAAATAGTCGCTGGTTAATTAATTATCGCCTGGTGTAGACAGCCAATCGTTTTATTTTAACAACTAGCCAATAACTTTGCAGGAAGGTATGCGCTTCACCGACGTGAAGACGAATCACTGTGTGTAAAAGCATGCAACCAATTGTTTGTATGCTAACAACTCGCCGTAGTGACTATTTCGAGTCCCTATTTGGACAATATTTGTCTTGCTTCACTCTTACTCCCCTCTTCCCATTACAAACACATGCATGCTCGGCCGAAATGATTGCTGAAGTGTATGGAAGGGAGCTTTGGAGAAATAGCTGTTGGGGAAAACAGCCAAATATATGCTGTATATAAGTACTGCATATAGTAAAGGACATCAGCATGCCTCCTATGAGTTTGCCATCGGGAACATGACTGTTATGTCAAGGTTAAAATTACCTTATGTGTTCTCAAATAGCTCATACGTTAAAACCACCGGCACCAAGTCATCGCTCTTTGTTAGGTTAGAAAACTTTAACCTCAGGCTATTTCTACAGCTTATACTAATCTCTTAAAAGGCTTTCTCACCACTTTCATGCATATTTTTACTACTCTTTCTTTGCTAACAGGTTGGCAAACCTCATCATCACATAATTTATTAGTTGCTAAGGTAACTGGCAAATCTGCAGTTTGAGCAGGAAACCCCTTATGCTGTTTAAATGTAAGCTGCATTATATTTCATTAACCGCACATATGTGCCTGCAAGGATTCAAGATTTCATAGACAACATGTTTTGATACAACAGAATATTTTTGATTATACTTGGAATGCCACTAAAGGCATTAGAAATGTGATCAATGTTTTTGATCATTTCTCTTTTGTGGCAATTTTTGACTATAAACTAAGTGTTAAAAGAGTTTGACTGTAAAATGAATGCATTGTATTTAGGAAAAGCCATCAATATCTGTTCACGGGGTTCTATCTTCTGGCATCCCTGACAATCTGTTGAATGAAGAGGTTACTGGAGTACTATATTACCTGCATTGTCTATGTAAGTACAGTGCCGTATATTTGGTGTGGCTGTGCCTGGTACTGCAGCTGAGTCCCATTCACTTGAAGCGAGCTGCAGTAAAAGCATTAGAACAATTAAAAGTATGGAGCTGTACCTGGCTAAATAATAAAAGAGATTACTGAGCACAGAAGCCCATTCATTCAGCTGATTGGTAGGGTGTGAGGATTTGGACGTCCAAAAAAATATTCATGGCCTATCCTAAGGCCTCCCTCACACAAGGCGTTTTGTACAGCGTTTATTTAGCGCTGCCTTTTCAGCCCAGCGCTAAATGCTGTACAAGGCTCGCATTCATTTTAATGGGGACGCTCACACAGGGCTGAAAACGCAGCGCCTTCCAAAGCTGCGCTTTGACAGCGATGCATGTTCTATTTTTGGGTGTTTTCAGCCCTGCGTCGCCCATTGAAATGAATGGGCAGTGGCTTTAGCACTGCTGAAAACGCAGCAACACTTGGTGCCGCGTTTTTGGCAGCGTTAACCGCTCACTGATTTTCGGGGGAGGGCTTGCAATAGAAGCCCTGCCCCGAAAATCAGTCCCAGCTAGGCTAGATAGAGAAAAAAAGAAAGTAATACTCACCTAGCCGCTGCAGTCCGGGTCGGGGCCGCTGGTCTCTGCCGCTGATTCGGGCTTCCCCTGCACTCACAAGTCTATTGCCGTAGGCCAGGTTTGAGAACCCCGCCTCCAGCAATAGAGTGCTGTGATTAGTTGTCGGCGCTGGCTCGATGCCCAATCACAGCCCTTCATTGACTGTCTCAGCCAATCAGAGCTTGCCGACGCTGCCCGCGGCCCCTCTGCAATGGCAATTGCGGATGGGCCGTGGATCGAACAGCTTCAGTTGACTTTAATAGAGGCAGTTTGCAGCAAAATAGAACATGAAGTAATTTTTACATAACTTTAATGCATGGCATTTGCTATGGATCCTCCGTACAGACGTTGGCTGCGGATTCTGAAATGCAAATTTGCCTGTGTGCAGCCAGCCAAACCAGAAAGAAAAGACGGCACCAGGTAATGTAATGTCAGTTCCTTATCTATCTATCTATCTCCTATCTATCTATCTATCTATCTCCTATCTATCTATCTATCTATCTCCTATCTATCTATCTATCTGTCTATCTCTCTACAGTATCTCCGGTCTTTATCTATCTACAGTATGTCTGGTCTTTAGCTCTCTACAGGATCTCCAGTCTTTACCTCTCTACAGTATCTCTGGTCTTTACCTCTCTACAGTATCTCTGGTCTTTATCTATCTACAGTATCTCCGGTCATTATCTCTCTACAGTATCTCTGGTCTTTATCTATCTACAGTATGTCTGGTCTTTACCTCTCTACAGTATCTCTGGTCTTTATCTCTCTACAGTATCTCTGGCCTTTACCTCTCTACAGTATCTCTGGTCTTTATCTATCTACAGTATGTCTGGTCTTTACCTCTCTACAGTATCTCTGGTCTTTACCTCTCTACAGTATCTCCGGTCATTATCTCTCTACAGTATGTCTGGTCTTTACCTCTCTACAGTATCTCTGGTCTTTACCTCTCTACAGTATGTCTGGTCTTTATCTATCTACAGTATCTCCGGTCTTTACCTCTCTACAGTATCTCCGGTCTTTACCTCTCTACAGTATCTCCGGTCTTTACCTCTCTACAGTATCTCTGGTCTTTACCTCTCTACAGTATCTCTGGTCTTTACCTCTCTACAGTATCTGTGGTCTTTATCTATCTACAGTATCTCCGGTCATTATCTCTCTACAGTATCTCTGGTCTTTATCTCTCTACAGTATCTCTGGCCTTTACCTCTCTACAGTATCTCTGGTCTTTATCTATCTACAGTATGTCTGGTCTTTACCTCTCTACAGTATCTCTGGTCTTTACCTCTCTACAGTATCTCCGGTCATTATCTCTCTACAGTATGTCTGGTCTTTACCTCTCTACAGTATCTCTGGTCTTTACCTCTCTACAGTATCTCTGGTCTTTACCTCTCTACAGTATCTCTGGTCTTTACCTCTCTACAGTATGTCTGGTCTTTATCTATCTACAGTATCTCCGGTCTTTACCTCTCTACAGTATCTCCGGTCTTTACCTCTCTACAGTATCTCCGGTCTTTACCTCTCTACAGTATGTCTGGTCTTTACCTCTCTACAGTATCTCCGGTCTTTACCTCTCTACAGTATCTCCGGTCTTTACCTCTCTACAGTATCTCTGGTCTGTATCTCTCTACAGTATTTCCAGTCTTTACCTCTCTACAGTATCTCTGGTCTTTACCTCTCTACAGTATCTCCGGTCTTTACCTCTCTACAGTATCTCTGGTCTTTACCTCTCTACAGTGTCTCCGGTCTTTACCTCTCTACAGTATCTCCGGTCTTTACCTCTCTACAGTATCTCCGGTCTTTACCTCTCTACGGTATCTCCGGTCTTTACCTCTCTACAGTATCTCCAGTCTTTATCTCTCTACAGTATTTCCTGTCTTTATCTCTCTACAGTATTTCCGGTCTTTACCTCTCTACAGTATCTCCGGTCTTTACCTCTCTACAGTATCTCCGGTCTGTATCTCTCTACAGTATTTCCAGTCTTTACCTCTCTACAGTATCTCCAATCTTTATCTATCTACAGTATCTCCGGTCTTTATCTCTCTACAGTATCTTGGGTCTTTATATGTAAATGGCATAATTGTATTTCCAATTGAATTTTACCCATCTATTTGGGAGAATCCTTTTGTTTCCTGCCTGCTCTAGAACTGTACAGTCTGTTTCAGCACATGGATTATGATATTTCACTGAAACAATAAAAATATTATATTGGTTCATCTATACACAGAAGACAGTGCTCTATGAATATGTACAAATATCCAGAGCTCTAAATCTGGCTGTAAGTTTGAAGCTGCTGCCTTTATAACTTTGTGCTATAAACACATTTCCTTGCACTGGCTACAATATGAGATACTTTTATTTCTCTTCCATTTACATACATAATAGGCGTTTAAACCTCATTTGTTATTACAAGGGATTAATTTTAATAGAGAAATAAAGCAGAAGGATGACAGATAAGCACCCTTAAACCTTCTCAGCTCAACAGCAAGCTTGTAAAATGCAAATACTGAGTATGATAAGTTCTATATTCCTTTCCTAATTGGAGCTTCATTTGCTATTGCTATACCGCATTCTTTTTTGGGAATCTGCAAGGATATATATATATATACAGTATATATATATATATATATATATATATATAATATATATATATATATATATATATATATATATATATATATGGTGCTAGCAAGCATAATGCATTTTATACAGAGTGAAATAAGCAGAAATCTCAGCTAATCATAGTAGCAACAATGTATATTGTGTATGTGTTTGGGAGCTACTTTATAACACCCAATAGACACTAGTCTTCAATACACCATTGATTACTGTTTCTATACATCGAAATGCAATTTTATGTATTGCAACACAATTTTAAGCACCGGTTTGGACGCCAACTGTATCCCTATTAATTGTGAAGCTCCTTATTAATGTATGAAATATCATGACTAAAGCAAAGACTGACATGCAGCCAGAGCAGATGGAAAAAGTAAATAAAGAAAAAAACTGTTGCAATCAAGATTATTAAACTCCATTACAAATTAAGTTAAGTTTCCAATATTTACACATTTTAAGCTGCTTAAAAAAAACAATGATAAAAGATAAATTTAAATAGATCAACCCAACTAATAGTGGTTTCTCCAAGTTCAACATAAAATGCCACGTTTAATGATTACTGTAGTCTCAGAATTATTTAAGTCCTTGAATAGAATACTTCATAAGAACACACATTTGCAAATCAGGTGTTTTCTTAAACACACCTGATGCAGCTAATCAAGGGCCTCATTAGGTGCATCAGGTGTGTTTGAGATAAAACACAACAAATACACGGACTGGCTTCGTTGACTGTGACTTTTGATTTCATGTTAAAAATATAAGTCAGTAGAGTGGGTTTTGCAATGGGGGTTTAATAATTTTGATTGCAACTGTAACTGTGCAACAGTGATGATTTGTATGCTATTTAGAGTCTTTGGAAAGTTGAATGAAGACTTCCTAATGTCACTGTAATGGCTGCCATTAGCAGTCATCATGAAAGTGTATCTCCTAAACCTGCTATGAAAACTACCTGTCCTTAAATCAGTGACTCAGTGTTGTTCTCAGACAGAGGAAGGATTTATACTCTTACAGGAGCTACTTTTAATGCTTGAGGAAAGGACAAGGTCAATGGGAGGTTAAACATGCTGTCATGTCTACGTACAGATACAGAAGGATAGAAGGCTTCATGCGTAAGGCTCTATGGCTCTGCACAACCTTCATATTCTATGAACCTGTAATGCAATACTTATATGGACTTTATTATACCTCCATAGTCATACAAAAAAATTGTCACTTTCCATCAGACATTGTATTGCTACATTATATACAGCTGTCAGTGCATATATGTTTCTCTATAGTATCGGGTCTCATGGACTCTGTGTGATCTTGGTCTTTTGGGTGCCAAACTGTAAGCAAAAAGATATTCCAAATTATATTTACTTGTAGTAACATAGTATGTTAGGCTGAAAGGAGGCAATGTCCATCTAGTTCAGCCTGTTTCCAGCATCCCCCTTGTTGAGCCAGAGGAAGGCAAAAAAAACCAATGAGGCAGAAGCCAAGTTAGCCCATTTGGGGAAAAACTTCCTTCTCGACTCCATAATGGCAGTCAGAATAATCCCTAGATCAACGTTCCTACCTGACTCCAAGACCCAGATCAACAACCCCGCTGGTTATTGAATGTCTACATCCTGTAATATCATAGCGCTCTAGTAAGGCATCTAGTCCCCTCTTAAACTCCTCTATTGATTTTGCCATCAGCAAGTCCTCAGGCAGAAAGTTCCAAGGTCTCACTGCTCTTACAGTAAAGAACCCTCTTCTGTTCCGGATAATGGTACCTTCTTTCCTCTAACCGCATAGGATGCCCTCTTGTTACCGTTCCATTCCTGGGTATAAACAGATCATGGGAGAGATCCTTGTGTTATCCCCTAATGTATTTATACATAGTTATTTGATCGCCCCTTAACCGTCTTTTTTTCCAGGGTGAATAATCTCAATTATGTAGAAAAGTTAAATATTTGTTGTATTACTTACAAAATGGAGCTTATTTACCATTGCAAATTTAACAGCTTTCTAGTGCAAATTGCACTAGAAAACAGTCAAACATGCTTCGCACCGCACATACTATGTACTTTAGACACTTTGGACACATTTTTCAAAGGAGTCTTCCTTAGTGAAAAGGGGGGCATGGCCTAAATCTGACACCATTCACCCAAAAATGTGCCAAAATTTGTGCAAGTGTTGTCATAACTCAAGTCAACTAAAAGTGGTATAAAGTCAGATTAGACAGTCTTAAGAATTGACAGCTTTATCATTCAGCAGAGCTGCTGTGATAAATCTGGCACATTTTTAGGACTTCTGGTCTACGTTTGCACTGTCTAGCTAGTAAACAGTATTAGTAAATCTGCCACTGTGCTTTTCATCTTGCATAGAACATCTAAGAATAGGTTCATGTCATGTTTCTTTCTTTACATACTTTTTCTTACATGAAACGACAAAACGATCCACACAGAAAAAAGAAATAGCGGTATATTTAGTATTAAAAATATGCCAAAAACCTGCCGTACATGCTTTGCGCCACACATATAATGTGTTTTAGACAGTTTTCCTCAGGTCCAAAAAGGGGGCGTGGCTTCATAACGAACGAGGACATGAACTACTTGTGGCAGTGACACCCAGCAGAGTCCATGTGATAAATCTGGTGCACTTTAAGACTGTCTAGTCTAGGTTTTCTCTATCTGTTGGTATGTCTGTCCCATAGTCTTTTGCTTATCTGTCCTATTGAAAAAATAGATCCTGCCAGAAACTTGTCAAATGTAGACAAACAGACAACTTTAACTATGATGGAAGCCTCACTGAAAAAAAAATTCAAATGATATTTCAACAGGATGCTAAAACATGATGTGAACAGGTGCTAATAGGATGTCACTGTTAAAAACCAACGGAGAACATAAAAATAGGATCTATTCGATGTCTGCCCATCATTCATCTTCAGTGTAATTCTCTTTGTTACTCTTCTCCGGCGTGCTACGGTTCTGGAATCACTGGGTAATCTTTTCCTTTGTAATATATTGTTCTTACTAATAAATTTTCACTCGAAGTTCATAGGGCTAGTTCTTGACAGTTCCATCGAGCTGCTAACAACTCAGACTTTTTTCCACACTTTCTTAACAAAGAATTTATGACAGTACATTGGATTCCACTGGAAAATGAATTTGTGTGAAAACATACAACTTTGAAAGAACAAAAGTTCTTCAAAGTGCAGCTGTACATGTGAAATGCGCAAGCTCAAAAATCTGAATGATGTAGGCAAGAAATGTACTAATTTAGAAATGTTCAGAACTAGCTTCAGTTAATTCTAGGATGTTACTCATGAACTTCTGCAATACCAATTAAATAGTTGCTTGCACTTGCTGCAGTTTACAGCTCTCTGGACATTTTCTCATCATGTTGACCTATATGCTGCAACCATTTTTAATTTCTCTTTTACCTTTCAGTTTCCATCCTACCTAAAGCAGTTATATTATTCTGTGAATGTAAAACGATGAATGAGAAGTGCTCTCCTAGGGGATTATTGAATATGTTTCTTTATATATTCCAGTATATTACTAAATACAGTAAAACCCCTCCAAATGACCATCTCTTTAAGAAGACCGCCTCCCTATCCAGGCTAGATTTCTTGTGAGATTTTCAGTTCCACTATTAATTATTATGCATACTGGCCATCTACTTCAAGAAGGCATATTTTCTAGAAAACACTTTTAAATGCAATTTTAGGTAGTCAGCTCATAAAGGCTTCATTGTACCTATTAAAGCTATATGGAATAACAGGCAATATAGAAAAATAGCCCTCAAGTCCTTTCAAGGACCACAGTTCTCTACTTGACCAAATGATCAAGGTGATGATACCAATTAGATTACGCAATGCTCAATATAGACTGGGGCTATCAAGTTGTTACATGGAAGTCCATGCCCTAAATTTATCGTGTTGTGGGAAGAGTTAAAAAACTGGATCTCCTTATGGCAGTACTGGGTATAATGCTTGTAAATGATAGAATACCTCCATGAATACTGTGTTTCCTAATTCTGTGGCTTCTATTGATACCTTAAAGGGGTTGTCCCGCACCGAAACAGGTTTTTTTTTTTCAACCCCCCCCCCCCCCCCCGTTCGGCGCGAGACAACCCCGATGCAGGGACGTAAAAAAAAAACCGCTCAGCGCTTACCTTAATCCCCGCGCTCCGGTGACTTCTATACTTACCGGCTGAACATGGCCGCCGGGATCCTCTTCCTCCGTGGACCGCAGCTCTTCTGTGCGGTCCATTGCCGATTCCAGCCTCCTGATTGGCTGGAATCGGCACGTGACGGGGCGGAGCTACACGGAGCTACACGGAGCTACATTGAAGAAAGCAGAAGACCCGGACTGCGCAAGCACGTCTAATTTGGCCATTAGACCGTTTTAGACGGCGAAAATTAGACGGCAACCATGGGAACGAGGACGCCAGCAGCGGAGCAGGTAAGTGAAAAACTTTTTATAACTTCTGTATGGCTCATAATTAATGCACAATGTACATTACAAAGTGCATTATTATGGCCATACAGAAGTGTATAGACCCACTTGCTGCCGCGGGACAACCCCTTTAAGGTCCTTGGAGCTTGATTTGGAGTTACCCAAAGTTAACAGAAAAAGATGCCACTTAAAAAGTAGGCATGAGATATTTTTAAAGGTTGACCAAGAGGGGAAATATTAGCACAGGTTTCTCCATAGTAAAAAGTTCGGAAATTAGTGTAGTAGAGTTTTGCAAGCATGGCTGTGGACTGTGATGGCTGATCTTTACATACATCAGAGCTATACCTTGAAGCTCCTGGGCCCGAATGTACAATTTATACTTGCTTTACCTACCATCTGCCATTTATGATAGTTGTGTGCTCTTATCTTGCACAGAACATTTGGTCTTTCTAAGGAACCACATGCAATGGCTAACTCCTCGTCATCTATAGCTACATCCATGACATAGATGTTTCCACCATGTTTTTTGTCTAGTAGATTAGATACACCTAATTCTTTTCTTAAAGCATATCTCCACCTCAACCAGAGGGTGTGGAAATCTGCTCGAAGGTGAAGATCTCCCTTGACTTGTATTGACTCTACTACTTTATTACCATTATTTTATTTACTATTATTCCTATGGTACATTAGTATTAGCTATGGAATTCAGAAATGACTTGACATATTTTAATAAAAATGAAATTATCCCCAGCCTTGCTGACACTAATGTCTTAATGTCCTTTACGAAATAACGGATTTGGAATTATACTGCATGTGTTTACTTTGCCGACTCTGTTAAACAATTGTACAAAGTGACAACATGATATATTACCATTAGAAATTGCAATCACCCTCTTTCATGCTGTAATGTTAAATTATAATAAGAGGCAAACAAGGATCCATTCCAATCCATCATCACAGTTAATCCGAAAAGGATTAGGCAGATTTAAATGGTATCGTAAAAAAAAAATGTAACAAATAATAAGATAGATTTGCACAAACATTCATTGATTTGATAATTACGGCCAGGCATTCTTCACGTTGCCTGATATTTCTATGAAGCCTCAACAGATTTGTCTTAAGTAGACAACAAACTCATCTGTGGTTTGCACTTGAGTGCTATATATAGTGCAACTGATTGCTCAGTCCCTGTAGATGTGCATCCACCAACGGAGCACTCCTCTTCAAGTCTACGTCGCGGCGTTCCATTTATAGTGTCCTAAGTGATAAACCAGCTGTAGTCTGTGTGCCATATCAACTAGACCATACAGGGGAGCCCAGCGAGACGACTGTACATGAGAACAGTTATTGTTATAGCAAAGTGACACAAGTGATTTATGAAGCGCCAAAATGGCTTGGCTTTGAGAAGGTTCTGTCTCTACATCTGTCTTTTGTGCTTTTTTTTTCTGTTGTCTTGGCGACTTGATGTCCCCAAAGACCCTTGAAATAGTTTTGTGGTCCTGCTGAAAGTGATTGTAACCCCCTCTCCTTAATTTTCTTCCCTTTCTATGGAAGCTTAAGGTAAAGCCTGTGAATGAGAAATCAAGAGGGAATGAGCAAATAAGTTGCTGGGTTTTGTCACTGTTGCACTCACTTCATCACACCTGACATGGGCTTAGCAGAACCCACAGTTCAAAGGGAAAAACAGGCTTTTCCTGGTATCATTTAGCCGCAGGTTTTAGACTGTCAATAGAAAACCGTTCCCCGACGTGCCTTCTTAAGAACGTATTTAAATTAAGTTGTTTAAGAGGTTTCTTTTTGGATTTGGTTGGTTTATAGAAGTCTGCTAAATAAGTCTGGTGACTACTCAATGCACATTTCCTCTGTTAGGAGACATTGATACTATACGTCTCTGTGTCTTACATGCTTTACAAAGAATGCCTGAGATCTGCCAACAATAAACTTTGACTAAGCTGGGATGAAATTTTCTTCTCTCGAAAACAGCCTGTAGATTTTCTTTTCTGGCCTCATTTTTCATGTAATTTAAACGTACTGTTACCTCAAGAAGTTATGGCTTCCATTATCTGTACAATAGCTAGCTCGCTCGACAAGAGACCTTTGTAGGAAAAGCTGGGCCTTGCTATAATGCCAGGCCATGGAACATAAGGCGTTGATATTGATATGCATTCCTCAAGATCTATCCAGAAAAAAATTCACCTGGAAACATCAAAAGCTGGATGCAAGACAAAAAAAAGGCAAGTCATTAATAACGTGGCAGGTTCCCCCCCCCCACCCCTTTCCTTGGCGGTGTGTGGATTTAAGACATTTTACTTAAGCGGGCTATGCAGGATTCAATATAAACATAGTTCATGGATGGGTAGTTTGTGTTTATCCATACAGTCTCTGCCAGCAATCTCAAGATCAATTATGCACACCCCTTCCTTACTCTTAAAACATGGCCATTTATTATGTTAACTCACGATGATATCACTAGCTTCTGACTGTTAAGGGAGATTAGTGATAGAATTCATTAAAGATTTACACGCATCCAGGAGTTTGGCAGTGAGAAAGGCATTCAGCTGTCAATCACACTCCGCCTTCTACCTAACTCATTTGCAAATTTGAGTTCATTAACATACACTTTAATTTGCTTTCTATGTGTTTTGTAAAGCGCTTCTTTAGTCTTGGAGCTGCGTCGTAGACATTTGACAAAAGGAAGCATCTCGTTTATTAAAACCTTTTGAGAAATATTTTATGATCTCGTACGGTTTTATTTAATATTGACATTGACATTGGTTTAGTTTGACAGTCATCAACTTCGAAGTCATTTTCAGAATCTGTTCAACTTGGGGCGGGTCTTGGGGGCGGGTCATGTTGTCACATGATGGATTCTTGTAAAAGGGGTGGAGTCTGACACTTTTTTAAGTAGTTTGCTAAACAGAAGAAAATGAACATTAGCAGCTGTGATGTACAATGTAAATGGAGTAAACAGACATTAGCAGTTATGAAGTTCCAAAGCTTTTACGATGTGTAGATAAAGAATACCGATTTTCTTTTTTTTTTTGTCATTTCCCATTAGTGGTAAGTTTGTGCTTGATATTTCACGCTTGAATGCATGTCAGTCATGTTGAATAGCTTGTTGATATCATAAAGAGTCGCAGCTGCTTGTCAACAATCCATGTCTATTAGGACTTACAGCAACTTACATATTGGCAAAGCCTTTATTTGTTGCGTAGATACCATTTGGGAATAACTTCATTCTGCAATCATTAATAATAAAGCTCTACAACAAGGACCAATATAACACTTCGCCTATTCTGGAGCCGTCAAAAGTATCTTAGTCAATTACACAATGACCATGTCTTGTTATTGTTGGAAGTCATTTGCTTATATAGCACAGTAATGCTATGTGCAGAATATTTTCACCTAAATTACATGGGGCGTTAATTTTTCCAATAGGTTCTCTGTGTCTACTTCGCTAAATGCTTGTGTTTTTCGACCACAGAATAAGTTATAAGTATATGAACGGTGGGAGTCAGAGGACTGCAACCGCCACCAGCCACAACCTCCAGCTGTCAGTACAATGAAGTTTGAATGCAGTGGCAGTCCTTTGACTGGCTTCTATTTCTACTTCGTATCACTATGGCTATGCAAGTAAAAAAAATGGGGGATTATGGCCCCCATATAGTGTGTTATTTTTTTTTAAAGAGAATAATAAAATAATTTAAAAGGGTTAAAAACCTGCATCAAAAATAGTAAATATGCACAAGTCTTCAGGCGCCCATACACCTTTAATAGCTGACAGCTGAATGCTCATTCAGCCAGCAGCTATTTCACCTGTCTCCTCTCTATATATGAATGCTTGGTTTGGCTCAGCGCTCTTGTGCTTCACATGGGGGCAGTAGAGGAAGTCATAACCAGACAGCTCTGGCAGTGGCTTATTTCCAGGGGGAACGAAAGGGTGGAGAATTTAAATTCAACATGCTCACTTTTTCTTTTCCATCACATACTCTGTCAGGGGCCCCTCATTCACGTACAAGAGTCAGTCAGTCCTGTGAAAATCGCCAGCTTTGGCTGACATTTGTTTAATGTCTATAGGGCTTCCAGCATTAACATAGCCAAGAGTGATACTAGATGTTGAATATCTGCATTAGAGTCAGAGAGAGCCGGCCTTAGTCATATATGACCTGTGTGGTCGTACAGGGTGCTGGTCAAAAGCTTGCATAGGGGCACCAGCGAATATAGGTTGGGGGCGATTATAGCCTCCCTTAATTTTGCTCAGCTAGAGCATCTTCTTCCTCTGTGAGACAGCGTCCTCCTACTGTCTCTGCCTCCTTCCCTCTTATGTTCTGAGGCACCGCTATGTTATGAGCGTAGTTCTGGTATTGTATCTATGTACTGAGGTTGGTTCTGGTACTGTATTTATGTGCTAAGCCTCGTTCTGGCACTGCATTTATGGGTTCTGGTACAGTATTCACTGATCTGTTCTGATGTGGGTATGCTACTTTCTCCACAAGCAGAATACAAGCAGACTGCTTATTGTTTTATTGTTACGAAGGCTGTTGCCAAAAAGCATTCTGCACAGGGTGCCATCTAACGTACGTCCGGCACTGGCATCAGATACTGTACACTTAGGATCATCGTAGAGAGCACTAATATATACACTTCACTCAAGCAGCTATTTGTGATCTGTCATATATACAGCTTATCACCACTGAGACTCGCTGTCTAGTCTCCGATCTCAGGCTAATCGATGGCTAATTTCATGGCAGTCAAGAGAACATATAGGCTTCACGTTAATATTATTGTGGTCATATTAAAGTTTAATCTACACTTTTTGAAATATATATGACATATTAGATGCACATCTCAGATTTGGTTATCACAAGCATGAAATTAGAGAATCGCAAGTAACTCATACCAAGCATTGTGATAACTGAGTGTTAAACATTACAAGTCAAGTTGACTTTTATTTATTACTATTCGATAGTGTATATTGTGGTTTATGACTTTTGTGACAGCTCTCTGAAGAGATCCATATGTGCTGCTGTAATTACACATACCTAAAGCAAATGGTCTGTATTTATGATTGGCAATATGCACATAATGCATTATGGAATTGTATCCAATACTTTTTTTTGTTCAATGTGTCACATTTGAAGAATGCCTTGAGCTACAAAACATAATGAATATCCTAATGACAACCAAAGATAAAGTAAAACACTTTTCATATTGGCGATAAAAGCAATTTTATAACAAAATGTATAAAATTGATGTTGTTACAAATGTTCATTTAAAGGTATATAGTGATTTTGCAAATGTACATGTTTGCTTTTAAAGGGCCACTAAGTAACCAAAAGTGTATTCTAAAAACATTTACTTAAACGATTCCTTAATATGTGTGTGAAAGTCACTGGAGGTTCTCAAAACAGGAGACATGCGAGATAAAGTAATAGCAGAATTATTTTCACTGGAGATTTAAAGGGACAGTGATCCTAAAATGTAAATGCTCTCCCTTTGCTTTTCATTGGAATGCAATCTATTTTTTTCCTGTAATGAGATATTTGGTTATTAGGTAGAAGTGTACTATATTCGTTTTTGTAGGGATAATGGACAAAAAATTCCAAAAAATGCTTGTCTTGAGGATCACAACTTTATCTCACACATCTCCATATCTGATAACCTCCTTAACCCTTTCCAATCCACTGTCTGACCTCTGAAGACATTATGATTTAAGGCTGTACAACTCCAATGTTGAAGACGTCCGTTGGGGTTCTTTTACTGTATATTGCCAGCCTTTCTGCTGTCGGAGCCTATCCAACGTGTCACCTCATGCAGTACTGGCTTTAGCGCCATTGTATAATGGCAGAAAAATAGTAAGCCTTCTAGGAAAACCAGGATACAAATTGGATTGGAAAGGGTTAAAGGAGTTGTCCAAGTTGTACCTTTTTGGTAAAATACATTCTGCATGCAGTAACATAACAAGTAGTCATTTACTCACTTCACTTTAAGCTCACTTCAATATAAATAATATAAACATCTATACCTCTTCAGGTCTTACCTGACTAGGGCCGCATGAGGCATGATCATTATAGATAATGCGGGCCTATCCATGTCCAAATATTGAAGCTGCAGTTGTGAAGTTGGGTTGAAGTCGTAGTGGGACGGAGGACTAATTTTTGTAAAATGATGCAACAGCCAGCCTACCTCTCCAACAGGGATGCACAGACATATGAACCAAATAGCTTGAAGTACAGAAAATCCAAGTCATGCAATTCTAAGCTCTCGCTCATGACCTGAAGGTTGTGAGTTCAACCCCTGCATGGTTCAAGTAGCCGTCTCAAGGTTGACCCAGCCTTTCATCATTCCAAGGTCGGTACAAGGAATATCCAGCTTGCTGGGGGGTAATAAATAAATTACTTGAAAGCGCTGTGGAATAAGTTGGCGCTAAACAAACAACAAGGATTTTTTATTTAAAGCAAAACTTTCATCTTACTTGTTTCAGGTAGATATAGAGTCCTTAGTCATAGCAAGCTGGCCAATAGCAGTGGGAATGGGAGGCCAATCTCTAATGAGAATGACGTTTTTTGTACTGCAAATCGGCTGTCATGTTGTATACGACAGAAACAATATGATATTCCAATTTGTAAAGCAAATCACATTAACTTGACTGAATGAGTGTTTGTGATTTATAGATGCCCTCCTGTGGTTTCAAATGCTCCAGTCATATAGATCCAGCAAATTAAACAATCATTTATCCACCCGTGATAATGCTATTTGTATTTGTCTTCATTAATTCTGTAATGCTTAGCAGGGACAGTCATTTTTGTAATGTCCAGATGTCGGTAATACCCAGACTTAAAAGTATTAGATTTAATGTATTTAAGAAATTACGTCCCATCTGTAACTGATTCTCCATCTGCATTGCCACGTCTCCAAATGAGAATGCACCACCATTGGAAAATAAGTAACACATTTTTTTATTTCCTCGGATTATATTTTAATATATTACTTTCTGTCCAATGTAAAAAGAAAACAGAAATTCTCTTTGAGCGCAGGGCATAAATTATTTGCAAGTTGGCTGTTGTAAAACTGTGGGATTCTCAGCAAAAACCTTATTTTCAGTGGAAATATTGGACTCCCTGTATGTAATTGAACCTTCCGGATACATCCTTAAATATTCCAGGATTTATAGGGAGGCTTCATAAAGCTGAAAATAAGGACGGAATCATATGAAAACTAATAATTTTATTCATTTAGTACCTCTCTCTGCAACTGTTGAAAAAAATATGTCATCAATTATGCAGCACATACATACACTAGCCTCTGGAGAGCTAGAGAAACCCATCCATTGTCTAAACGGATAGATTTTATTGTAGTCCCGAACAAGTACAGAAGAGTTGGAACATTTTACATTTTCAATAGGAACAGTTGGATAAGAATGTAGACTCAGAAAAGGGAAACAATTTTTATTACAGGAAAATTCCAGTTCGGAAATGTTTCTGATTATCAGACCAATGAAAATCATCCTATTATACGTACATCACCCCATCCTTCTACATAAAAAATAAACACCTGTGTGGCGAACTGTGTAGGCTTGCCCCATGGAAGTGAAGCAAATAAAATGGTAGAGGGTCTCCAGCAAAAAAACTTTCCATGATAGGTTTAAATACATTGAAATTTCTTCTTGGATAGAAATTTATGGTATATTCAAATGTGTATATCTCCTTAAGGAGAGCACCCAGAAGGGATGTGGAGATACCTAGGAGGTGGTGGGACAGGAGGGGCATCATCTTCCCCAAGGAGCACACCCAGAAGGGGGGTGGAGACACATAGGAGGTGAGTGAGGAGACTCATACGGCCATGCACGCTCCTCTGGGTAATGTATGCAAATAAGAAGGATGGAACAATACCTCTGCAGCGCCAACTATTGGATGGCAGCATTCCTTCAAATCAATGTACAATTCTTTAAACAAGTCTTTAAAACAACAGTCTGTGTATGGTTTTTCTGGCTTGGTCTCCTATTCCCAATCATTGACAACAGACTTGTTAAAGAGTCGTACATTGATGTGAAGGAATGCTGCCATCCCATAGGTGGCGCTGCAGAGGTGTTGTCCCATTTTACTTATTTGCATTTTATTATATGTAGCACATAAGGATTTTAAACTACAATAAAATGCAATATTGTATCTATCATAGACTGAACAAAATCCAACATAGTAGTAGTATATACAGCAATAATAGCAATAAAATAATCACAACATAATGTATAGCAGTGATCATACAGCACATTGCCTTTATTTTTCTCCCTTCAAGCAGATATAATATAACAGAAAGGTTCAAACTGCTAAAGGTTTTGGGTAATCTTGCTTTAATGTTGCAGATTATGATTAAAAATTGAGTTACACAATTTAGTTGACTGTCAACTTGTTTCCTCTCTGGTTAGAAATAGAAGGAGACGTGCTTGTTCTACACAAGACAGTTGTTGAGATATATGTTTTCCTAGGTGCACTGTATAACCTTACAAACTACACTGAAATGAACATCATTAGATGCCGGAAGCCTTAGAACACGAGTACTCTTGTGTCAATACAGGAAAGACAGATTTATTACATGGTGTCATGTTAGATATATTAGAATATCAATGAAAAATGTTAGTTCCAATTAGCTAAAAGGGAAATGTTCTACCTAAAGAACCCTATAAAACTGAGGACCAATCCATCCAATAATAGCAATCAAAAACCACATACAAACAATGCTAAACCATTCTGGAACTAGAAATAGCTTATAGTGTGATAGCTGAATGTTCTGGTTAGGTGAATGATTCCTTGAAGATTAAACACTTTCTGATTTGATGGTCTTTTCTTTAGTTTGCAAGATGGCTGACTCTGTCTATCCTATTTTGTCTTTCTATCGAGGAAAATATAATCAGACTCTGATAACTTTCCGCAACAAGTCATTGTTTCTTAACACAGCAGAGGCCATTGAAAAGCAAACGTTTGCACCACAGTTGTTTTAATATGTTAAGTGTCAGGTTAAATTTTTCTAGATTTATAATTCTATCTATCTATCTATCTCATATCTATCTATCTATCTATCTATCTATCTATCTATCTATCTATCTATCTCCTATCTATCTATCTATCTATCTATCTATCTATCTATCTCATATCTATCTATCTATCTATCTATCTATCTATCTATCTATCTCCTATCTATCTATCTATCTATCTATCTATCTCATATCTATCTATCTATCTATCTATCTATCTATCTATCTATCTCATATCTATCTACCTGCTATCTATCTATCTATCTATCTATCTATCTATCTATCTATCTATCTATCTATCTATCTATCTATCTCATATCTATCTATCTATCTATCTATCTATCTCCTATCTATCTCATATCTATCTATCTATCTATCTATCTATCTATCTATCTATCTATCTATCTCATATCTATCTATCTATCTATCTATCTCATATCTATCTACCTGCTATCTATCTATCTATCTATCTATCTATCTATCTATCTATATATCTATCTATCTCATATCTATCTATCTATCTATCTATCTATCTATCTATCTATCTCATATCTATCTATCTATCTATCTCATATCTATCTATCTATCTATCTATCTATCTATCTATCTATCTATCTATCTATCTATCTATATTAGTGATGGCGAACCTTTTAGAGCCCGAGTGCCCAAACTGCAACCTAAAACCCACTTATTTATCACAATGTGCCAACATGTCAGGGGGCGGGGCTTTTCACGACGTACGATTTTACCCCCGTCATTCTAAAAAGGACAGGGCCGCTTCAAAATAGACAGGGTGCAGATTTTGACTGCTTTTTGGATGCGGAAATACTGCACAATGTCCTCAGTGGAAAATACTATGGAAAATTCTGCAGCATTTCTGCATCCAAAAAGTAGTCAGAATCTGCACGCTGTCTATTTTGAAACAGCCCTGCTCATTCCGCCACCTGTAAACACACCCCAGCGGTAATAGTGACACCCCCCCAGCAGCCCCAGCGGTAATAGTGACCCCCATCACACAGCAGCCCCAGCAGTAATAGTGACCCCCACCCCCAGCGGTAATAGTGACCCCCCCCCCAGCACCCCCAGCAGTAATAGTGACCCCCACCCCCCAGCAATAATAGTGACCCCCACATCACAGCGGCCCCAGCGGTGATAGTGACCCCCACAGTGGCTCCAGCGGTGATAGTGACCCCCACAGTGGCCCCAGCGGTGATAGTGGCCCCCACCCTACAGCGGCCCCAGCGGTAATAGTGTCCCCCACCCCACAGCGATAATAGTGACCCCCCCAGCGGCCCCCAGTGCATTAGGGACACCCCCCCAGCGGCCCCCAGTGCATTAGGGACACCCCCAAGAAGCCCCCAGTGCATTAGGGACACCCCCAGCGGCCCCCCAGTGCATTAGGGACACCCCTCAGCGGCCCCCCAGTGCATTAGGGACACCCCCCAGCGGCCCCCCAGTGCATTAGGGACACCCCCAGCGGCCCCCAGTGCATTAGGGACACTCCCCAGCGGCCCCCCCAGTGCATTAGGGGCACTCCCCAGCGGCCCCCAGTGCATTAGGGACACCCCCAGCGGCCCCCCAGTGCATTAGGGACACCCCCCAGCGGCCCCCCAGTGCAGTAGTGACACCCCCCAGCAGCCTCCCAGTGCAGCAGTGACACCCCCCAGTGCAGCAGTGACACCCCCCAGTGCAATAGTGACACCCCCCAGCGGCCCTCCAGTGCAGTAGTGACACCCCTCCAGCGCCCCCCCCCCCTACCAGTGCAGTAAGTGACACCCCCCAGCGGCCCCCCAGTGCATTAGTGACACCCCGCAGTGGCCCCCCAGTGCAGTAGTGACACCCCTCCAGCGCCCCCCTCCTCCCAGTGCAGTAAGTGACACTCCCCAGCGGCCCCCCAGTGCAGTAGTGACACCCCTCCAGCGCCCCCCCACTCCCAGTGCAGTAAGTGACACTCCCCAGCGGCCCCCCAGTGCAGTAGTGACACCCCACAGTGCCCCTCCCGAGACCCACATACTTACCTCCTCCCCCTCCTCCTGGAAGCTCAGCTTTTCTTCTGGTCCCGGCATGCATATTAACTTTTTCTTACCCACTTCTGCCTCAATAGGTAATTCCCAGCAACCTGATTCGTTGTTTGGTGAATCAGCCAACCCGAACAACCAATCAGGTTGCTGGGAATTGCTGATTGCTGCAGAAGTGGGGAAGAAAGTGTTAATATGCTCCCGGCACACACTCTGACACATACGCTGCTGGACGCCTCCCCCCTCCCGGCGGAACCAAGTAGTAGGAGACGTCGGGGCAGGGGGGAGAGGGATTCCTGCTGCACACTGAAGCCAGTGTGTACCGGGATCAGTGCGGCTAGCAGTGCCGTTTGTGAATGCCGGCAGGGGAGCCGCGGCCCCTACTGGTATTCACAAGTGGTGAGCGGCTGATGGGGCGCGTGCCAGTAGGAAGGGCTCTGCGTGCCGCCTCTGGCACGCGTGCCATAGGTTCGCCACCACTGATCTATATCTATCTCATATCTATCTTATCTATCTATATCCATCTCATATCTATCTATCTATATCTATCTCATATCTATCTTATCTATGTATATCCATCTCATATCTATCTATCTATTTATCTATCTATCTCATATCTATTTATCTATCTATCTATCTATCTCATATCTATCTACCTGCTATCCATCTATCTATCTATCTATCTATCTATCTCATATCTATCTATCTATCTCATATCTATCTATATATCTATCTATCTGCCATCTATCTGTCTTCTTGACTATCTATCTTTCTACCAGAGGAATACCAAGGGAAGTCACATTGTGCTCTACAGTTGTGGGTCTCAGATGAATTTCTTCTCACAAGTGCAAGAGTGCTCATCTGCCCTTTCTGGGGCCACACTCTTAGTGGACCCATCCTATTGATCCCACGTGCAGTTATAATCCTGATAGATTTTTCTGGAGCCACAATCCTGGTGGACCCATGTCTAAATCACTATAGGTAAAGCCATACTTGCACATACTGTACTTTTTAGGCTCATTACAGACATTGTTTACAGATGTATCCAGTCTTGCATTGCAGTAAGTTATGTGATTTGTTATGATGCCAATTTAATACACTATTGCACCACCTGGTAAATATATATTTTTTAAATATGGGTTACGGATGTTCCGTGGATGGCATGTTTGTTGAGCATCTCTTGCCATATATCTTAGGATATGTCAGATTTAGAGACAAGCTAATGAATGACACATCTGTACCTTGTTGCACTAGAGACATCAACTAAAGCTTCTTTTACAATGGCGAACTGCCAGGAACGAGCGATGATCAATGTTTTTCAAGTCAAACAGCACTCATTCAGCTCGACTTACATAGAGCAATCAGGTGCAGAGATGTTTAATATGAGCATCTGGGCACATTCAGTTCCCTTGTTGTTGGCAGCACATCGCTATTCACACAGAGAGATGTGCTGCTAACATCTGATGATTTGTGGTGCTGCATACAAGATACAATCACTGGACAAATAACATCTGCTCTTTGTCAGCTAGTCAGCGACAGAGCCTGGTATTTGAATGGGCAGATGAATGACTAAACCAATGTTTAACCCTTTCCAATCCAATTTGTATCTTGGTTTTCCTAGTAGGCTTACCTTTTTTCTGCCATTCTGCCGCGCTATCTGCTGGCTAAAGCCAGTACTGCATGAGGTAACACGTTGGAGAGGCTCCGACAGCAGAGAGGCTGGCAATATACAGTAAGAGAACCCCGACGGACGTCTTCCAACATCGGAGCTAGACAGCCTTAAATCATAATGTCTTCAGACGTCAGACAGTGGATTGGAAAGGGTTAAGATCATCTGCCCATCTAAAAGACCATGTAAATATGACCACGCCAACATCTGCATGGAGTTTGTACTATCTTCCCATGTTTGCGTGGATTTCCTCTAACTCACTTATATTACTTGGCTTTCTGTGAAATTGGACTTAGCATATTTGCATTGTTAGTGTATGAGATATGGAAATTAGATTATAAGCCCCACTGGGCTCCCAATCTAATTCCCTCTGAATGTGAGTGCATACTCTGTCCAGCTGTGCAGGATGTGTCCTAGAAGATAATGATAATATGATATTTCTGTATTTTAACTTATTTATATATTTTTCTATCTACGGTGGAAAGGCCTTTACTTCTTCTTTATTACTTGACCATGGACGTTCCCTTGCAAGATCAGCTTGCTTCTAGATTGAGTAGTCCATAATTAAAGATTAAATTACTTTTCATGTTCACTGACCTGTTGCTTCCTGTCTGTCTTTACATGAAGGGTACCTGACTGCTCACAAAAGAGCTGTTGAGATATGTTTTCTCCGTATCTGCAGATTGTATAACCTCAACACAGGGCAAACTATGTCAGTCCTTGCAGGGAGTCGAAGAACATAAGCAACTCAATGTCAATAAATAGGCGACAGATTTATTACATTGTGTCACATTAAATATATTAGCATACCAATGAAAGTGGTTAGTTCCAATTAGCTGTAAGGGCAAAGTTTTATTTCTTTCCAGATATAAGACTGACACATTTTAAATTCACTCTCTAATCTCCCTGGATTAAATAAATACCAGGCTCTGATTAAATCTACGGCTTGGCGACTTAAGTGAATATACAGCCTTTATGATACAAGCGAATGAATATATATTATTTTAAACAAGTAACACCATTGTAATTATTCCTTCTCCTCCTTTTGGAATCGCTCCAAATCTTGGGATGTCTCGCAGCATTCAATTACTAGTATATTTTAGAGAATTCCAGGCAGGCAATAACTTTTGAAATATGAATTCTTGAGCATATATAATTATTTTACACCCCAAATTTATTGAAAAATCAAGTCCTCCAAGGAGGTAATGATTATTTCATTGGTATAAGCACTGTACTGCGAATGATAAAAGCAGGGGTAAGGTGAATAGAGCTTTGTTGCACAACATGCTTTATGTGTGTGGATCGTCGTCCAATTTTCCTACTGGCACTAATTGACAGAGAGAGCATAAATTGCAATGGCTGAATCCACTTACTTCTTTTTAGATTCTTCAGAGCTGATGTGAATGCTGGATGGGCTTTCGTTAACTCTTTAGCTGCCGCGCTCCGCTTGGCTTTTATGCTCTTCGGAGGTATTGAAAGGTCAGCGAGCAGCGAAGGGTTAACCACAGTCAGCTCTCTGAACTTCCTTGGAAGATGTATATGCATTATTAAGGCTAATACACACACACAAGGCCTGTCAATCACCATGACCCGCCATGGCCTTTAACAAGCCTAGCAAACAAGAGAATCAAGGCTGGAAAAAAAAAAAAGAGGTCCTTTTTTTAAAATCTATTTTGGTATAGGAATTCTCTAATTATTCACAAGAGTATGCAAACACTGAAAGAGCATGAGGGACATTAAGTGGTGCCTCTGCTTTTATGACTAAATTCTTTTCTAGCTACATAGATGGCCACTATATTCAGTCCTTCAAAGAAGTTAAGCTTCTCTCATCACACAACAAAAACCCCCAAAATTCCTGTCTGGTAGTTCAGTGGCTGAAGTACGGAGGGTAAAAAGGAGCGGGCTGATTTGTATTCATGCAAAATAAAAACTACACGTATATTGTCACAATATTTATGCCCGGTTACAGCGTCCAAATCAGGTTACCATGAATTGTTTTCTTGTTTATATAATTAAGGGGTCTGAATAATGAGTTTCTAAGCAAATCTAATATATTGACAATGTTTGCAACATCTCAAACAGAGAAGATTTAGAGGACATTATTGTGGCATGCATACAATTACCAAGGGCCCGTTAAAAGCTTTTTACAAAGGCTTGATTCTCTTTTTGAATGCACTTTTCCATACTCTTTATCCTTTCCATGTTCTCAAACAAATAATGATTTCATTTGAAGAGGATGGGAACCCAAAATATGCAACAGGCAGAGCGAGGCTAATAGGACTAAATGCTTATGAAGACTTCCATAGCTCCTATGGGATATTTTAGAACTTTGGACAGTAGATGGTGAATATACAACATAAAACAGGTATTTTATTACAATTTGGATTGGTGATTGTTGCTTTTGGTGGCACTCTATGAGGTGTAGAGAGCTTGTCTCACAAATACTTCTTCTCATTTGCTCTATTAGGGGATATGGAGATTACAGAGTCCCCCTCCAAGGTGGCACGCCATTCTACTAGATCAGTGTTCCCCAACAGATCATGTTTTCAGGATTTCCTCAGTATTGCACAGGTGATGTAATTATTGTCAGTGCCTCAGACATTGCCACAGGTGTTCTTACTATAGGATAACCTGAAAACATGGCCTGTTGGGGGTCGCTCAGGACTGGAGTTTGGGAAACACTGTATTAGACAGAGTAGAGAAATGCAAACAGAGCAGATCTTACTCTGGAAGACCAACCCTGTATTACTGGGTCCACCATTTATATAACTGGTTGGCATGTGGTATTAAGTTTCAGAGTATGGTTAATAGCCACAATGTCTCCCACAGTAAAAGCTGATCCCTACTGGTCAGAGCTGTAACTTGAAGCTTCTGGGCCCCAATGAAAAATCTGTAACAGGGCACAACTATAATACTTTATTTATAGGACTGGACTCCCTAGATGGAGAAGAAAGGCCCTATGGGCCCCCCAAGGCTCCTGGGCCCAGTTGCAACCGCATCCCCTGCATCCCCTATAGTTATACCCTTACTGCTGGTTCCTGGAACAGTTCATAACTAGCCCGAAGAAAGGAGCTGATTGCAGAGCTCAGACCACCTGTTGAGTTCTGCAAGGAGCTACAGGAGGTTCATTTACATGCAAATGAAGCTGATAAAGTGCTAATGGGCATTAGTGCCTATTAGTACTTTATGCAAAATGATCGTTAAAACTGTCAATCTTTCAATCGTTTGAAAGATTGTCTTTGTGTGTAAATGAGCCTTAAGGTCATAGATTTAACTTGGCTGTTCTGTTTTATTTGAATCAACCAGCATAGATTACGCATTTCAAGGCTAGCTTGTCTTTTCCTTAGATACAGCCATGGTGGGATCATCTGTATAGCTGCACATAAATGGATGCTTTCAATAAAACACGAGAGATCAGGTTATATCTATGACTTTAGTCTTTGTGTCTCACTACTAGAAGGTAATCACAGCCTTTGTGTGCTCCTTCCTTACTCTAAAAGCCCCTCCCTGATTGGGGATGGTGGATCTGGGCTGGCAGCACCTCACCCACTTCATTTAGCAATTCTACCTTTTCACTCTTCGTTCATGCCACTCCATGTGAACTAAGGAGATTGATAAACTGCCATTTCCTATTTACCATAGACATAAGATAACTGCCTATCAGTCTTCTACTCCCTATAAACCTTTTTGGCTTGCTGGAAGAACATGGTACTTATTTGGATGGATCGATGGAAGGATGGATGAAGGGTAAGCAACTGTCAGGTAGTAGCACCACGTAACTGAAGTCAAAAAAGGGATAGATGAGTTGAACTAGAACCTGGTTGCTCTTCTTCTGTCAAGCTACTGTACCCTTAAAGACACAAGGGTGTCAGTGGATTCCACCCCAATTCAGTGGGATTTACCAACAAAAATGGCAAGAGTATGACTAACTTAAAGGTGTTCATACACCATTAAGGCCTCCTGCACACGGGCGGATTTGCATTGCAAAATTTGGAGTGGGATTCTGCAACAAATCTAGTCCATAGCATGCTATGGCAAAATGTGATTTCCTGCCCATGAGCAAAAATCGATTGCGATTTTCCGATTGCGTGGGAGAAATCACAGCATGCTGCGATATTGTGCGGGCTACACATGGCCGGCTTCCATTGAAGTCAATGGAAATCGTCCGTCCCGCAACCATTCTGCAATCATCATTGCAAAGTGATGCGGCTCCCTCTACCATTGCCATAGCGACAGCGTGGCGTCCTCCGTACTGCGCATGTGCATTGGCACGCTGGCCGCAAATCCACAGCTGAGAAGAGAAGGCAGCGGAGAGGTAAGCTGGGGTCACTGGCCGGGCATCGGGTCAAACTCCTTTTCGGGAATCTTGCATGCGGGGTCCGACCTGCCCGTGTGCACGAGGCCTAATAGCTGTCCGGCAAAGACTTGCTTGGCAAAAAACTATTTGTCCTAACTGCTCCGTACACATCAGCTAAACATTCATCTGTTCTCAATGGGGAGACTGTAATAAGCCACTGTCAAACAACTCTTGCAGTGGCTTATTTCCTGTGAGAACATAGGATTAGGTATGATGAAATTCAACATACATGATTCTTCCTTCTCTCGACATCTGCCTTCGGGGCAGAGTCAGATGACCACCATACACATAAGCTAATCAGCCAATCCTTCTGAAATCATGGGTTCGGCTGATTCTCCTCCAATGTGTATTGGCATCTTAACTTGTTCCATAATTGTATTACACATCGAAGCTGTATGTATTTGGTTATTAGTTACAATTTAACCTTCTATTTTATTAGTAGATTTTGGATCACATTGTTAGTATTGAAAATATTCGGACTATCTTGCACATATTTTACTATTTAGAATATCTTATAAAGATGTAGAACAAACGAAAGGTCAAACTTCATGTACTGAAACTTTGGTTCACTTTGAAAATTGTCCCTCTCCTCCTCCTACCCTTTAATCAATGTGCCATTGAAGTGAGCCGTTTTCCCTTAGGCCTAGTTTCCTTGTTATTATAAAACAAACTTCACCGTATCAAATGTTTTTAGAAACTATAAACAGACTTCATCCATTGAATTGCCTTGGTGCAACTCACGGCTTGCTTGTTCATAGAAGCTAAGTGGATTTGTCTAGCAATAAATTACAAAGATATAGCAAGTATCATCCACAAATAACTATATTGGTCATATTGTATTTCTATAATATGGACCATTTCACCCGAGCCAGCTCTTTGTCAGCCATATAGTGTACTGGACTTCATTTAAACAATGGAGCCATGTCTGATTGAAGGTAAGAAACAAAGTGCAGTGGGAGTTACTTTCTATACTGCACAAAGCAATTTTTCAGCTGATACAACAAGCTATCAGATATTTGGCCGCTTTTCAAACAGTGACAGATCATTACGTATATAAATGCAGAAATCACTTCCTGTTAAACTTTTTTCTATATGTGCCAGATACATCTTAAAAACAATGGGACATATTTATTAAGGCTGTCTACATAGTCAGTGAGGCTGTCTAAGGATACGCCAAATCTATCGCAGTGTCCCATGTAGTTTGATAGACTTGGCACATTTTTGACGCATGTTTGACTACTTTATACCCCCTATATCACCAAAAACTGGTGCACACCGGTACTAAACCTGTTGTGTTTTGCAGCTGGACACATTTGTGCCTCTTTTTCTAGGCACTTTTGAAACAAGTCTGGTAAGGCTAAAACATCTGTTCTTTTTGCTGTGAATTATTAAGAAATTTGTCTAAAATGGATTGTGGCAAAATTTTGGCACGACTAATACTAGAATTCTGGCTAGGAATAGTAAATTTGCCCCAGTGTTTTCTATTATACAGTATTTCCACCCAAAATGTACAATTGCCCATTGATAGCTTATTGATGTTTATTGATCCGTAGTAATCTCACACCGATTGAAATCAATGGGAGCGCTGCCTCTTATTACACTTCCACACCCAACCCTGTTCTCAGAGCCAGAAGTATCGGAAGTGTAATAGGAAGCTTCAGCTGCCGTTGATTTCAATGAGAGTGAATCCCTTTATGATGTATAGGTCATGACTAGATACTTAATGGCCAAACGATTGCTCAGCCGACAGCTATCCCTGCTGACCCCAATATACATGTACACTCTGCTCACCTGCGTTTGCATGGGCTCTGAATGGAAACAAAAGGAATGAGCCACAATCAGACACCAGTGGCAGTGGCTTATCTCCCCTCAGCATGAGATGATAGAATGCATGATGTTGATAAGATAAGTGATGATAACGCATGATCCAACAGCCTGTTTCTTCTTACCTTTGACATTTCCCATCAGTGGAAAGTTAGAACACCTCCATACATTTAAGATGATTGGTCAGTCCAACCAAAATCATCAGGTTGGGCCAACATTAATGTGTATGACCAGTATTAGTCTGCAGTCTTGTATGATTTATGAGTGACAACTAATATGAAGACTCTTACGGAATTGCAAAAGCAGCCTAGATGTGGACAAAAAATATCAATACATATAAACATTACTGTATAGGTTTAGTTCTGGTAACATTGATAGAATAGTGGTCCTTTGCCTACTGTTTCTTGCTATAGAAAACTGTCCTAGCAGAGCTTCTCTAAACTCTGTTCTATTATTTATTACTCTGTTTACTTCTCATGATCAGAATTCTTGGTTTTACAATAATAATATATCTGGCATTGTCACGCATTGTTTGCAGGCTACTCACGTCAGCCAGCCTAAAGTGCAGTGTAAGCTTTCAGTAGCACTCTGGTGCATCACCGTGGCATCAGGACATTCGGAAAGATCCAATTTAAAAAGATAAAAGTAATGGAAAAGATACATATTATACTATAACCACACCGAGTAAACTGTGATGTTCACAGACTACAGCAAATTGCTCAAACTTTAACATCTCCTGACAACTGATTTTTCAGAGCACCATTATTAATGCTTGCAGCAAGATGACACGGCGAGGGGGGAAGGAGCGCAGCACAGGAAGCATTGGAAGGTTTTTAGCTCAATACAATGAGGGGAATAAAATAATACATTTTATTCCAGACAAAACAAAGACTTTTCTTTTTTTTTCCCTCTCTGAGACATATCCACTGGCAAAGAAAACACACCACCTCACATATAATGTTCATCTGTGTAGACATTTCCTGAAGATGAATCCAAAGAGGAGCTCCCAGGTGAATATTACCAGCTGTATTTAGGCTAAAGGAGTAGAACAAAAATCTTCATTGATTGAAGAAATGTCTTTTCGAGCAGTTTAGCTTGGCCATGTTCTGGAAGGAGAATCTATATTCTCTGATGGGGTTGTCATATTATTGAACACTTTTTTGCTGAGGCTGCATTTGCTTTAAAGCATGAGAGTATGGCTGGGCTTAAAACCTATTAAATACAAGTATAGTTTGCTAACTACAGCTCATCAATAAAATAGAGGAGAGTTTTCACTAGTTGTACAAATTGGCATTCCCATGGTCAAGGAAGTAAAAGAAATAGGAGAGAGAAAATGTACAGGCACAGGTCATCTTTTCTGGTTCATGGGGTAATCGAGCACATTAGATATAGATCAATGGGGTTGGCGATCATGTTATGTGCCTGGCAGACTCTCCTACAACTGCTGAGGTCTAGGGTGATAAGGATTGGGCAGTGGGATTTCAACTGCTTAATGCTTTAGTTCTCAAGACATAAGCTACTGCCAGGGGGGTTCTGCAATGGCTTTCTCCCGTGTGTACAATCAAAGCACATGCACACTTGGCTGAATGGGGGAGTTGGATGAGATAGCTACTGGCCGAAACAGTGTTTGGCAATAGCTATCTAATGGGTATGGAGTAGCTTTGGACTAGGGTTTTATAAATGTGATGTTGGCAACATGCGAGGATTGCTCTGAAACTAATGCCTCTTATCTTATTATGTTGGCACACGATGTCAGAAATGGATGCTGGTGATATGCCAATAGAGTTTGAACCTCCCCATCAATGTCCGGTTAATTTAGCTCCCATGGGACAGACGGCAGCAGAGGGGCAATCTGACAAAATGATGTCTGATATTAAAGTGCATATAAAGCAAATTTGTTGAATTTGCCAATAGAGTTTGAACCTCCCCATCAATGTCCGGTTAATTTAGCTCCCATGGGACAGACGGCAGCAGAGGGGCAATCTGACAAAATGATGTCTGATATTAAAGTGCATATAAAGCAAATTTGTTGAAATGTTACCCGTGGAAAAAAATTGCACCCATTGATATTCATCGACAGGTTGTTAGCACAGTAGGGAGGTGGTCGGCATGTTTTAACAGGGGCCACAGTGACGTGAAAGACAAGCCGAAATCTGTACAACCGTTCATAGCTGTTACACCACGAAATGAGTGGCTTGATCATCTCATCCAGGGAACTCTTTGACTAACGGCTTAAATGCATTGGAAACGATATCTACTAATATGCTGATCTAGACGGTCCTCATTTCATGTGACAGCTTTGCATGGCAGGCGTTGATGAATGTCAATGGGTGCAATTTTTTTCTGCAAGGAGGGATCCAATTGCACACCTTTGCCTTATGCACACTTTCTATGTCAGACGCCATTTTTTCAGACTGCCCCTCCACTGCTATCTGTGGCACGGCAACAAAATTTACCAGATATTGGTGGGAAGGTTCAATCTCTATCGCCATACTGCCAACATCAGCTTCTGATGTCCTGTGCCAGCATAATAAGATACAATGCACAATAATCATTATGATTTGCTGCATGTGATTGATTAAAACTAGAGATGAGCAAGTATACTTGCTAAGGCACATTACTCGATCGAGTAGTGCCTTAGCCGAGTATCTGCCCGCTCGTCTCTAAAGATTCGGGGGCTGGTGGGGAGCGGCGGGGAGATCTCTCTCTCCCTCCCCCCCCCACCCCCCCCGCTCCCTGCCGCAACTCACCTATCACCAGCCCTTGAATCTTTAGAGAGGAGCCAGGAGATACTCGGCTAAGGCACTACTCGCTCGAGTAATGTGCCTTAGCGAGTATACTCGCTCATCTCTAATTAAAACAAATCTAGTCATTATAAGGTACAAATGGCCTGTGATGTCTGTGTGCTATAATAAACGATGTAGGAAAGTTGTGCTGGTGAGACGACCAACCCTGTTAACAATTTGCAGTATTAGGGAAATATATATCTAGTGCATTGCAATATATGGGCTGCTGCTTATATTTAGCTGATCGCCTTAAAATATATATTTTTAGCTTTGTTTCTAAGATGAGATGATTCCCATTATTCTTGCTTGAAATGTCATCCTTTTGTACATTCAGTTCCGTTACTGAGGTTAAAGAACGATGAAGAAATTCAAGCAGAGAGCAAGGTGCAGGTATCCTGCAGACGAGATAAGAGGAAGAGCGATAGCGATCATTAGTACTACGCCTACTTGACTGCTTTACATTTCCTATCTCCCCATTGATAATAGGATGAATAACAAATGCTTGTTCCTATGTCCCACCTGCTTTAAGGGAACAATATATAAATAATGAAGTTTTTGTAAATCAATGTATTATCTAGAGATTCCAGCTGAATGACTGCTAGTAGACAGCCCAGACTTGGAATTTGATATATTTTTTCTTTTTTTTCAAAAGTTTGTAATCTTCTACAATTAGTTTATCCTCGCTGATGCAGAGAATCTGATAATATTATATTTTTAATATAGAAATATCACGCTGGTTTATTATAAACAGGAGAACATTAATCTTCAACTAGAACATGTTCGATGCTATTAGTTTTGTCTTGACTTCGATAACATCTTCTGTATATTCCAGGCATTGCTCATGTTTTCTGTAACCTAGTAATACATTATTATAGTTTTCACTGCCAAGGAACACCCAAAAGTGAGTGCACACAGTTGGGTGGAGATGGAGGTGCGGGTTGGAAGGTGGCCTGGGCTCATCAGAACCAAGGGAAGATTTGGCATTTAAAGGGGTATTTCCAAGATAAACTTTTATCACTGATGCATAGAAAAAAATCACAAAAGTGTGAATTTTTTCCCTGTGTCCCCCAATTCTCATCTATGCAGGTTCACTGTACCCACCCACAGGGATGCAGAGAGCGAATAGAGTGACGGTTACACATGCACAATGTCATTTCATTTCACAACAAGCACTCGGCTATCTCTATGGCCTAATAGAAATAAGGCTCATTTACATGTAACGATTATTGCTCAAAATTCATTCAAATGACTGAAAATAAGCGATAATCGTGGCATGTAAACGCGGGCATCGTGCACTTTTTTTTGAATGCTGATTTTAAGGTGAACTTAAAGCCCATCATTCAGACACTTGAGAGATAAAATGTCTCTCAAAAGACCGCATGCTGTTATCTCCGCAGGAGCAGGCAGATAACATTTCGGGAGCCACAAGGAGAACAATGCAGCTGTTTGCACAACTGGGCATGTGATTAATCACACGCTGGGCTCTGCAAAAGGCTCCGGAGCCCCTTTACATGCAAATTAAGATGATAAAGTATTAATGGCCATTAACACTTTATGCAAAAATATCGCTTAATTTTTCAATCTTTCAGTCATTTGAAAGATTATCTTTGCATGTAAATGGGCCTTAAAATGCATTTGACATGATAATAGCAACTGAAAAGTGTATTTTGTTGTTTTTGCTACATTTATGGGCATCTTTAAATTAATAGCTTTAAGGAATTTGTCTATTGAAAAAATGTATTGAGATTCTGCAAGTAAAAGACACATAATCAATGGTAAAAATAGCTTCAAATCTGTAAGAGATTATCCAGGACTTTTACTATTGATAACCTATCCTCAGGATAGTTCATCATTTGATCATGGGGGTCCGCTGCTTAGGATTCCTGCTGATCAGTTGATCACTGAGCCTGCTGTCAGTGCGGTCAGCGCTGGAAGCAGATAGCACTGTTTGGGACTGTATTGCAGTGGCCCAGTTTGGTACTTCTGGTATAGCTCTCCTTGAATTCAATGGGAGTTGTGTCTGTAGTACCAAACTGGGCTGCTACAATATTGACAGCACTGTGAATACTGACAGCAGGCCTGGCTATGAGCTAATCAGCGGAATCTCAAGCACCGAACCCTTACTGATCAGCTATTGCTGACCTATCCTTAGGACAGGTCCCAGAAAATCCCTTTAAAAACCGTGTTTGGTGTGACTGAAATTTTATAAAACATTATTAAAATTTCATCTTCCGAAGACAACTCCTTTTTAAATGGAAGCTGGTGCATCTGGCTATAAATAAATGGCCAACCAGGTAATATATGGATTATTTGGGATTACCTCAGTGGAAGCTGTCCATCCTGGCTTGTAGGGGATGCCTAATAGGGCATCTTCATTGACCCCTTTGGCCTCTGTGAGGATAAAATTCTCTAGTCAAACTCTTCTGTAACCAGAAGGCCTCAGTGGGACAATGGAGTTAAAAGATCGAGATTCAAGGTTCTTTTACACACAGCAATTATTGCTCACAATTCGCTCAAAAGCCACTTTTTGAGCAATAATCATTGTGTGTAAATGTGCGCCCATCATGCACTTACCGTGCACATTTCGTCCATCGCTGACTTTAGGTCCACATGAAATCATCGTACCTCAGGACGATAAGATAAGATGGACCGCACGCTTTGTTCTCCTCAGGCAGCGTTGATAAGATTCTTTATCAGCTGTTAACAGCCGCTGTCCTGCTGGGGAGCAATAGCGATGTATTTAGAGAACAGAACACCCGCTGTTCTCTAAATACATGCAATGAAACTAAAGGGCTGATTTATTCCATTATTCATATGCAAAATGATCGCTTAAAACTGTCAGTTTGAGCGATCTTCTGTGTGTGTAAATGCACCTTTACAGTATAGGTAAATCTGCAGGAATTGAAATATTGTATAATGTCTTTCTCTGGTGGCGAATGAAAGTAGCAGCAACAATTCACTACCACAACTATCGTTACTACTAGTAATTTTTTTCTAGCACTACTATTAACACTACAGTTATACATGTATAAAGATGTATTTTTTTGAACAATTATAGGATCGATTCATTACATTGTTACTCTCTTATGTTGTTCTTCTAGCAGCATCAGGACATTTCAGATAAATGTCTGTAGTTTAGAGATTTTGCATTTTTCACCTTAAGGGAACATTCAAATGGATTGACAAGTTGTGCTTGAGATTTTCGGGTATAACTTGCATCGGACATCCCGTCCATGTGCCGTCTGACATGCAGGACACTTCATTGACATGTGCTATTTTTTCAGAGAATCAGACAATAGGACATGCTGCAATTTTTTTTAACTTGAACCATCAGTCCGAATAAAAAAAAGCCCATGTGCATATAGCCATTTAAATGAATGGGTCCTATTTCTGTCCAGTTTTCCGACCGAAAATCGGACGGAAAATATGTTTGTGTGCATGTACCCTTACATGAAGAATTTTGCATCTTGTATGCCAGAACTGTAAAGTAAACATACGCAAAATACATGTAAAACATGGGGAAATGCTGTTATTTCTGTGAAAAGTCACGACAAACAACCACCCTTTTGTAGAATCTTAGACCTCGGTGACAAGAATTGGCAATGTTGGTTTATCCTCATATTCCGATCCTGAATATTAGCCACTGATGTGGAATATCATTTTTTATGTTGACATGTTGTTGTGTTGAGGCAAAAATAGTTTGTCGGAAAATAAAAAGATGGTGCTGCGGAAAGTAAGATTTTTATCATACAGCTGGATTCTTCATGATTGTATTGGGAACGGCATGGGTAAATTAATCACTTAAGATGAATGCATTGAATTTAAGGCCCACACGCAGTCTTTTCACTGGCATTGTGTGTTCTTTACCCTGAAGCCAGAGACATATCTCTAGCTTTCCAGTCAAATTTGTATGCTACAGGGCATGCTAGCGCTTCCCATTCTTTTATATCAAACAGACATATGTGCACAGTAAAATATCCTGTAATATATGGCGAGAATATTTATCAAAAACCCTCTCAATTCTTTAACCATGTAGCTGTTAGATAGATAGATAGATAGATAGATAGATAGATAGATAGATAGATAGATAGATAGATAGATAGATAGAATGTATCAATGCAAAAAATATGTATAAGTATAAGGGGCAGCATGGTGGTTTTGGGGGTTAGTACTGTTGAGTTACAGCACTGGGGTCATGGATTCAAACCAAGGGCCACATCTGCATGGAGTTTGTATTTTCTCCCTATGGGTTTCCTCCTATGCTCCAAAAAACATGCTAATACAATGCGTTACTTTGGAATTTAGATTATGAGGACAAGGACTGATGTAAGTGACCTCTGTATAGTGCTGTAGAAGATGCATGTGCTATATGAACAAATTAGGGACTATGGCAACTAGAAAAGATTGACTTTCCTGGCGCCTATAGACCGTGGATGTAAGTGGGCAGCAGTATGGTCCATCTACTACAACTAGAGAATAGTAAATCTTTAACTGCTTCCTTCTCTGCAGATTGCTTAAAATGTAAATTACACTTATTTACTGTAAATCTAGAACCTAACAATTGGATGATATGCAGGATACGATGTGTAACTGCAACAAAGAGTGACAATATGATACTACCTCTGTTACTAAAAAAATGCTGTCACTTTAGATATGTCATGAATAGTATTGAGCGAACTAAAACAGTTGAACCCTCTTTTGGGTCGAACTAAAAATCCAGTTCGGCGCGAACCTGAACCTCAGGTGGTTTGGTTTGTCATGGCTGAATTTGCTAAAATCCTCCTCCTCTTCTTCCTTCTCTTCCTCCTCCTTTTCATCTTCTTCATCCTCCTCTTCCTCTTCTTCCTCCTCCTCTTTTGAAAAGTTCGCTCATTGCTACTCATGAACCCGTGGCTTCATGCACACAGCTATATCATGGCTTCATGCTACCTCCGCATTGTGTGGTGGCCTACTGTAGCACCCATAGGAGTCCACAGGTCCATAGTACACTTACACTTTTGTAGGCCTTTAATTATTTATGGAGCCATACAAAGTCTTTTTCTGTCTTATTCAAATGTAATCTAGAGCAGGGGCGTAACTATAGAGGATGCAGGGGAGGCGGTTGCACCGGGGCCCAGGAGCCTTAGGGGGCCCATAAGGCCTCTCTTCTTCATATAGGGAGCCCAGTACTATAAGTAAAGCATTATAGTTGGGGCCCTGTTACTAGTTTTGCATCGGGGCCCGGGAACTTCAAGTTACGCCTCTGATCTAGAGCATTGAATGCCAAAGACAATACCTCCAAAATACCATATAGAAACGTACAACAGCAAATTGGGTGCATATGGATCTGGAGTACAGAGCTGTAGGGATTCTATTAGGTTAAACTGACTTGTAAATGTCTTGACATCTATCGATGCGTTTAGCCGCAAGCTTTAACAATCTAATGTTCTGATATAATAAATGGTTAAAGATTATATTATTCGACATACAATTAAGGACTGATTGACACCTGTGTATTACACCCACATGCAGGTGCTGCACATATAGCGCCACAGCAGAATTAGATCCTGTCTTCTAAAAGCAAGCCTATTACAAAAGTGCGATTAAGTTCTAAAAGGCCAAAACTAATGATGAACTGATTTCTGATGATGAAGTGGGCTGCAGTGAAGATGACTGCTGTGTGTATCATGATTGCACATTTAATGTGTTCTGCAGTTCTCTTACTTTGTGCATACATGAAACAATTGAAGTCTTCTAAGATCCAAACTTATTTAGCATTTTCGTTTCTCTAAAATGTAATTAGTAACAATTAAGTTAGACATGATCAGTCGGAGTACAAACTCGTTTTACCGACGGATTCACAGAAATCCAGTGGTTAATTAAAGAAAAAACCTCACTCTGTGTGCGTCGGTAACAAAATAAGTCTGTACATTTGGTTCATCTGTTGACTATTACGCTTATTTGAGGAGTGACCTTACATGACCTTTATATTCCACAATGTATTTGCAAAACAACTGTAGCAATTCCAGTCTTACACAGAATATTCATAAAAGCAAGAGAAGTACATCTCATTGGCTAAACTATGTCCCTGAGCTAGCATGGAAGTGAAATACGGCTATTCAGAGGAGCTGCTGTTACAGTGTGACTAGCTGCGGTAATTAAAGCAAGAGGGTTTGCAATGATGCTGCAGAATCTAAATAGACTCAAAACCCGTCTCTACTGCTGTTACGTAGTCATTTATCTGTAATGCAATGTTACAATGTGTTACTAAGTAGTATGTTGCCATTAAAGAATTTAGTGACAGCTGCTAAGGTGCTGTGATACTCAGAGCCTGAGGGAGCAAGTTGGAAGAACCTTAGAATCAATTAGAAACATAGCAAACGTTTCATTTTAAAGAAGTATTACATTTACAGAAGTGTACAGGGAAGAGAGAGAGAGAGAATGATAGATTATAGATAGACAGATACTAGATGGGTGGATGATAGATAGATAGATGATAAGTAGATAGATAGATAGATAGATAGATAGATAGATAGATAGATAGATAGATAGATAGATAGATAGATAGATATGAGATAGATAGATAGATAGATATGAGATAGATAGATAGATAGATATGAGATAGATAGATATGAGATAGATACAGATAGATAGATATGAGATAGATAGATATGAGATAGATAGATAGATAGATAGATATGAGATAGATAGATAGATAGATAGATAGATAGATAGATAGATAGATATGAGATAGATAGATAGGAGATAGATATGAGATAGATAGATAGATAGATAGATAGATAGATAGATAGATAGATAGATAGATACTAGATGGGTGGATGATAGATAGATAGATAGATAGATGATAAGTAGATAGGAGATAGATATGAGATAGATAGATAGATATGAGATACATAGATATGAGATAGATAGATAGATATGAGATACATAGATATGAGATAGATAGATAGATAGATATGAGATAGATAGATAGATAGATATGAGATAGATAGATAGATCATAAGTAGATAGATAGATAGATAGGTAGATAGATAGATAGATAGATAGATAGATAGATAGATATGAGATAGATAGGAGATAGATAGATAGATAGATAGATAGATAGATAGATAGGAGATAGATAGGAGATAGATAGATAGATAGATAGATAGGAGATCGATATGAGATAGATAGATAGATAGGAGATAGATAAATAGATAGATAGACAGAATTAATTGAGTATAAATATTAGATTGATGGATAGATGATAAACAGATACTCAGATAGATAGATTATTGGTTAAAATGGGTTAGATATATAGTTAGATACTTGGATACTACTGCATAGATAGAATAAATTGTATATATGGTAGGTATGAGATAGATAGATAGATAATCATATACTATAGAGACATTATGTGGATACTAGATGGGAAGATCATAGATGCTAGATAGATAAACAGATATTAGATCGATTATATAGAAACGACATAGATGCTAGATGGGTAGATGATAGATACTAGACAGAGATAGAGAGACAGGTTAGATAGATACTAGATGGATGGATGAATAGGTAGATAGACAGACAGACACGCATACAGACTGACTGCTTCTTTTGTTCACTTTTCTAACTCACTGTAGTTTGTACGGTCCATGGAAGTCCACAGATATTACACTGTGATATCATACTCAAATGAAAAACTCAGTCCCACAACATGAACTGAGCTCTGCTACATCTCTAAATTTCAAGTATCTCCATACTCCATTTCTGCCATGCTGTCTTCTTAATAGCGATCCAGAGTCAGACATGGAGCCTGTAATTCTATTTGTTTTGGGTAAATTTTGCAAGCTGCTCCTGATTACACCTTTTGCATGGGCCATCTGTTGATGGTGCAGACTCTCAGCAGAGCAGTTTCTGTAGGCAATGAGTGGGAAAGGGATTGCAGCACGAGTGCTATTAGTAGGCAGATGCATGATATCACTGAGCTTTCTTTCAATCTGCCATCTCTCCGCATTGATGGAGTGTCATATGCCTGCGAGCCATTCCATCCTAAGGCGATATAAAGTGCTCTCTTAGGACTCATTAATCAAATATTTCCTCTAAGCTGATGGGATGGAATTTGTGACGCACTATTTCATGAAGTTGTTAGAATGCCTTGCACTGTTTTGCATTGTGTGTGCCATTCATGATGCTTTGTGTCTGCAGCTCATGAGCTGCTCCGTCATGTCTGTTCTGCGCCACGTGACTGCATTTAGAAAACAGGATACAGCTGCATTTGGTTATCCATCCTGACCTCAGTACACATAAATTGGGATTTTTTGAGGATGTCAGCTATACTGAAAAGCATCTCATATGGCCAAATGTTGTTTTCTTGGTGGGCAAAGATCTCTTAAAGAGAACACCATTTCAATCTATTATATAAAACCACTTTCTAAGCTATCACTGTATTCAAATGGGTTTAAACTTAGGGGTATATTAGGAAGAAGGGCTGGTGGGGCATCTGTGTAGATCTTGCTGCTTAAAGGGCTTTTTCAGTACTAAACTATTGATGACCTATGCTCTAGATAAAAGGTAAAATTCCCTGGTGCAAGCACCGAGTCGTGACCGACTCCTAGGGTCACATCATGACGTTTTCTTGGCAAACTGTTTTTGCGGGGTGGTTTGCCATTGCCTTCACCAGTGATCTTTAGCCCTCAGTAAGCTGGATACTCATTTTACCGACCTCGGAAGGATGGAAGGCTGAATCAACCTTAAGCCTGCAACCTTCAGGTCATGAGCGGGAGCTTAGGACTGCATTCTGCTGCCTTAACACTCTGCGCCACATGAGCCTCATCCTCTAGATAGGTCATCAATAGTTGATTGACAAGAGTCCCTCATTTAGAATCTCCACCGATTGGCTGATTGAAGTGACAGTGGCGCTCGGGTGAGTGCCACTGTCACCGCAGTCCATACCAGGCACAGTACTGTACAACGTATAGCAGCTCTACCGGGTATTGCAGCTTAGTCTAGTTCACTTGAATAGGACCCAGCTGCTCTCAGGCACTATGACTGATGAACGTAATGTCACAAGCCTGAGAAGAGGCTGGGGTGCTCATCCAGGCTGATCAATGGCGATCACAAGCGGTGGACTTCCATGAATCAACTATTGATATCTTGAGGCTAGGTTAGCAATAGTTGTCTCAAAAAAGCCCTTTAATGTTGACATAATAACCTTTAAATATAATGCACTCTTTTAAAAATAGCCGTCTTTCTATTACCTTTTCTAGTGAATCACAGTATACGGTTAAGAATAGTGAATTGTGAAAAGCTGAATTATTTGATTTAGGTCTGTTCCTCCAATAGTTAATAACTAGAGATGAGCGAACCTACTCATTTCGAGTAATTACTCGATCGAGCACCGCGATTTTCGAGTACTTCCGTACTCGGTGAAAAGATTCGGGGGGCGGGGGGAGGCGTGGCGGAGCAGGGGGTAGCAGCGGGGAACACGGGGGAGCCCTCTCTCTCTCCCTCTCCCCGCTGCAACCCCCCACTCACCCACAGCGCCCCCCGAATCTTTTCGCCTGAGCACGGAAGTACTAGAAAATCGCGGCGTTCGGGTGAAAAAGGGGCGTGGCCAAGTAGGTTAGCTCATCTCTATTAATAACTGCTTGTTTTCACTATATAAGAAATTAACTATTCACTTCATTTCTCCCAGCTACAATGAAGCAACTAGCGACTACTTAGCGATTTCTCGCTCAATACCAAATATTGCTGAAAATCGCTAGCTTTAATGATTTTTTGGGCCGATAGTTGGCTTGTGTAAAGCCAACTCTATATACGCAAGCCTCCGTCAGTGCAGCAGATATAAAACAATGGCTGTCCTTATAGATTACATGTAAGAAGTCATTAAACTCTAGACACTGTCTCAGCAATGTGTCATGAACGGATCAGCGGTAAGGAAGGGAAATGTTTTTCTTTGTACTTGCTAGTTTTCTACAGCTTTGGTTTTATCACACTATTTCAAATCCATGGCTTACCCATAATTGTAGTAACTGTATGTGTTTAATATTACAGTGCTATTATTCTTAATAAATTGCCTTTAAAGCAATTTGAAAGGAAGTTTTGATCGTTGCTTTCTGCGTTTCCATGGCAGCTATAAAATGCTGGGAAGAAATGTTTCTTGCTTCCTGTTTTCTAACACTGAAATTTAATAGTAGCAGAATAGAAAAAGTCTAAATATAAAAGACTGGAGGACTCATGTCTTAGCAAGCCTGCAGAAATGTGTCCTGATTGTAATGGATTTAATGGTTGTAATAAGATTGCAGACTGAATTAAAGAAACTAAAGTCAAAGAAACTCGAGAAAAGATGACATCAGTGGTGATCGGTGATCTGGGACCGGTCGGATTTCCAGAATGAAAAAAGATTTGCAAATACATTTGCGACTGTGTAATATATGTCTGGGCTGAGTGTGACGGAGCAGGAGGTGTTCTTTCTTAGCTCTCTTCAGTCTTAGACAACCCCTGCCTTCTTTAAAAGAAGAAAACCCTGTCCATAGGCTCTATGAGGGCATGTAGACATTGTAGACACAGTCCTTTGTTTCAGACCCTCCTTGATCCAACTCTGAGTGGAGAGATGGTATGTAAGAATATTTCTAGCTCTGTTGGACTATGCTTGTTCCTGTATTAACTGGTCGCATATTTATTTGATGGCCACCATATGATACAAAAATATTTTCTCTACAATGCTGATAACAGCTGATTGCTAGTGTTAGAGAAGTTGGACAAATTCCTAGATAGTAAGTAGTAGGTTGTCTTCATAGAATCCCCTTTAAGACAACTGAGTACCTTTTATCTGTGGATCTAAATAGGATAGGTGATAAAATTCTGATTGCGTGCGTCTCACCACTGATCCCATGAAAGGCAGTGCAGTGAGGAGAAGACTGAATGCAACAGCAGTTCCACATGCGCTATGCCAATTCATTCATTTTCATTGGGACTTCCGGAGATAGCAGAGATCTTACATTTGGCTATTTCCCTCAACCCCATTGGAATGAATGGAGCAGCACTGCACATGCTCGACCGCCACTTAATTCAATTTCCTCCTCACTGGAGGGGGGAGCAGTGAGCCTGCAGTGAGGAGAAGAGGGGCTCACTGGACCACCATTCTCGGATTCAGTGGAGGCCAATTTTGGCACAGCCCCTTTCAAGGGGGTTTCCAATGGGTTAAACTTATCCTAAATAAGTGGGCTATAATAAAATAACACAGTAAGTTATAATTACCTTATTTATGGTCTGGTCTCCCACCATTCTGGTCTTCTACAGTCACTGTGTGCTTCTGAGTAGCACGGTCACATGCTGTTTAGGCACATGACTGCTACGCCCAATGACTGGCCTTAGCATTAGTATTGGAACATCAAGCCCAGGATGTCAATCAGCTGAATATAAATGTCTTTGCTATTTTAACACTTCCCCACTTTTTAGGATTTTTTTTCCCTAATGGAAGCCTCTTTAATGTTATACAATATCGTTCTAAGTTGTGCCAAATGACAAACTCCACTCTGTGTATCTATACATGCCAAACTAACATTAATGGGATTAAATGAATGGTATGCATTTCACTCTATGGATTACGAAAAGAAATTTAAAGAAACCTTAGTTGTATAGTAACTTTATCGTGGTTACTCTTCCATTTGTGAAATGGCCTTCTGCATAGAGGTTTACGATAATTTCGAAGTTCTATTACACAGCACTAATCCTTTGCCTAATCTTTTCCCAGGCCACACTTACATCACACGTCTGAACTCATTGGCCGCCCTTTAAATAGTGCTCATCCCTCTTTCAAAAGTCTATGATCCATGCTGCAAACATCTGTCAACCATTTCAGAGAAACCCTCTCATCACTCTCACCTCCCTTAAACTCCATACTCTGTCCTCTTTACCGGTCTGACATGCCGCAGCTTTGGCTTGGGAAGATGCTGGGGAAATTTTAGTAGGTGATGAGAGGAAGTTGTTAAAGCAAGGAGAAAGTGCATCCTATGGCGAGCATAATAAAAGTCATGATAAAAGTGCTTGAGCTGAAACATAAGGCTATCCAGCAAACTACTTTTGTCTATTGTTGCTTGCTCTGCCAGACATATTAACTGTTTAAGTACTGATTGAGCGACGATATCACTGCTGAGAATAAAATCATAAGTGAGAATTTTTTTCTCCATGCAAATAGTAATTGTTCAGTATTAACCATAGGACATTGTTTCATCCTCAGTATCAGTACATGTATGGTGGCACACAGAGTCTCGTGTACCCATACTGTGGAGTCACAGGGTATCTGTGTGCAACCACGCCATGCTCTGCCAAGTATGTCTGTGTAATAAGGCGTCTGCTGGAACACACAATATTTTTGTCTTTATGAAATCAATGGCTTCTAAAAATATTCAGTTAAAGTTTAGGCAGCATTTCCCATTAAAGAGGATGTGCCAAGAAGGGCATATGAACATCATAGGCCAATTAGGACCTTTGTCTATGACCCAGTATAAATTGCTATGAGCAGCTCCCCTTATGGCTGATTTTCAGTTATTCTCATGTAAGGGGGTATGGTTTATTACTGTTTAATGATAATATGATGATATTTTCTTGGTAATAGTTCTGTCTCTTTAAGAGAGGTTGGGAACAGAGGAACAGAGCTGAGCAGGAAGAAGAAACAACAAGTAGTTGAGAGAGGAACTTGGTGCAGGATGGAGGTTGAAGCAGGAGTCTCTCCTGGTGTACTGCAGTGTAACAGATACATTCCTAAGGATGGTTGCCTCTAGAAGAAAGAGATGCAGCCATTGAAAAGCTTGCAGAGTGTGCAGAGAGCAGCTGAGCTGTGGATAGAGGAGGAAGGAAGTCTCTCCTGGTTTGTGCTGCAGGGTTGTAGCAATTATCCTACTAGCAGTTTTCCTCTGGTGAATAGGGAAAGGAGTGCTGAACATTGAAGTCAATGCCAAGTAGTTCCTCCATTCCCTCCCCTCTGATAACATTGAACCAGCAGGCCTGGAAGAAAGTCATCCTGGTCATCTGGGTGTAGAGTTGCTACAGGTATCCTGCACTAACGGACCTAAAGAATATTTAGTGAGACAGTTATTGTTTATTGCTAATCCCAGTCAACCAGGCTAGGACTGTGATTAAGGCCGGTCTCACACAACCGAATTTCTATTGCGGAATTAGTGATCGTCACCTGTACGAACGATCTACGGAACTCCACACACATTACGAGAATGGAACATTCACATATCTGCTCAGATGAATGGATATCGTTTGCGATTTCCATGAGCGGACTTTAAATGGCAGCATGTTCTATTTTTCTGCAGTCTTTTTTGAAGTCAATTGAAGCTGTCCAACGCGCTTCACATCCGCAATTGACATTGCGGATAGGCCGCGGGTACCCATGTGATTGCCTAGCGATGGCATGGAAAAAACAAATATGTTTAAAAAAAATCTGTACTGTGCATGCCCAATGGCGAGTGTCCGCAGTCATCCGCAATACAGAAAAGCGAAGGTACGTAGTGTCAAACTGGATTCCGCTGCGGGCTCCCGCATGTGGAATCTGTCCTGTCCGTGTGAGACCAGCCTACCAACCATTCATATGGTCTTCTTAAACTTTATTGACAGATTGAGATACCCCAAACTACCAGGTCACAAATGACTGTTCCACAGTTGATAGAGTGTTGTTTATTCTATAGCGGTGAATCCTCCACCCTCTGTCCTTCAGGCTGATATTGACCCAGGAAACTGGGAAACCCCAAACCTGCTGCCTGAGATCCCATATAGTTGTAGTACAGAATGCCTATCTATTTGAAATACTCTCTTTAACACTACATACTGCTGCAGTGAACATGCCTGCCTGGTATTGGCTTCTTATTTGCTGATGGTGCTGGGAGTGGGACCTGGAGCAATCATCTGTTCACCCTCGGTGCCAAATTCTAAAAGCAGTTGTGTCTGATGGCACAACCCCTTAAACGTAAGAAAATACTGTTCTGAGCTGTCCTCTTCTGCCAGGTTGTAAAAAACTGTAGCCACAGCTCAATAATTTATATTTCCTAATCTGCTTTTTTATGGTAAAGTTAATGCTCGTTAAACTTACAAGACACTGGTCTTAAATCTCTCGTATACTGCAACCCATTGACTGCTAGGAAGAGGCGTAACTAGAATCTCTTGGGCCCCAGTGCAAAATCTGTAACAGGGGCCTGTCCCTAGCATGTGTAATTGATAATACTGATGTCTTCTTATGTAATAGAGGTACCTTTGGACCCCCGAAGGCTCCAGGCCCACTGCAACCCCTGCATCCCCTACTGCTGGGCAAATTGGGAAAGGTGGGTGAGGGCCCATGATTCATCTGTAATGGAGGTCATATGCGAAGTGAGTTTTACAGTCAGTAAATGGAGAAAAACTACTGTACATGCTGATTAGCATATGCTTCCTTCTGACACTCCATTTAGCTCATTGGTGGTCATTTAGTTACTATGATTGCATGCAGTAATATAGCATTAAAAAAAAAACTGTGGCCCGGTGAATTCCTATGATTCTCTATGATTTTTAGTCACTAGTCTGTAAATGGAGACAAAGGCTGGACAGACATCTGTCTGGGATGATTTAGTGATCCTGCACTGAGAGGGGGGTTGGACCCGATGACCCTGGAGGTCCCTTCCAACTCTACCATTCAATGATTCTTTGGAGACAAAGGGATTTTTAAAAGGTTAGGATACAGGTATGGTAATGATTTGGGAGGTTGGGTTCACAGCACATGACATTAAATAGTTCTATGATGAAAAAAAGAAACAAAGTAATTCTGGTAAATGACCCGATATTCATCCAAAGAAAGCTTCAGGAAAATTTCATATCCTTCGTTATTGAATTGCACTGTAGATGTAGCCCATCTGGACCAGACTCAGGGCTTCCCGGTTTCCATGTCATCAATATGCGGATTAGAAACATCTGTATACATTTTTTTAATCTTCGATGATAAGTTTGTTTTTAATTACTGAGACAGCTTCTCTTATATCTGTGTGCTGAAACCCAATCTCCACATACCGTCAGCCAGACCTCCTCGCAATTTGTAACTCTTATTACTTGTAATATGTTTACAATACCCCATAGCATATCCGTATTAATCAGCACAACAATATATCCCACTGAATGGCATTTTACAATACTGCCATCTGTATATTCGGTCTGCAATGTCCCACATTTCTTGAGTCTGATCAGATATTTTTATATCAGGCTATACACTGTATATTCTTTGTAATGCTCTTGGAAACCCGTCTAAAAGACATTTAGCTCAGTATTCAGGTAATGTAAAACCTTGAATTTATAATATATATCCAGTACCTTTTCTTGTAATTTTCAGTTACTTAAAACAGTATTTATGGCTATCTCTTATAACTCATTGGAAACTATAACTAAGTCGGTTGGCTGGTGTTGATGGACCGTTGTTATTCTTATTGTGTGGCTATTTATTTAGTACTTTGAGTGCACAAGGGTGTACTGTTTAAAATAGACAGTGTAGTCTGGTTGATAATTAACACTTTTATTTTCATTGGCGTCCTATTCATTAGCATCCATATGTGAAATGGAAGTATAATGTGTTTGTATATTAATATTGCACTTATAATGAGTATTATACTCTGAAGTTGAATGCCTTCTATTGAGATGGATTCAAAGGGGTAGTAAACAAGCTGGTTACAGTAAAAGAAGACTAAATATAATCCATCAAGAAAAGGCAAAAATTGTATATTTTAATGTTAGTACAAAGTGGATCATCTCTTCTAGCTTAAATTTGCAATTTACGATGTAAGGATGTTCATATCGTTACTTCCAGTAAATAATGGGTATTTATGTAGACAATATCTACTATGGGATTTTGCATATTTATTCTAGGGTTATTCTAACCATTAACTCTAGATCTGAAAGACTGAACAATCATCTTCTGTGTATAGGGCAGAGTTGGCTCCAGGTTTACAAGGGCAACAGAGTTACAGTGAGTCATTTGTAGGCTCCACTGTACCCCATGAGTCACTTATAGTCCGCACTATGTACTTTGGTTCATATATAGCTTACAATGTTCTCACATAGCAATTAAAGGGGTTTTCTGACTTATTTTTTTATATTGTTTTGGGCCCCAAGTGACCAAAACTATATAAAATCAATATACTCTCCAGAGTACCAGACAACTATTTTGGTGATCCGACGCCACAGTATTTGACAGGTGATGTCACCGGCTAGAAGACACAATGACATCCTTTGCCTTTGCTGATTAGGATTATTTGGACAAAGCACATGGTGCAATTAGATCATCGTACTGCCTGTATGAAAGAGAAGGTGCCAGGAGGCGGAACAGTAAGTGCTCTTCTTCTGGCAGTGCTGCGGTCATAGCCGGTTGTATCCACATCTTAGCGACACAGGTACAATTGATTTCAAAGAGCAAGGACACGATTGATCCCATCCCTAAATGCCCCCCCAGGCTTAGTAGGCCTTCCACCTTCCCGGGTTTGCTAAGTGCTGATGCCGGTCCAGTATGGCAGCCTCCCATCTCTTCTCTAATGGCAAATGTCAGTAAAACACAACTTTATTGGAATTTTTTAGGTTATGCTCAACTTCATTCAATGTCCAAGCCGTATTGTGTATATTTTAGTTTGACTCGATAGGATACGTATATTTCTCTTATACAATGTACTACCTAATAAACAGCACGCCACTTGCCCTTTATACTTGCATCCAGTACTATTTCATCAGTACATATTGGATCTCAACTCATAAACCTGCAGAATATATTCAGTGTTCCTTTTTGGCTGTCTGAAACAATTCCCATGAGTTCTAGAAATCTTTTATTTATCGCTAAGGTATTATGTGGGATTTTACTTCTCCACCATGCACAGGATGGCTATATTTTAATAGTGCACGAGAATAAGGAAGCATATAAAATAGTCTGGAAAGCTGTAAGGATAAAATACACCAATATCAAATCATGTAAATCATGAGGTCATGCACATGTGAACCACCTCGGTACTTCCTAGTGCAGAAAACAGCAAATGGTTCATTTTGTTCCATGGAACTAATAATAATCATCAAGATAATCATTATTTATATAGAGTCAACATGTTCCGCAGAACATAGACAAAATCAGAGGGAACATAGACAAAATCAGACATTACACAAAGTAGTAAACTAATAAACAATTTGAGCAATAGAGGTGAAGGCCGTGCTTGCAAGAGCTTACAATCTATGAAGAAACAAGGGTAACACAAGGTACAAATGCTTGTTCTGTACAACGGTCCAGCCATCTTTAACTTAATAGGGAAGTAATACATAGAACTGCATGACCTGGTCTGCGTACAGATATGAAGGTCATTAAGGTGTATGGGGGTGGGGAATACTGTTGTATGAAGTGGGTCAGGTTCTGAGGAAGAATGTAGAAGAGGGGTTAGCAGAGAAGAGTAAGATTTTGCAATGTTGTAGACCTCCCTAAAGACATGTGATATTGGTCATTAACCTGATTGGTGTAGTGCGTTCCAGAGAACTGGTGCAGAGTGAGAAAAGTCTGGGAGATGGAAGGTCTGGATTATGAATGATGTTAGTCTATGGTCATCAGCAGAGTCCAGGGCACGGGTAGGGTGGTAGACGGAGATGAAGAAGGAGATATAGGGTGATGCAGCACTGTGGAGAGTTTTATGGATGAGAGTGATGAATGTAAATTGTATTCTATAGTGGACAGCAACCAAGACAGTGACTTGCACAGAGTAGAGGCGTATGTGTAGTGGCTGGAGAGAAAAAATAAGCCTGAATACATGCAGTTTGGTTGTTTCCAAAGTATACAATGGTGATCCTGTTGCAGGCATGTTTGGCTGAGATGGAAACACTCCCTTAGGCCTCATGTCCACGGGGAAAATCAGGCCCACCGCGGATTCTCCATGTAGAGTCCGTAGCGGGTCCCTCCTGCCCCACGGACATGAGGCATAAAAATAAGAATTAACTCACCTCTCGCCCGCTCCAGATCTTCCCTTCGCCGCGGCGTCATCTTCTCTGCGTCGAAGCCAGATCTTCTTTCTTCGGCCCGGCGGATGCGCAGGGCACGTCGGTGACGTGCCCCGCGCATGCGCCGGCCCGAAGAAAAAAAGATCCGGCCGCGTCGGAGAGAAGATGGAGCCGCGGCGAAGGGAAGAACCGGAGCGGGTGAGTAAATTCCGATTTTTGTCTCCCGCGAATCCGGACGGCTTCCATAGGCTGCAATAGAAGCCCGCGGGAGCTGTCCCCGCGGAGACCCGCACGAAAATGGAGCATGGTCCAGATTTTTTCATGCTCCATTTTTTTTAAAATCACTTTTATTGACCATCCGCGGGTATTTATCTACCCGCGGGTGGTCAATGCATTCCTATGGGATGCGGATCCGCGGGCAGGAGAAGAGTTAAAATCCGCTGCGGATTTGAATTCTTCTTTTGCCTGTGGACATGAGGCCTTAAGCTTCTAAGCTCCCTCTAGTGGCAGCTGCACTCAATTATAATTTTATCAGTTAACTCTATGTACGGTTCTATGGAAGCAGAAAAATGGAGATCCGACTAATAATAAAGAAACATTATCAAAAACCATCAGCACAGAATTTAGGATCTAGAAATAAAATAATATTGGATACTCACTTTTAAAGGGGTCACCACATTTTTGCTGCCCAAGCCATGGGCAGCATGAACCTGGGCCAGATATGTACAGTGTACTCGTTTATGTCTTGTTTGGAAACACTGCAGCACTTCAGCATAAGCATACTTTGAAGATTCATTTCAAAGAGTTCTAAATAGCGGGGACGGTGCCACGCCAACCCCTCCCTACCTGAAAGTCAGCACCCATTGTCACAGCTGGTATACATTGGGGTTGGAGTAAAAGCCACTGCTCCGACCCCTGTGTAGTGGCCATCACTCGTAATTGCAGGCTCAGCTCTAATTGAAAACAATGGCAGCTTCGCTTGTAATTGCATTGATGTCAATGTGAGCTGTGCCTGCAATTCCGAGCGATGGCCGCTACACGAGTCAGAGCAGCGCTTCCTCTCTGACCCCGGTGTATTATTGCTATGACAGTGGGTGCAGCCTGGAAAAGAACTTTCTGACCTATTCAATATGGGGACTGATGGTAAAATGCTGTCCAATATTTTCCAAGAAAAGCAAATAAAAGCAGGTCTGCATGTAGATAGGAATTGAGTCCTTAGTCATTGGCCATTAATAAACATAAGTAAATTCATCTCCGTATATCCAGCACTCAAGATTATTCATCGGCTGTGACTCAGTAAAGAAATCTACAAATCAGACAGTAAGTGCAGCGAGAGATTAATGTTAATGTTATTCCTTGATTTGTTCTTCTCTCTGCTTACCTATCGAGAAAACCTCTGCCACCACTGGAAGCAAAAATCACAAAGACTCCGAAAATCAGTTCGCTCCTATGTGATGAGCTGCAGGAAATTGAAGACGTTAATTGCAGCATCTGCTAGAAAATTGTACAAGATGGTTTAGGCCGCACTAAGGAGCATTTGTATAAAAAATGAGGCTGCAGTCAATAGGTTTGTACAGTGCCAAGTTACAGCTTACTTTTAGCTATCGATCTGATTTGCAGTCCCTGGACAAATTATTCGTACGGGAAAGTCTAAACAAACACATAAACACGTACAGAGACCTTTCCGTGCACTCTTGGATATCGCCCATTGTTGGGAAATGCCAGACATTATGTAAGCCATAAGCTTTGTTATAAAGGAAGTCTGTCCAATGATCGTATTATTCCTTATAGCATCAGATCCCAATCTGTATTATCATGATCCTGATTATCATTATTACTATCATCATCTCTCTTCCTGGGGGAAAACTGCACATAATATCAATCACGTACCTACATAAAACAAAATGGGATTGGGAGTATGTAACTGCTCTAAAAGACTTAATAGTGTTGCAGCAGTTAGGGATGATCTACAGATATAGCTGGCTCCTGCTATCGACTGTATGCCAACAGCACACTAGCATTATATTTAGAAGGGTTGCTACTTTATTTTAATGTGGCGCCACCTGCTGTGCCAACATAATGAATCGCGTGCTTTCATTGCCTTCATATTGCCTGGTATTGTGCACCGTCGTGATATTCCATAACGGAACACTGCGAAAGGGAATTCTGGTTTTGTTGAAAAGTTTCCCAAATTTATCATGTACTTTCTCCTAATTCTTCACAATTTTCAAGATCTCTGATGGCTGTTAATGAATGGAAAGATTATTGTTTACATTGAAAAAACACCTGTGCTGTTGGTCTTGTTATAAAATCAGACGTCAAGCTGAGGGTCTGTTGCAGCGTATTTCTTTGTAGGCTAAACACAAAGGCAGTATAAACCACTATCGTCTTTGTTACCTATTCATTCCTTCATTCATTCATTCATTTTTTATGCATTCCTTTTTGAATGTATTTATTCCTGTTTATATAGCACCAACTACACTGAATGATCACCTCATTGGACGCCGGCCCTTTCACAGTTGGAGCTTCAGTGAAAATTAGGGCCTTTTTAAAACGGAACGATTATCATTTAGATTCTCGCTGGATCTTACGACTCTGAGCAGTAATCATTCAGTGTAAGCGCTGCCAGCGATGTGCATAGCTCCTTTATGAAGTACCCCGCCATCCCTGTACATGGCCGTCATCAACCCATTAACCCCAGCATTACCAATGTACACCTCAACCAATATCTACTAGTCATTCCCATCCATCACAAACTTCATAAAGTGTGCGCACATTTAGCCATATGAAACCGGTCTCACATGTCTTGCATCTTATTTTTGGCATACACCAGTCTCTTGTCTACTCGCTCTCCCTCCGGCCTGGTTACCAGGCCAGAGGGGGTGGGGCTTAGCATGCAGTGCTCCTGGCTGCTCAGTACAATGGCAGAGCTGCTGCTATCTGTAAGGAGAGGGGGCGGGGCTTAGCATGCAGTGCTCCTGGCTGCTCAGTACAATGGCAGAGCTGCTGCTATCTGTAAGGAGAGGGGGCGGGGCTTAGCATGCAGTGCTCCTGGCTGCTCAGTACAATGGCAGAGCTGCTGCCATCTGTAAGGAGAAGGGGCGGGGCTTAGCATGCAGTGCTCCTGGCTGCTCAGTACAATGGCAGAGCTGCTGCTATCTGTAAGGAGAGGGGGCGGGGCTTAGCATGCAGTGCTCCTGGCTGCTCAGTACAATGGCAGAGCTGCTGCTATCTGTAAGGAGAGTGCAAGGCACCCCCCCTTACACAATGACTGCACTCTATGCACATAGCACTGAGCAATCCATCTAAGCAGTAATGGGCCAGACACCAAAGCAATGCACTCTGATCACCTACTGAGAAGCTGTGATGTAATGTCCGCTTTTGATTAAGTAGTATAATACATTTCTTCTGCACAATAAACCTGATTGATCAGGATAGATATTCTTAGCTGACTTCATCTGTTATTATGAATATTGCTGAGATTGATCAGATCTAAGATTTTGTGTTGCATGGAGCCTGAGACTATCATTCAGAATGCCTGTGATATAATACGGTACAGATGGTATATATGTTCACACACTTACATGTGTGCTTGTGTGAGCAAACTAGATTGTAAGCTTCAATGATGTTGGGGGTTCTTAATAATACTCCTTGATTGAACACCTCGTGATATATAAGGGATGGCTAGGGATTTAATAATGACAAAACACATGTGCGTGAGCTGTTCTATGGAGACCAGGTTACGTCTAGATTTACAGTCTGCTTTTAATAGGATCCAGTCATTAGACAGAATCAGACAGACCCCTTCCAGGGTTTTTTAAAAATTTCATATAAATAAATCTTAAAGTGATACACTGGACTAATACAGCCTGTCCAATCTAGCCCCCAAATCTGATCTTATGTGAGCTGCATGCATGTGCGAGTACATTTATGTGCCAGGCAGTGGTTAAAGTGACCCCCATCACCAAGGAATCAGTATAGGAAAGTGTGTGCAAGCAACAAAAGCAGCAAACTTGGTAAATTCCATTGCACAGCATTGCTGTTTGCAGCTCTGGAGTCCTGAATTGGAATTAGACTATGAGCAACATATGCTACTAAATATGATGGGAAAATGGGTAATACGATGGTTGTCAATGGTATAGACCTCAGACAGCAAATTGATCATAGAGTGTCCCGCTGCTGGGATCAGTTGTAATCTGCAAGAGAAGCAAGCGTTCTTTTTCTCTAACTATAGGAGAACTGAAGCATTACATAATAACCACTAAAATCAATGGGCTGTCTGTATAATGCATAGGTGTGCTGGTTCCTTTTTCTTGGTTCTCTCTGCTGTGGCTGATTAAAGGGGTTATTCGTGACAATTTTTTTTTGAAAGCTGCTCATTCTGCTGTAAAAAGATAAAAGTGTTATGTCTGTGCAGGATTTATCCTTACGTGGACTACATGGGCATGAATATAATGTTCTAAAAGGACCTATATACAAAGTAATGCAGACACGACAGATAAACAAAGTAGTGCAAGCACAACGCAAATAAACAAAATGTATACACTTTATTAAGTACAAATGGGGATAACACAACATGGCAAACAAGAAAGCATGCTACAGAGAAAACTGCCGCTGACCATTCATTCAAGAAACCCCTACCTACAAGCAGAGTGGGCGCCCTGATGAGGGCGGCCCCACGTCATAAAGTTGGGGCAACTCTGATTTATCCTAGATGATAACAGGGAACTATGCCAAAGCTGACACACAATATAATACTATTGAATGTAGGAAATATGATGTTACAACACTCTAGCATATAATTAAAACCACAGATATACTTATCTTAACAAAGGTGCAGGACTGAACCAGGTGTCTCCAGCGAGACCAGAAATACCTTTAGACAGAAAACAGACTAGAGTCAAGACAGGAATCAGACAAGACTCAGGAGTCAGACATGACATTTGGCTGCGTTCAAACAGGACTCAGGATTTAGATACAACATCTGACTGGGTTCAGACAAGAAACAGACAGAA